>NC_092041.1:113218847-113952550 GCF_003086295.3 Arachis hypogaea | reverse complement strand
GTCGATTCACAAATAATAAAAAGCAACCTATGGGATAAATTTAAAAAAAATATACTTTATTATGTACCATATGTCATTACTACACATGTCAATTCACAAGCTTCTAGAGATCATGATCTTCCATTGCAGCAGGTATTTCTGGTTCTTGCTAAATTGATCTCCATTGATGCTGCTACTACCATCCTTAAATTTTTATTACACTCTTTACAGGCCTTACCAGATGTTCCACCAGCAATGGCCGATGCCATTAATCACGGAAGTGAGATTTGTCAAATTTACGGTAGAAACACTATGGGAGACAGTTGCCAAAGAAGGAGAACATCCAGAACCCGATTGTATGGTGTGTTGTTAATAGTAAAGGTGAAGCCTTTGCGATTGAAAATTTCTAGGAAAAGTGCGATTACCAAAAAGAATAATCTAGTCCGTTAAAATAAATTCTCAGTATTGCCACACAAAATCTCTCTTATCCCTTTCATTCACACCAAAAAAAATAAAAAGAAAAAAGAAAAAGAAATGTCTCATATGGCACATTGACACTGGTATGACATGAAATACCTAGACACCGCAATTTCTCTGGCAATTAAAGAGTTAGGATTTGGTTTTTCTTGCTTTGCTTGTTGCCATGGAAATTGAAGCAACCAGCTAAGCTGAAGAATAGAGCTTCAACGATTCCGATAAGCAAAATACACACGGCACAGAGTGTTTCACCGAACGTTAAGCTCGATCTCAGATAGATCCGTTCGTAAAAGCACAGAAAGAGAAGGAAAGTAAGAATGAAAATAGAATCGGTTATAGAAAAACCAAATCCCTAACTCTGTTGATGACATCCTTCGCGTCCGCCAAGGATTCTCCTTGTTCGTTTCTTCTCTTTTTCTTTTGATTTGATTCGGTTTTATTCCTTTTGCCTTGGTTCGTTATGGAAATGTATTTTTTCCTTTCCGGAAATGATTGATTCATTCCCTTTCCCAGAATTTATCGTATGAGAAGGTAGAAGATGAAGTTGTAGAAGGCATAAGTAATAAATTGGCTAGTGGGTAGTAATTGAGCCTAATTTTTGGGTATGAATTTCTATGAATTGTATTGGTGGGCTGTTGGGGTGGCCATATGACAAAGACAAAAAAAAAATCTCATCATCAATTTCTCATAAAAAAATAAAAAAAATCGGTCATTAAAGCTTTGGTCTAATCTCCACCATTCATATGGAATATTTTTATATGGTTCTTTAAAGACTAGATTTACTTTTCCCGCCAAAGACATCCCCTTATAAGATACACTTCTATAGTTTTTATGTCTTTATGAGATACTCTATTTAAGATACTTTATCTATGGTTTAGATACTTTATATTTTTTGAGTTTACATCAAATAGTTATCCTTATCCATGTTGTTTTTCTAAATTTGGATACATGACAATATCACATTCAACCAAATATATCATATCATTTCATATGTATAAGTTATTATCATTTGAAAGAGTAACTAAACTTATAATCTAAACTCCACCAAAGTTACAACAAAAAACAAGTACAAATACCCCTAATATCAAACTACTAACAAAGGCAAAAAATTTACCTTTTTTAACTTAATTGTCATTTTTTTTCTTCAAACATCAATTCTTCCAACAACCATGACTCTCTCATATAAACCACTATGTAAACCTGCACCATCCAAAGAACCATTCAAATAAGTCATCACTTTGATTTGCTATGTCGTCATTCACATAACAAAAAATGTCATCAAACCTGCGAAAAAAATTTCAATGTGGTTGATTTTTCTGTTATACAAAATAACACATCTAACAATTATCATCTATCTTAATTAAATTATTCAAAATTAAGATCTTCACATTAAAAAACTTATAAATACCTTGAAGTAAGATACCCGAAGAAACTCTATTTAGTTTTTCACTGTCTGAGACCGAGTGACTATGGCATACATCCAGTACTTCACTTAGGGTGTTCTTCTTTTTAAAATGTCTCTTACCACCGAAAGTGTGCTTTCAATGCTCAATCTATCGTTGCAATCTCCCACCACGACGCCTACTTGTTTTGACGTGCTGCCCTTTCACCATCACCAATTAATTTTTTTCAGTTACAATGGTCTTGGTCGAAAACATAGAAGAGAGATCAATTATGGAATTACGTTGGAAGAGAGTTGAAAGACAAACCCTAATTTTATAAAACTTCTAAGTCAAAGGTTGGGGACTAATCTTGTCTCATTCAAAACGACGTCGTTTGGAGTAGCCATAAAACGATGCCGTTTTGGTCACGGTGTATAGGACTAGTGTGTCATGAAAGCGACGCGTATCATTGAACCTGACACGTCACACTAATACCTTTACGTAGGAGAGAAAGTATTCTTAAACCGATTAAATCTGAACTGAGAACGCATATATATATATCTAATAATGTTGAGGACCGAAAATTTTGTTAATTTTTTTAGAGAACAAATTTATCGAATGGCCAATTCTTAAAAACCTATTTGGAGTATTATTATTATTTTTTTACATTGGATTGCTATATATATTTGTGGGAAAAATGACATTTAACTTATGGAGCATCACATACATTTGATTCTCTAAAGTTATATGTTAATATATGGAAAAAAAGATTTTTTCACTCTTTTTTTCAAAAAATGATTACTTTCTATGAATGAATAATCAGTGACAAGTATTTTGTATTATTTAATAAATATGTAGAGTTAAATTGTAATTTTAAAATTCCATGAAGTAAACTATATATGAGCCAAAATTTAAGAGTAAATAAAATTTTTCTATATTATTTTACTACTATGGAATCTATTACATGTAAAATATTTTATACACGTTTTATATACTATAACAGATAATTTTTTTTAAGTTTAGTATAAAATTTAAGATTCATGCTTTTATTTAATATTAATTAAAAATTTATGATTTAAAATTTAGAATACGATGAAATTTGGAATTTGAAGTTAATATTCAGGATTTAGAAGTTTGAAATTTGGAATAAGAATTTAATCCTAAACCAACACATGATCTGCTTGCTTGCGTTGATGTGTTGTGAATAGTAATTAACCTTAATACATAGATTAATTAGCACCCAGAACATTAATAGATGGATTAATTAATCATGAAAAGTTATGATAGTAAAATAAAATCTCATGGAAATGGAATGACCCACTATAAGGAAAGGTCTTCAACTTCTATTCCTTAAGTTCAAACTTTGTATATTAATATTTGGATGAGATAATTCATAATTGAGATCATTATATTTTTTTTTTAATTAAACCACAAACTTTTAAATTTATTAGTAGGAATTTGATGTTAGACAGTTCTAAAAAAAAAAAAATTATCTTATTCATGAAATTGTTTTCCACTTATTTTTATTTAGAATTATAAACTAAGACAAAATTTGGAGCAAGTGAGTTTTACATTTCATCTAAAAAATAAAAATGACAGAGAATGAATGTATCAAGTATCAACTTAATATATAAATATAAGGATATAATTACCCTAAATATTTCTAGAGACAAACATATATTTTTGAAAGATTATTTCTAGAAACAAATAGAATTTGAGAAATAAAAGGCAGATGAAGATGCTTACCGAGTCATTTGAAGATACCCTGTATTATAGATAGAAAAGATAGATCAACAGCTCATTCTTAATATTCAAAAAGGAAAAGAAAAAAAAAAGAAAAAAGAAAACTTGCAAAAGCTTCATACTTTCTTTTTTTAACATCCAGTGGATCAAGATAAGACCAACCCCCACTTTACCCCCCTCATCCCATAATATATTATTATATTTTCCCCCAACTACTAATAATAGTTTTTTTAAATAAATAAAAAAAAAAACAAAAGTACAGTACTATGCTGTTGGATACTCTATAGTCTATCCACTACGTTCTTTATTTAAAGAAGAAAATATTCTATAAATCTTAAAATTAATTAATAAATTAATTATTATATATTTATATATTATTTTCTTTTAAAATAAACTATTTCTGTCCAAGTTTTCCTTGCATTGTCATCAAGACATGGAGCAAAATCAATAATTAAATTTATGGTAACAGAATAATAAACTATTTAAGTGATTCTTTTATGAACAAGAAGGTCATAATTATAACTTCATTAATAAGCGAATGATGAAACAGCCAGCACTAATGAATTTAAGAAAATAAATATGTAATGTCTAAGGATGAATCTTATTTAAAGTGCTAAAATGATAGATACGCAGATATAATAGAAAATATATTTAAACTGAAAAAAAAAATGATATTACCTAATAAAAGTAAACATTAAAAATTAAAATATTAAAAGAAGTCATTAAATTTTTTTGTTAATAATTAATTAATATATTTAAAAATATAAATTAAAATAATGTTAGATTATTAAAAAAAAAATAATTAATAATAAAAATATTGACAAAAAATAAATATTATTATTAAATTTAAAATTATTAAATCAATGAATAAATAGCGTAACTAAATTTTAAAAAATAATTTAAACAATAAAATTTATAAAAAAATAATAAAAAATTATTGTATTTAATTTTTATTCTAAAATATATTTAAAAAAAATATAATAAAAAATTTTATATAAAAAATTATTTTTAATTTCTCTATACATATTTAAATATTTTTTAAAAATTAAATTTAATTTTAAATTATACTAAATACTAATATTATTTTTTATAGGTAAAAAAAAAAATAATTTTTAAAGCTTCTGAAACTGCCTTAGGGTATTTTAAAGTTTAAAAGACTAAACTATCTCCTTTTGTGTAATTACTCCTAAAATTATAAATAAACTAACAAACAAATTAAAGAGAGCTATAATTGTTTGTGTTTTTCTGACAAAAGCACATTACTCTCTCTCTCTCTCTCTCTCTCTCTCTTCATGCAAATCTATCTGTCTCTCTCTTTCTTGAATCTTTGTATGTTGAGTTTTGTTTTGTTAGGCTTCTTGAGGACAATGATGAGCCTCGAAACGCTGGGTTGGCGGTGGTTCCACCACGCGCCAACGTGTTTATGGAGGCGCGTGAGGTTGATGACGTGGCAAAGAAGCCTGCAGCTGCGGAGGTGGAAGAGTGCAGTACGTCGTCGTCGTCTTCGATCGGAAGGAACAGCGACGACGACGACGACGTTTCGTCTGAGAGATCAATGGACAGTAATAGTAATGAGAATGGTGAAATGAGGCTCAGAGTTCTTACAATGGACCCTTGCATGCCATGGAATCTTAGAACAAGTTCTTCCAATAAGGTACCCTTTTTTTTATTTTCATTTTTCAACATTATTGTTTAGTCTTTATGCATTTTTCAACTCTTAAATTTAAATGTGTATTTTAATAATCATTTATGTGCTTATACTCCTTAGATCCTTAAGTTTGTAGCTTATACTATCTTATTCTGTATTTATTTTTTAATTAGTAGTTTCTATAAGATAAAAAAGAAAAAAAAATTATTGAACTCAGTTGAAGTAGGTTGGTATGTCATTTTGATTTATTAGTTTTTTTTTTATTATTATTGTTGTTAGATGAGTTAGCTGGTTGTTAAGTTGGAAAGGGTGCTTTTTTTTTGGGGAACAAGTATTTATATTTTATTTAACTAAATTAGGGTGCCAAATTGTTCAATCTTTTATTGTGATCATGGATTACGCATCAACTAGTGTCTTGGTTGATCCTTGATGTAATTTCCAGCTATTGAATTTGTCTCCATGTGTTTTCACAAATTAAAAACAGCCCTGAAAATTTGTGTCATTTGTCTTTTATTTTGGTCAAAATGGTAGAAACATGTTAATTTGATTTTAGCAAATGGATACACCCTATATAAAAGATTAGATTAGTCAAGAAGATATAGATGCATGATATGTGTGTAACAGAAAATACAATTAGGTTAATTTTTTTAGCATCTTTTGTGATGGTTTGAAGTATATGATTATGTAGGAGGGGTATTTCAAAGTTCTATAATGGCAAGTCCAAGTCATTCACAAGCCTTGGTGATGCAGCATCTACACCATCCATGAAGACATTGCGAAACCGGAGAATGCATACACAAGGAGGCGTAGGAACTTGATGGCGTTTAACCATGTTTGGGATAATAAGAATCGAAGTTCCATGTTGAGGAGCAATAGTGGTGGCATTTACAAGAGGACAACAACATTGAGCTCGAGTCGAAGTTCATTGGCTCTTGCTGTTGCAATGAACAACTCTGAAAGTAGTAGTAGTATGACTAGTAGTGAGGATTCGACAACTTCAAGCTCGAATTCGACGCCCCAATTGCTTCTTCCGCCACTACATCCGCGTAGCAATAAGGCGTCTGTGTCTCCGACCTCTCTGCTGCAGAGGAGTTTCTCTCCATGGAGGTCATTTTCCATGGCCGATCTACATCATTGTGCCATTGCAGCAACAGTTAAGATCCCAAGCCCCTCCCTTGGAGATGAAACAGCTCATCCGTCATAGAAAATAAACTTTTTTAGTTAAGAACTACGTCTTTGATTTTGACTTCATTTGAAAGAATCTTTGCTCTAGTGGTATTTATTTGAAAGAGCAAGAGGCTATTAGGGTAAAAGAAAAAATTGTATGCAATAGATAGAGTCTTGCATGTTTAGGAATGAATCATCTCATGTAAAAATTTCATCTCTCGTTATTTTCACCGTTGATTAGATGTGTTTGTGGGTTGCAAGTTTGGCTCCACTTCTTAATCAATGGTAAAAATTGACATATCGTGTGAAATTTCACATGAGCGATTACAGTTAGGATATCTTCCTGAGTTCTGATAGAGTATTATATATTAGGCCATGAGAGCTCTAACTTCTCCAATTTTTCGACTTTGTAATCATATAAGCTATATTATAGATCGAATGTCCATATTGTGTATTCTACTTAGCAATGTGATTAGATGTTTGAAGGATCACCCAAATAGGTAAGAGTATAATCTCCTTATGAAACGCCTTTTGAAGGCTATTTATTTACTGAACTTTGAATTATCCCAAACATAGGACGAAACTGACACTTTAACCTATATGCCTTACATATTTTAATGCCTTTATAAAACAAATTAGAATATTTATACAAATTGATCTTTAAAGATTTTCAAACATTTTTTATCTTTAACAAATTTTTATTCTCAAAAGCCTTCAAAAATTATCGAACAAATCATTCTTACACCATTTTGAAAGGGTATTAATTTGTTTAAGTGTATCTTTCAAGTACCTAATTGTCTTATAATAAAATTTGTTAAAAATTTATTTTGTTCAACACGTGAAAGAATTGATTCAATGCGACGGAAAAAACCAATATGGAGTATAGTATAATTCTCTAGAATTTTTAAAGAATACAAATTTATTAAGACCTAAAATGTTCTATCTAAAATTCTTTAGAAACCAAAATAAATATTTTCTCAACAAATCAATATAATCATATTTACAAAGGAGATTAGTATTACAATTTACAATTGATATAACCTAATTTTGAAGGCAGCATATCATTTTCCAAATGAAGTACCATCTGTAGCCGACAATCATAGGGAAGGGAACGGAGTAATTTATAAAACTAAACCACATCCTCAGCTTGGGGAATCATAAAATGCTTTCACAACTCCTAAGCATATAAACCCTACTTGTAAAGTTCTGCAAATTCATAACTTTAATTTGAAAGACTTAACGGAGAAAGGAACTGGACTAGTATTTACATCAATGAATGAAATTACATTACCCTTTTTTTTGCCATGGCTTTCTGAAGCAATTATACTACAGAGAATACAACATAAAGACCAATGACAAATATACACCAGAAGAAGAGCTGCAGTATTAATAGCAGCAGGAGACCATCCATTAAGCGTCATCTATCCCTGAATAATTACTTACAAGTAACTAGAAACTACTCAGAATAAACAAAGTAAATTACTCTTCGACTTCTGATTACAATGTCATGCACTTGCACAAATATATATGATGACAACCATGGATGCACATGTGAAGAGAAACTTGTGTCTCCACTGTGGATATGCTTGACATTTAATTCAAGAGATGAGATACTGAGGTTAAATTGAGCTTCAGCAACGATCATGAAACTGTAGTAGACTTCTGAAGCGAAGTAAGAAATTCGGCACAGGGATGTTCAGACAAGAATGGTGGAAGCTCAATATCATCCGGATCTATAGCAGGGATTGCCATATCTATGTCTTCGGCCGAGAAAGGAATACTGCAACAGGAACCAAAGGTGATTACAAATAAACAAACAAATGGCATACTCAACTCACAAAGTTCCAAAGTCCAGAACATAAAATCCTAGACAAAAATTCTAAGATTTGGCTCCTCTACACTGCAGGTTGCACTTTAGATTTAGTTTAAATAAATAATTTAAGGAAAAAAAAAACATTTATAGCTACCCATATCAACGGTTGAAATACTTCACTCTCAAATATGTGACATGCACTTTAGAGGAGCAAAAGTGTGGAGATTGACATCAACATCTCATAGTAGATTATATTTATTTTGAGACAATTTCTTTGATTGTTGTTATCCTGCATCGTACAGAAATTCAACAAGAACCAACTGAAGAGCTAAAAGCTATGCTACTCAACCATAGACATCATCAAGTCACTTCATTTAACTATTTTTTCACTTCAGATTTATGTCTTAACATCAAAGAAACAAATGTTAAAAACACAGCAAGCACAGCACAACTAAATGGATGAGAGAATTGTACCTCAGATCGTCATCCAACAGAAAAGAATTTGAGGTCAAGTTCTGATTGTCCTTACTAACAATTTCCCTCATTTCACTGACTACCTGTTCACCATAAATAGCTCAGAACAACCAAGGGAACAATATCACAATTGCATTTAAATCAGTTTTAAAACACATCTTACCTCATTGGATACGCTCTGGGTTCCATACTTGTCGTCCCAGTACATAGTACTGATTCGATAGATCTGCCTCACCGTCAGTGCCTGTCAAAGAATTACACTTAGCCTTCTTGCTAAATTTGTGTTTATGTAAACTTTGTAAAAGAATAGATGTTGCAATGGATGCAAGAAAGTTACTATGGCACTCACATCTACATGAATGATGAAACTCAATAGAATGAGAAGGAAATATAGTGAATTCAATGATAACAATAATGCTGTAACCATAATCATACCGGGCAAAGATCTTGGCAAATCTCTTCCAAAGATTTCTTCCTCTTCTGATGTATTACCTGAATAATTCGAACATTGGAAAGCAAAAATGAGGGATAGCTGTTCTATTTGACACCATCAGAAGTCCAAAAACAAAAAAGCAAGTGCTTATACCAAGAACCCAACAGCTTGTCTTATATAATTAAGCTCATGCCAAGATGTTCCTGCATACTACAATTCACAAAAGAACCGAGTCAGGTCATGAAACAAAAATCTCAAACTAGCATTAGCAATCACATTTTTACCTCCTCTGTTGCATTGCCTATCCACTTCTCCAATTCTGCTAGACCAGACTTCACATACTCACCATTTGAGAATGTGCAACATTCACGCCGCAAGAGAAGACTACAAATAAATAAATAAATAAATAATGTGGGCTAAAAAAATCAACAAATTAACAAAGCAAATTAGCGAATTGAGGCTATAAAAAGTCATTAAAGTAATTATAGTTTTTTACCTGTTAAAAAGGGTTATATTGATGAAAGAAAAGACCTGGGTAACTAGCTTGCGGATAAAGAAGGAAGGCACCTGAACACGTAATATTTTGTTAAAAGGAGGGAGAAAGGGATCAGTAAATGGTTGAGACTTTGTTAACAATAACAGCTCAAGACACCTTTACGTAAATACAGAAGGTATAGCTAAGACCTAGGTAACCATGCTTTTATATATTATATATATAAGAATATCACCAAGAAAGGAAAAAAGGAGGATAAGATATCCTCCTAACAAAAAGATAAAAACTAAAGATTACTGAAGTTTGTATATGTAATAATGCAGGCTTAACATGCATATCGATGTGATACACACAATTATGATGAAATCATGAAAATGGACAAAACATATGATTAGACTAAACAGAGAAGTAAAAGGACCAATGAAAGAATGCAGAACATACATGGTTTCCACGAAGTTGGCTCATGAGTGTGTCCAAAAATTTGACAATATTGTCCCATTGACCACCAGATGATTGTTGAGGAGGTGCACCAGGAGATCTGGTTGACTTTCCACCATGGGATCGTCCTGCTTTGGGTGCCTAATGTCCCATAGATATCAAAAGTAAATTATAATTCTTTTAGGAAAAATCACTAGAATCTTAATGTTGACTTGAAATATAACCCTAGCAATTATTGATGAGGAGAGGGTCTGAAAATTGTCAATAATAATAATAGCAATATTAGATAATAATAACTTATAGGATTATGAGGGCAGGTGAAAAGCTTATCTATAGCTGCTAGTTACAAAAATTATATCATTACTATACTAAAATTAATTTCGAAAAGAATTCTAGTTTCTTTCATCCACCAAGAACTGTATTTTCTGAACTTCCCCACAAGAACCAAACACCAAAATCAAGCTTCATGGATCACAATTCACAAACAATTAAGATAAGTTTCAACAAACACAAGTATTTCCACATATCCCAAGATAGAGCAAATGGTAATTGCTAGCTGAGAATCATCACTTATGAAATTAAAATTCATCTCATTACGAAATAAGTTCCACTGCATAAACTATTGTAAGTAAAATGGAAGTAAGTAAAATGGAAGAAATTCAATAATAATGCCGTTGTTACAGAGATACTACTTAAATACATGTGGAAATATTTTAAGTAATAAAATTGGTTCAGAAAACAATAGACTCTCTTTCCCTCCAACCTAAAAAATGAATGTGTAATGGAAACCCAATTCAATAATCTGCTTCACTTGAAGATAGAAAGCTAGTCACGCATTATAACCATAAGATTATTGAAAGCAAAAAGAAAGATCAACTACTCAAACAATTGATACTGTAGCCTTGGCTTATTTGCAAATAACAAGTCAAAAATCAAGAAAAAGTTAAAGGAAAGATAAAGGGCCACCTGAATACATTGCCCCAGCAGAGGGGAGAGTTCCTTTTTTAAATTATCTCGTATAAGACCAAAAATTTTCTCTACACAAGCAGTAAGCTGTTGCTTAAAAAGTATAGCTGGATATCTTGCCTCCACATGTGAAAAACCATCATCATATCCAATAAGCTTCATTGGAGATTTTGGTCCCTGGAAATGCTATCATAAGTTCATAACTACATAAAGAGGAAGACACAAAATAAAGTTGCGGAATCCTGGACAAACAGTGTAAACTAAAAACTCTGTAAATAATCAATGCTGATGAAGTTTTAGTGTGTTTCTGCCCCTATATTACCTACACCTCTAATGTGCAATTCATTTGTTCTTTCACACCTGCCTGGTGTGTGAGATTAATATGTCATTACCCATTAGTATAAAGCATAATTATGTGCAATAAATAATAAATAATGTAACCAAATAACAGGAGTTGAATGTTAAATGGCCTTATATAATCAAATTTTGAACTTAAAGGTTAACTTATCCGTATATTATCACTTAATTTTCAGTTATATTCCTAGAGTTTGAAATTGAGTTACGGCATTGTATAAAAAGATGCAATCAAATCCCTTTAGTTTAAACATTTCTAACTAAATCCATGTATATCACAAGCATTTCTAAACCAAGTCCCTCCAGTTCCAAAATTTTTTTATTAAGCCTCTATAGTGAATTATAAGTTCTTTTTTTTTCTCATCTCTAAAACTTTTTGTACAATATAGAGACTGGATCACAAAGTTCTTAAACTACAAGGATTTGGTTGGAAAATGTTCGAACAATATAGGGACTTAATTGGAAATATACAAACTATAGAAAAGTAAGTGCAAATTTTTTAGCAACACAAAAACATGATACGGATTTTTTTAAATAAAGGGACTTCAATGAAAATTGAATGAAACTATCAACACCAAAGGAATTAATCAACTTTAAATGTCCACAATTTAAGCTATAGAATCTTTTCCTGTCATCCATCATAATGCGCCCTTAGTCCCACCCCAAAAAATCTTATTATACATTTATGAGTGGGAGCGGTAGAAGACAACTTACATGGCCTAATCGGCTGCTGAAACCAGAAGATCCCGTATGACGATGAGCAGTGGGAGTTAAAAAGCCATTTGAACGTATGTTCCTCTGTAAAAGGCACAGCAGGGCAGATGTATTTGAAAGCCAATATGGCAATAGAGAGGCATCATCCTTAACCTGAATTACACAAAGAAGCTACAATTCAGATACAGGACTACCAATCTTAAGCTACACTGAAAGAAAACTACTATATGAGGAAGTTTTTACCGATGAGAGAAAATATCATATTTACCTTTAGAACATCGTTTATGCCCTCAATTATGTAATCAAAAATAGCTGTGCGCTCAGATTCGAAGGCACGCCATTGAAGAAGACATTTGTATATGATACGAGCTGCCAGAGGTTTACCATTTTTAAATCCCAAATTTTCTTTGATACACCTAGAAAGAAATTCATAGTTATCCTGCACAACGTGAAATCTGTTAGCCAATAGACAACAGACAATTACATGTTAAATAGAAGATAGAATCATAGAAGCAATTCTAGCTTTTGATGAATAAATCTAGAGGAATGTGTGTGGTTCTTTTTTATGCACTCACTTGATACTCGCTTTGAGCAAAATGGGATCATACAAATACCTACCTAACTTACCTTGGTCCTTGTGCTTAAGCTATTTTACTTTTATAAAACGAGGTTGTTATAATTGAACTTCATATACTTGGTTGTGCAAACTACTAAGCTACAAAAATGTGAAGAAGTTTAAAAGTAAAAAAGTCAATAGAATAGTTTGTTAACCTCACAAGAATTTCCTCTACTCTTAGACTCATCATACCTCCATGTTTTTATCATCTTTGTGGAAAAAAAAATCATTAAAATTGTATGTCGTCTAGACAAAACATGACCTCAAACTAAAGGCAAAGGATATAGTACACAACCAGAACAATAATAAGTCTACCTGGTGCCTCTCTGCTGTTAACTTAGGACGACGAGGGTCTGTCAAGCCTGATGTAAAGGGAGCAAGTTTTGTGGGTGTGGGTGTCTCCTGCAAAAAACCAGACCACATAAAATCTATAGTTCAATTTAGAAATTATTTTAAACTGATGAAAACAAGAGTAGCTTACAAATAGGGGCTTTCTCTCAGTGCGGGAAGAAATTACGCTTGAATATTTCTGTTGCAGAAAAAACAACAAATTAAGCAATAATGTTTATACAATTCACAATGCAAACTCATGAGAACACAACAGATAAAATAAACTAATAATAAACAGAGCAAACCAGAGCAGGAATCATCTATTAATGAATATGCATGAAGCAAATTACCTCTGACAATGACTTTGCAAGACCTGAACGGTTACTCTTAGGAGCAGCACTTAAGGCTTTCTGCCGAAGCACATGATTTTCTTCCTCTAAATTCAATACCTTCCCCTCAAGGCTGTAGTTGAGTTTAAAAATGAGTAGTTACAAAAAATTACCTTCTAGAGTGAGGAACCATATACAATATTACAAGTCAGGAAAATTTATAATAAAGCTAAAACTTTAAAACGTGCAAAAAGGAAAGGCCAATGTAATGGGAAATATACATTCAGTAAATAAATTTGTATTTTGGTAGAAAGTAGGAAAAAGGGTTACAGGGAGGAGAAAGAAAGGGCACCTCTTAACACTTTGCTCCAGTTGAGAACACTTCTGTTCAAATTCTCTCAGTTTCTCAACCATTTCTATACGGCCTTTTTGAGCATCCATGAGTTCAAGTTCCAAATTTGTGCACTTCTTTTCGAAGGCACTCAAAGAATCCTAGAAATATAAGACGAGGAAAGAAAAATAATGTAACCAAATTCAGGAGAGAAAACAAGAAAGAAGTAAAAGTTAAAACAGCGATTGCGCAGACATAAAACTTAATCTCAATGCAACATTGGCTAGTCTCAAAATATCCCATATACATGCAATTGGAAATGAACAAGTTTGTGTTCTCTTATCACACGTATAGCAGCACACGTGTAACCACATCCACGAAATACCTTTAGGAGAGCATTTTCCTTCCGTACTTCCTCCATTACAACCAACTCTTTTTCTAAAGCAGATTTTTCCTTCATTGACAATACCAACTGATTTTGCAGAACAGCATTCTTATTGCATTCGTTAATTGTTGCCAATTTAGCTGCATCTAATTCAAGATTCAAGGCTTCTAACATCTTTTGAAGTTTGGAAATCTCCATTTGCTTAGACTCTTCATTGGAACCCTGCATGTGAATGCAGAAATAAACCATAATAAGTTGCATACATCAAACCTTGAATTCAAATAAAAAAAAAAAAAAAAGAAGAGAGAAAGGAAGGAAAAAATGGGGATAAAGCAATTTGAAATGTTGTCAACAGGTAGATATGCCAGATAATTAAATGATAGGAGCTTAAGTCCAAATGTTCACATAAAAGAGTAATCATGTATGTAAACAGAGTGGGGGAGGTAACCGGAAATAGTACACTAAATGATCTCCAGTCACATTTGCCAGTTAAAATCATAGAAGCCCCCAAAAACTAAATATATCAGCCTTTGGAATCAATGAGATGTAAAAGTAAAGATAATCTAGATTTTTTTTTAATGGATGTGTGTTTTTTTGGTTTTTTTTTTTTGGGGGGGGGGGGGGGGAGCATGTTTCAAACACATTCAGTGCACAAAACTCTTTCCGCATAGAAGGATTAAACATTTCCAGCATAAAACCTATAAAAAGTGTCTTTATGACGGGGAAAAGGTACCCTTATTTTCTTTTCAAGATGCAAACGCCATGTCAGCTCGTCCAATTGCTTCTCAAGTTTACTCTTAGCTAAACGGAGAGCACCAGCCTCATTAGCCTCCTGAGAAAGATGAATCAGAAAACAGTTTAGTTAACAACAACTGCTAAATTGGATCTCCCCAGTCTAATAAAGGAAATCACTTACTTGCTTAAGTCTCCGAAGCTCTCTTTTAGCTTGTTTACGCCGCCAAAGGCATTGTATTGCCACAATTGAAGCTTGACGACGTCGGAAAGTTGACCTAACCTTGGCCATCCTCCAATATGCCTGTGATATTCAAGTTAAATGTTCAATAAAATAATACAACAGATTCCATCATGCCTGAGTAACAACTACACACAAACAACAGCAACAGAAAGTAAATGTAGCAACAATTTAAGTAATTAATGCATTGTCATGCCTCATGTCATAAAAACATGCGTACTAGAAGATTGGAACTTTTAACATCAGCTATAATACTGCTGTTTGATAAAATCAATAAATTAAAAATTCCTAACACAAAAACAGGAATAAGTAACATCTGATAACTAGGATGATAAATGCAAATTTAACTGGACTATATTAAGACCAAGAAAAAGGCCATTGCAAAAGTCCTACCACAAATAAATCCCCTTGGTAAAATTACCTGAATAACAGTAGCAGCTCTATGCTCCTTTCCATGCAAGAATCTTTTGCGAGTTGTAAAACCACGGACATGTGACTGAATGATGACAGTAGATGAATATAGTTCTAAGTAAGCACACCTCTTTAGACACATACGGATGTATTTCTGAATAGAGATAGCTGCAGCGGTCTCCCTTTTAGCAACGTAAATCTTTCGTGCAATGCACCCTACATTTACAAAAAAACAGATAAAACAGAAGACCACCACATTGACGTAAATACAAAAGTAGGGGTTCCTATATGGAACATGACAGATCTTAGAAGACTGCCAACCAAGAGAGCACAAATCCATCATGTGTTGTCTGGCACCAAGATACCAGTTAAGGATAGAAATATAACTGAACTCGATAATATAGAAATTAGAATAGTTTAACCCATCCTATATCCATTTAACATTAAATCCCAAATTAAGTACTTTCCACAAAATTTCACTATCTATCAGTTGTAACAACAGTTAACCATAGAAAGACAACTTCTTCCGGGAGCAGCAAGAAGTGGTTCATGCAGTAGCAATAAAGAAAAAACTAACCCCTGCAGCATGACTGAATAGAAATTGCAGCAGCTCTGAGTGAGATGAAATCCCTGTGTAAAATAAATGTCCTCAGTCGCCGCTGAATACATTTTGCAGCATTGTCCAGAACCTCAGCTCGTCTGGAGTCTAAAATACCAATTTGACCAGCCCTGAGAAATACTTTGGTCCTACCCAACTGAAGAAGAAGAAACAAATATAACCAATATAAATTAACTAGATTAGTAAATCTCAATTTTGTTATTGAACAACAGCAAATACATGGTAAATGAATGGCTGGAACCTATGTTACAAGGAGAGAGAAGAAGTTGATGATGACAAACAAAGAAAAACAAAGAGACAGGGTCTGCTAGATTATTTAAGGAAGGCATAATTGACAAACATAATCATAATCATTATTATCTCCACTTATGTCATCCTTACACGGTATCCAGCATAGCAATCAAAGAATTTAATTCATTAACATATCAATTACATAGAAATACATGTTAGTATTTGTACAAAGTATACTTGCATTATAGTGATACTCAAGGATTATTAGGGAGATTTTATCTCGGGTAGTTATATAATGACGATTGTTTTTACATTGCGGCCATGGCGGTACCATGGCATTATGGCGTGGCAGTTTTGGGCTAACCGCCATCTTAAACGTGCGGCATTGCAGAAATGGTGCTAGGCAAACGGCGGCCACATGGCGGTGGCACCATGGTGGTCCAATACTGGTATGGCGGCAATGGCGGTACTTTTGCAATATTGTTTTTAAAAACTTTAAGGATCTTTTGGTCATTTTAATAACCCTAAACCTAAAATTTACAAAAACAAACCTTCTCTGGCTCTCGTATTCTGCCTCTTCATGCCCTCTCTACTCTGGTTCACTCTCCCTGTCTGCTGCTTGAGTAAGATGAAGACTTGCAATGCTGACAGCATCACCGCCAATAGCATTGCCACCGTTCTAGAAGACCACAACAACAAAGCGCCATAACACAACAGATGCACGGAACATTAACGATGGCGCCATGACCTGCAGAGGAAGACGACGACATTGAACTTTGCTGGTGAATCTGCTTCTCTAACTGCTTCCTTTTTTCTTTATAATTTGAACCCTCAAGTTTTTGTTTTTCCATTCTAATCCCCCTTTTTTCTATTCTCACCCCTCAATTAGTTTTAATCTTTAATATTGATTGTTATAATATGGATAAACAGTTTCATATTATTATTGATAAATTATCAGTAGTTAGTAGTTTAGAAATAATTTTTTATTTATCTTTTAGTAGTTTCACTTATATGTTTGTACATTATTTTAGCATTTTTTTAATGTATCCGCCATTTGCCGCAACACCATCCTTTATAACCTCATGGCGGTTTACCCTTCTGCCATGAGCCGCCATCTGCCATCAAAAGCTATGGATGATGATTAACTTACATAATGCATAATTTATTATAATATTGAGTACGACATGGGATTATGAAGTTTCCCAGCTTAGAAGTGTGTATCCCTTGTTGGTCAGTGATATTCCCAGAAATTGGGATGTAATAGAAGCATACCTGAAAGTTATCAAGCTTGAGCTTCTTCAGAATTCTCTCGGTTGCAACTTTATCATCATAACTATTAACAAAAGCAGCACATAAAAACTGATGAGAAGTGAAAATATTTAATTTTTTTTTGAAAACGAAAATTAAATGAGAAGCACATATTGATAGCCAGAAAAGAATAAATTGTTCAATAGCCACAACTTTTCCTTAACAAATGATGATAAGAAAATATACAGTTAAGCGCACACTGCAGAGGTAGAACCAACTTGCTTTTACAATTCGTTCATTTATGGTGCTGCTAATTAATACCATCAAAAAGATCACATCACCAAACCAGAACAAATTAGCTATGTGACCAGATTACCAGGCATAAAGCACATTTTCTAGCCCAGCATTTAGAACTTGGTTTTATCCAAATCAATAGCTAGCCATGCAAAACCAGCAAACTAGGACTAAACCTGAGAATCACTAACAACTATCATTAAAATGGTTTTAAGGTGTCCACTTCTTATCCATAAAACCTAGTATACGGGAATCAAAGGTTGTAGGATTAAATCCTTCAACAAAAATTACTAACTACCAATATAGCACAGTTAAAGCTACATGATTTGATAAGTTTGTCATTAAGCAACATAAATGCAAATGAACTTTGAATAGGGTAAGAAGTGTTGGCTTCAGTCAAACTATTCACCATAGATTCACACTTGTTAGCAATTTGAATTTGGACGTAACCAAAACCATGAATTGGACAAAAATATATAATATGAATTGAAGATGTAGCCCTTAATGGATAACCACAAAAAATCACATTTAGTAAACTCACCTCCCGTCCATTAATTCAGGGCCTATTAAGCCAAAGCGATCCACAAACTCTGAATAAGTCCTTCGGGTGGGGTAACCAGCTAGGCTTATACGAACAGCCTCAAGGACACCCTTAATGAAAGAGATGTATCATATATGTCAAAACACTGTTCAATGAATGAGAAGCTACAGCTTGTAAACCTAGAAGACAACATGCGAACAATACCCACCATATTTGCATGAAAATGTGAATCAAAACTTCATCATCGACTTGGGTTAGAGCTTTATCTTTTCAATTCTTTGGAAGATAAATCAGTGACAAACCAACAAAGACACAAAAACAAAGCTTTTTCTGACAGAAACCGGGAAGAGGAAAGATTAAATGTGATTGCGCTAAACTATGGTTATGCCAAGGTCATTTACAACCAAATGCATCTTAATGAGTTTTGTCTATTGCTATCTTTGGTTTCCCTGCCTCTAACCACTAAATTATCCCCCATGTCATCTATTCCGAGAGCTTCCATAGATTTCTTCTCACATAATCAAATGACAAAAGACAAGATTTTCACCAATCCCCCCCCCCCCAAAAAAAAAAAAGGTGTTACTCAAACATAACGAAGATTAGGAATCGACATGCTGATAATCATCATGTCAGAATATTGCTCCAATAAAAGGGGATACAAAATATCTAAACTACTCACCCCACATCGCAATTGGTGTATGACACTGGAATTCTCAAACTTTTGTGGTCGGTTCAAAGAATTTGGCTTCACGCATCGTATGTAATGAGGCTCTGTTGATTTAAGGGTCTCCATAAGAGCTTGGAGTTGTTGCTGAGCTCACAATCCACCAAACATGCACAGAAGACACCCCCAAAACAAAAAAGGAAAGGTAAGTAAAATCAGCCATATGAAAATTGATGTTGAAAAAACCTTGATCTCCATATAATTTTGTCCCAAAAATGGATCTCCAAATTAGTAAGTAAAATGAGAAAAGGAATCAAATCTGCACACCTTAAATCTGGATGCCACAGATGAAAACTTGTAAGATGATCTTGAAGATTCCTCTGGTAGCAAAGGAAAAAGACCAGACACAAAGGGGCATTTCGAAGAAGATAATAGATTACAGTGTTCTACTACAACATAATCACGATTTTTGTCTAAGAAGGAATCTGTGTGATATGTAACCTACATAAATGAAGCAGATGATCTCTCTAAAATTAGTAATGTTACATTACAAGAATTTTCGTCCAAAACTAGAGGATGTACAAAAATACAGAGTCACCTTTCCAGCATAATGAGAAATACTGAAATCAGTTTGTGAAAACTTCTCCTTTTCCAATCTCGGGTGAGACTGGAAATGGTTAAACAACTTGGTTGAGAATGTTTCATATGTAGATTTTGGGAACATGCTGCAAGGAGAAGAAATTCAGCACCCGTTAAATTTGGAACTGAAATATACCAATATACACCAAAATTCAAACTAAAGAACCAAAACTGTACCAGGCTTCATCCAATAGAGCAATGATACCAATGGGTTTCTGCAAAAGAATGCAATGATAAGACCTCAGTAAACCAAAATTACAGACATATATGCACAAGGTGAAATCCAGATTAGACATTGAGCTATAAAACATTAAAATATATCGAGTTTGTTTGTATCACCTAAAACGTTAAAATTATGGATAGAAGTAGGATTCAAGCCTAATTCATTTTACTGTGCGAGGACTTCCTTCTTTTCTATCTTGATAAATAAAGTGTTATTAATATATATTATTTATCAAAAAAAATTTGTTTTTTCCTACAGTTTTTCTTGATCTCCAATTACCTCAAAATACTGGCTTATACTCTCTCTGATCTTCTATCCTATAGTGACTTCTATAAGAAAGATGTGAAATACAACCATCTTTTCCACAAGTGCTAATAAATAGAAGTTACTATTTTACTATATCTTTTTGTTACCATGTAATGATATACAACCAAAACAATATCTAAATGTACAAGAGAGTATCATGTGTTGGTTAGTTTTTTATACTTTATTACATAAAAAAAAAATATATTAAAACCATAAAATTAGATACTAAAGAATATGTATCTTCAACATATTTTATAATTGAAAGCATTTAAGAATCCTGAAATTTTAAAATAAGAATAAAAGATAAACAGGTCCTTGGCCATTTTTGGAGGGGACACTCAAATCCCTAACTAAAATTAATTAGTCATAAGTCCTTGACCATTGAAAATGTGAGACACATGCCCTATTGACTAATGGAGGGACCTATGCATCTCATCGGACTTGCATTTCCATTGGTCAGAGATTTATAAGTCATTAATTCTGGTCAAAAACCTATTTGTCTTTTATCCTTAAAATAATTATAATTTACAATAAATAAGAAACAATTATAATATTAATAATTTCATTTTAAAACTTATCAAAATATTTTTTTATTACAATTTGCTTTTACTTGTTAAAATTTTGCTTGTGTTTAGAACTACTTACTACCATCAAAATACAATAAAAATAGTATTGACAAATCTTATAAACTTGGTCCTATCCTATCATAAAATTTGGAAAATTTCCACCTGAAAAGCAATAACGATTAACCAAAAACCTTTTCAATTAGATCCAACACATCTTGGTTGTCCACGAATTCAATGTAACTCCAGTTTATTTCTTCTCTACCATACTCTTCCTGCTCCATCTTGAATACATGCTGAAACAAGTCGCAAGATAGATGTTACAAGAAAAAAAAAATGAAGAAAAAACATCAACAAGACCATATAGAGAGATCAATGCATGAACTTAGTGAATGTAATGTACAATAACACATGTATACCTCATTAAAATGTTGCTGAAGCTTTTCATTTGCAAAATTGATGCAGAATTGCTCAAAACTGTCGGAAGAGAGCACAATGGATTGAGCAAAACAATCATAGTGGAAAAAGGACCAATTTAAATAGACAACAGAAGCAAACAAATAAAAAACCAACAAAGGGAATAACAAGATAAAAAAAATCCACATAGGATATTAAAGCAAACTATGCACACTGACTGAAACACTAAAGAAGGAAAAGATTAAAATCCAAGAGACATTAATCAACAACTTACCTATTATCCTTGAAGCACTCAAAGCCATAGATATCGAGAACTCCAATTTGAATCTGAGAATTTGTATCCTGACCAACAGACCTATTGATCTTATCAACAAGCCTGGCAGAACAACAAGATCAACAAATAGTGACACCTTAAACAGTGCATAATAAGAAGATAAACATGTTGATTCTGAATTGATCATAAGCATACCAATCAAATAAACGAGCATAAACCGTTTTTGCCAAAGCATCCCGTCCAGCAACAGCAGCATTACAATCAAGAGCTTTAATTATATTTCCCTCTCGAGTTTGTATTGACCGAGTACATAATGTTGCTAGTAGTAGCTCTACATCACATCTAGAGTGAAAATTAAGTCTTTAATATTGGCAAAGGAAAGAAACTTCCATTGATGAGCAAATCTTAAAGTATAAATGACTAATAGTCCAACTCATTTAGTATTTTTATCATTTCTAATTCTGCAATACAAAAAAGAATAATAGGCAACATCTGTTCACAGATAAAGTGATATACCCAACCAAATATAACCTGCTAAGGCTCTTACTCTGATATATAATGCTTTAGCCCTGACCTGTGAACAACTATATTCACATGTTCATACTTGTTTTCAAAACGGAAGTTGGTTTACAACCTTACTTCTTAGAAATTGTTGTATGTAGAAGTTATATTATTTCCTCTTACCCCGGCCAAATTTTAATTGTATATAAATATCCATTTCTACTTTGTCATTCATAAAAAAATAAAATAAGAAAACCAGTACAGAGCATTACATGCTTTATTGCATGGTTTTGTCAGTTCGTCTTCACCATATATTTGTGTGAAGTATATTTTAAATAAATGCATAGCGAGAAAATTGAAATTTCAGCCAACTTATAATTCATATTAAGAACATAACATTTCAAAGATAATGTAATTGCATACATGAAGAGTTCAGCAGCCATCTGCATATGGAATCTTGATTTCTCATCCTTTACTACTGACGAGTCATGCTCTTTTCCAGGAGAAAATTCAATATTCCCCAAATGTAAAATTGCAGCTAAGACACGAAATATGGCTTCCTGAGAATAGGTAGAGGGGTACTTATAATTAAAGGGGAGCCTATATGTAAAATTATCTAATAAAGTGAGTTACACTAATGTAAACATTATCATACCTGGTCCTCATGACTTATGCCAACAATATCCATTGACCTCCTCGTCTTCACATATTCTTCAGCATTGCTTACACCATCAAGTTCATAGATTTTACTTTGGTTTAAATAGTGGAAGTGGCTTGGATGTCCCAACTTATACTTTTCTGCATCCTAAAATGAGGCACCCCAATTATAAAGTATTAAAAATTAATACTTTGAGTGATCATGAAATTATGAAAACCATAACCTGCACATATGCAATGCAAAATATCGCATTATACTGCGATGCTGACCCAAAACAGAAATCAAATCATGGGTGCAAAATAAATTGAATACCATTTCAGATGCACACAACTGATAAAAACAGTGATAATTTCTTTCTGGATTCGTTATCTGCACTACTCGTGATCTTTCCAATAAGTATGTTCTAATTGCAGCACCAGATATTCTACCACTTGAATCAAACTGAATTTCAACAAACTTCCCAAAACGACTGCAGCGAAAAAAGATCGTAACAAGATTAGGCTTTGGGCAGTAATAGTTTCAAATGAAGAGCTTTTGAAAAGGCAACACAGTAGTCACAGTTTGCATAACATACACCAAAGTGGAATCATAAAAAACATACAGACTGCAAGATTGAGCATCAAATCTACTCATATGAAAACTTTTTCTTGAGCACTGCTACACAAACCATGATGTAGTTTTTCCAAATAGAATTGGCACACACAGCAAATTTTGAGTGATTGGATAGAAATCATGAGTGGTCAAAGAATTTAAGATGTTCCTATCAAATTTTGCCACATAATTCGGGCCTTATGTTTCTGGCAAGTTCTTGGCCATATAGTCTCTTCCAAATTTTAAATCTAAGAATTTAAGTGATGCCTTTTCACCCACTTAAGTCTCTGTTTGATCTCACAAACTTCAACAACTATCATCCGTTAACTTCATTGCTTCTAAATCAGAAATCTCTTATATGCATGAGAGGCTATAAATCCCAGAAAACTTTCCTTTTTCTATGCTACATTCTGCACCTTTTGAAATTTTAAGCATCCACAGCACATTAAATATAACTCCAAATTAATATCCCAAAAAGGACTGACACTTCCATATAATACATTATACAGTTTGTTTCCATATAATTCCACTGTCCTGGATACATTGAATAGATTCAAATGTTGTCTGGACCAGTGAAGGGGGAAGAACAAACATGACATTACAACATCCACAATTAAGCATTTTCCTCCATAACAAGATGGGAACAGTTATGCAAAACAGCTATTGCATCTTATCTTAAACTATGACTATAGACAAATAACCTAGAAAAATCTAGACATGGAATCTATAGTAAAGGGCAAGTAGTCACGTAAAATAAATAAGCAAACAATGCAGAGCCAACTTCACCTTGAATTGTCATTTCTGACTGTCCTTGCATTACCAAATGCCTCTAAAAGTGGATTTGACTGAGCAATGAAAATGTGAAATTAGTTTCCCATAGTGGCACATAAATGATAATTGGAACTTCAAAGCGGGCCAACCACTGAATTCATGATTGATTGAACTCAAGAATAGCTTACTTCCAGAACTTGTTGTTCAACTGTTCTATCGTCACCAGCAGCACGTCCACCAACAAAGGTAAGATACTGCATGATTAATTTTGTTGTCTCAGTTTTGCCAGCACCACTTTCACCGCTTACCAAGATAGATTGACTTTTACCTTCACTCATCATTGCTCTAAATCATGACCAACCAAAAATAAATAAATTAAAAAAATAAATTAAGAAACCAAAAATAAACACATTAGATGCGTACTAACCTATAAGAAGAATCTGCAACAGCAAAAACATGTGGGCTAAGCTCACCGAATGGAGCTCCCTTATACTGCTCCATCATATGGATTTCATACAAATGAGGAAGCTTTGTGAAGGGATTAACAGCTATTAAAATGCTTCCTGTATAAGTCTGTAAAAGAAAAACGAATCAGGGGGGAAAACCATTAAATCACTGCCACAATAGAGGGGAAATGTTCATAATCAATAATTAATATTAGCAACAACAGCTCTGCATTAAAATTAAGTCAAATCCATTTAGCGGAGTCACCAAAATGGAAAATGCATTCAAAACTACATAAGATAAACTATCTTAGGCATTTGAAAGTGACTGATCCAGATAGGCAACTCAATGCCAAGCCATAAGTTGCATTCCAAACATGAGTTACATTGATAATCCATAGAGAGATTTTAAAGAACTAAGACTTCAAAAGTGGTCTATCTACAACGAGCCATATGTACAACGCCATAGAACATGTCATATATTCTTCAAGAATCCACGACCACCAAACTAGATTTACGAAATTTATTATGCTTACGGTTATATTGCTAACTTTTAAATCGTTATTACTCTCTTTAATTGAAGATTTATACCTGTTTGTTAACTTTGTTATTAATTTTAAATTTTTTATGCTCTACCACATACATGTCCTGTCATACAATTTTAAGCCATATCCTCATGTTCTCTTATCATGTAGGTGTTCCATGAGGCCGTGATATATCCTCGGTTCATAGGGTAAGAAACATATTTAACTAATGCAGCTATCCCAATGTCAAACTCATATTACCAAACACTCTCTATCTAATTTCAAATGCCTAAGCTCTCAACCAAACTCATTATTTTGAACATCCAGAAAATAATCAGTTCCATTCAATTTAACCCTCTCACTCACATAGATATCATTGAGCGCATATCTCCTCCGAAGATTGTACAACACTCCTGGCTCATTCAAGTAAGCCAGCTTAGTCATGTCTTCAACTCCACCATGCTCTTCTTCATCCGCATCCCGCGGGAACAGCTTATCAGGGGTAGAAAAAACCTGCACCACCACCACCACCACAAGCAATAAACACACCAATATCCAACATAATAGCTTTTTTTTTTTTTCAAAAAAAATAATCAATTCTTTCTCCAAAATCGACTGAAAATCAAGATCATTACTTCATTAGCTTTTCTAAACCTAAAATAAAACAACAGCAAATAATCCACACACACACCCCTGAACCTCCGTTCAACTTTGAACTAGCAACAAAAAAATCAGTGACTCACTAGAATAAGTTACGAAAATAATCATTTCTCTTTTCTTTGTCCATAATCTACTGAAAATTAACATTTAAGATGTTCTGAAACCTAAACTTTAACAAAATTAAAGCAAACCTAAACCTCGAATAAACTAGCAACAGAACCGAACAAACACGTGAATAATGAATGAGTGACTCTCACCTTCTTGCCGGAGTCGGTCACGAGCTGAATACGACTATTGTTGACTCCGCCGCCACCGCCGCCGCCTCCGGAGTCAACAACTTCGGCAGGTATCCAAGCATCAACCCTGTCCTGGACCCAAACCTTAGCGCCCTTTCGAAAACTCATTGTTGCTTAGTCAGCACTGCAGATTGAAATTGAAACCAAAAGCGAAACCCTAGGAAAGCGAGAGAAAATACGAGCATGAAGAAGAAGAAGAAGAAGAAGAGGAGGAGGAGGAGGAGGAGGAGGTTTCTTCGGTTTTTGGGTTTTGGTGCAGTGTACTTGTTGAGTTGTTAGTAAAAAAAAAGAATTTCAGGTTCCCGCCCTAAGAAAGAGGTGTGCAGCGTCCGTATTATTTTGATTTTGACTGAAAAATCAAAAACTCGGAATGGCGTCGTTATTTATATCACAGGCTTTGGTGGTCGACACCACACGACACGTCACCACATTAAAAACCCACCTCTGCCACACCGCCGTTAATACTACTCAGTCAGTGGGTTTCCGTTTTCCTTCTTTTCAGCTTATCTTCTTCCGCTTTCAAAGCTATCAAGCTTTGACGTATATTGCTTTAACGGATTCACGGAGAGTATAAATTTGTCATTAAGCCATTACTAAACTTTATTTTATTTTATTCTTTTCGATTTCCGCTTAGGTAAGTAGTTCTTTTTATTATTTTGGTTATGTGAGTCGAGTTTTTATTACACACACACACAAAACAGAGTTTAATAGAAAGCTGGAAATTCACAATATGCTTTTAAGATTGTACTTTTAGTTGTTTATAAATAAAAAATATTTTTTTATAATATATTTTTAATAGATTATATTTTTACGAATAAAAAAAATTCTCCTACAATATGTTTTGACAAATTATTTGTGTTACAAATGTTTCAAAAATTTGTTAAACACTACATTACCTAATATTTAGAAGATTTACTAACGATAAAACAATGTAAAAAAAAATGTCTATGTACGTCTACATATATTAATAAGGGTCTACTTTTTTGGTATAGAAGTTATCATGACATTATACCAATAGTAAACATTTAATTTAGTTTCTATGTTTATAGTAACTAATCAATTCTTAATGATAAAATGAAATGTGATATTGTAGTTTCTAATCATAACAACTAGGTTAAATTATACTGTTAGTCTCTATACTTTTGGTAAAATTATAAATTAGTCTTTACACTTTAAAAGTTTATAATTAAGTCCATAAAAAGAATTAAAATTTGTAATTTAGTCTTTATTGTTCAAAAAGTGTTTGATTTAACAGAATATTCTCAACATATTCTCTATTTTAAACATGTGAGCTGCGCATGGTTGACAATAGGGACCAATTTATAATTTTAGTAAAAGTATGAGGACCAACTGTGTAATTTAACTATTTGAAAATGACCAAAAACTCTCTATGCTGTTGAAACTCACCTCGCCCCTCCCCAGCTCTCTCATTCTCATTTTCTCATTTTTCAAAATGGCACTCTCTGTCTCTCACCTCGGCTCACCATCGTCGTGCCTCTCGCCTCCATCGTCGCGCCGGATCCACTGATAAATTGAGTTGCTATTTTTATGTTGATTTGTTGCTATTTTCTTCTTAGACATTGAATTATTCGCTTTGAGCATGTTTGGGATTGGAATTGTTCTCTTTCATTTACCAGTGTTTAGTATTAGGATTGGAAGAGAAGAAAAAGTCACCAGATGAGAGAGGCTAGATGGAAGAAGGAGACGAGACCCAACTCGTGAGCACAAATACAGTGGATCTGGCACGGCGCGGTGAACCGAGGTGAGAGACAGAGAGCGTTGAGTTGGGGTGTCGTTTTGAAAAGTGAGAAAGTGAGAGTGTGAGAGTTGGGAGGGCAGGGTGGGTTCAAATAGCCTATGGAGTTTTTGGACATTTTCAAATGATTAAATTACACTATTGGTCCTCATACTTTTATTAAAATTGTAAATTTGTCCTTATTGTCAAACATGTGCAGCACACATGTTTAAAATAGAGAATATGCTCATAATATTCTATTAAATCAAATACTTTTTGAACAATGTAGAATAAATTGTAAATTTTAATTATCTTTAGGGACCTAATTATAAACTTCTAAAGTGTAGGGACCAATTTACAATTTTATTAAAAGTGTAGGGACCAACTGTATAATTTAACCTAACAACTATTTAACATCAATTGGTTTAGCACAATTTAAAAACAGAGAAGAAAAAGATGGTGGTGGTTTTGAAAGAAAAACAATAGTCGAAATTCATGTATCTTTAATCTTCACACCCCTTAGTCACCATCACCAACAATCAGAAGAATCTTAATTTACAAGTAAAGATGGCAATGGTATCTATGAAGACGGTGATCACTTTTTCGCTCTCCGTTCCTATTTAGTAAAATGCTCCTCGTCCCCGCTCCATTTTCATTACGGGTCTCTGTTTAAATCCATAGATATTATTAAGTTTTAAATTTAAATTTTTGTAAATAAATTAATACAACTATAATAAAATCCTATACAATTCAACTAAATATATCAAATCAAACACAATTTAAACACAGATTTTACATAATAACATACATATAAAATTTTTAACATTTTTTTAAAATAAAAAGCTCAATACAATAAGGTGGAGCATTAAAGAAAAAGTACTAGACAGATAAAAAACCTAAATTCTAATCATCTTCAACAATGCCATCAACAACCCAAAAGATCAAAATCACTCCACTCTTTGTAACTCCTAATCGACCTGTTGACTACTTTCGCAACACCTGTTTATTAACTCCTGAAGATTCTGTCATTTCTTTCTAACCAAGTGCTCCAAATGATAACAATAAAACCAAACTCACCAACATTCTATCAAATCGACTGCACGATTGACCCCTGAACTACGTAAACTTACGGTCATTCAATTATATATCCACTAGTTCCATGTCATGTATCCATATTTTAAAGTCTTCCGCTGTTGCTGCTAACACACTAGCGCCTTTCCTTTCTTCCAACTGCACAACCTCAATGAAGTCACCCATGTAGCAAATAGAAACTTGGTATATTCCCGATAAAAAACTCAATTCTTCCTACACAGCAAGCTTCTCCTCTCTTGTATGCGCACCATACACCAAGCAAACCGCACAATGAAAATTATCGTTTGTCAATTCTCCTTCTATACACAACCATATTCCCCCTAGTCCCTTTGTAACAAGTACTCATCCTAAACATCATATCATCCGACATTATTAAAAAACTTCCGAAAACACCTTCCGATCCCACAAATTCCCAACACATCGCATCATTACCTCAAAATTGCACTATATCAAACTTAGTCATAACCTCATTCTTTGTCTCTATCAATCCTAACATATTCACATTATTTTTATGCTTAAATTTTTTACTATTCTCCACTTTTCAACACCTCCTAAACCCCTTACATTTCACAAACTAAAATCATTTAAAAAGTTTATTACACACCTTATTCCGGTTTTTTGGGCGGCTCCTTCTTACTTTCTCTTTCTATTTTGCTTGCCTTTTTTTTTGTGCCAATACTTCATTCTGAGTTTGGAGAATAGCCATAATGTCCTCATCATTGCCGTATAAAACAGCTTTTGATTCAACTGCCAGATCCCAAGCAACCATGTTTTCAGCCATATCTTTATCCCAACTTCCTCCGTACTCGTTTTGATTAGTTTCACCGCATCTTACTCTGAGACTCCCGAATCTTCCAAGTTCCTTACAACCCCTTCATCCTCCAACCCAATTTCCTCCACCACTGTATTCTCATCCTTTAAATCTGAATCATGCAATGCATTACCCCTCATCAGACATATGCCAACATGCGGCTTACTACTCCCGTCCAAACTAGCGTGGATCTCATTAACTGCACTTGGTGGAATGTTCCCCTCCGTTGTTTTGTTCGAACAATTCACCGCATCTCCGCTAATCTCCTTTCCGGCTTGATTCTGCTCGTCAGGTGCATAAAGGGCTTCACACTCTTCCCTGACCTCCACGCCATCAAGCTCAGCGTGGACATTATCACCTCCGTCACCAGCAGCTAACTTCCGCGCTGCTCCCAGATCCGCCTCGTCAATGATGTTCACCGTGGTATCAACCCCTTCGCGAACTCCATGACCAGCCACACTCCTCTCTTCACTATCGCCCCTCTCTTCACTGCCAGTAAGAAGGCCCTCTTAAAACGTATGACGTACTCTCCGTCGCACCACATAGTCACTTTGCGTGCCACACTCCACTATGGACCTTATATGCTTCAACCCAATCCCAACTGAACTTTTATTCAACACCAAATTAAGATTAAAATTTTCAACATATAAATTAAAATAAAATAATTTAAGATTAGTTAAACAACTTATATATATAAGAAGATTTAAATAAATTTTTTATATTTTTATTTATAATTTTATATATTATTTATTATAATTTAATTATTTTGATTAATTTTAGTGTTCTACTACCTTCTTTTATACTTGAATGGAATTCTAAAGACTTTAAGACAGTGCTATACTTTTTAATTATTTGTCATTTTAATGAGTTGAAGACTTGTAGCCTTGAAGGTCACCCAAAAACCAAATAAAAGGAAGTCGCCACAAGCGGAAGCAAAAAATGCACATGCAACCTTCTCTAGCAAGCATCCAAGAAGGACTCGCTTGAAGCTCTTCAACATTGCATTAAGATAGTTGAGTCAAAATCTCCAAAATGACCTTACATAACTTGAACATTGGGCCAAATCCAAACCATAAACCCTTTCTCAGAGTTTCGGCCATGTTAGTTGAAAAAGTTTCGAGAAGACGGGAATAGTTCCTTTTAATTTTTGTTTTTAACTGAGAGAATAAAGTGTGATATTTAATCAACTTGCGTTGGTCGAGTGGTTAGCTCACTCGTCCGTTTAAGTAAGTGCCGGAAGTTTGAATTACACCTTGTACATGCATCAATTCATTGGCCAGCGACAAATCTTTAAATAGAGTTCAGATCCGCGACGGATTAATCCTTGACCTGTCGGGTTGAGAAATACCTTGAAAAAAAATGTAATATTTAATTATTTAATTTTTCTTTTATATTTTTTATCTCATGTATAAAATATACTATGAAAAATCACATTTTACCTCTTTAAATACAAAAAAAAAAATCCTCTCATGCCCTCTAATCCCCATTTGCCCATCACATTGCCAATTTTACTTTTCCATACTCCATTTTTGGTAAATTAATTGTCTCTTTTGACATTTTACTCGATCTTTTGTTTATCAAAAATTTTTTTAGATAATCTTTTTACAGTAATAGCGAGAATTCGTTTTATTTAGTATTAATTAATTATTATAATAATTAGTAAATATTAAATAAGACAAATTTTAATTATTTTTAGCTAATTTTTTGTTATTAAATATTTTTAATTTTTTTATTTTAGCAGTTGTCAATAAAAATATTAATGTAATAAACTACAAGATTTTAAAAGAATTATTACTATAAAAGTTAGCTATTATTAAGACTCATAACAATTAAAATCATTAGTTATCATGCCTTATTTACTATTTTTGCACAAAATTCGCCTTTAAACAAAATCCATGCTCTGGCAACAACCATTCAAGTTCCATGTTCTAGTACAAACATTATTACAACTTTTTTTATTACGCATTAAAATCAGCAAAAGAGTGAAAGACTCCACTTTTTTATTCTTTCCCATGTGCTGTATGAGAGAATGGTGAAATAATCGTGTATTTAATTTTTCTTTTTTATTTTTTTTCCTTACTTATTTTCCTAGAACTAGAAAGAACAACTCTAGACATGTGCCATAATGCATGACATAGAGTAGAAAAATAATAGTAGAACTAGAATCCAATGGGAAATAATGAATGGCCTAAGAGATGCCAAATAAGAAACAAAATAACAAACTAATCTTACAAAGTCCATACATTTGTATGTTTTTAGGATGAACACCTAATCTAACGTTAAACATTTCCCCATAAGAAAATCTTGCACAATTGCAGATAAAGCCACCACAAGAAGCTCTTAAATCAGAAAATGATTGGCCTTTTGGACACTTATATTTATATGTGCCTGTTAACTTTTATTTCATAGTTAAATTTTTATTTCATATTTAATTATAACCACTCATTTATATTTTGTATTATATCTTTTCTCTTCTTTCTCTAGACATGTATTAGGTGCACATGCAACGTTTGTAATTATGAGATTCTTTTTTAGTGAGAAGTAGAATTAGGTAAATAATATATATATATATATTTTACTAAAATTATGAGAACATGTGCATTATATTTTGGTGATAAGTCATCACCGACGATCTGATGTGTCACGAAGTTGTCACGTTGGAGAGCCAAAATGTTGGCGTTTTAGGTTGGCGTCCCAATTTGTTAAAAACGTCGTCGTTTGACTCAAAATAAAAATATGAAACGAGCTTGATAAAAAACACACCCTCCCTTCACTTGTGTTCTCCACTTCCACCCTCTCTCTTCTTCTTTTCTTGTTCTTCTTCCTTCTCTCTTCATCAATGCCACTACCTTAGGGTTCCATTGGTGAGGTTGAAATTCTTGCACTCAGAAGACATCAAAATCAGGTTTCACTTCATTGTTCGTCTCCTTCTGCGTCAAAAACAAGAGGTTCTGCCATTTGTAAAGGTAAATTTTTTTTATTCTTTTTTGCAATGCATGATGGTTTTTGTATATGCTTGTGTTGTGAGTGTGGTTGAAATTATGTTTTTTTTTTCTATTACTATGGTTCTAGGGTTTGATTAGGTTGGAGTTTCATGAGATGCTCTATTTGATTATGGTCATGCTCTGTTTGAAAATCATGCTCTGTTTTATAGTCATGAGTGTTCTGTTTGATAAAACTCTTATCTGTTAACGTTTGTTATATGAGTGAGTACTACAATGATTTGTAACGTAGACAATACTATAAATACTTCTGCTGCAGTTGTAAGAACCGGAATTTTTCACGTAAAACCGTTTTAATAAAATAATTTTAGTGCCCGGGATAGATTCAAAATTTAGAAGTTTTAATTTGAAAATAGAAAGGTGAAAATTGATTTCAGTGAATTTTTCTGAGTTGGAAAATGTATATTTTCGAAAAGTTCTTGTAAAAAATGCGTACTGGCACTTAAGCTGGCAGTACCGGCTCTAGTTTGTCAAGTACTACATATTTTAGAAAATAAGATTATGAAAATTTATTTATTGTTTTAAAAGGACAAAAATAATTTAGAATTGAAAACCGAGCACTAATCTTAAAGATTTTTTTGCCCAAAGTGAGCCAAACGGGCTAAAAACGCTAACGGATTAGACCGGACCCAAACCGGGCCCAAGGGCCAACATATATAAGCTCGTTAATGAGCATTTCAGCTCATTTGATGCAAAAAGAGAGAGAGAGGGGCGCGGTTTAGAAGAAGAGAGGAGAAGAAGCCATTGTTACTATTCACCTCCTCCTTCAAAGCTCCATAACTTTTGATCCGAAACTCCGATTGACGAGCCGTTTGCGGCCACGCGAAGCTCTTAACAAGCTCTTCCTTTCTATCTAAAGAAATCTGGTAAAATCTCTCTCTTCATACTCCAATTTCTAGCCCTAAGTTCCTCCACATTTTTGGGTTGGTTTTTGAGCAAGTTTTGTGGTTTTGCTTGTTTAGCTGATCTCTAGTAGCGGGTAATTGTTGGAAATTATCCCAATCCTCTTTGGATAAGGTAAAGTACTCATAAACCCTTGTGGTGTTATATATTGTGGTTTCTAGGTTTTGATTTTGGTGATATATGTGGTTAGTTTGAGCTTTGTGTTTATTGGAGTTGGTTGAGGCTTTTGATCAAGCTTGGTGGCTTTGTTCTGGTATTTGGTGCGTTTAGAAATCGGCTAAGGTATAGTTTCGGTTTCCTTTATGTAATATGTAATGTTTATGGACACTTAGACTAGTTGACCTTAAGATAGGATTGAATGTTTGGGTGTATGTTTAAATGTAGGCAAATTTGATGTTTGATGATAAGTTGTATGGATGTGGATAATGAGTGTTGTGGTTTAATATTGTTGATGAGGGTTATTGGTGTTAATGATATATTATGATGTTGTTGATGTTGATGAGTGTGTATGTTGATTGTGGTAATATGAATGCTGATAATGTTGAGATAAATTGATGAAGAGTATGAATATTGATGTTGATGACAATTGGTAAAAAATGTGAGATATTGAGGTTAATGAGAAGAATAAACGTTTTGATGGATTTGAGTAATGATAAGTATTGTTTGGTGATTATTGTTGGGATTAATGAGGATTGGTAATGGTTGTTGAGTTGTTGAATGATAATGTATGATGATTTATGATGGATTGATAATTTTTGAGTTTAATTATGATGATTGATAATGATATGATGATGATGAATGTCTGTGTGGATTGAAAAGTGGTTTGGCATGATATATGAGATGTTGAGGTTGAATAAAAGGGTAATGTGGATGGGAAATTTGAATGAGGATTGATTATAGTGTTATATAGTTGATGTTGAGGTTGAGAATGATGAAATATGAAGAAAACTGTGGTAAGATTGGTGTATTATGATACAAATGGCAGTATTTGATGAAAAATAGAGTTTGGAATGGTTTAGTATGGTTTTGGTTGTGTTTTACAAGAAAGTGTGAAGTTTGGTAAAAGTGGGTTTTTGGTAAACTTTGTCTGATCATAACTTTTGCCTTGGCTTTCAGAATTGGTTGAAATTTATTTAGGATTAAAGTTAATTGAAAACCCTTTAAATCAATATAAAGTTTGTAAAATTTGGAAATTTGTAGAGGAAGTTATGATCATTCAAAGTTGGTGTTGAAAATCTGAAATTCTGCAAAGTTGCAGAATTTTCGCACAGCCTTGTGCGCACACACACACCAATGGAGTTTTACAACCTGTGCGTATGCACAGCCCTGTGTGCACGCACAAGTTGGGAAGGGTCGTCTGTTGGGGGCACTAGCATAGGTTGTGCGAGTGAACAAACATTGTGAATTTTGGCACCTGTGCGAATGCACACGTTTTGAAACTTACTGGGCGTGCGCACGCACACCCCTGTGCATACGCACACGCCCTATTTCTCAAAGTTAAACTTTGTTTTCAACTATTTCATCTTTCCAACAAGCTTGTAAGCTTCTGTGACACCATTTTAAGACTTTTGGGCTTAATTTCGGGTATTAGAACATGGGAAAGGTCCTAGGTAATTTACTTGGTATTATTTTGAAAAGTTAGAGAACAGAGGCTTAGGTTTCTGGTGTACTGAGGATGGGTATGGTAGATGAGAAAGGAGGATGGTATTGGAATTGAGGAATTGATGAACTATGAGTTCGGAATGGAAATCATGAACTAATGATGGTTGTGATGAGTCGAGGACTCGAAGAGAAACGATGATCTTGATGGATGTTGAGAGTGTGCGGGGCCTATATCCCCGGCGTAGCAGATTTTCTTTGTCGCATGATTAGTTGTTGTTGAGAGTGTGCGGAGCCTATATCTCCGGCGTGACAGATGTTTCTATCGCATGACTTGTTGAATGTTGAGAGTGTGCGAGACCTATATTCCTGGCGTAGCAAATTGTTCTGCTGCATGATTTGTTGTGGTTGGTTCTTTCTCTGCTACAGGAAGTGTGCAGGGCCTATATCCCTAGCGTAGTAGACTCCTTACTACATGAGTGTGTAGGGCACTATATCTCTGGTGTGGCAGAAAAGGCTACATCCGGGAGGATGCGTCGGATTGGCATTTATGGACCGACAAGTGATATCACGAGCCAATAGGATAGACATTCATCATATGCATTTCTTACGTGCTTGTTTGCTTTGATTACTTGAGTTTGCCTAATTGTATAATATGCCTACTTGCTTCTTGAATTACTTGCTATATATGAATATTACCTGTGTATTACTTGCTTGCATTATGTGTAACTGTCTGGTGCTGAGGAGGTTAGGTAGGCGGTGGCGATGGGATCGCACGGAGGTTAGGTTGGCGGAGGCTGTGGGATACAGCGGTGTGATTAGTATTAGTTAGAAATCCTTTAAGTTTATATACCCTTGTTTACTGTTTACGGTTTAAGTTCTTTATTTATTTATTTTGTTTAAGCTTGAATATCTGTTTTGATGTGAAGTTCTAAGATTGCCTTCGGCGTTCCGGAGCCTTACATCTTACATTTTTGGGCACTGTTACCATAATGAGAACCTCCGGTTCTCATTCCATACTTTGTTGTTATTTATTCACCTTGGTGAAATTGCGGACATGGTTAACCAATTTTTGGTTACGGACATCTTCTAATCTTCCAAGCCTCCAATCAAAGTTCATCTTCACTTCATGATTATCTCCATAAGATTCTGGTTTCTCAACTGGTTCATCCTGCCCAGTATCTGCCCACACAAAAAACCCACGCCATCTCTTTCCACTTGTCTGTAATCAAGCAAACATATAACATGCTCAAGCTTCAAGGAAGAAGAACAAGAGAATAACAGTCAGGTAGGTAGGAGCAATCATAACAACACAAGTAATACTGATAACTCACATTATAATTGGGACAACAAAAAAATGGTTTATTTGGGTTTGAATCTGTTCCAGACCACCTGAGAACTGGCCGGCAGCCACAACCGTACCATTCCAGCACCCTAGATCTTCTGCTCCTGCTTTGCGTTCTCGTCCGATGGCCACTGCATGGTGAACTAATAGAGCTTCCAGTACCCATCATGGATATTCACTTCCAGCTCCAGGAACAACAGCAACAACAAGAATGAGAAAACAACGATGAAGGAGAAGAAGAAGTTAACTTACTGAACATTTGGAAATTTAAGGTTAAATATAGAGGGAGGGACCACATTGGGTATAAATTGAAACTGTGCCAGCTCAACTAGCCGTTGGCACCATCCAACGTGGAAAAATGAGGCCACTTTAGCGTCTTGATGATGACTCATCACCGGAAAGCTGTTCAGGGACTATTATGGTGCCCGAAGCCGTATCTAGAGGATTACAATGGTGCAATTGGGATCTCAAGGACCACATTGAGTAACGACCCGAATCTCAGGGACCATTATTATTTGTATATACTTTAATCATATATGATTAACTATGGTTAAGTATTTTTGTTTATTAAAATTAATACAAAATTAAAATGAAAAACCTCTTCCATTTCCCATCAGTGTTCTCTTTCCAAAACACTAGTTATTGTCTTTTGTTCTAAGCCAGACTCCTGAACACCCAACCCTTCAGATATGAACCTTTCTCACCGTCGCCGTTCACCATCGCTCACCGACATCGCCAGATCCCTTCTATCTCCCACACCTTCGTCTATCTCCATCTCCATCACCGTCTATGCCGTCGTTAGCCTCCGTGACCCCAATTACAGCACCCCCTGTTTCCGCCTCCAACAGCAGTGTCGCCATCTCTTATGTCCTGAGCCTCCGTGACCCCTGTGTTCGCCGCCTCCGATCCACCAGCGTAGCCGCGTTCTCGATCACCGTCTCTGACGTCCACACCCCTGACATTAGGTTAGGTGTTCACCCTCTGTTCCAACAATGAATTTCATTTTTTTTGTTAATCTGGGCTTGTTTCGATGCTTGCATGTTCAAACCGTGAATTTCATTTTGTTGATTTCTTTATGGATCAAATTTGCTGCCATGAATACAATTTTTTGAGTTGTATATCTATTATATAAATTGATCTTTTAGATTAATTGCACTATATGTTATGATTGACTCTGGAATCTGAAGTAATCACTCGCCTAATTGGAATTATCTTTTTAGTTGTTGAGCCAGTATAAATTCACTGTTTAATCCTAAAATTGCTATTTGGATTCTTCTTTAATTATCACTCCAAATTACAGAAGAAGCAATAAATGATTGGTTATGTGTAATTGTGTATACCAATTCCATGAAAAGCATTTACATTAGTCAAACAGGTTGCTGACTACTTTGCGTTCTTTGAAGTAGTCTTCGTATTTTTCATCCATTCACATTTTAAGATTCTGGTTAACAATGAGAATTAAAACATTATCCACAATAAATTATTGTCAATTTAGTAGATTAAAGTTTTAGGAAGAAAAGAATGAAGAAAAGAAAGAGAAGAAAAGTTTAAAGAGCAAATTTAATATTTAATTTTCTCTTGAATGCAGCTGAGTTATGTTTGAAGTTTTGGAATTCAACCTATCATGAAGCTCGGTTAAGCTTTTTTTCATTGTTTGGAGTTTTAGAACTTGACAAATCATGGCTGTCTAATCTAATTTAAGTTCTTTTGTGTTTAAAGGCAGCTTCATCATTTTCATTCTTAATTTTTTTTATCTAATTTAATTTGGTTGTGTTCGTCTTCCATCTCTCATATCTATAGGCATTTAAAAAATTTCATGTTCAGTTTAAGTGGTATCTCTTCTCTAATTATCATGAGTTGTACAGAGATGTTATTGGTTTCAATCCATCACATCTCCATTGTCAATCTACAAACCACACCCAAATAAAAAGGAGAGAGGGTTAGCAAAATTGACTTTTTTTTTTTGGTACTGTATAGAAGAATGCTGGTTTCACTTTCAGTCGGCCAAAATTGCCTCATTTTTGTGAATTAGCCTATATGTAAGACAGTAGGAGCATTGTGGGCTACGACTTAAATTTGGGGAAAGAGAAGAGGTTGGAGATCAATTATTTTTTTGTAACGTATTTAAATGGTATTTGAAGTGAATAACGTATTTAAATGGTATTTGAAGTTATTTACTTTTAAAACTGATTAATAACGTATTATTCATTTATTGTCATCATTATTATTAAGCACAAAGATGAAGTAAAATATTATCTCATTTAAGAGTTTTTTCAAGCAAGGTTGGAAAGTTAAATTGTATATTATTTACTTGAATGATGATGCTAATAGTCAATAAATATTTTTAATATATGTGTAATTACTAACAAATATTTTTATGTATTTATATTATTTTTTATATTTAATAAAAGAAAATATCACATAATCTCACTAGTATTATTTTTTTGAAATCATTCTTTTGAAAAAGTATTCTAGAAACAAATAAATAATTTATATTTTAAAATTTGAATTGAACTTGATTAATATCATATTAATTACAGATTGTCATCATAATTATTAATAATTATTATTTAACATTTATTCTCATCAATCAAGTATAAAGTAGTAACATATTAATAATTTAATAAGGTATGTTTAGAGACATTAAATTAAATTAATGTATCTTTAAAGGGAAATACCGAAATAGTTAATTTCCAAAATCAAAAAATTATAAAGACATTAATTTGGGGCATAAAAATAATGACTTCAATTGTATTATGCCACTAAATATGCATGGATCATAATTTGAAAAAGGTGTTGGTAGATTTAAAAATTCCTAATATTTGCATGCTTATCTAACACATCATAAAATTGAATTTGTACATATATTAATAAGTCATTAATTGAATTGAATTCATTCACATGCATGAGTCCATCATAAAATTAAGATCGTACATGTATTAACAAGTCATGACTCATGAAAAGTAATACTCAAATTAAGCATTTAATTTCTAAAAAAATATTTATTAAAAACTTGCAAATATAAAAGTAAGGAAACTTGTATTTCAAACTCCAAAAACAGATATTAAAAACTACACATAACGATATCAACAATTCCACCACATTGTTCCAAAAAAATTTAAACTCAAATAAAATTACTTTTTAACTAAATTCTTATTTTTCTCTTCAATCTTCTTGTAGTTTTTTTTTGCAGCTTTCAAAATAATACCTTGTTTTGTATTGTATGGTTTGATAACCAAATCAAGAGCAATGCGCATTCTTGTTGTATCGTCAATCTAAAGTTGAAATATAAAATAATAAGTAACAAGTCATGAATTTAAAACTAACTAATAATTATTTAATAATATTAAAGTGTGCATACCTTGATAGAATAATTGTCATTTTTAGCTTAATCTTTCATTCAAGTTGCTACCCAAATTCCACAATCATTACTATTTTAATAGTGTAAAAAAAATCATATATAAGAAAGCATACAATATAATATTAGGAGATATAAATTAAAGATAAGATTAGATCATTGAGAACTAATCTTTTATTCTCCTCGGTAGCCTTAACTCCATTTTTATTCTTAGCTAATTTATTTGTTCCATTATCACTAAAATATCTATGATCTACACTGTGAACATTACTCTCATCATTGCTTTGGTAATTTGTTTCTTCCTCAAAATAACTCTACAATATAATAAAATACATTAGACAATATTTAAATAAATAGATAAATAATCTTTAAAAATTTTGATAAAACAGAAAATTAAAATTACATTCGCATTATTGAGTTTATCACTCGATTGGTGATAACTAGCTAGTATGTAGGATGTCTCTACTGTATAATTCTGGACATCTTCGCTTCGTATGACCATGACATGTACAATGAGAACACTTACGAGATTTTACCGCACATCTATTTTGACGAGGGGCTATTGGGAATAAGTAGTATGACCACAATCCAATCAATTACGTGTCAAATAATTTATTATTGTTATTATATTAAAATATTAATATAATAACGTCCTTGATTAAATTTAGAGATTTATTATTGTGATAGTGATCACAATATTGAGAGATGAATCTTTTATAATTTAATCTAAATTATTCTTGGTCATAGGATTATTAAAAAAGGACATTAATAATCCAAAAAGATCAATATATATATATAATGGTCTTCATTGGATGAATATTAATAGTTCTTATTTATTAAATTATATATATATATATATATAGATGGTATATATAGAGATATGACCATTGAACTGACTCAATTTGAGAATTCTTAATGGTTATAATTACCGCATATTTGTCAATAGGATATTCTCAAGATGAACATGGTGATAGAGTTTTCTTTGACCTACGACTATCATAGTAATTAACAATGTATTTATTATACTTTGATTCCGGACACCTAATATCCTAGGGTACTAGTTGAATGGATATTGAATATGATTTAAATACTTGTAGAATTAATAATTAGTCAATAAGAAATCCGTCAACTCTCAATAAAGAGTTTGAGCTCCATGATTATAATGACTGTGATGAATAAAACTTGGCCAAGGGGATTGAATGAATGAAGAAATGAGTTTTTTAGGTCATTCACAGTTTATTATAATAATGGTAACAAGTTAGAGTTTGACAATTAAACTATACTCTAAAGGTTAACCAAGAGCTGAAAAGATGGAAGGAATTATACTTTGTTCTTCTGAGCTTCTTAGTAAAAATAGATTCCTTAAAACTATCGGGTCGTTGAGAAGTGTTGCTAGACGCCAACCTTGATTAGTAAATTTAGTATGACTAATTTACTACCCGCTTAGTATTGAACTTATGGGGTCATACACTAACGAGTATTCTAATATTTGCTATAGAATTATTTAATTATTATTTTGATTTGATCAAATAAATAATTATATTAATTGAAATAGAATATTATTATATTATTTGCTAGCACGAAGAATATAATAATAATATGATAATTGAGAATATTAAATGAGATTTGAGAATAATTAGTTTTTCTATTTCTAAATTTGGATGAGATCCTAACTGATTATGTTTTCAAATTGAGTTATGATATGATTCATAAATTTGAAAGATTCATATTTAGAATTTCAAGATATGATTTAAATTTGAATTGAGATTCAAATTTAAAATCAATAACAAATCTCATACTATATATATGTACGTCAAGAGTACAAAACTCCTTTACCTCTACGCATATAAATGTATGTGAGCCTAATTCTTGGAGAAGAATTTTATGGTGTGCAAAGAGTTGCAAGAGGTTTCTCAATTTAGATCAGATGTCCATTGGTCAATGAGTTGACAGCAAATGTTGGTCTCGGTGTGGATACGCATAGAGTTTTCATACAATCGAAGAATAAAGTTTTTACTAAGGCGTCTAAAGGTATTTAGATCTGATCTATATATTATTGGAATAAAGTTTAAGCACAAAATAGATCTTTAGGATTACTTTATTACTTTCGCTGTGTGTTATGAACACATGGTAATCATTTAGTGGTATCAGAGCTTTGACTTTTTTGTGTTTAAATTTTTGTTTCTATTTTCTTAAAGTTTGTGAATTAATAGGATTAATTCAAATTATTTTTAAGCATGTCATGTATTTATTTTCATTGAGATGTTTTTTAATAAATTAATAGTTAATTTATTTTAATTATTTAATTGTGATTAAATTATTATTCTTTTAATATAAAAGTTATATTTATAATCAAATATTTTGTTTGACTTTATTTATATATTAAATTTTATTGTGATTTTGATTCAAATAAAAGGAATAAGATGCAAAATATCTTTTATTTGTTTCTTATATATATAAGTGTATATATAAAGGTCAAATTTGATTTGATAATTTTTTAAGGCTAAACGTTAGTACATGAAAAATCAAATTTTGATTTGATTGATGTGTTTTGAACACTATAATTTTAAAAATTAGTTTTTCTAATGTTCTTGATTATAAAGAGCAGCCTGACAACTAGGAGTTTTATTTTCAAGATAATAATCAGTGTATACATTTGATGTATTAAGGATTTAATTTTATATTTTTACCTAGACAACCTGGGAGTATAAAATTTAATCCATGAATACTGGTAGAAATTCTCTAACAATTGAGATAAATCATAAAAGTTAGGAGTTTGTCAAAAATAAATTTATCTCCTGTTTACAAAGAGCAAATTGACAACCAAGAGACTTGTACTCAAAGATAGAATTTATTTATGCATATGATGATGTATAAGGAGAATTAATTTTATACTTGAACCTAGACAATCTAGGGGTATAAAATATAATTCAGTTAAATAATTGTATGACAACCAGATAATTATTTGGGATTATAATTATATGGGATATAATTTAATCATGTTTATTTGAAATAGATGTGAGTAACAACTTGACAACCAAAATACTCATTCGTGATTCTAAATAATTTTGCCAAAAATATAGATTTCTTGTTTACTTTCATATTTTAGATTTTTAAATATGTTCATATTTCGTATGTCATATTTGAAAGTAATATATTAGCTAACATCTGAGAATTATTCTCATGTATGAAAGGGTTATCATGGAGATGATAATTCTATTAAAATAATATCCTCCAATAAAATTGGTTTTGGAATGGTCAGAACTTTTGAAGTTCAAGACAATCTAAAATTTGATTTGTGCAATGTTAAGAGAAACTTTGTATTTATAAAGAAAGAATGGGAGTACAATTACTTTTATTAGAATTATATACCATTCAATAGAGGATATACTTTCTCCTAAAAGTATAAAAAGTTTGATCGTCAAACTAACTTTTCGAAAAAGTGTCCTATTTATATAATGGTACAATTCTATAAAGATAGATATAATGGTTACTTAGATTTTTTTTATAATAATGTTCAATAAGGATTGTCCTTAAAATAAAACTATGCACTATTGTAGTGGGAGATTTCATGTTTTGAGAAAACGTGATATTTATTATGCACTAGGTGTATTTTACAAAAGGTCAAGCAAACATGCTCAAGAGTAAAGGTGTTTAAGGTCAAAAGAGTTTTGATAAACACAGATGTGCATTGAAAAATTATACACATGATTGATTGGCTCTAGTGCAAGTGGGAGATTATTGTGATAATAGTATGCCCAAGATCCAATTTATCATGATTGGCTCTCGTGCAAGTGGGAGATTGTTGGGAATAAGTAGTATGACCACAATCCAATCAATCACATGTCAAATAATTTGTTGTCATTGATTAAATTTAGAGATTTATTATTGTGATAGTGATCATAATATTGAGAGATAAATCTTTTACAATTTAATCTAAATTGTTCTTGGTCATAGGATTATTAAAAAAAGGACATTAATAATCCGAAAAGATCAATATATATATATATATATATATATATATATATATATATATATATATAATATGGTCTTCATTGGATGAATATTAATAGTTCTCATTTATTAAATTATATATATATATGGTGCATATAGAGATATGACCATTGAACTGACTCAATTTTAGAATTCTTAATGGTTATAATTACCGCATATTTGTCAATAGGATATTCTCAAGATGAACATGGTGATAGAGTTTTCTTTGACCTGCGACTATCATAGTAATTAACAATGTATTTATTATACTTTGATTTCGGACACCTAATACCCTAGGGTGCTAGTTGAATAGATATTGGGTATGATTTAAATACTTGTAGAATTAATAATTAGTCAATAAGGAATCCTTCAACTCTTGGTAAAGAGTTTGAGCTCTATGATTATAATGACTGAGATGAATAAAACATTGGCCAAGGGGATTGAATGAAGGAAGAAATGAGTTTCTTATTAGGTCATTCACAGTTCATTATAATAATGGTAACAAGTTAGAGTTTGACAATTAAACCATACTCTAAAGGTTAACCAAGAGCTGAAAAGATGGAAGGAATTATACTTTGTTCTTCTGAGGTTCTTAGTAAAAATAGATTACTTCAAACTATCGGGTCGTTGAGAAATATTGCTAGACGCCAACCTTGATTAGTAAATTTAGTATGACTAATTTACTACCCGCTTAGTATTGAACCTATGGGGTCACACACTAACGAGTGTTCTAATCTTTGCTATAGAATTATTTAATTATTATTTTGATTTGATCAAATAAACAATTATATTAATTAAAATGGAATATTATTATATTCTTTGCTAGCACCAAGAATATAATAATAATAATATGATAATTGAGAATATTAAATGAGATTTGAGAATAATTAGTTAGTCTATTTCTAACTTTGGATGAGATCCTAATTGATTCTGTTTTCAAATTGAGTTATGATATGATTCATAAATTTGAAGGATTCAGATTTAGAATTTCAAGAAATGATTTAAATTTGAATTGAGATTCAAATTTAAAATCAATAACAAATCTCATATTATATATATGTATGTCAAGGGTACAGGAAAGTGACAAGAATAAAACACAAGAGTTTTATTCCTTTACCTCTACGCATATAAATATATGTGAGCCTAATTCTTGGAGAAGAATTTTATAGTGTGCAAAGAGTTACAAGAGGTTTCTCAATTTAGATAAGATGTCCATTAGTCAATGAGTTGACAGCAAAGATTAGTCTCGGTGTGGATACGCATAGAGTCTTCGTACAATCGAAGAATAAAGTTTTTACTAAAGCGTCTAAAGGTATTTAGATTTGATCTATATATTATTTAAATAAAGTTTAAACACAAAATAGATCTTTAGGATTACTTTATTACTTCCGCTGCGTGTTATGAGCACATGGTAATCCTTTAGGGGTTCCCTTTATCTTCACAACAGTTGGGTCACCCACCATACACGCATTAGAAAGAACATTGGAATCAGGATCACGTCTCTTTTTAAGCTTTTGTATTAGTCCAAAAATGTCATCTCTTATCTCCATGAAGTCATCTTGATTCTTTGATGCCGACTCACATCATGTGAAACACAGTGTTGCTAGAGCACCATATCTAATACCAGCAATATTTTCAGAGTCAGTTTTTGCGGATGTAACTAAACATACATAATTCTTTTTAACATTTCTTAGCATTGGGGTCACGGAGGCTAACGACGGCATACACGGTGATAGAGATGGAGATAGACGAAGGCGTGAGAGGTAGAAGGGATCTGGTGATGTCGGTGAGCGGTGGTGAACAATGGCGGTGAACAGCGATGGTGGGAGAGGTTCAGATCTGAGGGGTTGGGTGTTCAGGAGTCTAGCTTAGAACAAAAGACAATAACTAGTGTTTTGAAAAGAGAACACTGATAAAAAAAAGAAGAGGTTTTTCATTTTAATTTTTTATTAATTTTAATAAATAAAGATATTTAACTATGATTAATCATATATAATTAAAATATATACGTATTTATATTTGTATACAAATAATATTTAATATACTTTTAAAATACATTAAATTTTAAATTTTTAAAATTATTTAATTATTAATTGACTAGGATTAATAATACCACATATTTATATTATATGAGTCCACGTATATAGGGTATGAGTTTTATCATAAATGTTAGAATACGAGAACAATCACCACTTTTTAATGTTAAAAGAAAGTATTTTCACTACTCATTAAAAAATACAAATGCATCATAATAATATTACCCTGTAATTATATTCATATTAATAGTAAATTGATATTTCAACTAAGCACACAAGATGATAAGAAACCCTAACATTTATAAATGAATAAATGAGTAATCTATCTAAAAATAATTTACATCCTTTTTGGGTGAAAGTCTACCTAACTACTTTATAAGTATCTAATAAATTAAATAATGAATTCCCACATATGGATCTTCATACAATCATATTGATAGTACTCTTTATACAATATTCAACGGCCGAGAGACGGTTCTATTGTTCTTCACATAGCAGTTGAAGAAATTTCCAAGAAACAAGTTAGAAAAAACAAACAACCTAATTAAATATCCAAAAGAACAATAAAACTAAAAACAAATTATTCAGCTAAAAATACAACAAAATAGTTATTAGTTTTAGAGTAGTACTAAGTTTCTAACTAAATATGCCAAAAGAAAAAAAAAAAAAAGATATATTGAAAAAAATCAACCTTCTTCTTCCTTCCTTCTCCAACAAAGAAAAATAAGAGGATAACCGTAAAAAAAAAAAAACACACAAACGAAGAAAAAGAGGAAAAGACAAAATATAAAAAAAAGGGAAAAAACAAAAAACGAAGAAATTTATGCGTTTTTATCCTAAAATTTAGAAATATTATTAGGGAGTCACTCAGATAAAGATGCTTAAAATGTTTTTTTTAAATATATTTTTTTAGTAATTAAAATTTAACATATATAATTGATTAAATCATGTTATTTTTGTCAAAATTAGGCTAGACAAATTGATTAAATGGTGAATCAAATCTTGAACTGGTCTAAATTAATATTATTTTTTTTTATAAAAAATGACTACAATACCCTTATTATAGAGAATGATTAAAATATTTTTATTATATATATATATATATATATATATATATATATATATAATTTTAAAAATTCTAAATCCTAACCCTACGATAGAAAAATAAAGGACTAAAATTTAGGATTCTCAAAATTAATATATATAATAGAAGTATTTTAGTCATTTTCTATAATAGGATATTATAGTCATTTTCTATAAAAAATAATATTAATTTAGACCAGTTCAAGATTTGATTCACCATTTTTCGGTCAGATTAATTTGTCTAGCCTAATTTTGATAAAAATAACACGATTTAATCGATTATATATGTTAAATTTTAATTATTAAAAAACATTTTTTTAAAAAGACATTTTCGGCGTCTTTATCTAAGTGGCTCCCATATTATTATTATTATTATCATTATTATTATTGTTATTGTTATTTTTTTTTTATTTTTTTTTTCTAAGTCACACCCATAACTTTCTAACTCGTTTGGCTTACATTATGAAGCTTTCCTTTGAAGAACCAAACCTTAAACTTTATATAGCCAACTAATGTGAATTATTTGGCAAAAAAAAAAAAAAAACCACCACCCTAAACATGAATACACAAGTCAATGTGTGTGAATACACAAGTTGCATTTATAAGTTATAACACATTTCCAATTTAGAAATACAATCAAACCATCAACCTTATATATGTGAGGCAATTAATATGAACAAGCTAAGTTGGCAAAAAAATCAACCACCATATGTATTTGAATACACAAATTGTATTCACAATAAGTCTCCAATATAAATATGTAATCAAGCCATTAATCATATGTATGTGACACACAAGTTTCAACTTCTTGCATTAACAATTAAAAAAAAAAAAAATCAGCTTGATCTTTTTTTCATTTGACCATACATGTTCACACTCTTCCAAAATCAAATTTCGACCACTTGTATGAAGTCATAATTTGATCATCCTGTATCTAAATTGATTTTTTTTATTTTTTTTACAATCTCCAATTTATCAAATACAAAAAGAAGACACAAAAGATTAATATAAATTTTGTATAACTAAAAAAAAAAGACCAAAGAACTTGGTTTGCAAAAATATAGAAATACACATAGTTGAGGTTGATTTTTGGTGGAAAATGGTGTCGTACTTCTGCAGCACACAAATTAGACCCTTTCTCCCTAAACAGTAAACACATTCTTATCTACTTATAGTTTTGCAATCGTCTGGGATGGTGAAGAAAATGGTTGGGATTCATTGATTTTCTTGCAACCATTGTTTCCAATACACCATCATGTTTTTTCCATTGTCTCTTGCACATTGTGCTAACCTAAGAAACCAAGCTATTCATGCAAAAGCCCAAAGGTTGAATAATGTTGAATCACCGTTGAGGAAAGAGGTTGTGTTTTCCATGCTCTTTTCCATTTTTTTTTTTTTGGTTTTACATGCTTGAGTTGAGAAAAAGTAGAGCAATTTTCAAAAGGGTCATGAACCATAGGTGGATTTTTGGCATCATGGAAATGGTTGGATGAAATAATAAGAAATTGGAAGATTTCAATTACAACATTGCTTTTGCATATTCTTTGCAGTCTTATGCTACTTTTCCCATAACCAATTTTGAATTTAATTTTGATGCTTTACACGTGCATTTAATTATGTAATGTTATATCAATAAAAATAATTATCTTTTCACATTAACCATGTGAATGGTCATCCAAAAGAACAAATGTAATTGCACAACTTCTAAAACACTTTACACTATTAATACATTAAAATTAAACTCAACCAATTTTACCCCGTTAGCTATTCTACCTTTTCTGGATTGGCCTAAACGGTTATTTCAAATAGGCTTAAACATCCATGTCACGTTGATGCAAATTTAGGAAAAGTTTAGGAAGCCAGCAACTTTGTTTTGTTAAATTCTGTCCAGCATATAACCAACAAAGAAAAGTAAGTCATTGAATGAAATTCCACACAAATCTTACACCATTAAAACCATCATTGATGACTATTTGATGGCTACAAATCACAAAAATTGCTGGCCCCTATATGGAGAGACTATGTCATTTGAGCTATTACTCATTGGCAGAAGACATGAATTGTTGCTAATAAAGTAATAAATTAATAATATAGCAATTATGTTAGAGAGGTTTCATTTTTGAGTAGTTGGAGGGATCCAAATTGGTTTTCTTTAGCAGTTTCCATTCCTATAAGGTTATTATACATTTCATGTTTGTTAAGCAGCTTGCATTTTTTCTGAATATTCCACCATTTTCTTATATTTCATTGAGTATGATATGCAAAATTATTGAGTTATTTTTTATTAAAAAAAGGTTAATCGTTATGATATAGCCTGTTCTAACTGTTTATTTTACCAAAATAAATTACTTTTATTAACTAATAAAAGATATACATATTTTTTTATTTTTCCAAATAAACAAAATTTCAAAAATGTATTTTCAGCCTTTTCTTTTTTTAAATTATACATAAAATTTGATCAAATCATTTTTTGAAAAAACTGAAAAGAATACACCCTTAAAGTGATTGTCATTAAAATCATATGGTTACCTAAAAAATCATATAAATGAAGAGATGTAATTAATTACTAACAAACATTATAAAACAAGTAATAATAAAACCAACCACTATTTGAAAATCTGAAACAGCCATGACACATAATCTAGCATAATCATATTTCACAATTTTGAGGCAAACATGGCACAGAAATCAATGGCCTAACACTCTGAATCCTCTCTCACTTGTGGGGTGAGTGTGGTGACCCCATTGCCCTTATTTCCATGTTGAAGCTACAGGACATTTTGGCATCAGGCAGTAATAAAAAGAAGCAAATGAATACAGTGCCTATTAATACTTACTAACTTGCCAGCATATAAAGACACATGACACTGATCCATGTCCAGCTAAGAAAGAAAGAGAGAAAAAGAATCAAATCAGTGCATTATTGCTGTTCACACATTATGCACTGCTTCTTCTATCTCTCTACTAAAGCCATTAAGAGCCTTTATCTACCCCACAATGCACAGTGGACCCTCTACACTACAACCCTCATTTACTACACTGCAATATTGTGTAAGTGTGTCTGTGCAACCAAACAAAAGTACAAGAAATTTGGTTAATGCACCTTTCCAATTTTTTATACTAAGGTACTTGAATCAAACACATCATCTTTGCAAGCTAGTACTAACTACTAAGATTGAAAACAAAAATAATTAGAATTCTTATACACATTTTTTTTTTTGGTTTTTGATTTAATATACATGATATATGAATCATATGATGGTCAATTTGATGATAATTTCCAAAAGGGTCACTGAATCACTCACTATTTTGGGAGATTACCTCTCCAAACTTGAGGAAAAGTTGTGCATCAGAGGTACTCATTGAAGGGCAATTAACCAAGTGTGGTGTCTTGAGGTTTGCATATTCATCAATGTAGCATGATGCTGGAACTTTTGCACATGGTAGTGAAGGTGGTGGAAGAGTTCCTTCTTGTTGTTTTGATGAAATGGTGGTGGCGTCCGCGGTGGTGGACGGCATGAGGCTGCCAAGGACACGTGTCACTTCATGCATCGTTGGCCGATCCGATGGTTGCCGCTTTGTGCATAATAGAGCAAGCTGATAGACCTTCTTCACTGCTCCAAGGTCATTGCATGTGGCAGTGATGTCTGGATCAACAGTTTCCATCACTGCATTGTTTGCTGTCTTGGACAAAATCTACACAGTAGAGAACCATTATCCATGTAAAAATCAATTTGGAATTTCGAAAGATGCTGTACAAACAAAATAACAGAGTTGTATTATTTGTTCATATCATGTGTGAATTGACATCTCTCACAGTACAAATGCACACATCATTTTCCAAAATAAGCAACAACCTTTTAACCTAATAAGGAGAATAGTGTATCATTACCAACAACCATAAGTGGTGACTTATTTTATTTTTACCTATGATCTGTTCCACACATTATTGTGAATCATTAAGTAAATAAGGATTACCCACCAACAACAGCAATTGATAATTTACCACATGAATCAATCAGACATCATTTGTATAAATCATGTTTAGGTTATACTTTAAGCATAAATCACAAACAACTAGGTGGTTCAAGTCTAAGTGAAAACTTGAAGTTGGTAGAGAAAGTATACATAACATTCTAAAATGTTGGAAATGAAGGAACACACTAGAACATGCAAGCAACATTATGCATTTATAAAAATGGCCTATAAATTAGATAGCAAATAGAAAACTCACCAGATGATGGAGGTTGGATTCATTGTCAACAGCTTTCCTTCCAGTTAGCAACTCAAGTAACACAATACCATAGCTATACACATCGGATTTCTCGGTGAGCCGGGAGGTTCTAGCATACTCAGGGTCTATGTAGCCAATTGTGCCCATTATGTAAGTTGAAGTATGTGACTTTGAGGGGCAAAGAACTTTGGCTATGCCAAAATCAGTGAGATGGGGCTCAAAGTCTCCATCCAGCAAAATGTTTGATGATTTCACATCCCTGTGGATGATCCGAGGACTACAATCGTGATGCAGATAGGCGAGCCCTTGTGCTGCTCCAAGCGCTATCTTCAGACGCATATCCCAGTCGAGCTTCTTCTTCTTGCTAGCTCCTGAAAAAAACATAAACATAACAAAGTAAGAAAAAAAGCACATACAGCATGAACCAAAGAATTTGTTATCAGATTACCATGAAGAAGATCCCATAGACTGCCATTTTCCATGTAGTCATAAAACAGAAGGTGCCCGTATGGGGATAAAGAGTATCCTTGGAGACTAACAAGATTCCGGTGCTTAATGCTTCCGACAGTCTCGAGTTCGGTCTCAAATTCTTTCAAGCATTGTGGATAGTGAGAATAGAGCCTCTTAATAGCCACTGGCTTGCAATTTTTGAGAACACATTTGTAAACTGTGCTTGATGCACCATATCCAATAATGTACTTCTCGCTCAGGTTTTCAGTCATCCTCATGATATCCTCGTACACATGAAGCGCCATATTCATATGAAGAATCACTAGTTTCGGAGGAGAGAAACTAACTGCCAATTAAGCTCATGTGTCAGTGGTGGAATGATAAAAACACTATCACTATACATTAATCATCACAAACACTCCTAAAATGAGCCATGCCAATTTACAACTAAGATGAAATTTTGATCATCTACTCAACTAAGATGAATTTACCTGGTTTGTCGAGTGATCCATCCGGAAAAGGAGATGGATTGTATGGCCGGCATGCTGCGAGCAATATCATAAGGAGGATTACAAGGCCACCAAGAGCAATTCCTAGAATAGCTGCCTTAGATAATGTTGCTGCATGATGAATAACATTTATTAGCTTATTTCTCATGTTTTTCACATGATTAACAGCTACCAAACAAACATAGAAATAAGATCAATGATATTATACTAAAGCCACAATCTATCACAAACAACTCGAAATCTCAAAACACTACTAACCAAGGTACAATAATCAAAGAATATCTTCTGAGCAGACCCTAAAGAATTACATTTCCTGTTAGGTAGTTGTTCTTACCTCGCTCCGTAGGGTGATTAACATGACAAGGTGAATTCAACCAATTGCCACAAAGATCAGGGTTTCCAATGAAACTGTCAAAGGAAGTTTGTATCAATGAGGGGGAAAAATCATGATGGTTACCACATTGACTACACAAGAATCAAGTGTAAATGATCATTACCTGTCAGGAGGGAACCTTGAAAAGTTATTGCTTGTGGGAATAACACCAACTAGTTTGTTGTACGATACATTACTACAAGATTCAACATATTCAGCTTGTTAGTTAAAATAAAAGTGATGTTGTCCAATCCCTGCAACTATGCTACCAAATTATATAAAAAAAATTAAAAATACAAACTTACAGCAGCGAGAGACTAAGGCAATTTACAAGCGACGACACATCCCCGGATAATTTGTTGTTTTGTAGCCTCCTATATAACATTTTCAAAAAATAAAATTAAAAATGCTAACAGAGATAATCATTGATAACCATTTAACACTCCAAGAGTCTAAGATCATCAACGAAAGTTTGTGTTCTAATACTGATAACAAGTTATTAATTTCCAGCAACTGAACTTACAATGACACCATGTTCTGAAGCTGGCTAAGTTCTTGAGGAATCAAGCCAGAGAGTTGATTATTTGACAAATCACTGCAAGAAAGAAGGACAAAAACCAATTAGCAAACAGAAAAAAAAAGGGAAGTAAACAAAGGAGAAAACAGATTTCATAAGAGGGAAAAAAAAGAAAAAAAAGAAAAATGACTTGCATGTCCATAACACTTCTAAGATTAGCGAATTCTGCTGGAATAAATCCTGTTATATGATTTCTGCTCAGGTTCCTACAAAAATCAAATAATAGCCGTGAGTAAAAGAGAAACTGCCAGATTCGAAAAACAATAAATAACAAGAAACTTGCCACAGTACTCACAGCTTTAGAAGATGTTCCAAGTCACCGAGGGAAGAAGGAATGGAGCCAATTATATTATTATTTGAAATATCCCTAAGAAGGAATCCGAAACTATTCATCAGTATGAACCCGAGAGATTTACATTTTACATAAGTAGATACATTAAATGATTCATACTTACAATGTATCCAAATTACCAATCCGTGATAGCTCGATTGGAATAGGCCCTTGAAGATTGTTGGAAGAAAGGTTTCTAATGGATAGTGATTACAATTTCATGAAACAAGGACTAATTAAGCAAAGTTCAAATGTAATACTTGACAAGTTGTTAATAAACTTCAGTTGAATCCTACATAATAGAATTGTAAATAGGTTCTAGCTATCACTTACAGATAAGTCATGCTCTCCAAGCTCTTCAGTGCCCCGGGAATTGTTCCAGTCAACTTGTTCCCATGCACATTGCTAGTAGAAGAGAATAGGAATCTCTGTTACCTTAATGTACAAGAAAAATCATAGTAACAAAGTAGAGGTACAAGGTTTATTTCTTACAGGCTGTTAAGGCTTTTACATGAACCAAGGTTATCGGGAATCGGCCCCTCTAGATTGTTGTTGGCAACATTTCTGTGAAACCATTGGTGACCCATCAAGTTAGGATAAATTAAAAAAATGGAAGAAAAACCATCGAATTGAAGCTTCGAAGTAATGGTGCTTACAAGTCAAACAAATCAGTAAGCTTTCCAAGTTCGGGTGGGATGCGCCCACTTAAATGGTTATCATTCAGTTCCCTACAAAAGATGGTTGACCATTAAACATTATTTAAAAACTTGCATTCACTCTTGGAACAGTGAGTTCAACAAAGTGCCTCTAGAACAGACATCTTTGTTTGAAGCAAAAAGAAACTACAACATAATGTAGCTGAAGAAATAAGGATCTTACAAATAGTGAAGCTTTGTCATGTTCCCTAGCTCCGGGGGGATGAAGCCTGTGAGCTTGTTTCCATGCAAATACCTAGAAACATTTCAGCAATGATGTCAAAACACATACTGAGTCTAAAATTAAATACATACAAGATGAAAACTAATTGCTTATACTTACAATTTTTCTGTGTATGTCAGGTTTCCTAAGATAGGAGGGATTGATCCACTTAACATGTTACAACTCAGATCTCTGGATAAAATGTAAGAAATTAATATGATGGACAAAGAAGAAAACATTAATTAAGAAACTTCATAGTGTTTGTTTCAAACACTACAAGCTAACAATGCTTACAAGACGGCGAGTGCTTGCATGAGACCGATCACCGACGGAATATGGCCGGAGAGTTTATTCCCTTGAAGTGACCTGCCAAACTCAAACAAATCCATCAAGCAATTTCTAGTTTTCTAACCTATTTTTGACCCTACAACCAAACACCTTAATGAAATATAGCTATAAAAAGAAACATCATGCAACACCTACAAGGTAGCTACTTGAAGAAATCCAATGTTGAATGGTATCTCTCCAGTGATTTTGTTGTAGGATATGTCCCTGACATCAAAAGAAGTTACATTAAAATTGTATAGAGACAATAAAAATACAAAACATTCTCTGGAAATCAGCTATAAAACTGGACTACATACAAGACTTGGAATGAAGTACAGTTTCCTATGCTTTCAGGAATGCTTCCTGTCAAGCTATTGTTTCTAACATCACTGCAAACCCCGCAAGAAAATTGATCAGTTCGACTCGATTTATGTTCATATTACCAAATTGGAATGAAAGAGAGTGATATGGAGATACTTACAAATACCACAATCCAGTTAATTGGCACATGTCTGGTGATAGTGAACCAACCAAATTGTTACCTCGCAAGCCGCTGAAGATCGAAAAACAAACAAAGCAAACAATGTTATTGATAAGATCAGAAATAAATATGTCAAGAAATGATAGATTATACTTGTTGCATGTATTGAATACTACTTACAGATACTGCAAAACTTCATTCCAGTATATAAGTCTTGGTATTTCGCCACTTAGATTATTCTGTGCCAGGTCTCTAGAGAAATATATTCAAAGAGGTTGAGAATCATGGAAGCTAAAACTATAATTATTTGGATGAGAATGAGAGAAACAAAAGAAAGGAATAAAATAACTCACAGAATCTTCAAGTTAGGAATCTGAGACAAAGTTGAAGGGATTGGACCAATCAACTGGTTATTCTTCAAAACCCTAAGACACCATTAAAAAACAACAAGAATTGTTATCATCAAATCTCTGTTGGGGTAACAGAATGACAGAAAAATGCACAACAAAACTCACAAATTTTCCAGTTGTTTCAACTTTGATATTGAAAATGGTATATCTCCTCTGATCTCATTGAATGAGAGGTCCCTGAACATGCATAAAAAAAGAATTCCAAGTTCCAAGTCATTAAGCTGTTCTTAGATTATGAATTGGATTCATGAATTCACTTTCTTCTGAGTGAGTTTGAAGACATACAAGCTTTGTAAAGATGAACAGTCACCAATCTCATCTGGTATCTGCCCTGATAATCTGTTTTCTTTGAGGTCACTGTACCAAAAAAAAAAAACCACAATCACACCATTGTAGCAGCAAGGACAAACAAAAAGCACAAAATGCCACAAACAACTATAACTAAATTTAATTCTTTGATGAACACTTCTGTTTGCAACATAATCTTTCAAAAGTAATTTTGTTAATTCAAAGTGTAAAGAAAGTACATGGTGACCAAGCTCTTAAGGTTCCCTATTGCTGGAGACATTTCACCATCAAGATTCAGTCCTGAAAGATTTCTGCATTAAAAAAAAAAAATAAGGAAAAATAAAGCATATGAACACAATGTGGTAAGAGTAATTTTTTAGTTTAATAATAACTCACAGTGCAACAACATTGAAGGTGACATTATCACAAGTTATCCCTCTCCAGACACAATAATCTGAAGAAGGTGAATCTGTCCAGTCATATAGAACATTATCCACATCCCTAAATGACTTCTTTATCTCCAACAATGTTGCTCCTACCATTCAAAGTAAACATTATTCAAAAGCATTAAACTTGTTTGTAAGAACAATAGTTAGGAGCTTCAATATTCAAAGGAAACAGAGTTCTTCTTCCAAATTACATGTTCATATGCAACAAAGCACTCATTTTCCATGCTAACAATGTGGAAATTGACATCCATATAATAATAAAAATGAGGGGGTTAAAAAAACACAAGATCCCCAAGAAAGAATAAATTAATAATCAAGTCAAAATCAGTGAGAAAAAAAGGTGCTGACTTTAATTAAAAAATTGGACCAAATGATATTTGGATGGAGAACCCAAAACATAAAAAATAAAATAAAAATAAATAATTCTGAGTCTTTTTCTCAATACCCTTTACTAAGAAAAGAGAGAAAAACATAGCAAGTACTTGGCTTTTCTAGCAATGCCCTCCATGAAAGAGAAGTTTCAAGTTTAAACATTGATGTTATGTTCTCTCACACTCAAAAGATATCTTAGCTAATCCAAACACATGAAGAAAAATGGGAAAGAAAAAGAACAAAAGACAACTTAAACACTCACCATCATCTGAATCCACAGTGTTGCCATAACCACAATTGAGAAGAAAAGCAGCAACAACAAGAACCACCCCAAATCTAAATGCCATAGAACCTTCCATTGACTTAAACCTTCACACACACACCTCACAAAAGGAGAGAAGAAAAGAAGAGCCAATGAAGAAGCTCTCTCTTTTCCTTCAACTAGGAACCATAAACTAGAAGAAGAAGAAGAAGAAGAAGAGGAATCTTAATATACTATAGTGTGTTATATTATGGTGCAATGTTTGTGGCACTTGTAAGTAAGTAGTAGTGGCACTTGTTCTGTGACAACACAGCATTTGAAAAATGAAAGTGGTTAAAAGGGTAAGGTTGAGTTATGCCTGTGACAATTCTTCTGTGTATTCCCCAACCCTTTTAGCCATTTATGTGAAGAATATTAATTGGATTTTGCCTTGTTCTGATTTTTCAAAATATGTAACAGAAACTGAATGAATTCACATCACAAACACAACACAAGCTTTTAGCCTTTGTGTTCCATCACATCCTTTCTGGCAAACCAACACAAGTGTAAGAAAGATGCAGCACAAAGAAGAGAAAAACAAAATTAAAAAAAAAATATATGAGTGAGTGAGATAAGAGAGAGAAGAAGAAGAAGAAGAAAAAGAGAAGGGGAAAATTATTTCACAGATAAAGTTAAAAACTATCTGCAACCACTTCTGCTATCAAACCTGCAACTTCTGCAAACACCACACTACTTGTACTCTCTCTCTCTCTCTTTCACTCTCTCTCTCTCTCTCTAAAATCTCTAATAACACTTCCATTATTAATATATTTTTTAATGTGAGAAACTGTATATGGTTTGATGGTGTGACATTCATTCAATTTCTAGCCATACCCCCTCTACATAGTAGTAGTAAATAGGACTGTGCTCTATAAATCTAAATCTATATCTATGTCTATATCTATATGCTATTATTAATGGTGCTGGGCTAAGTTATGATGCTTTTGCTATTCTTGCATACTTGCATGCCATTCATGTAACTTCTTTCATTTCATAACAATTTTGTTATTAGAAATTCGGTTAATGGAATGCATTTCAACTTAAATTTTATAAAATAGTCTCAAGTGTCAAGAGAGTTTTGTAAAAAAACATTTTTTTTTTATCTAAAAGACAGGATTAATAGTTGGTTCTTGACAAAATATAAAAAGAAAGAAAATAAAAAGTAATGCAAATCCATTTGAGGTGACAAGGACGTCTCTTTCTTTCTCTTTCTCTCTCTTTCCCTTTCACACTCTCTCTCTTATATCATATCACTTTCTCAACATTGCCATCGGATGGCTTCATGTTTATGAATCTTGATTTATTTATAAACATCACTTAAAACTAATTTTGGTTGGTGGACTCATCCGACTAAATAAGTGTCGGGAGTTTGAATTTTGTCTTGTGTATAGTAATATATTATTTAACGATAAACTCTTAAATAAAGTTTAAATTTGTGACAATTAATCATTGATTTATCGGACTGAAAAATATCGTGGCGGCAAAAAAATGTATACAGATCCACTTACTAATTAAGTTTTAAATCTTAATTTTCTAATTAAGAATTCAAATACTATTTATTTTGAATAATTTTTTATTACTTAAAAGTTGACAAATAAATCCACATTTTTCTTAATTCTCATGTGCTAAATTAATTTTAAAAGATAAAGTGTATTAATAGTTTCTATAAATTATTAGGTTAAATGCTTTTCCTATTATCGTTTTTTATTTAAAAATCATGTTAGTATAGATAAAAACTAAAGAGTAATTAGGATGGATATTTAGGAAGAAAATGCCAATATCGTAATTATAGGGGATTTTAATTTTTTTTTTTAATTAGGAGTGAGATTCGAATTCGAAATATCTAAGTAAAGATAGAGAGACTATTCTATTTAAATTATAGTTCGTTGGTCTTAAATTACTTTCTTTTTTTCCCCAAAGATAAGAAAATTTGAACTCGCAACCTCTAAGTGAATATGAAAAAATTATGCCATTTGAGTTATAGCTGATTGACCTTAAATTACTTTCTTGCTTAGAAAAGTTGGAAAATAAATCATTTGACATCAATGTATTCCATGCATTCTTTTTGCTCTAGAAATAAATAATACAAGAGTAAAGTATCATTTTTGTTCCTAACGTTTGGGTAAATCTTATTTGTGTTCCTAACGTTTGTAAAAGTGATTCAATGTTATCCTGCCGTCAATTACACATTATGAGCGCTTTAGTTTGAGTATTAAAAATCTCTTCTTGAAGTTAGAATACAAATATCTAGAGATAGAATCGATGATCTACTCCGAAATATAACTCATCAAAAGTTGAAACTAATTCCTACAACATTTATATAATTCACTTTTCTAGGGATATAATTGAATCTAAACACAAATAGTGGGTATAATATTAAAATCGAACACATCCAAGTGAGACATAATTGAAAATGAATATATCCAAGTATGAATAATTGAAAAATATAATCTGATTTGTTAGTATAATTGATAGTAGGATAACATTGAATCACTTTTATACACGTTAGGAATATAAATAGGACGATTTAAACGTTAGGGACAACAATGATATTTTACTCATAATACAAAAATAGCAGTAATAGATTATTATTGGTAATATATTTTTGTTCTTTTTTGTTCAATTGTATCACCTCCTTTTCAGCAAGAATGAAAGTAATTGTACCACTTTAATAAGCTATCTTAAGAAACCTTTTCCTAAATAATTTATATGAATGCCACGGCCCATTTGATATGATTATAATGTTATGTAATTTATATTATATTATTGCTCTTATTGGATAGTAAACGTTTTCTTAAAGAGAAAAGCAACATTATACAACGAATTGGAGCACACTATTAAATTATGGCTCATTTTTTTGGTTATGTAAATTCTGTGTGTGTTGTGCATGGTTATGAAAGTGGGTGGTGTTAAACATGAATGTGGGAAGTGAAGAAAACGGAAAGTCTTTATTAAAAAAATTAAGAACACAAATTGGAGAGTCCGAGTCCGATTTGTACTTTTAATTTTTTTTATTTTGAAAACAAAAATCGAATGGTCCAATTTTAATATTAAATTTTTTTAATTGTCTAAAACACAAATTTGACGGTCTGATTTCTGTACTGTAAATTTTTTTAATTTTTTAAACACAAATCTGAGGGTCTGATTTGCTCTTAATACCATAACTGTATAAAGCACTCATACACTCTATAATTGTGTCCTACACTATTCCCATTTTCATATCTAAATTAAAAAGTGTTAAATTATCTTTACTTTTGAAGGAACTTAGGTCAATAATAAAAGAATATTAATTTTTTCAGCACGTAGACAATTTAATTTTGTTTAGTAGACCTAGGAATTCAACAAAAGTCAAGTCAAAATAGTTGGATCACGATCATCATTTACTGCAGTAATAAATATTTTACATTTATATATAGATAGGATAAATAACTCACTTAGAATGATCGATGTAAATGGTAGCAACTCAATTATTTTTGGAGGAATAAAATTTTAATAGGAAGACTAATTCTTCTCTAATTAGATGCTAAAACAAAAGTTAGAATGATCTCATTGTTAATCTAATTCACTAATCACAAAAAATAAAACATAAAAAACAATTACCACTGCCTCACTAATTGAATGGCGAGTCCAAACAAAGACAACATCTTGATGAAATGGATGGGGTTCATATATGCCTTATCATCACAAATATAAGGATAATAATACAAATAAAAAATATTAAATTTATTTTCTTAATTATTATTTTTGGCAACATTATCGATTGACATTTCAGTATAGTTATAAAAAACTAAACTAAAAGTCGAACCGATCATATTACTAAATCACTTAATTACTGGTTTAATTAGTAGATTAAAGATTGAATCGATTTATTTGATCATAATTAAATAATGAAGTATATAAAATTTAATTTAATTTTATTATTTTTATAATAAATATTTTTTAATTTTATTTTATATTAAATTAACTATTATTTTTAAATTTTAATGACTCATCAATTAATTTATATTTATTATATTCTTTAAATATTTATTAAAAAAAATAAAGATCATAATTATAAAAATAAAAAATATATTATAATTAATAAAAAATATTATGTATAACAGATAGTAATTTTGCTTAATTTATTAGATTTAACTAAATTTGACTAAATTAATTATTTATTCAATTTAAATAATGACTTAATCTAAATTAATGATTTGATCAAATTTTTAGTTCGACCGATCAAATTGAACTGAATTTGATTTAGGATTTAGAATGAGTCTCTTGGCATTAAAGAATAATTTGCCAATGTAGAAGGCAATTGTGTAGAATAGAAAAACTAAAAATGTCTTAAATAAAATTTTAAAAAATGGTCTTATTGCAGAGTCAATAATAAATTTGGCCAAAGTATAATCTTACTATTTTAAGAAAGTTAAATACCCTATTTTCATAATTATTATCTGCTATAAATTTGTAACTTAAGAACCCTTTTTCCCTATATGAACTATATATATTATATATTAATGAAGAGTAATTTATAAGTTTACTAAAAATAATTTTATTGCATTTATCACGTAAATTTTGTATATTCACAGTTGATTAAAGATATTATATTATTATTGCTATTATTAAAATAATAATATTTTTATTTATAAAATATACACTTTTTCTTCTAAAAAAAGACCAAAATCAATGCAGTCTAGAATAAAAGGGAACGAAATTCACACCCACCTGAGCCTGATAGAGTAATTATACGAACTGCAACATTATTGAAGTCTGAAAAGTAGTAAGGGTAAATATTTGACCATATTGATACTCTGATTCTGGTTTCAATTTAGAGACAGCAGAACAGAAAGATTATTAGAGCCATCATTTCACGTTTTCACTTCTGAGTTCTCAGGCTGCCATAAACTATTTTTTTATTATTATTTTTTATATATAAGTCGAGCCCACAGACCCTACTTTGGGGGGGGGGGGGGTACTCCCTCCTTTGATTAATTAGCTTATAAGCCTGTTTTTAATTTTTTTTTAGAATAAAATTATGTGAAGAATAAATCTTTTTACTAAATTTTAAAAGATATATATGTATAATGGATTTGTTTGGGTGAGCTTCTAAGAAAATATATTTTTTTTTAGTTATTTTTTTTTAAAAGATCTTATAGAAAAGTAAAAGTAATTTTATTTTTGGTATCTCATATAAAAAGATCTTTTTATTTATCAATTATGTTTGGGTATAACAATATAAAATTATTTTGTTGTTTATTTATTACATGAAAAACATCTTTTTTTTTAAAGAAAAAAGATCTTTTAAAAAACGATGTAAATTACAGCTTCTCAAAAAAGATGTTTTTCTGATTTTTTTAGTACTTTTACTTTTACTACTTGAAATTTGTCAAACACACTAAAAAATAAAAAAATATCTTTTTTTATCAAAATAATCGCGCTCAAACAAGCACAGTATTATACATGATAAATTTTTAATTAAAAGAAATAATTTTTACTTTTCATAAAAACTTTATTTTTCAGTAACATTATCCATATGGATGGATAAATCAAATAAAATCTTGGCAGAACTGCAGAAGCTAAAAGGCCATCAATTAGAAGTTCATTTAATGGTAGATATGACTTATTAACAAGACATATAATAAAGTGTATTTATTTTTTTAATGTACATATTTTCAAATTTTTTAATTAAAATTTTATAAATATAAAACTCAAATGAGATTAAAAAAAAATGTTAGAAAAAGCTTTTTGGATGTAAAATTATACTTTATAAAATAAATTGAAAAATTTGAGAAAATGTGTTCTCATATTTTATCCATCTTATTGTATCAGTTATTTCTGATGCCCTTATTTTTATTATTAATATATAAAAAATGAAAAATAGCTATATGTAATATCATCTGATTCAAAAATAATATATTTATTTATTCACAGGAAGATTATTTCCTAACTGAAATCATAAGATGAAAACCAAATGAACCTATACAACCTAACATTCATGATTTACTAGTACATAAGCACCTAAATCCAAAAAAATTCTCACTATCACTTTAACATGGTCCATAGTATTTCATTTTTTACTTTACAACTAATTATAGTTTAATAATAAGATGGCTCTCATCTATATTTTTCATTGGTTGAGCATAATAAACAATATTTACAAAACAGTTATTAAGAGAAAAATTACAATTAATTTATCTTAATAAATACTTTTTTATTATTCATTCATTATCTAGACTCATTTATATCATCTAAATTTGTTTTGGCAATTTAGACACAAACTTAGAGTGAGTCACCAAAAAAAGACACAAACTTAGAGTTTGAATTCAATATTACTTACTACAACCACATGATCATTTATATAAGCCAACACAATTAGTTATACTATACGTACATACTTATTTGATGCTGATTAAAGAATGGTCCCGTCAATAATCGTTGATTAATAAGATAAAAAAAGGTTTTGAATTGGCAAATAAATACATGACAAAATATACAATAAAGTAATTTTATAGTTTTTACAAAAAATGTATTTAGATATTTGAAATTAAAAATGTTCATATATATTCCATTTCTCTATCCTTATACAATTAGAATAAAAGTAACGTTAATTTTTAAAATTTTTAAAATTAGACTGTTGAATTTTTAAATTTTAAAATATACCAAATAATTTATAAGTCTTTAGCCAATTTTTAACATTAGTTAATAACGTTAACAATTAATGTGTGACTATTAATGCCAGTAAGATGAACAATTTAAGTCTATGAAATTTAGTAATGTCTTTCTTCTTGTAACTTTTTCTATTTTTACAAAGAAAAACTTTATGAGAAGATGAAGTTAGTGCAAAAAGAGCTCCCATGTTTTTGAGAAGGAGATGCAGATTCTTTTTGTACGATATAGAAGATACAAATCAAGTATAAAACAGCTGATACTTCATCCAACTTCATATACTTATTCGACCTGCATGGCTGCATGAAATTACCGCTGTTATCCTCACCCTTGTGTTTGGATATTCTCCATGAGAGACGCCAATGCCTCTTAACTAAGTTCCCAAAACTTACAATTTCGGATAAGTCCATACTGGCGTACTTCTAATTATAGTCAATAAAAAGATGAAAAAAAAATCATAAAAAATTTTTTTGTGCTACTTGGATCATAAAGTTGTTTCTATTAATAAGGGAAATATACTCTCAAGACATTGTTTATTTTCTTAACTTGCATAACCTTTGCATATTTACGGGGAACAAAAATTTTTATTAAGTTTATAATTTTAATTTAAAGAATGGAATTATAATGTTTGATTATAAAAAAATATTTATTATTTTCACCATTTTCTTTAGTTCATTACATTAGAATTAGACTATGGTGTCATATAACTTAATACATAGTTTATTAGATGTAATTATGTTTAGAAATTTGTACAACTACAATTTGCAATAACATTCAACAATATTACTTTTCAATCAAATAATTATAATAAATACTAATTCATTCTAATATATTATAACAATTTTTATCAAAAAATAATTAAATAAAAGGTATAAACATTTTGATACGAGTAAATAATATTTGTAATATAATATCTTTTATTAAGTCACTTCCAACACAATAGACAGCATTATACTTATAATTCTTAATAGTAAGATTGCTCTTGTTTACTTGTAAGATTGAAAGAGATATACTATCTATCTAATGATATCTTTTCATAATTACTAGCTCCATTATAATATATTGTTTGAGTTAATCATCAAATTAATTTTTAAAAAATGAATATTTTTTAAATTTATTTGTGAGAGATTTTATCAATTAAATTAATATTTTAAAAAAATAAATTAAGTATTTTTGTCTTTTTGTCATTTAGTTAATAGTTTTTGTGAATAATTAATGATATAAAATATTAACTAATAATATACATGATACTTAACATATCTAATTGGATATTAAATAAATATGTTTATGAAAATCTATTAATTTAGTATATTTTTCCAATACATAACCCTAATCCTAATATAACCTAACGACACTAAATTGATAAATTTTTATAAATATATTTGTTTAGCGTCTAATTAAATATACTAGATATTATATATAATGTGAGTTAAAGATTCCATATCATTAATTATTTACAAAACCTATTAATTGAATGACTCAAACACAAAAATAATTTATTTATAATTTTTAAAAGATCAATTTAATTAATAAAATATTTCAAAAATAAATTTAAAAAATAAAATATTTTTTAAAAACTAATATCACTATTAATTCTATCTTTAATCCTATCTTATCCTAATGGTCACGTATTTGTATCCCTTTTTCCTAGGCAATTATCTTTATTTAGCAATAACATTATTAAAATTTTAAACCCTCCAAATTTTCACACACACTATCGAATCTTAAACACCCAAATTTCAATAAGGCACACAAATAAGCATAGTAATTGAACTTAATAATAAATTACTCATAACTTATAACAGTGCAAGAATAATTAACTTAACACAGTTCAGATATTAAGAATAATAACAACCTACCACCTTGGAAACACTTTCTCTTCTTGGTACTCGCCCATAATGCAACACTTTGGGTTGTGACCACTAATTATTTAGATTGAAATTCAGGCGAAGTCGACTTCACGTGGAGTTGATATCTAAGAATCGTTAGATAAAAATTTAGTCAAATCATCTAACGACTTTCAGGTATTAACTTCACGTGAAGTAGGATTACACTAACCAAATTAGATCAAATAGTTAATTCATTCTATATTTAATTGAATGTTAAAAATTCAAATATCTCTTAATGTATATAATAATTTATTAATCAATAACAAATTCTTAAATAAAATTTATATTAGTGTATTTTAATCTTTTATTTTAAATAAGTTTACACTTACACGTTACACCCTCTCTCTCTCTATGTGATGAGAAGGTTTGTTTGTGTTGTTTGTTGAATGAGGATCTGCTTTTGTTGTTGTATGTCCTCGGGAAGGTGATCTGAATTCTGATGATCATTGAATATTGCAATGCATAGGTCCTATTGGGTGTGTGGGTCCCACCCTACGCTCCCCTTTAACGCCGTTAACGTGCCTTTCACTTTCACATCTCTGCATGCATGTCACTGTTATCATCACTCTTCTCCTTTTTAATCTTGTTATCCAACGATTTTACCCAATCTTCATTTCTTATTCTTATTATATTCTTTGCCTTTTCAAAAGTAATAAAGATACTGCTTTCAAATTTTCTCAAATTAAATAATAAATTTCAGTATGTATTTTGTTAACTCTTGTTATTGGATTAAAATACACTTTCCTTTTTTACATTAATCATTAAGTATGTTTGGACTTTGGATATATTTTAAAAGTATTTTCTTCTCATATAAAAAGATCATTTAGGATTATTTCATGAACAAGTTTACAATCTCACTGTAAATAATTTAACTGGTTTTGTTGCAAATAAGTTCAAACTAGTTTTTGGGTCCTATAATATAAATAAGGTTTAATTATTCTGTTGATTCCTATAATTTTGTAAAAAAAATTTTAATTAGGTCTTTATATTTTTTTAATTGGATCTCTGTACTAATTTTTTTTCAATTAAGTCCCTATTAGTAGTAATTAGTTTAATTTTATAGGGACTCAACTAAAAAAAATTAGTATAGAGACCTAAATAAAAGAAAAAAAAAAAGTGTAAGGACCCAATTAAAAAAATTTTGGTGCAATGACTCAATTAAAAGGAAAAAAAAGTATAGGAACCTAATTAAAAATTTCGCAAAATTATAGGGACCAACAAAGTAATTAAACCTATAAATAATTAGTGCATACTCATGGTAATTTCAATTTATCATTTAGAAGTAATTTTTATATCCAATTCAAACAAAAATGATTATTTTAAAATTATTTTTCAGTTAAATTATTTTACACTATATAAAATATATATTCAACAATCAATTCTTAACAAAATACATTAATATATATTTAGAGTTTAACTAACATAAAGTACATGTTAATGTTACTAATTAGAAAAATTATTATAAAAATTTAAAAAATGTAATTTTCAATGTAAATATTGTGTATTTATTAAAATAAAATATTTAAAAACTAAACCCATATATTTATTATTTATTTTACAGTAATACGAGTGCACAAACTTAAAAGCTTACAGGCTTTTGACAAAAACATGTAGAAACTAGAAACCTTATGAGAACTAATTATTAACAGAATCTTATAATAATGAATTACTGCCGTTAAGTACTTTCTTAATTGAAGCTACTGTTCCCTGTATTAAGTCATGCTCCTTATTTAGGAACACAAGAAAGTTGAAACTTCTCAATCATTATATTATTTATATCAAACCAAGCATAAAAGACGAACCCATACTGTTATTTATGCTCCCTTAGCTTCTCTCTTTTTTCCTTATTCTTTTTTTGTTTTCCCTTTTATAGTCTTATAAGAGATTATCCCTTTTCTTAATCACCCTCATATTGTTGATAATTTTGTTTTCGATTGGTTAAGGTTTGGGTTAATAATATGAAGATCTTATCATCAATTTATAAAAGGCTTTGCTGACTCCAATTTGCTCATTTTTGTTTTCAGTTGCAACTTGAAAAAGTCAGCACTCTTAATCATATAGGCAACTTTTCTCATCTCCCTCACTCACTTTAGTAAATAGAAAAATATTAAATTCATTTTTAATATGAAGTTGTATATAAATTTTATTCTTGACTTAAATATTTTGACAATATTTTTTTAGAGTGAATACCCCACCCTGACAATTATTTCGAAAGGAAAATGAAACTTCAAAAAAAAAAACACCCAATCCGATTTCTGATATTTTTTTTTTGGGATTGATTAGTCCCTGTGCTAAAAAAACAACATTGACTTTTTTTGGGTACAAGGATCTCGTTGTCCTTTCGAGGTAATTGTTAGGAGTCAGATTGTGTTTTTTTTTAAGGGACTCGTTGTCTTTCGAAGTAATTGTCAGGAGCTATTTTAAATTTTTCTCCCTTTTTATTGGCTTTTTATATTACCTACCATCCAAGACTAAAGAATAATTCGTCGTTATTTAAAAATTTATTGTTGGTCAATTTATTTTATTCACAAAATGAGATTCGAATTATGAGTTAGCATGATAATATATTATTTATTAATTGAGAAAGGGCTTGATTTTTTATTTAAAGCATTTTTTCTTTAAAATATTAAGATTAAACAAAATTTAATTACATTAAAGGACTGAGAATGTGGTCCAACATTCACATGCATGGCGTTTTAGTAGGAAGGCCCTTTCAACAACAATTGTTCCCAATCACGTGCCCATTAATGTGTGTGTATTTAAGGTTTTATGGGACCCATCTAGATAATAATTCTCACTCTGAAAATCTGAATAATTGATGCTGCGGATGTATTCTTTTTAATTATATAACCTAAGGTAAGTAATGGGTTTCCTCCATGGAAAAGAACAATATCTCACATCAGAAATTAAAAGAAGGTAGCAGAGGTTTTAATAAAATAAAATACAAAACTATTTTATACATATTAAGATTTAACTATAAAAATCGTTATTATATATTTGTATATAAAATTATAAATATATATAATTTTTAATTTATATTTTATAATTTAATATATATTTTATACAAATAATTTTTTTTTTATAAGTAATACGATCGAATAAAATAACATGCATTTTTTATTTTTCGCATCACATTGTTCAAGTTCTGATATTAGAGAATGTTACAATGAATATAATAATATACACGTAGAGTACATAATAAGTTGAAGTTGGTCCAACTGTATATTAAATTGTATCTATTTTTGGTGAATATTAAATTGTATCTGATTGCTTTAGTATTTTCCATGTTCAGCCATATTTATTTAATTTTTTTTAAATATGGTTAAGTATAGAAAATAAATAAAACTGAATTAAATATGAGACAGAGTTCTAACTAAAAATTATCATGTAATACAATTATTTTTATGAGATAATCATATAACAATCTGTATTCATTTATCAAAAGAAAATTATCATTATATAACTAGAGATGGAAAAAAATATATTTATGGTTGGAAATTGGAATAATAAGAGTCAAATTAGAGAACATTTTAAACTATTTTAATGAGACATTGTTGGCTTTCACTCCTCAATAAACTTTGAAGGTAGTTAATATAATCACTCTAATTTGAGAAATTTTTTTAACAACCATGCTACTTTTACATATATAGTAAAAATTACCTACTAAATTAATTATTATATAAAATATATGTTAAAATATAAAATATACATTAAAAATATACAAAAATAGTAAAAAGTTACATATATTTATTGTTAAATAAAATTAATAATTAAGAGTTATTAGATAAAAATTAATCAAACATATCAAATTTTTTAACATTTTTCAATTAACAACTTTATATAAAGTCAACTGTATTTGAATTTTCACAACAAAAAATACATCTCATTTTTATTTTCGTAATTGTTATTGAGAACCTTAATCTTTACCGAGGTGATTTTACTATAATATATAGGAGCGTTCATGGATCGGATCCGATCTATATATCCGCAGTATTTATTCGAATTCAATCCAAAAATTACGGGTTAACCTTCCTTAATGTCGGATTGTCTTTGGATGTCCGGCATCCATGAGGCGAACAGCCGGTAGCGGAACTCGGATCTTTCCGAGGTCTGTCTCCGAACATATAGTTTGTTTAACCTCACTCCTGACACAAGGAGCTCTGAACCTTCATTTTGAAATCTTCGCAATCTCGAAGGGAATGACCTTTTGCTCCTTGATAAAACTCACATGATTCATCTTTTTCATAACTAGTTACTTGAGATTGCCGATTGGCACTTATAGGATCGGATTGCGGATTTAATGTAGGTATCCGCATATCCGCGGATCCGTAAAAATAAATAAATAAATATTTTTTTATATTTATTTCAACTAATAATTATCATATTTGTTTATTATTCTATTTTTATTGTTTAAAAAAGTATGTTTAATTATTTTAAAAGTAAACATATTTAAAAGAGTAGAAATAAAGAATTTTATTGATATTTTTTAATAAAAATAAATTTTTAAAAATATTTTTATGTTTTGCAAATATATCCGATATTCGATCTACAAATGTGCAGATTGGATCGGATCTAAGATTAAAAAATACGAATATTGGATTCAATTCAATTCAATGATTTTAGTGCGGATCGGATCGAGATTTTGGTCATATCCAATCCGATCTGAATCGCGTTCACTCCTAGTAATATATATACTTCTATTATTTCAATTAACAATAAATAAATAAATAAACAAAGGTGTTGTTATGATTGTCCATCAAACATAGGCTAAGGATGATCAAAGTTAAGCTTTCAAAATATTTAAAAATTAAAATTTTCAGTGTACTTGTTCAGTAAAAAATTATATAGGTTGCTTAATTGGAATTAATTAAACTCTATATATTTTTAGTTTTCTCTATAATATACTTCGAAAAAAGCATGCATGGGGACGAAGAAAGATGGGATGAGATAAACACTCTTACTTTAAAGGGGATTTGGCAAATTTTTCCGCATCGAGGAAAAAAAATAACAAAAAAAGAGAAGACAGAAAAAAGGACTGGGGTCCTACTTGAATTTTTTTAATTTTTAATTTTTATTTTCTCTTCAGCCATCAAAGAAAATAGGGAAAATAATTTTGGCATCTCAATTTTTTTTTTTTGAGAAAAAGAAGTGGATATCTGATCTTCAGAAGGATGTAAGATTTCACTAATATTTTTTAGAAGATAAAATTGAAAGACACAGCTATATATATATATATATTGAATTCAAAACAGTAGTAATTCCATTTCATTGGTATCTATTGCATTCAAACAATGAATTTATCAAAAGCCCATGCATCTATTTCAGTCCACGTTGTTCCACCAATCTGAAGTTCATGGCAAATTAAACTCAGACTTAGAGGAAGCTTCAACTTTCAAGTTGCAATAGCAAATTTCAATTATAGCTTCTAGGTTTTCCTTGTGCATTTGAAAGTAGCAATGGAAAACCCCTTTCCCATATCAGTGTATATTCAATTTGACAACTCATTTCTCTATTTCTTTGTTCGTCAAACAACTCTTTTATCTCTTATCTTTGCTTAAGGGCTCCTTTAGAGTAGTTCAGATCCCTTGCTCTTTGCTTTTAACTATAGGGAGAAAAATAAAGTTTGATCCATAGGTTTTTACATATCAGGACATTTCATTAACCCTATTCGCTGCTCAGCAGATAGAGCACTCCAAAAATGAAACAGCACTTGAGATGATAAACATTGCATTATAATTCAAAAAATACTAGGCGGCCAAGCATTTTTTGAACAAGTTTTTAACTAAGTCCGTGCGTTTCTTCTCTTTTGTATACACTTGAACACTTATTCTTCTTCCTCCTTATCATCGTCATCATCATCTTTTTTTGCGCACTTCTTTTTTCAACACCATTATCGTTGTCACCACCGCCACCACTATCGTCATCGCTTCCGCTGTCTTCCTCTTTTTCTTTTTGATGTTATTGTTTTTCTTTTTTTTCTTTTTTTCCTCCTCATCCTCTTTTTATCATCACCATCGTCGTCTTTGTCGTATTCATCTTCTTTTCCTATAAATATTAAAAGAACTAGAACAAAGAAATTTTGGTGCATAACACACAAATTTTGGTATACAGTACATTGACACCCAATCAATAAAATATGCACTGCACATAAATTTTGGTGTACAATACAAAAATCCTGGTACGTAGCACATAAATTTTGATGTGCACCATAAATTTTTTGAGGACTATACTTTAAGAACATTCACGCAGCAAAATTTGTGTTATGTGTGAAAATTTCTATGCTATGTGAAAAAATGTGTGCTATATGCAAAAATTTGTATACTATAAAAATGAAATATACAGAGCACATAAATCTTGGTATACAACACAAAAATCTTGGTTATAACAAATTTTGATGTGTAACACAATTTTTTTGAAGACTACATACCCAACATTAACTCACACAACTAACAAAATACATCCGCAGCAAAATATATATATTATGTGCAAAAAATGTGCTATATGAAAAAATTTATATATATCGATTAGCTTCTGTTATGTGCAAAATTGTGTGCTATATACTTCAAAAAATTTGCGTAGGAAGAAAAGAAATGGTACATATATCCCACATATGATCACTTTTGATTTTTTCCACTGGATTTGCACCAACTTTGTTGGACTTTTGTTACAAGAATACTTGTACATGTAACACCATTCTTATAATTCGATGGTGTTAATGTCAACGTCTACACGCTAATAGTCATGATTTGTAACAAATTTATGATCCATCAACTAGTTTGAAGATGGTAGATGAAGACACTTAAAAGTTAACGGAGGCTAGTACAAAATTTTAGGCATTGTACATTATATGCCATTATTTGGCATAGTTGGTTACAGCTTTCCGACTCCTTCAATGACAGATCTGAGTACCAACAATATTTATGAGAAAGGATTAGATATTTCCACTCTAAATTGTGTAAAATACATAATCTTTTCAAACGGAATTTCCTTAAACTATGCTTCATGTAAAGCTTTGTTACGGCTCTTTCTCGATTTTGTACGGCAAATATGTAATCCAAACATTCCTCGCCAAAAACTAGGGAAAACCAGCTCTCCAAAATAAAATCAAAGTACCTTAGTGAGCCAACTTGGACATTGTGATAGTCATTAACCGTGAGTTAAGATTGATTTTAAAAAAGAAAGAATTTAGAGGATTAGACTCTTACTATTCAAATGACGAGAATTTTTTTAATCCATCTTGTTAAGCACTTGATATCAGCTCTTTTCTCCAATGTATTTACTTATTTTATGGTTTTGGGGTGAGGCCAGCATTAAATTTTTTACAGCGAGTTACAAACAAAATTTCATAAAATCAAAATATAGACGTGGATACCTAACTAATATATTACATACCCAGAAATATCATTACTAATGCAAAAGGTCATACTAACACCTAGGGATCAGATACACCTATTCTATACAACAAACAAGGCTAGACTGTTTTAGAACAGAATATGCATCAGCAAAATTGAAATGTCAAATTTACAGTAACATTTAGAACACAATTTATTTTGACAATACATGAGATCACCTGATTTCTATATGCCAAACACAATGAGAAAGTTAACCATGTACAATACATAAGGAAATAAATAGATTTGTTACCACGTGCAGCTTCACTCCAAGTGCACTAGATAACTTTGAAGATCCTTTTGTCAAATTCATGAAGTTGACAAGCTGCTGAATATACGCTTCAAACTAGCACAAGCAGCACGTAATCTAGCCATGCTCATTGAGCTTATCTGTGAGGCAGTGTTGACACAACATATAGTCAAACACATATTAATTTCGTTATGTATGAAAGGTTAGTTGGCATACTCTGCAGAGAGCCCACATTTAAGAGGCACTTGCTCTCACCTTTGGACAGAAGCGAACATCAAGAGTTTCCAGCATAGTGCATCTAGCAATAGCGGCTTCAACAGCTTTCTCATCAATATTGCAAGACTACAAAACCAAAATTACCCCATCCGGAAACAAAAAAAAAACCCAAAATGTCAATAAAATGAAGGAAAAAAATTGCAGGAAGCCCGGAACTTCAATTTTGACCATGATTGGCAACACCTTTCATGGACAACAACTGATGAACTAATTCCAACATTTTGATAAACTAACCAAAGCTAATGCCAATAGGAGCCAAGAATTTAAAAGAGATTCTAGAACAATAGCATTTAAAAAGCAAGGTGCATAATGCACTCATTTTTCAAAATAATAAATAAAAAAGAGAGAGAGAAATGAAAGGTAGAGAAGTCTAGTAACCTGAAGGAATAGGCTGGCCAATCTTGGGCACTCTAGCTTCAAAACTTCCAAAGCAGCACAATTACTGTATAGACAAGTTAAAAACATTATCACATCTAAAATACAAGTATAGAAAAACCATCCACATTTTTGGATAAGAGTCAAAAGTTACCTTAAATTAAGCCAGCATAGGTTCAGACAAGCAACATCAACCTCCTTCAAATTATTTGAGAGAGAGAGGTTTAGGTATAATAAATTGGCACAATGTGCTGTCAATGGAATGAACACTTTCCTGATATTTGGACATCCGACACAGTTGAGATTCTGCAGTAACCGTGTGGGTTGCCCACTTGACTCGTGGACAATCTCAGAGGAACTTGGATGGGATAGGATCTTCACACCAGTCATTTCGGCAATCTCCCCAAGACTGGATCCCCAATTCAAATCATGCATATTCACACAGCCATTCAAGCTTACACGTGTAAGGTGTGTGCAGCAAGAAAGCAGCTCTTCGATAGCAGACTGACACAGGGTTCCATATGACAGGTCCAACTCTTGTAGTGCTGGTAAAGCACCCCCCTTGTAAAGAGGTTCAAGGGATGAATCTGTGAGATATTTGCACGCCTGCAACTTCAATACCTTCAAGAAAACAAGAATGATACTATCAGAGGTGCATAAAATAACTACACAATCAAAGGTTGCAAAAGATTCCAATATCCGTGAACTAAGGACAACAAAGTCACAACTGTATAACAACTTGAATACGTTTGGTTGAAAAACACAGGAATTACAAATTTTGCCCCCTTCCCCCTGACACCTTCCCCTATTCTATTTTTTAAAACTAGATATTCTAACAAATTACACAACCACCCATCCCCGCCAACATACACACAGAGACATATAAGCCAGCACCTAAGTATCATCAACAGTTATTTTATGCATAAAAAATGAATAAAACTAAGATCTCAACTTTATCAGGAGGCAATAAAAGCAACTAGACTAAATCGGCCTAAAGCTTGGACTGAAAATAACACACAACCACCACTAATAGAAATGTCTTTATTCTGTTGGGGTGGGGGCAACAACTATTTGTGCAATACGTGATCTAATTTCACAATAGCCACCATATGCACACAATTGTCTGCAACTCTTACCTTTAGCTGTGAACAAGACTCAAAAACAGGCTGCAAGTCGACCAAGAAAGTGTATGATAAATCGAGGAGAGTCAAATTTGGAAGAAACTGCAGAGAACAGAGACCAGATAAACCGATTGATGGGCAAGACATCAATATTAGTGACTCAATCAGGGAGCATGAAGCAGTTGTAGCAGACAAGCAGACATCTGTGAGTTGGCTGTATGTCACAACAACAAACATCAGTCCATGTACGAGGAGGATAAGAATTCATTAGTGAGTGAAACATCACCTGCAAAAAGAAGCATCCAGAGATGTCAAGAGAGGACAATTAATGGATGCTTCAGATAGTACACCACAACCTTTCAGCTCAAGTGAGACCATTGACGATGCTTCAATGCTGAGAATGTTCAATTTTGGACATATTCCTAAATTGAGAGACCGAAGACCAACCTATAAAGCAGATGAAGAAAAGAAAAAAGTAAGTTCCATCATACCAGCACATTAAATTCCTCGACTTTATTGCATACACCTAATCCCAGTACTTAACCAACTACTACTACTCCCCCCTTCAACAGCACCACAATGCCATGAGAGAAAAGAGAAACTTACTATATGGCATTGTTTCCAAAGTGTAGAAAACAGTTCTTAAGGCTTGTAAGACAGCAAAAAGCTCATTTACACAAGCATAAAAATTTTGGAAGTTCCACCTCAAGCAAAACAAACAAATAAAGCACCTAATAAATTTAAAACACTTACAGGACAAAATGATGCTCTTTCCAAATGATCACAACCATCTAAAATAACCTTCTCAAGCTTAGGACATTTAAGCTCAAGGGTAGTAATTGCACGACATCCACCGAGAGAGAGACTCACTAACGAGGTGCTTTTGAATCGGACTGATGTTAAACTCTGAATTCATCAAAACAAGATCAGTAATAAGACAGCAGAAATAGAACCTAACCTACATTAATTACAACTACCCGGGTAAAGATCAAATCAAACAATTTTTCAGGACACTTAACAGGTCGAAGGTGGAAATATGTAAGTAGATAGTGTAAAGTATTTTGACAATGAATACTTCATACACATCGAAAGAAAAAGCTTTTCAATGATTCCATTTATCTTCATAACAACCCTGTCATGTCAATCATTCTGACTCATTTCCGTAGCGGTACCAAAATGCTTTTGGAGATGTAAAGGTTAAATGCAATCACATAGTTAAGAAAAAACTACTAACATCTTAAAACTCCTCTGGTAAGTTTTTCATTAAGTTATGATTCAATCACTTATGTAAGTTCTACGAAAAGCAAGTATAATAAGGCAGATAGCCTCAGCATCTAATGAAAACCATGAATGGGGTAAACTCAATCAAGCAAACACCAAATCAGATGAACTTATTCACATACCTCACAATTATCAAGAACTAGTGATTTCAACATAGGACAACCTCCACCATCACTAAATACATCACATATTGAATTCGTCAAAGATTCACACTCAGAAAGGTCCACTTCTTGCAATGACTGGCATTGCAGAGCTAATGTTGTCAAACTATCCTGCTTTTGTAATTTTAATTCCTGCATTGCCACAAAATCTGTGATTTAAACCGCTATATACATGAGCATAGTAGCAAGAAATGACAAGTAATTACTAGACATACTTTTAGTGAATCTGAAGTGATGTTGATACAGTGAAGCGCAGGGCAGTTGGACACCAGTATAGAAGACAACATTAGTGTCCTCAAGTTCAAGTCAACAAATCTGTCAATGAACAATTCCGAAAGAAATTATAAAAGCCAATGCAGAAAATTAAGTATGAAGTTAGAACTGGACTAATACTTGTGTTGTATTGCATACTATTCAACTAAGAGAGAAGGGAAAAGATTAATATTAAAACTAAAAAGCAATTGGAATAGTTTGCTGCAGAAGGGGAAAAAGGGAAGCAGAAACATACTTGCGACAGTGTACCAGTCTAATATTCTGCAAACGTGGTAGATCCAAAGACACTGAAGTCAATAGACTGCAATTGTCAAGCTCCAAAACCTGCAGTAACAGTGACATCATTTATGCATCCTAAATATGTAAACTAAGGAATTCAGACATATCCTTAATATCAGCATCCAAGACCAATTACATACCTCCAACATATAACTATGAGCTATTGCAGCCATTGAGGCTGAAGTGATTCCCTCGCAGCTGTGAAGCTTCAAAACAGTCAACATTGGCAGTCTAACCGACTTCAACGAGAAAACAAGACAGTAATCAGTCATGTCATACAAAGTGATATTCAATCTATGAACGCAACAACTGACTCCAGAGTCTAAAGCATACCTCCAAAGATATATTTGGGCAATATGATGCATCAAGAAAACTAAGGTTCGCACAACTCAGTGCTATTTCACGCAGAGTTTCATCACTAACACACGAACAATTAGACATGTCTAGAGACGCTAGTTGTGGGCATGAAGTTGCAGCCGCTCGAATTGCAGCATCAGGAAGTTTATGACAAGAACCTATATCAAGCTCATGCAACAAAGGGCAATTAAGAACCACCTGTGCCATGTTACTACGCTTCAGTGACATGGTTTCTAGCTGTGGGCACCTGAGAAAGAATACACAATTACATGTTAGCTCCTTGATAAAGTGCCAAAGTAACATCATAATTTCTGTTAAATCTCAGCATATTCACCTGACTGCTATTCGCATCACACGGCATTTGGTTAACTGAATATGGCACAATCTATCATGGTTAATAGATATCTCCTGAATGCCATTTCCAAGTGTAGAATCATTGATATTCAATCTCTTCAACATAGAACAATCACCTAACGCATGAAAAAAAGTATCTGCTATCTGTCCTCTTCCTAAGGTTAGCACCTCAAGATTCCTGAAAGTAATTTATAACAAATCAGCAGGAGAGCTGAGACCATGATAACTTTATTGACTTCCTAAGTACTGCAAAAAATACCTACCGCAATGAAGAGATAGCTTTCATGACCAGCAAGTAAATAGTTGGACCAGATATGCTCATTGCTGTAGCATTTGGATACCGCCTACACATGTCTTCAACTGTAAACAGATATACAGCTTGAGATAAGCACATTACCTAGAAAACTTGGCTAAAGCATGACTTCTAGTGACACAGCACAAATTCCTAAGCTTCTGTGAATGTTAAAATTTAACAGCAGCAGAAACGATCCATGGTGAACAGTTTAGTAAAACATATACATTCAGACTCACATTGTTCTACGGATATATTCCGATCTTCAAAATTCAAACTCTTCCAGAAGTCTTCGTGAGCACTAGCAACTCGCCACTGCTTACAAACTCTGGCAGCTTTGCAAAGGTTGGGATGATCCAAAAATGAGAACACCTAAATTACAGGGGAAGGAAAAGTGCATGTAAGTAAAATAACATGAGGGGGTTACATGGGACCTTATCATCAGGGGTTGAAGTTATTTAACGGAGTATCAATAAGTATAAAAATGATCATCATCCAATATCATACCATATGCAGCAAGTCATCTGTGAGATCCATCCTGACTTCTAGGTCTTCTCCCTTTGAAATGTCACTATCGTCTCCTTCGCCGTCTTTCACGCAGCTCGCATTAAAGCCATTCTCCTCACCAGTACACATCAATGTAAAATCATCATAACATACATCACTGGTCGGTTGAGGAGACGAGCCTTGAAGATAATCATAATCTCCATAGTCAGCAGATGCAGTGGACTTCCCAGTATTAAAAGACGCAGAGGTTGCATAATGACATTCACTGCAAAAACGCAATCATCTATCATATTTGGCAACAGCTTAACTTAGGAAAATGATTGGGCTTTCTTTTCTTGAAGCAAAATATAACACATATGCTGCAACATTTTTCATTTTCCAGCTCATACTAACAACAGCAATAACCATAGTGCACAAAGAAACAACCGCCTTTTTCCTCTCTTACAATCCATACACACATAATACTTAAAGTTTGTGCTGAACCCTAGAATAATCTTAATCCAAAGAAAACACTCAAGAACTGATCCCTGAGAGTAGAAAACAATCATGCAACAAGTATTCACCCCCAACATCAACAACGAATAAAAAGCCAACAAAACCAAAAACTCACCCGAAATCAGCGTAAACCTTGGGCCGCTTGTGGCTCTCCGAACCGGCGGGAGCAGCGGAAGAACCGGAGCTGCTCTCCCCCTCGGACCGGCGCGGACCGGCCCATGAACCGAACCCATAGCCCTCGAACAACCGGAATAGCTCACCGGAAACCGGCACAGCAGGTCGTTCGTCGTTGTCATTTCCAAAAACGAGAGCAGCGGCGGCATCGTCGTAAACGCCGTCTTCTCCCTCTTCCTCTTCCTCTTCCTCTTCCTCTTCCTCCTCCTCTTCTTCTTCCTCTTCGTCGACAGGAATCGCCGTCCCCGAAACGACGTCGTCGTTTCTGAAGATGTCCTCGTCGTTACGCTTCATTAGATTGTTATCACTCTTTTTATCTTCTACCTCTTCTTCTTCGTTGAAGCATAGAAAGCACCAAAGCTTCATGCAATAATATTTATTTTCTTTCCTTCACTTTTTTGTCCAGCGGAGAAGAAGGCTTCAGGTACCATGCGTCTTCTTCTTCTCGATCCCGCGCATTTTTCTTCCAATTGAAAGCGAAATCAGGAACAGACGAAACCCTAATTTGAAGGATTTGGGGTAAAAAGAGTGCTGTGTAGGGAAATTTCAGAAAGAGAGAAAGGGGGTTTTAGAGAGAGAAAATCTAACACACAGAGAGAGAGAGAGATGAAGTTGAATGGATCTGATCGGATCTAGGGAGCTGCTTCGGCTCTGGCTTTGGTTTTCTCTTTGGAATTTTTTTTTTTTTTTTGATAATATCTCTCTGAGGGGAAATGAATGAAAATGAAGAACGCTTTTGTGTTGGGTAAGACTGGAGGAGAGAGTGCTTGACCATTGACTACGACGTCGTTCTGAGCATGGTCTTGGTCTTATACTCTTATGTAATAATTTTTGCAACGGTGCGATAAATGGGTTTATTATTACCTAGTAACAATATTAGAGTTTATTATTTTATGGGCACTTAACTAATAATCTTTAAAAATATAAAATTAAAAATATATTGTTAAATTATTACCAATTTATTAATGTATTTTGTTATTATTAACAAATTGAGATTTTTTAAAGTGAGAAAATTAGTAAAGTAATAAAATAATAAAGTTATAAAGTTATAAAGTGAAGAGGTAATTACTCTTAAATTAAAATAATAAAAACATATTTGATAAAAATTACAAAATTAAGAGTAATTAATCTTTTATTTTATTACTTTACTAACTTTTTTCTCTTTAAAATATCTAAATTATTTATTAACACATTCTATATTAATCTAATTATTTTTATGAATTATTATTAAAATATATGTAATAATAATAAATTAACAATTTTTTGAAATGGTAAATATTTTGTTATTTTATGGAAAATTTTATGTTCAAACTTTGAAAATATTTTTTATAAATAGATATATGAATAAAGATTCTTTCTAACGAAATTTATACATGGATTTATTTTTCAAATTGTCAATTCTCTGTTATATCAGTTTTTTATTTATTAAATGTATAAAATAATAATAAACAAAAAACTAGTTTAGATGGTAAATAATTAAATATGTTAAATTTTAAAAATTTTAAAAAACTAGTTTAATATATATTTTATACTAGTACTAATTTTACTATAGCATAGTTGGTTAAATTTAAAGTAATATTTTTAAATATTTTTATTTTTCTTCCCAAAAATTTAAAATTGATTCATTGTTATCTTAGCCATTAACTTCAGAAAAAAATTATTAACACAGGTCATGTGTATTTTAAGTTTTTAACTGTCCTATGTGGTAAGTCACTGTTCATTTAACCATTGTGAATAAAAAAATATAAACAAAAGAACAATGCCACAAAATGAAAATGGTTATCTAAACAATGGTTATCTTCCTAATCTTTTCACTGAATTAACGGTTCGATAATATTAAATTAATTTTAAAATACTTGACATAAAAATATAATGTTTAGAAAGAAAGAAGCTTAAACCAAAATTTGTAAAAGGAAATATATATATATATATATATATATATATATATATATATATACTCCTACTTTACTTTGAAAATGCTTTGTAGTGACTCTTGTCTCTTTCTTTGGCGACCGTGTGCTTACAAGTTGCTACACAAACTATAATACTATATAAAGTTTTGATTTTATCATTTTTTTTCTTGTTCAATGAAATTGAAATTTGGGTGCAAAAGGGAAAACTCGTGTATGCTTCTGATTTGTGCCTCTAAACAATTATAATAATAACAAGTCTTCTATTCATGTCTCGGAAATGTACTATAAAGTCTAAAAATTATTACTCAGACATTTAAAGTATATCAAGTTTCAATTGACTTTGGTAACATGTAAATAATATAATTAGATAATCAAGGACAATTAGGAAGACTTATTGGTACATCTTGCAGAATGTGTATGACTATAGGTATTGTGGTTTATTCTTTTGGTTTAATTAACCTGCTGGTCCTATAGTTTCGTAAAATTTTCAATTAGATCTCTATACTTTTTTTTTAATTAAGTTTTTACACCAATTTTTTTTTAATTAAATTTTTACACTTTTTTTTTCTTTTATTTAGGTCCCTGTACTAATTCCTTTTTTTAGTTGAGTCCCTATAAAATTAAGCTAATTATTACTAAGAAGGACTCAATTAAAAAAAAAATTTGGTACAGGAACCCAATTAAAAAGAAAAAAAGTATAAGGACCTAATTAAAAATTTCACAAAATTATAAGGATCAACAGAATAATTAAACCTATTCTTTTCAGATAATTTAATTATTTTCATACATTATGCAAAGAAATGAATATACTAAAATTAAGTACAAAAAGGCTACCCATTGATTAAGCTGGATTAGTGCAAAGAATTATGATGAAAAAAAAGTTAGTTATGCTTTATCTTTTGTTTTAAGATAAATTTCTAAATAATTACTATAAAGAAAAATGTTATGCCATTTTTACATTACATTATTTTCAAAAATATTGATCCAAAATAAGAAAAAAAAATTCACCCAGAGTCATTCAGTTGTATGGGATCATCACTTCATTCGACTTTGCAATAATAATAAAAGAGGTAACTATTAATTTAATATTTGAAAAACTCAGGCGTTGATAAAATAAATTTTAAAACATGTTATTAATAAAAAACTCTTAAAAGATGGTTAATTTTAATAAAAGTGATTCGCCGTTAATTAAGTTAATTGAGTTAATAGAAATTAATGTTAAATGCTAGCATGACTCTTATCGATTATTATAATTATAAAAAATGTCTATGTTTTTAATTTTTATAATTTTAAAATTATCTATTTTTTAAATTCTATTTTTTTTTTTGAAATTTTCATCTTTTAATCGTTATTATCATCATCTACCAATTTTTCTTTTTTTTTTTTATTTATTCAGCCATACATCTCCTCCTTTTTATTTACAACAACAAATTCAAAATTCAAATCTCAACATCAAAATCACAATATTCATAAAAAAAATCAAAGAAAGAGAACAATAAATAAAAAGAAAATAAAAGAGAGAAAAAAAAGAAAAGAAAGAGGATGGCGCCACTGCTATTAGGTTTCATCCTTTCAAATTATGTTGCTGCTAAAATGGTTACGGAGCTCAAAACTTCTAGTTTAATCGGTTGAGAGACAGAGAATTCAATAACAATTAGTGTTGACATTAGAGAAGACAACGTGGACGGTGTCAGGGATGAAATGACCGCTATTAAGAAGTTGGACTAATGACGCCACAAAATGAAGACAACGACAATGACACCGTTAGAACAAGGCAGACATGGAAGTTTGTTAGAAAATGAGGTGGAGGAAAAAGAGGAGAAAGGCGGAGGCAACGTCGGCAAAAGAGAATGAAGAGGACAGGCATATTTGATTTGAGAGTTGTAAGTAAACAACAACAACAAAGTTTTATCCCACTAAGTGAGGGTTGTAAGTAAAACTGAAAAAAAAAAAAAAAAGAAGAAGAAGAAGAGAGAGAGATGATTCAGAGAATTGGGAATGTGAGGAGATTGTAAAAGAAGAAAGAAGAGATTAGTTGTATCAATCATGTTATAACTACGTAAAAATTTAATTGTTAAATTAGTCACTTTATAAAATATATATTAAAATATAAAATATATTTTAAAAATAAGTTAAACAATATATGTATTTATATAAAAATATATGATGATTGATTTTGTAATAGATATACACATAGTATTTTTGTAGTTCTATATATAAATTTAGTTGAGTTTAACACTAGTTTATGTAGGATTTGGATCACTAATATTTATTTAAAAAGACTAATAAATTAATTATTCGACTAACTTAAATTAATTACGATTAACTTGATTATATAGTAAATTTTGAATATGTGAAAACTACTAGAATTTTTTTCCTATTAATAACTACACCGGGAAAACCTAGCATATTTTTAAAGAAATTAAAGTACCCATTTTTAATTAAATATTACACATCAAATTCTAAATAAATGTTCGCTTTTCTTTTTACATTATCCTGTAGTAGTTAACGATCGCACATTTTACTTTTCAATTCAAACTTTGATGGTCACTAAAGAATCTTAGCATAGTTCGTTGATGATAACTTTGTTCATTGTTCTGATTATATTAGTGTTAATTATAATAAAATTAGTTTTCCCCCTCTCTTGAGATTTCTCGTTCATAATAGTGGCTGATTATCTATTCAATACTTTATTAATAATAGTGACGAATATTCATTTTCAAATAAAGCATGTTATAGGTATCAGAAATCGAATTCCTACAAGAACAAGAAGGCTATTTAGCGGTGCCCATTTTTGTTCGCCGCGGGGGTGTAACTAGGTATGTTATATGACACTATTTTAAAAAATTAACTTTAAAACATTCTCAGTATAAAATAATTATATATATATATATATATATATATATATATATTTAATTATATAAATTACATTAATAAAAAAATTTATTTTTTATATTAATTATATAAATTATTATTTAAAAAAATAAATATAATTATATAACTGTATAAAATATTTTATTGTTAGTATATCAAAATTAAACTCTTATTTTAATAATTAAATTTACCAAATATTTTAGTATATATAATATATATATGTGTGTGTATAATCTACTAACTGTATTTACTTGTATTAATTTTTACAGATCCGGTGTAAATTAGAGTAAATTATCGTTTTTGTCCTTAACGTTTGGGGTAAATCCTATTTGTGTCCCTAACGTTTAAATCGTCCTATTTGTATCCCTAACGTTTGTAAAAGTGATTCAATATTATCCTACCATCAATTACACATCATGAGCGATTTAGTTTGAGTTTTGAAATTCTCTTCTTGAAGTTAGAATACAAATGTCTGGGATAGAATCGATGATCTACTCCGAAAAATAGCTCATCAAATGTTGAAACTAATTCTTACAATATTTACATAATTCAATTTTCTAGAGATATAATTGAATCTAAACACAAATAGTGGGTATAATATTAAAATCGAACACATACAAGTGAGACCTAATTGATAATGAATACATTCAAGTGAGAATAATTGAAAAATATAATATGATTTGTTAGTATAATTGATAGTAGAATAACATTGAATCACTTTTATAAACGTTAAGGATACAAATAGGACGATTTAAACGTTAGGAACACAAATAGAACTTATCTCAAACGTTGGGGACAAAAACGATACTTTACTCGTGTAAATTAACAAGATTTACATACATAAATAGATTACTCTTTGTATAAAATAAATAAAATATAATACAATTATATTATGTGTATAAAAAATTAATTATTAAATTATTTATTTGAAATAAAATATATGTCAAATACAAAATACATATAAAATTTGAGTTAAATAATAGATATGTATTATATAATAATTAATTTAATAACTAATTTTTTGTTGTTAAAATTCATATAAAGTTGATTTATGTGAAATTAAAAATTAAAAATAATTAAATAATTTAATATATTTAACTAAATTATTATTTAATAATTTTTAATTATTAATTTTATATAAAAATAACTACCTCTGAGTTTTTAATTTGTTTTTACATAGTATTTTTGAATATATAATATAATTAATTAGCATCCTTCCATCATCATCACTATGTTTCTTTGTATGATGATTATTGTCGAGTCTAGAGTGAACCCATTTGTCATTATAAGACTTAGATATTTTCTCATATATGTGTATGATACTATTACAATAATGTTATGTAAATAATTCATTTTAACAATCATTCAAGATAATTATGTAGAAATAACAAAAATGTATAATCAACAGTACAAATTAAACACGTATTAAACAGGCTTTTTTATTTAAATAAAATAATAGAAGATTAAATTTAGGTAAATCCCCTAAATAAAATTTTAAAACATGAATCCCTTAAATTATATAATATATAAATCGTCCCAAGGTGATGTGAGTTAGATAATGCACAAAATATATTATTCTAGGACGATTTATGCATGAAATTTATTGGACAAATGTACATAAATCATCCCATAGCAATGTATTTTTTAAGTTGTATGTAAATCGTCCTACCTAAAGCACATTGTCCTGGGACGATTTATGTGTATTTGTCCAATAAATTTCATGCATACATCGTTTTAGAGTAACATGTTTTATGCATTATCTAACTCACATCACCCTGAGACGATTTATATATTATATAATTTAGAAGATTCGCGTTTTAAAATTTCATTTAGAGAATTTACATAAATTTGATATTCTATTATTTTATTTAAATAAAAAAGCCTATTAAACATATATATTTTGATCTTTATTCTTTTGCAACTATCCTATATAACATTATTGATGGCAATGTATGTGTATATGTATCGCCTTTCCTTTCAAGTTTCAATGAGGAACAGAAGATTGCGTAGTTTTAGTGGTGGCAAGTGGCAACAACTCCATTTCACTTCACTTAAACTACTTTTAATTTTATGTACAGAACGTTTTATACCATCGTCAAATTACTTCTGCTTTTTAAATAATTATTTTTATTAACACGATATTATATAATTAAATATATGTATAATTATTTTTCATCCACAGTATATTAAAATTAAATTCATATATATATATATATATATATATATATATATATATATATATATATATATATATATATATATATATATATATATATATATATTGCCAAAGTAGTGTGGTGGTTGTTGTTGGTGGTGAGAAGCAAATTTTTGGGTAGCTTTTTATATATATAAACACCCAACATCAATATGTGATATGTCCCCACTAAAATTACATAACAAATTTTACTTTTAAATTAATTCATGCATCATCATACTTTGCTGCAAGCTATCGTACCGACCATTGAATCAATTAAAGCATTGCTTTATACAATTGAAAATTTAAAATATAAACTACTTATAAGTTTCATATTATTTAGACAAAATTTTTGTTTTCTATAATCTATACCTATATTATTGCTTTATACTCCTTTTGAATTATTTAATCATAAAAGTAGGGTAATTATTTTTGTATTTATTGTATTATATATATAAAAAGAAAGAAAAGTGGCCCAACCGCCTAGTACTACTAAAATAAGTTTAGGTAACATGTTATTTAGATTATGAATTATATATACCCTTGAGAGAATTAAAAATACTCATGTATTATATGTTTAATTCAAAGATATCTTTCAATAATGTAAAACTAGTAATTAATTTGGTTAACAAAGGTTTAGTTTTAATATATTTTACCTCAATCTTGACTCAATAATATATATTTTTTGTTTACTAATAAGATTTTTTTTTTTCACATGCTAAGGACTAATCCGACCTTATGTATACAGCAATAAATTAACCTGTAATAAACCTTTAAATGAAATTTCAATCCGTAATAGATTAATACGGTAATATTATAATTATTGTAAAAAGGCCAAACCCATACTATGTTTTTGTCTGCAACACATTATAGTTTCCAAATGTGTAGGGCAACATGTTTTTGGTATGAGCCTCTTGAAAGAGGCTATAGTGCCCTAATTTAGTAACTTCCATGGTTTTTATTGGACTGAAACTTGGCTGTTCTAAAAAACATATTGATTTTTTGGTAAAGAGGGCCCAAAAGGGAGTTGTTTTATTTTGTGTAGAAAAAACATGGAATTTAAGTGTAAATAAAATCAGAGTGTGTCTCCCACCAAAAACAAAATAAAATAGAGTATCATGACAAAAAAGAGTATTATGGTCCAATATGTATCCTGGGGTCATCAAAGGGATCAAGTTAAAAAGTAAAATTCTTTGGCCCAAAAAAAAAAGAAATTAAAATTATATCCCAAATTTTGGTTGACCTAATCTTAGCCCAAGTCAAATGGGTTGGTCTGAACGTTCTGCTAGCTTTCATTATTCCTCCTCTTTCCCCACTACAGACTAATACTTCCCATCAATTTCAATAAATTTTAATTATTAAATTAATATTTAAATTTTTGTTTTATTATAAAAATCAATTTTAATATTAATTTATTTATCTCTGTATAGGAATTAGTATAAAAATTTTAAAAAATTTTATGTCTTTATTAACTAACAATAAAAATGGATTTGTTTAATTTTTTTAGAAGAATTTGACATCAAAGAATTAATTTGTCTAACATAATAAAATGTTAGAGATTAATTTGGTAGTTAATATTTACCAAAAATTGAAGTGTCTGACTGATTATTTTGTGGGGACTGATTTGGTATATTCACTACTCCCAAATATATACAAAGAAAAAGTTAAATCACATATATGCATGCTAATATAAACGACACTAAGAGCTTGTTTGGGTGAGTTTTTAAGAAAAGATTTTTTTTTGAGTTATCTTTTTTTAAAAGATTTTATAGAAAAGTAAAAGTAATTTTATGTTTGGGTATCTCATGCAAAAAGATCTTTTTATCTATCAATTATGTTTGAGTATAACAATATAAAAGTATTTTTTTTGTTTATTTATTACATAAAAAATATCTTTTTTTTAAGAGAAAAATGTCTTTTAAAAAAAGATGTAAATTACAACTTCTCAAAAAAAATGTTTTTATTTTTATTTTTTTAATACTTTTACTTTTACTACTAGAAATTTATCAAACACACTAAAAAATAAAAAACATCTTTTTTCATTGAAAAAAGATTTTTTTTATCAAAATAATAGTACCCAAACAAATACTAAAGTTATGTGAGAAAACTTCTTTTCCACGCTATAATATATCTTATTTTATTTTATTCATTTTTAGATTTTGGTGTATCCTCACCCTAAAATGTTATCGTATAGCTTTTGTTCACTGTGGATAAATTAAGTCAAATGTCAATAATGGTCACCCAAATTTAGTCATACAAAACAAATTCAATTTAAAAAAATCAATTATACTATACAGAGACCATAAATTAGTCTCTAATAATTAATATATAATTAGCTCATATTTAGAATTACCATCAAACCGCTTCTTTAAAAATTTAAACTAACAAAAAAAAAAAAAACAATAAATGTACAAAATAGTTATATTTTTTAGATTTATTTAAATTTTTTACTTAATTTTTTTTAATCTTATACTAAAATTCTTTTTGTTTAGAATTCAATAAAAATCAAACTCTATATTTTTCGATCATAAAAATTTTGACACCATATTATAAAATTATTTTTTCTAAAAATTTAAACTGATAAAAAAAGACACATAAATAGTTGAATCAATTAAATTTAATCACTATACCCTAAAAAAGTTTGTTTATACTACCATGATAAATTTGCTTATTCTATTGAGAAAAAATTGATTATATTATATTATTTCAATAGTAGAGAGTTCATTCAAACCTCCACAAAATTTACTTTTTTTCACCAAAGTCCACCACCCACATATTTTTTTCCTAAAGTATGTCCCCTTCATAATACATGTGAAACACACACATATGATTTCAACATATGATGTTCATTTTTTCCTTTTCTAAAATTTGTTGTTTCTAAAATTATTTTTGCTTGCTTCATTTTGGAGAATGGAGGAACTTTAAACTTGATCAAGCTGTGGAATCTTACATATTGATTAGTTTTGGATTAGGTCGTCAAAGATATATATATATATATATATATATATATATGTGGTGAGTTCTTTGGTGGCATGGTTTTGGATGATTAAAAATACCTATGTATTGACTGACAAATAACTTTGCAACATATGGCATGTATGGCAACCTGTAGAACAGTGTACTAAAAGAAGAGTGTGGTAAACGACAAACATTAATTGTAATGGCAAATATGAAAATTGGCTTCTAGAAAAGGAGTTTTATCGAGGTGGACTATTGGAGGGGATTGAAAAATAAAAATGTCTAGAACTAAAAAAGGGCTGACCAATAATAGAAAAAAAATGGTATTAAATAATTAAAAGGATGCAGCAAGTCACTGATAAGTGATAAATTCTCAAATAAAATTCAGTATCGTAATAAATTAATTTTTAATTTATTAAATTAAGAGATATTTAAAAAAAATAATAAATAAAACGATATAATAAATAATTGTATTTAACTATTTATAATATTTTGTTAAGTTAATGCAATTTGTAACAAATAATAAATCAAATCATATTTGTGATAAAAAAAATCTATCTATATATTTTGTTTTTTTTTTAACTTCAATAAAAAAAACACAATTTATTCCATTGATTATTTCAGGTGGGATCGATGGAGGCATGGAGTCACACATAAACCAATACTAAAAAACTAGAAATTTATATAAATAAATATCATTTCATCCTAACTTTATGTATCAACTACAAATAGGTGTCTTAATTTATATAGAGTATTTTATCTAAATATTGTTATTATAAAACAAAATATTTATATTATTAATATTATATAAAATAAAAAATAGTTTAATTTATTTTACAATGACATTTATTTTAGAATTATTTTGAATTATAAAATATTTTAATATTTTTATTATTTGTATAATAAATTATAAGTATTATTTATTTTTTAATTTATTTAAATTATAACTATGTATGAATGAAGTATATATTTTGTAAATAAATAAAAAATTAATATTTATGTGCGTTTAAGAATATATTCAACATTTTTTTACTTGTTATTCTAGGTAAATGTAATTTTTAATTAAATTATATTTATTTTTATTTTAAAAATTTTTATTACACTTTTATTTTTATTTTTATCTTATTTGTTAAGTAAACATTTTATAAAATTTAAACTGAAAATTGTATTAAATATTGTTTTTTTATATGAATTTGTTGATTAACAATATAATTGATAATTCAATGACAAATAATATATATAGAGAACTTAAATTGTAAGAAGGATCATGGAATATTTAGAATTATTTTAAATTTTACAATATTTAGATGTAATTATTTATTTGTAGTTATTTTTTATTATTTTTATTTTTATCTTATTTGGTATCTAAATTTGTTATGAAATTAAAATATTTAATATTAAAATTTTAAATCTGATGCAAAATCAGATAAATTTTTTAAATTGAGAAAAGCTTCACCTACTCTAACATAACAAATTTACTATATTCTCCTTTGTCACTATTAACGTTAGACAAAAGATTACTCTTTTCAAAGACTTCAGCAGATCTTGTTCTCACCATCATCTACATATCTCCTTTCACATGTCAACTTTTCCTCCAAACACATCATTTAACCATCTTAGTCACCAAACACTTTCATCCACCAGATATGTCACCTATATATATATAACACTTCTACCAAAAGTTTAAGTTATGGTTATATCTTTTACATGTTTTTTCACACACATAACTTTTTTTGGATTTGCTTGAATTTTTTACATAAAATATCTTTTTCTTCTTTTTGTTTTTACTTTATACTAAAATTCTTTTTTTCTTCAACGAAAATCAAATTTTTAAATTTTTTGGTCATAAAAATTCTAATACCATAATATCATATCACTTTTTTTTAAATTTAAACCGATAAAAAAATACACATAAATAATTATATCTCTTACAATACTTAGAGTTCAACTTTTAATTAAAGTTTTAGTTCAAAATATAGTAACTAGAATATATTTTATGATTTCTCACTTATTAATTAGGCCTTTTTTGGTAATTATATTAAAGTAGACATATGAAAATATTAAAAGATACAAATTTATTTATAAAAAATATAAATATACATAAAATTATTCAATATTTTGAAATAGAAAAAGTATAGATAAATAATAATTTATATCCAGCTAATTTTAAATAACTGTAATTAATAATCATTAATTTTATATTTAAAAAAAATAAAATTAAATAATAAATAATTAATGACAATTAATTAATATGTAGTGCAATTTAAAACCGCTTGTTGATTTGTTATTAATTAGATTTCTGTGAATTATCTAGCGAGATTATTTTTCTTTTTGTTTCTATATTGAATATTTATAGTTTTTAATCTTGAAACCCTGCCTCGTCAAATAAAAAGTTTAATATGTTGATTATTTGATTAATCTTTTCCATTTTTTGAGCTCTTGTAAGTATAATACCCACAACTAATTGGCCCTAGGATCACTCACACATATAAATGACACTATCATATTTTTCATTTCTCAAACTTACTAACACTCATAATAATAAGGAGAGAATTTTTTAAACAAACACTAAGTATTTTGATTCATGGAGAGATGATTAACAACATACATATGAAGCCTTTATATAGGCAAACCTTCATAATAAAATAGTAATTTTTATAACAACTAAGCACTAGTTGTAATGATTCAAGAAACAAGTAGAAATTTTACTAGTCAAGTTCCTTGTTCAATTTTGTTTCAAATTCTTAGTCATCAATCTTGAAGCTTCCAATTCATGATTCATCATTCTTCTAATATGGAGGTGATGAGTACAACTTGTTCATGATTTTTCCAACTTGATTTGTAGCCTTCAATTTTGACTAGGAGATAAAGTTTGACTTGTGATTCTTCTAGCTTCTAGTTTCATCACTTATAATTCTTGTAACTTCTAATTTCATGATAGTTCTAGTATGGTCTAGTTGTACTATTCTCTTGAATATTCTTGATTTAATTATCTAACATTGCCTCCCTTAAATCAAACTTGTAGAGTTTATCATTCCAAGCATCTTCTTCAACTTGTTAAATAATTCTGTCTTCAACGGTTTTGTAAAGATATCTGCAACTTGGTCTTCAGTGGGACAGTACTCAATCAAAACTTCTTTCTCATTCACCAATTCTCTAATTTTGTGAAATCGAATATCAATATGCTTCGATCTTCCATGGAATACTGGATTTTTGCAAAGTGCAATAGCTGACTTGTTATCACAAAATATTGTTGTTGGAGTACTTTGTTTCTCGTTTAATTCCTCAAGAATTCTTCTTAGCCAAACTGCTTGTGTTGCACAACTTGCTGCTGCTATATATTCTGCTTCTGCTGTAGATAGTGCTACTACTGGTTGTTTCTTTGATATATCGAAGAATTCTCTTTGCCGCTTGCAAATGGTTGGTACAAGGCTCCTCCATAAATCTGCTAAGCAAACTAACTCCAAACACAATATCTGGTCTAGTCGCAGTCAAGTATCTCAGACTTCCAATCAAGCTTTTGTAGTATGTGGGATTTACTGCTCTTCCTTTATCTTCTCTCAACAATTTGAACTTCTCTTCGACTGGAGTAGAAACTGGTTTTGAGTGCTCCATCTGAAATTTCTTCAAAATATCATTTGCATATTTCTTCTGAGAAATGAAAATTCCATCATCTCTTTGAACGACTTCAATGCCAAGAAAGTAAGACATCAAGCCTATATCTGTCATTTCAAAGTGTTTTATCATAGCCTCCCTGAATTCTACAATTATCTTCAAATTGTTTCCAGTAAAGATCAAATCATCAACATAAAGACACACGATCAAGATATCTCCAGGTTCAACGAACTTGATATAAAGAGTATGCTCAAACGGACATCTTCTAAAACCATTCTCAATGAAATAAGAATCGATCTTCTTATACCACGCTCTTGGTGCTTGTTTTAACCCGTACAAAGCTTTCTTTAACTTGTAAACTTTATCTTCTTTTTCAAGAACTTCATATCCTGCAGGTTGCTCAACATACACTTCTTCTTCTAAAGTGCCATTTAAAAATGCAGACTTAACATCCATTTGATGTATCATCCACTTATTTTGAGCCGAGAGTGAAATAATCATACGAATAGTGTCTAATCTAGCAACAGGAGCAAATACTTCAAAGTAGTCGATACCTGGTTTTTGTTTGTATCCTTTTGCAACTAATCTTGCTTTGAAACGATCAACTTCACCATTAGGTTTGTACTTAGTCTTGTAAACCCACTTTACTCCAATCGGCTTCTTATTTGTTGGTAAATCTGTCAACTCCCATGTGTCATTCTTCTCAATGGCATGAATTTCTTCATCCATTGCTTTCTTCCAATTATTGTCTTTAAAGGCTTCTTCAAAGTTCAACGGCTCACAATCCGAAAATAGAGCAAAATTTATGATTTCTTCATCGGACGGATCGTTGTCATTACCAACTTCATAATCTGCTAATCTAGTAGGTAATCTCCGCTCTCTTTGAGGTCTTCTAGATGATTCTGGTTGTTCGGTTGTGTTAGGTTGCCTTTCTTCTACTTCATCACATGTATTTGGAATTATAGTCCGCTGCTTTTCTGTCTTTGTGTTCCAATCCCACATGTCTTTCTCATCAAACGTCACGTCTCTGCTGATGATTACTTTCTTTGTTTCTGGATTGTACAACTTGTATGCTTTTGAGTCTGTGCTATAGCCAATAAAAATACACTTCTCGCCTTTGTCATCTAACTTCTTCCTTAATTGATCTGGTACATGGGCATAAGCGATACACCCAAAGACTCTGAAATGATGGATGGAAGGCCGCTTTCCACTCCAAGCTTCCTCTGGAGTTTTATCACGAACACTCTTTGTTGGACACCTGTTTAAAATATGAACTGCTATTGCGACTGCTTCTGTCCAAAACTCTTTAGGCATTTGTTTTGACTTGAGCATGCATCTGACCATATCCATGATGGTTCTATTCTTTCTTTCAGCAACTCCATTTTGTTAAGGAGTATATCTAGTTGTTAGTTGGTGTTGAATTCCGTGTTGCTTAAAGTATTCTGAACACACAAGATATTCTGTTCCTCTGTCTGTTCTGAGAATTTTGATTTTACAGCCACTTTGTTTTTCGACAAACGCCTTGAATGTCTTAAAGACATCACATGCTTCTGATTTCTGCTTCAGAAAGTATACCCATGTATATCTACTAAAATCATCAATAAAAGTGATAAAGTATCTGCTACCACCATTACTTGGAACTTCTACAGAACAGAGATCTGAATGCACAATTTCAAGTAATCTTCTACCTCTCCAAGACTTTCCTGTAGGGAATGGATCTCTGTGCTTCTTTTCCAGTTGACAAATCTCACAAACACAATTGGGAATATGAATCCGTGGTAGACCAAAAACAAGTCCTTTTCTTGACAGGTAGTTTAGGCCAGAAAAATGAAAGTGCCCAAACCGTATATGCCACAACCAGTTATCATCAAGTATCACAGAACTCATGCAAGAGGGATTAACATGTTGAATTTTTAACGAAAATATTCTGTTTGAAGTCATTTTTGCTTTATCAATGAACCTTCCATTGTTGTCAAATACAGTGCAATATCCACGATAAGTTATCATCTTATATCCCTTCTCAGATAATTGCCCCATACTCAGTAAATTGTAATCAAGTTCAGGAGCATAAAAAATATCAGAAATATAACTCAGAGAACTATCTTTTAACCTAATTGGTATGTGCCCTTTTCCTTCAATAGGGATCTTTGTACTATTACCAAACTTCAATAATAGTTTAACTGAATCATCTAGAGAAGAAAATAACTCTTTTCTACCAAACATATGATTACTGCAAGCATTATCCAAGTACCATATATTTTCATCTTCAGCACATGAATTACTTGTAAAAAATAAAGTTTGAGTACCCGGATTGTCATCAGTATTTTGATGCTGATTTTCTGCAACGTGTGCTTGATTGTTATTCACCATTTTGAATCTGCAATCTGCTGCTTTGTGTCCATACTTTCCACAATGAAAGCAGTTGAAATTGGTTCTTTCTTGATAAAAATTTCCTCGACCTCTTCCTCGGTTGACAGGCCTGAAATTCGTTCCACCTCTTCCTTGATTAGGTGGTGTAAAGTTATTGTAACTTCCTTGGTTGTAATTGCCACGACCTCTACCTCTAAAACTTCCTCTGCCTCTACTTTGAAAATTAATACCACGACCTCGTCCTTCTTGTGTACGGCTTGATTCTGCAATGTTGTTGAAATTCACTCGGCTTTTCAGGGCTTCCTCAGTTGATTTTTTTGACTTCTCCAATATTCTGCTGATGTGGCTTTCCATGGTTCCTTGCAACTTTTGGCATTTGCTATTTTGCCAAACACCGTATAATCTAATCCTTGATGAATTTGAGATAGCGCCAATTGATCTCTCCTTTGTTGGGCAGCATCTGCTCCTTCTTGCAAACCCGGTTCAATGAAATTTCACAGGTTCTGGGCCTTCAAATGGGTAGACATCAAAGTCTCCCAATAACTATAATCAAATTTCCCATCTAACTTGGGACCGGACCACACAATATTGAAAGTGTTTGCCATACCGACTCTATGAACAAACAACTATGTGAGAACTCTCCCACACCTCACAAACTCTCAAACACCAGGCGCTGGATTAACCAGCTCTGATACCAAATGTAAGTATAATACCCACAACTAATTGGCCCTAGGATCACTCACTCATATAAATGACACTATCATATTTTTCATCTCTCAAACTCACTAACACTCATAATAATAAGGAGAGAATTTTTGAAACAAACACTAAGTATTTTGATTCATGGAGAGATGATTAACAACATACATATGAAGCCTTTATATAGGCAAACCTTCATAATAAAATAGTAATTTTTATAACAACTAAGCACTAGTTGTAATGATTCAAGAAACAAGTAGAAATTTTACTAGTCAAGTTCCTTGTTCAATTTTGTTTCAAATTCTTAGTCATCAATCTTGAAGCTTCCAATTCATGATTTATCATTCTTCTAATATGGAGGTGATGAGTACAACTTGTTCATGATTTTTTCAACTTGATTTGTAACCTTCAATTTTGACTAGGAGATAAAGTTTGACTTGTGATTCTTCTAGCTTTTAATTTTATCACTTATAATTCTTGTAACTTCTAATTTCATGATAGTTCTAATATAGTGTAGTTGTACTATTCTCTTGAATATTCTTGATTTAATTATCTAATAGCTCTTCTTCACCACTTGATGCATGAGTAATCTTGACCCCAGTAGCCAAAATATTCATGATTGATTATTGTTTGAGTATATAAAGAAAAACATAGCAATATATATTATTAGACTGCATTTGAATATTGTCAAAGATAGGAATATAAAGACAAGACACAATAATACCATAAATTAGTCTCTAATAATTAATATATAATTAGCTCATATTTAGAATTACCATCAAACCGCTTCTTTAAAAATTTAAACTAACAAAAAAAAAAACAATAAATGTACAAAATAGTTATATTTTTTGGATTTATTTAAATTTTTTACTTAATTTTTTTTAATCTTATACTAAAATTCTTTTTGTTTAGAATTCAATAAAAATCAAACTCTATATTTTTCAATCATAAAAATTTTGACACCATATTATAAAATTATTTTTTCTAAAAATTTAAACTGATAAAAAAAGACACATAAATAGTTGAATCAATTAAATTTAATCACTATACCCTAAAAAAGTTTGTTTATACTACCATGATAAATTTGCTTACTCTATTGAGAAAAAAATGATTATATTATATTATTTCAATAATAGAGAGTTCATTCAACCTCCACAAAATTTACTTTTTTTCACCAAAGTCCACTACCCACATATTTTTTTCCTAAAGTATGTCCCCTTCATAATACATGTGAAACACACACATACATATGATTTCAACTATTAAGTAGAGTGTTTTTGTTAAAAAGTAGTTTATATATCTGAATCGATAGATGAGCCTAACTCAAAGTATGTCCTTCACTTAATTAAACTAGTTCCTTTTCCCTATTTGATAATAAACAATAGCCAAACACTTGTTTTTATTAAGGAACCACATGTTCACATAGTACAAATCCAAAAGCATCAATTCTTTTCCATGCATGCATGCATGAAAATTAAAATTCCACGAATATTGATGAATTATTCAAACATTGACCATGCTTTCTTTATTAAGCTCCAAAAGGTGGAATATTCTGCTTAGCATAGTTATTAGTGAAGCCAAATCTCATATATGGCATATGAGAACACAATCCTATCAAATAATGAAGCAAATCGGATTCGGTACCTCATAGTCTTCCATGGATGAAAAAGAAGCTCTGCTTTCTATATAGTTTTATTCTATTTTATAACTCAAAACATTCAAATAGATACTTACTATATACATATTGTTCTTCCAACAAAAGAAGATAAATCACATGGTTCAACGTGGAAAATAAAGATTTAAAAATAATAGAGAGAAAAAAAAAATGAAGAAAGTTGATGCTTAGTTTAACTAGACACTTAGGCTGTGTTTTGTTATGAAAACAGGATACAACGAGATATTGAGAACAAAATATAAATGATAGAAATACTAAAATTAATATTCTTATATTTTGTTCGATAATAAACTATAACAAATTATGAAAAATTAATTTATTCTCATTTTTTTATAAAAAAAAAAGTTAAGGAAAAAAAATATAATGATAAAAATTATAATTATAAACATTTAATAAAAATAATAATAAAAAAATAAAAAAATAAGTCATGTATTTTGTTAGTGTCTCTGTATCTTTTTTGTTAAGAAGAACACAAAATACACTAATTCAGTGTCGCTAGACACAATATTTCTATTCATGTCTTATCTTCCAAACATAATTTTATATCTCTATGTTCCTGTCTCAGTCTCCCATGTTTGTAAACAAATACAGCGCCTTACAAATCGATTCCCATAAACTAACTTAATCTGGCAACTCTCACTGGTACATGTAAATAGAAAAAAAAGGGTAAATATTCACATTGATCTGTAAATAATTTTAAATCGAACACTTTAATACTCAATACATTTATATTCTCTAAAAGTCATCTTTTTAAAAATTATTGAGAATTACTCTTATAAAATAAATTAGTCTTTCTATCATTTTCAATTAAATAATTTTTAAAATGTGTATTTAGACAAATAAATCTTTCGCAAATTTTAATATAAGACACTAGAACAAGAAAATACACTATAAAACAAATTAACTATTTGTTTGACGAAAATAATTATCAAGGATTTCTAACAAAATAAAAGTTTAATAGGAATCAGAGTGTTCGATTTAAACTTTTTAGAATTAATTTAAATGTTTAAGATTTGGTTATGCTTAAAGATGAATTAATATTGATCGAAGAAAATTAACTCTAATTAAACTTGACGATGTATTTTAAATTTGACCAAATATGAGTCATACAAAAGTGATAGTTGCTGCATCGCATAAGCTTCATAAAAACCTAGCTAGCTAATCATGAGGCTCTTTTTTTTTTTATATGGCAGTAGAGTGTGTTATGCGTGGATGTGGAGAACATAGGTGCTAGCCATAGATGTGGAACAATTTGTTCTGAAACAATGAAAAAAGAAATCGAATAGTCCAATTTTTTTGTTAAAAAAAATTTGTTCTCTAATCAGACAGTCCAAGTTGTGTGAGAGGGAGAATTTGAATTTTGGCTAAGTTAATCGGACCGTCCGATTTGTGTATTCCAAATTTTTTTAATTATTTAAACACAAATCGAAAGGTCCAATTTTTATGCCAAAAAATCACACGGTCCAATTTTTACTCCTAACACCACAGTTACATAAAATACCTATACATTCTATAACTACGTCCTACACCATTTTTCTTTCGATATCTAAATTAAAAAAGTGTAATCATGAACCGTTCATAATTTCAACCTCTCTTTATTCTCCCACCAATTCATATGATTAATTATTATTACTTAATGTAAAAGAAAAAAACGACGTCCTTGCATGACACGTTTACCAAAGGGACGTAGATGCCACTTTTGCATGAGTCAAATCAAGTAACCACTATGCAATTGGTTGGTGCTTCTTACAAGAAATCATGTTCTTATTATTGCCTTCTAAAAGCTAAGTAGGGGACCCCAAAAAGTAGTAATTCTCTTCTTTTTACTTTAGTTTTCTCTACTTTTAATAAGGGTAAAAGTAAATAATTACAGAGACGAAAGAAAAAGAACAAGCCCAAAGACAACAAAAGTAAAAATCAAATAAATTATTATTATTATTATTATTAATAAATAATATTAAAGAAATTACGAAAGTAAGATTGTGTTTTGCTTTCCGCGTCAAACAAGCAGAGCCCGAGGGTTTGTGTATGGAAACCAGATCATTCAAATTGGAATGGAAATGAGAAAAAAAAAATAATAAAGTGAGTGCTTTTGTTGGGATTTTTAGTTTCTTTTACTTGTGTTAGATTTGATCTTTTTCTACATGAAAAAGTTAATGACATGCACCTAATTCTAAACCAAATTGCCTTAATGTTTTGAACTTTTTCAATCTTTAATTTGAAGTTTTTAGTTAAGAAAAACATTATATTAATTGAAGTTGTTTAATTTGTTACATTTATTTTTGGTCTAGATTCTATGTCTTAATAGAGTAAAAGCAACGAAAAAATGAAATCATGCTATGTGACTACTCATTAATTATATGAAACTTTATTCGACATACCCTTGGAATAAATAGTTGAGGTTCATGTAATGATGTTATGGTGGTTAACCATACAAATCAGATAGAGGGCGATGGGGATGTTCATTTTTTCCTTTTCTAAAATTTGTTGTTTCTAAAATTATTTTTGCTTGCTTCATTTTGGAGAATGGAGGAACTTTAAACTTGATCAAGCTGTGGAATCTTATTGATTAGTTTTGGATTAGGTCGTCAATGATATATATATATATATATATATATATATATATATATATATATATATATATAATTAATGATAATAACATTTCTTCTAAAAATTTAAGTTGTGGTTATATCTTTTACATGTTTCTTCACACGCAAAACTTCTTTTGAATTTGCGTGAATTTTTTACATAAAATGTCTTTTTCTTCTTTTTAATCTTGAAACCCTCGTCAAATAAAAAGTTCAATATGTTGATTATATATTTGATTAATCTTTCCCATTTTTTGAGCTCTTCTTCACCACTTGATGCATGAGTAGTCTTGACCCCAATAGCCAAAATATTCATGATTGATTATTGTTTGAATATATAAAGAAAAACATAGCAATATATATTATTAGACTGTATTTGAATATTGTCAAAGATAGGAATATAAAGACAAGAGACAATAATACTATATTTTTTTATTCTAAAAATAAAATGATATTTATCTTTGTTTTTCTAATCCCTATCTTCTATTTTTATAGTCTTGTCTTAGAAATAATATTAAAACATAAATGAAATTTGTTATTTAAAAATATTATTTATATATTAAAATTAAGGTTTAATTACTCTACTGGTCTCTATAGTTTCGTAAAATTTTCAATTAGGTCCCTATATTTTTTTTTTAATTGAGTCCTTGCACCATTTTTTTTACTTGGGTCCCTATACTTTTTTTTTCTTTTATTTAGGTCTCTGTACCAATTTTTTTTTTAGTTGGGTCTCTATAAAATTAAGCCAATTACTATTAAGAGGGACTTAATTGAAAAAAAAAATTTGGTGCAAAAACCCAATTAAAAAAAAAATATAGGAACCTAATTAAAAATTTTATGAAACTATAAGGATCAACAGAGCAATTAAACCTAAAATTAATTATTATATATTTATATATAAACATATATAATTTAATTTATTTTTTATGTAATATATTTTATATTAATAATTAATTTTAATAGTTGATTTTTGTATAATTTATGCTAGTTGTTTTTTATTATACAGGGATGATCAAACAAAATTCAACCAAGACATGATTACATCAAGGCCGGTTAATATTGTCTCATTTAAGACACATATAGATGTATGCAGTGCTTGGTTTCCAATTGATGATTGACACTTAAAAAGATTAAAATCCAAAGAGACAAATGGGAAAAGGACTTTGTGTTAACAAATCACTAGTTAGTTTTGCTCCACGGAATTGAAAGTGACATATATATATGTACCATTCATTATCGATCTTATTACACATCACAGTTGTCATGCATCAACCAAGTATATTTAATTTAAATTTAGAATTACATTATATAAAAATATATATTATTAATATACAGATATATTATTGTGCCCATCAAATTCTTAATCGACAACTCAACAAGGACAAAAATTCACATTAATAATTTCTCCATAAAAATATTGATTTACAATATGACCGCTAGCTAGATTACAACAAAAGGAAGAGAGTGGCTAAAAAAAATTGAGAACAACTAGGGAACCAAAAGTATATAAGCCAAAAACCAGCCAAAATATGTTTTGGCTCCATAAAAAATCGGGTTTTAGTTTGTGCTCCGTAATCCTAGGAGCAGTTTTCAAACATATTATTCAAAAAATGATTCTAATTAAACGGTTTTGTTTACTTTTTGGCTGATTATTTTTGGTTCCATATACTTTTCCAAAAAAATTAAAAAAGAAAAAACCTAATAAAGGGTTAATTAAATTGGCTCATCACATTAATGAGATTTAGTAAAATTCAACCCATTATTGTTTTTCTATTTCTAAAAGCATACATTGACTTTTTTCTTAGATAATAATACACTTGACACTCCTACATTTTATGAAATATACCAGCAATAATCATTCTAGTGAAAATGATTTAGGAAAAATTAATATAAACTTAGATAATTAAAAAAAAGTGAATGTTATCATACTCTCTCTAAAGTAAGTTATCCTCTCTGATGTGTCACATTTTAATTGGGTGTTTATTTTAACCTGAGTTACCTTCTCCATTCTTTCGTGGTCGTTGCGCCTCCCAAGCATCACAGTCTCATTGGTGTTTCGTTTTCTCTTCCCAAATCATTCTTCTAGAAAAGATACTCAAACTCTCTCTAATTGCGTTTATTCCTCCCCACTCCTTTGTCGTCGTTATTACGCCTCCCGAGTATTACTGTTTCATTGGGCGTCTTATTTTCTCTTCTCAAATTATTCTTCTAAAAAGAGGTACTCCAACTCTCTCTAATTGGATTTACTCCTCCCTATTGTACTCCTTCATCGTCGTCGTTACGTCTCCCAAACACCATCTCATCGGGTGTCTTGTTTTCTCTTCCCAAATCATTCTTTCGGTAAAGGTACTCCAACTCTCTCTAATTGCTTTTACTCCCCACTTCTTTGTTGGTGTGTCTCCTAAGTATCATCGTTCTTATTGGCCGTCACCGTCTTCCAAAATATTATTAACTCTCATGAGTTTAAAGTAACTCACGTTAAAATATACACCCAATTAAAATATGACATATTCAGAGAGTAACTTATATGTTATTTTAGAAAAAGTAGGATATCATTCACCTTAAAAAAAAAGATATATATATCACTGATAAATTTCACAAAATTGTAGGAGAAATCGGTGTAACTAATTTGCCCAAAACTAAATTACACATGGCTAGAAAAAGCAACAGCTAATACTAAATAATTAATAATAGATTAATTATTATGTGATAGACAAAGGTTGGGGGATTCTGGAAAAAATTTTCTGGCCAGGAGCAAGAAGAGCCAAGGGATCAAAATTGGCCTTTCTATCAATGAACCTTGTCCACTTATCCCCAAAGTGTCGCATCCAATTCTCTTGTGAGTTGTAGTGAGGAAGATACAGCTTGAAATCAAAGCCTCTGTTGTAACACAATTGAATAATTGCATTGTTTTGTGCCACTAAGATTTCAGCATGTGGTCCCTTTGGTGCTGCTGGAACAAATCTTAGCAATGCTACTATGTAGAATATGTTACTGCTTTCTGGCACCATAACCGAGTGACGACTATCCCACCTGATTATAATCAATTTCAACTTAATTAATTACAATCAATTAGGGTAGAAGAATCAACTACTATAGATTACTGTGTAAATTATAAGATATATAATTCATGCTTTTGGGTTTTTATTTTTATTTTATTTTATTTTATTTTATTTTATTTTTTTTATAGAAAGAATATACAAGTGGTCTTATTGGATTATATAAATTATATTATCTTTCCTAAAAAGTTATCTATGTGTTTGAATTTAGATTCTCAATTTTGCTGCTATTTAATTGTCGTCTGATTTCAATACATTAATTTTTAAATATCAAAATTAATTATTTTTGGAATGAATATTGTGAAATTTTATTGTTAAATTTTAAATAATTATAAAATATAAAATCACTTTATTTTAAAATAAAGAAGAGTGCTAGGGGCAGCATTTTTATTAAATTCTGACCAGTACTTAACCATAAATTTTAAATAATTATAAAATATAAAATCACTTTATTTTAAAATAAATTCTAAAAATATATTTTTTTTTTCCAAAATACTTAATAAAAACAGTTATATTCTTAATATACATAATAAAATCCAAGAATTATTGTATGTAAATTGATATGATATGATGCAAGACTTTTATGATTTGTGTTTTGATGATTGATAAATAAATGCAAAGGGGGTGGGGGGGACCCTTAAAAATTTAAAAGAGGAAGCAAATTCCAATCCCCAGAAAAGGGCATAGGGCACCATTATAATTATAAATTTAAATCCCTGTGTGTGTGGAACCAGAGAGAGTGATTTTGTTGTTTTTGTCTGCCAAAATTAAATCTCGTTTCTAGAGCCCCATATATACATACATATTAATTAGACCATATGATATACAAAATCCGGTGTCACTGTAATCCGGTTGGCAAAATAGATATTGCTTTGTCCATTCTTAATTGGCAACCACTGACCCCATTTTGAAAGATACTTTGATGATGGGACATAGAATTTATAAAATGGCAAGATTGAAGAGAACACATATATATCTTGTTTTTTTCCTTTTTCTATAGCTAGTTAGTTTCTTCATTATTCACCCTAGTCTTTAAGATTTTTTTTCCCAATCCATTGGAACATGTATCATGGATGTGATATGATAGATGTACCAAATTTGGCTCACAATCTCTTCTTTTCAGTTTTTTTTTTTGTGTTTATCTTATATTAATATATTTTTAAAAGAAAAAATAGATATTACTTCTTATAGGTATTGTAAAAATGAGTTGCAATTCAATTTTATTATTAGGGTTAGTAGAAATGGGAGTTTTATCAAAACTCAACAAAAATTCACAAATAAATTAAAATTACCCATCTAAATGACTTAGTGATGCTTATGACTTATGAGGTTATAAAATAGTAAAAATACAATAATAATGAAATTAATAGTATAGCACTTAGCTTGATTAATTAGGAAAAATTTTAAGTGTATCGAAAAACACCGGTGTTCCAATTGTTTTAACCGTTGATTTCAATTAATATATATTATATATAATTTTTATAATTCAAATCAACAGTTAAAACAACTGAAATATCGATATTCTCGGTATACTTGAAACTCTTCTGATTAATTAACCTCCAAAAATATTTGAAAATTTAGATGATGTAAAGTGTATCATAATGTACGGAGAAATTCAGTGTAAATATGGTACAACGGTCAGTATGATGAAACCCAACAACTGAGACTACCTTACGACCAAAAGATGATGAAGTCTTTTAGGGTTACTGGTCCCACTTATTTTGGCCTCACCCTTAATAGAAAATAGTAGAAAATATTAGACCTACCCTAAAAATCTTAACTACCAAGTTTAAATTTGTGGTCCATGGACTTAAAATTAAAAGCGTAGTAAAAAAAAAAGGCGTTACAAAGAAGCAAAAGATATATAGAGCTCAGCACTCAGGTGATTTATAAATGTGAATGTGACCTAAAGTCTCAATTTACAGGTCACAAATTTGTGCCCTTATATGGGACCCTTTTGGCCTATATCTCCTCTTGCATGTCATGCACAAAGGTGGTTGTCATTGTTTGAATCTTTTAACCTCGTCATTTTGTCAAATAAAATCATTCAAATAATTAGAATGTACCAATTTATTAAGTGTTAAATTGAAATTCTTGTCTGTGTTGTAAAAAATATTCGTTAAATTAATTATAATATATGTAACAGTTGATGAAAGTTTAGTACTTACTTGCTTCGCAAGAGGGGATACACTAAAATGGGGCCACCAACACCATTCTTGATGATTTTCTTGAAGACTTCACGATCAAACTCAGCAATGTTGGACTTTGATATAAACATGTTCAGCCATGGATGAGGTGCATCCCATATCCCTTTTACTTTTGCTTCCTCTTCAACACGCTTCACACGTAGCAAGAATTCCATGTAGCTCACGTCCACTTCGAACTTTACACCCTCCACGAATCGCAACCGTCCAACTAATTTCTCTACTTCCTATCACAAAACAAAATACAAAATACAAAATAAAAAACAAAAAATTTTATACAATTATTTAATTATATTTATTTTATTGAATAATTAGAATAATATTACGGCCAGCAACTTTTGTGATTAGTAGCCATCAAATAGTCATCAATAATAATTTAATGGTGTAAGATTGGTGTGAGATTTCATCCAATGACTCACCTTTCTCTGCTGGTTACATGCTGGCCAAAATTCAATAAAATTGATAGTCCTAAACTTTTCCTTGGATAAATTCAATATTAATGAATATCAACAGATTATATCATAGGTGGCAAAGTTTATAGAGGAGGGTATTTACGTCATGAAAAAAGAAAATTGATAAATAGTGTTTTATTTATTTTACAAGAGATTGCAGAAAATGATGGCTTATTTTTGGCTATTTCCTGAACTGTGTGGGGACCGTAACGTCAGGGAGATCTCAATGATCAGAGCAATATGCAGCACCTAATGATGTAACATGACCATTTTAACCTCACCTATAAAGAAACCCTACGTTACCCTTTTTACGCTAATAGCTAATAAAGGTACAAGTCCCTTTTGGTAATTTGAACAAAGAAAACATAAGCTTCTTAGGGAAAGTGTTGTGTCAGAAAATCCAATGGAAGATACATTACGACCGAGTAGTCAGTTTTCAGTTCACGAACAACCATTTGCATTTATTAAACTACGTACCCAGAAAAATATGTTCATTTTAATAATAATAATAATTTTCTTAAAAGTAAAATTAAAAATAATTTATTGAAAAATTAACTTAACTTATTTCGAACTATCAAAGATTTATAATTAACGACAAAATAACCCATGCGTGTACTAAATAAGATCAAAATGAAAGTTGGAAAGATAAAAAGAAAAGAAAAAGAGTAGAATTTTCTAGAAAATCGAAATCACAAAAAGCTAAACCCAACATTACTTACTAGTTACTACACACAATGACACAATGATCTGTTAGAATGTGACGTTATGCTGTGCCAATTCGTACACGTGTAGGTGAACTCTGCATGTTTTGACTTTTTACTTGAGACACACACACACTAAAATGGTTCTCTAGCACCTCCACTTTATTATTATTATTATTTTCTTTCTAAAGTAAAGGGTATCTCTCTGTTTCACACTCCATATAAAAGATTAAAAAATGTCTTTTTAATTTGAGTATTTTGGAGAAAATCGAATTGAAAATTCTGAAAACACACTAGTATTGTATAGTATTCATTTTTATAATTACTATCTTTTAAGTTTCTAGATTTATTAATAGTTTAATTTTTAATACAAATTATAATGAAATTCATTAAATTACTAATAAATTTAAAAGAAAAAAAAAGCTATTGAATGAATTAAGGAATACTCATTTTTAATCTTTGGATATTGTTAAGTTATTTTTTATTAAAGTAAGCGCCCTCATATTTAGTAGGTCAAAACTTAGTATCATAAGGGGGACTTCGTACCCTTATGGGGGACACCACTATTAGCCCGACCCCTGTGACCCCCCTAATAAAAAGGGTTTAAAAGACAAATAACTTCTAGCGAAGTGTATCATATACCATGCTAAAAGAGGGGAAAAACGGCCAATGCTAATGTATTATTAAAAAAAAAAAAAAAATAGAGAATGATACGTTGTTAGATATTTTTTTTTTGAGACTTGAATTCAAAATTACTAAGTGAGAATGGTGAAATTATATTTTTTGAGGTATAATTCTTTGGCATGTTGCTAGAGATAATTAATAATAACTAAATACACAAAGTTATAGGTTTTAATATTATTTTTTTCAAAGAAAATGCATGTAGTTTGTTTTTTTAAAATCTACTTTGTAGGTATCTATAAATGTTAATTATTCGTATAAAATAAAGAATAAAGATTTGTTTAATTACTAAAAATAAAAAAAAAAATTTAACAATGAGTGATTAAAAATAAAACAAAAAAAAACCGTCAATTAAGTTTATTTTTTTTAAATAAAGAATAAAATAATTTTAAAAAATAAAAAAAATTTAAAATTTTATAATTTTTTTGAAAGTTTAGATATCCTTTAAACTAAGAATTAGTTTAAATTAATATTTAAAAAAAATAAAAATTCAAAACACAAAATTAGTTATTAAATCTTAAACTCAAATACAGTTGTCTTTTTTTTTCACGGTCATAATATAAAGTAATAATACTTGTATTTTTTTTTTGTCTTGTATGCTGATGCAGATTCCCAATACATATTTTAAATTTTAGATGAAGTATCACAAGAATAAGACCTAATATAAAAGAAAAACAAAGAGAAGTTGAATGAATTGGGAAGTAATTAATTACCATATCAAGAGTTGAAGGATGGTGGGAGTGACGATAATGAAGGGCGAGTTCTAAGCAATAGAGGACGGGTCCAGCGTTGGAAGGGAGACGAACCGGGTCGAACCGTTGGTTAGGGTGAATGGGCACTGTGGGCCAGCCGTTGCAAGGGTCATCGCTGTTCACAAAGACAAAGCCTTCCACGTAGTCAAAACCTTCTCCTTCTCTCAAACTCACTAGCCACTCCGCGTCCCTTGTGTACGCCTCAAATTCTGAGTACACTACCCTTATCCACCTCACCTAACCATCACAAACAAAATTTTTATTTTAAATTACATTAAATGCACACATTTACGTCCCTCAAACGTTTTCTTCATGCATTATACTCACTCTTTTTTTATTATTCAAATAAAAACAATCGAGAGCAACAATTTTAATTTATATTAATTAATATTTTTTTATCAGTAGTAAGCAACATTTTAAATAATTATTAGCCAATTTTTGTGCACTGCAAAAATATTAATAGTTTAAAATATTTTACGTTGATAATGTAGAAAAATTAAATCAGAAAAAAAAATTCACCATGTCTGGAGCTTGTTGAAGAAGGACTCTAGCTCTGGTAATGATACCGAACTGTCCAAGACCACCAAGCGCGGCAAAGAAAAGTTCCGAATTCTGCTTTTCAGAGCAGATAACCGTTTCGCCTCTCCCAGTAACAACCTCCATCTCCGTCACGTTTGCCGTCTGAGGTCCGTAACGGAACGCCTGTCCACTAACGCCGCCGTTAGACAGCGTTCCCCCAACCGTTAAACCCAAATAATCCGTCCACGACCTCGGCGCCAAACCGAACTGCGAAACGCACCGTTTCAACACGTCTTCCCATAATGCCCCTCCCGGAACGTCGACGTATCGCAAACCACCGCTACCGTTTTCAGCACCGAAACGAAAACAGTGATTCTCCATGGCGCGCATGTCGAGGACCAAGCCTCTGTGCGCCATGGCTTGGCCGTTGATGGAGTGACCGTTGCCTCGAGCCGCCACCGTGAGATTCGCCGTGGCCGCCGCAGCTCGGACGGCACGAGCGATGTCGACGGCGGAGGATGGACGGATGACTGCGAGCGGCTTCGAGAATTTTGTGCCGCCGAAGTCTTTGCCGGCGGAGGCGGTGGCTGTTGTGATTTCGAGGCCGTCGAGGGACGAAACGACGTCGCCGTCGGTGTCGTCTTGCCTCGATTCGGCGTCGTTTCCGTGAACGAAGTGTTCCAGGTACGCTATCATTTTTGCCGGTAAGCGGTGAAACAGTGAAACACTGAAATGGTTGTTGATTATTATATTTTTTATTTTTTAATTTTGTTTTTGTTTTGGGCTTTGTTTGGATCTTGGGGTATTCTGTGTATTGTGTGTGTGTGAGTGTGGTAATGGTGCATGTGAGGTTCTGGCGTGGCGTTGTGGCGTTTAAATAGGGGGCTGATTTGGATTTACATGGAATCTTCTTGTAATAAAAAAGGGAAATAATTTATTTTAAAAACATAAGATGATCGGAAATAAATAAATACAATAAAAATTTAATTATTCTATTAATAATTATAATTTTATTAAATTTATAAAATTAAAAATAATACAAAAATTTAATTAAAAAAATATATAAATTTAATTATAAATTTAATAAAATTATAAAGACTGATAAAATAATTAAATTTAGGTTTAATTACTCTGTTGGTTCTATAGTTTCGCGAGATTTTCAATTAGGTTCCTATACTTTTTTTTCTTTTAATTGGGTCTCTGCATCAATTTTATTTTTCAATTGAGTCTCTACACTTTTTTTTTCTTTTATTTGAGTTCTTGTACCAATTTTTTTTTTAATTGGGTCCTATACAATTAAGCCAATTACTACCAAGAGAAATCTAATTGAAAAAAAAATTTAATGCAGGAACTAATTAAAAAAAAATATAAAGACCTAATTAAAAATTTTGCAAAATTATAGAATTCGATAGAATAATTAAACCTTAAATTTAAAATAAAATAAAAATTAGTATCATCATAGTCATAAAATATTTTATTTTTTGGTAAAAATTTATAGAATTATATAATAATTTTTAATTTTATATTAAATATAAAAATAACTGTAGATGAGTTTTACTTTTTATTTTTATGATTCTGTTGACATTAAGTTTATGCTAACAAACCAGCATTACGCTAACAAACCAGCACTACAAGAAGTTTAATAATTATAGTTTAATTTAAAAAAAAATCTCAAACAACCTCTAATAATTATTTCGAAAGATAATGAAATTTTGGATAAAAAAAATATATTTTTTAATTTTTGATCTTTATTTTTATGAAAGTGATTAGTTTTTTTGTTAATATTTTTTTTTACAAAAAAATTAATCAGTTTTATAAAAGTAAAGATCAAGTGGCGAAAAGGGTATTTTTTTTTTATCTCATAGTCCCTTCGAAATATTTATTAGGGGTCGGATTGGATATTCATTCTTAAATTTATCGTTGAAATTTTTTTTACCGTAAATCAGACAAAAAAATAATGTATTTTTTTTAGAAAATGACAAATAGGTGCTTGACCTTTTGATCCGCAGATATTTAAGTTCTCGAGGATTTGAAAATACATTTAAATCTCTCACATTTTCAAAATCTAGACATATTAATCCCTCATGTTCAGTTGGGTTTGTCAGACTCAGCGGAAAAATCAAAACGTAACTCCCGTTGTACTGATCTGGTTCATACGGATACACACGTGAGAGAGTTTTTAAAATTAAACAATTAAGACTCAGCTATTGATATGTCCAAATTTGAGAAAATAATCATTTTTAACCATGAAAGATTCGAACACTGATATTTTTACCCATAAAAGATGAAAATTAAAATTATACCCATGAAAGATAGACTTTTGCAGATAAAATTATCCTAATCCTAAAAAATTAAATACAATTCCCAAACTACCCTCATAATATATCCTAACTCTAACCTCTAATTTTACTCCCATATCACTATTTCTCCAATCCCAAACCCTACCACCACTTTTATCCACAATTACATTACTGCCACCATCACCATCACCATCACCATCACCATCACCACCACCGTCACCTGCGAAGTGCCAATCGGAGAAGCCAGGGTCCACGGGAATTTCAGCAGCGAATATGGCACGGAGGTCTGGTGGGAAGGCGAAACCGAACTCGGTCTCGGCGCGTGCGAACTCAGCGTCGGAGAGACCCGATTGGACCTGAACACCTGACTTGCGTAGAGACTTTATAACTTTATCGATGAGCGAAGAGAATGAAAGGAGGCCATTTTTTACCGGGAGCAAGGATGGTGCGGAAGTGGTTAGAACGGATGCGGCCTGGGACGATAGGCGACACAAGCCCGCTATGTGGACCGGATTTAGACCAGTTATCCTCTGGTTCACGTCGACCATTATGTTGTGTTTACTGAAGTGGGTATGTAGTGTTGTTGTTCTGTATTTTGTGGGAATTGGGGTTGCAGTTCCGTTATGTAGTTTGTTTTGAGTGTTTCATGGAGAGAAAGAGCTTTCTGGCAGAAGAAGAGTTGAAATGCTTAGGAAGCCAAATCAGAAGAGGATTATGAAGAATAAGGTGAAGGAGAAAACGAGGTCAATGGTACAAAAATTGAAAAATGGTGAAATCTTTTAATTGTTCTTTCTCTTTGCTATTTGGGTATTTTTTTATTTTGGAAAAAACAAAGCAATTCTTTTTTTCTGTTTTTACATGAAATGGGATCTATGATTGGATTTTAATAAAAACAGAAGAGAATGTACGGGAGATAAATAAAGTTTTGGATTTGGTGAGTTTTACGATGTGTGTATTCTACGTCTTCATTGATGATGATAATGGATACTGATGGTGGAATTGAACGTGTGTTGGGGTAGTGTCCAGGAGCAGTAGAAGTGGTGATGGCAGTGGTGGTAATGGTGATGGCGGTAGTAACGGTAGTAGTTAGAGATGAGAGCGGTGGTAGGATTTGAAATTGGAAAAAATGGTGGTGTAGAGTAAAATTAAAGATTAAAGTTAGGTTATATTAGAGGGTAATTTGGGAATTGTATTTAATTTTTTAGGATTTGGATAATTTTGTCTGTAAAAGTCTATCTTTTATGGGTATACTTTTAATTTCCATCTTTTATGGTTAAAAATGTCAGCATTCGAATCTTTCATGGTTAGAAATGGTTATTTACTCTCCAAATTTTAAAGAGGTCAACAATTTTAATGTATTTTTAAATCATCAAAAACTTAAATATCTGCGAACCAAAAAGTTAGGAATCGATTTGTCTTTTTCTTTTTTTTTTTATTAGATCGAAATACCTACAGAAGGATAAGTTATAAAATGTATTAATACTTTAATAGTCAAACTATAAATTGTGACTACGATTGACAAATAAATTTTGTTAGGGAGACAACGAAGAATATAAATAATGTGAATAATGGGCTGCAGATTTAGTCAAAATACATATAAAAAATAAAAAATATTCTACAAATTATCTAAATAAAAAATTTTACTCAGTTATTCTAAAAATATAACCATCTCAAACCCTAATTTATCAAAATATTTTACTTCAATACCCTCTTCTTTCTTAAATGGCTATCACTCCCACCTTCATCAATAATCATCCCACCTCATCGTTGCTGCTTGGCTTGCCACACACCGCCACCGGCGTAGTTGACTCATAGTCAAAATAACCATCCACTTAAGGATAAAAATAATCATTCGCATACCTAATAAATTGAACATCCAACAAATTTTAATTATATATAACTAAATTAAATCCAATCAAAATAATCATGCACATAAGATTTAAAATAACTATCCACATACCTACTAAAATGACCATCCTAAACTGGCCATTAAAGTAGAATAAGAAGGAGATGAATGAACAGAAGAAGCAACCATGATCAAGCTCCCGTAACCGCATACGTCCCTGTATGTTGATCGGATCTGTCGCGGATGGTGACGCTAGAACGATGAACGCAGTGGTCTACGGGGGAGGCTGCACGACCGGCGACGGGTGGGCAGCGCGAAAGAGGCTGTCCAGGGCTGGTGCAGCGTGACCGGACGTACCACAATCCACCGGTCGACGTGTTCCTCTACCGGTGCAGCGCCATCCTCGCCGGCTCAAGGTCATACTCAGTGAGTCTCATTCCTTTTCCAACACCGTCGATAATTGCTCTTCCTCCAAGGTGTCCGCAAAAATGCTCTATCCCCGCCTTGAAATTCAACCCTCCACCACTAAGAACGTTATTCATCACCAAGCTTCCCTTCTTCGTCTTATTCTTGTTTTCAAGAATAATCTCAAAAACTCTCAAGATTTCACCTTTCTTGATATTTTTACGAACACAAATTAGGAAAAATCTTATTTAAGTGAGACTACGACGATGAAAGGAAATATTAGAAGTTAGAAAGAAAATATAATATTAAGAGTAACCGTCTGAAGTGAAAATGTGTTTAGCTACAAATCTTAATGTTTTAAATTTTAAAATTTTAAAATTTGAATTTTAACTATAATTTTCCTTCTAATTTTAAATTATTATTCAAATTGTTCATAGATGTAATTATTTTTCCATACTTTCTCTTGACAAATTTATCCCTACACGCATTTACTTCTCTATATTCTCCCTTGTGGCTAGAACTAGCAACCTTTGGCAAGGGCAAGCCAATGTCTTCTTGCAAATATAATTTCTCTTAATTATTGCATAACATCGAAGCCAACATTACACAATTAATATTGTAGCTAATCTTTAATATAAAAAAATTTGAAAATTAAAAAAAAATTCAAAATTCAACTAAAAAAATGTCTGAAATCTATATCCAACAACAATTCTTTTTAATAGGCTTCATATTAAATTTATTTAACAACTTGTTATAATATTGACTGAATTAAAATTACTTGTTATAGGTTTAATTCTTTAGTATTATTCTTTAGTTTAATCCTCTTTAAAATTTTTATTTTATTTTTTGTTAGTAATAATTTTTTTTTTTTTGTTTCTCTCTGAAAATTAATCTAGCTCCGCTCCCACATATGCTGTTAGTTGCGCAAGCAGATTTGTGAGTATCATTTTATTATTTGATAATTCACAAAACCTTAGTTGATATTTCTTTATCAGGTGACGACGCATTGTTTTGTTTTTTGTTTTTTTATTTCGAAACCTTGACAAGAAAGCATTGATCTTCATTCTAATTGATTTTTTTAGTTATGAGGTTATACCAAGATTATGAAAAGTGATTGGATGGCATGTAATAAGACTGAATTAATCACTAATAAGAAATGATATCATTTGACATTCTATTAGTCACTTATTATAGTTATAGAATAGATGCATTATTAATTATGTGTACATTATTCTATTATGGATTATTATGAATTTAATTTAATTTCTCCAGGTAGCTAGGCTTGTTTTTTTTTTTTTTTTTTTTTTTTTTTTGTCTATGGTATCCCCTAATCCGACAGGTTAAGGCCTAATCTGTCGTGGATCGGAGCTGTACTTAAGGGTCTGCTACTGGCCAATGAGTTGCTGTATGCACAAAACGGGATTCGAACCCTCGACACTTGCTTAAACGGACGAGTGAGTTGACCACTCGACCAACCCAAGTTAGTTGGTAGCTAGGCTTGTTGAAATCGATTGTTGCACGAAAAAAGAGTCTTCACTACTAGAGAATGATAAATAGCCACATAGAAAGAATTAGAATTTTTTTAAACACATTGAATTATTAAATTAATGGTTTTATTAATGTCAATACTATTAATAATAAAGAATCGTATTTTGCTGCAACTACAACGAACTGCTAAGAGTAGTAAAATTAAAAGCAAACAAAATTAAATTACAAGTCAACAGAAATAACTTATATTTGAGTTATTTAGAAGCTGAAAAAGCATGTTAGGATGTTTTTTATTAAGATGGATGAGATAATGCAAAGTTACACTTTCAAAGGTATAATAATTGAGAAAATAATAATATAATATAATTTAGAGAAAATTAAACAACAATAGAGTTGAAACTATTATAACGTAACGATCCATTAATTTATACTTAATAATAACTACTTATTCTAAAATGAAAAAAATCTTGTAAATAATCAAAAATTTCATTTTTATTATCCTTCTTTAATTTTGTAAAAGATATATAAATTAGTTAATTTCTTTCTTTTTTTTTCTTATTTTGACTGTTAGTCCTATAATATAATTCTTTTAGAATGAAAAGTATTGCCCACTTTCTTTATATTGATAGTGTTAATTGTGGTATAATTTTTTTTATTGAAACAAAATTCTAAATCACCATAATAAAAAAAATCCTAATCAGTCATTCCTTTTTCTTTCTCTTTTTTTTTCATTATAATAAAATAGTACTTTTGTGATAATTTTTTTTCACTGCATAATGACGGTTTTAACTTTTACTAAAATTTTCACTATGATTATAATTCTATTGTCAATTTGAGCATCACCAAATCACCAATTCACTTAATGACAGTTTCAAACAAAAAGGTCGCTAAATAATTTGCGACGATTTTAAAAATATTAAATTGTCGTAATTTATAGCATTGATAGGGTGTTTTTTCTGCTATATTTAACGACAGTTCGAAACAATATTTAAATTACTAATTTCTGTTTTATATATATATATATATAACTGCACTTTTAAACAATTTTTTAATTTTGAAAGTTTCAAACCGTTGTTGATATTATTCTCTATTATATTGCTAATTTTTTCTGTTTCAAATCAAATATACTCATTTCTATCTCAATAAAATTTTTTACATCAAAATATTTATATAATCAAAGATCTAATTTATTGGCCATCAAATTCATAATTCATGTATCTACAGAGAGTAAGTATTATTAGTCTATTGGAAAAGTACGAGGAGCCAATGAAATATTTATACAATGTGTACAATGGAGGTTAGGGAGTATTAGAGATATAATCATTAGTATTACTTTTTTTCATCAGCTGAAGTTTTTGGGATGAGTGGTATCATGATATGGTATTAGAGCGCTAGATCCAAAAGATCAAGAGTTCAGTTTATGTTTTTGGGAAGATGTACTCGGATGGTTATTCTAGATGGTATGAGAGATGTTCATTTTGTAACTCAATAGCCCATTGTACACATTGTACAAATAGTCTATTGTCTCCCTAGCGGGATCCTAGTCTATTATACACATTATAAGTCTAGCTAATGAGTTATAGTTCAAATGACATAATCTCCCCATACTCAATTAAGAGGTTGCAAGTTCGAGTCTCCTATCTTTGATAAAAAAAAAAAAAAAAACAATTCATGTATGTACGTGCTAAATAATTTTAAATATAACAAAATTCTTAAAATTATAGATAGTTTTCATAATTTAAAGTGTCAAAATATTTTATAATACGATGACACTCCTTCAATTATTTTGTGATTCACGTAGACCAAATGAGGAAGATTTGGCTCCTGTCAACGATTTCAAATTTTCTACCTAAAATAATGAAAATACACAAATGCATATAAGATTATCAAAGAGAATAACATAAGGAAAATATACATAAGTAATAAGGAAAATATATATATATATATCATATAACAGTGTATATTATACAATAGTTTTCTAAAAATATATTTATAAAATTTTTAAAATAATTAAATCGCTCAACCATAGTACTTTTTAACAGTTTTTCTTCAACTCTTAACTGATGACTATATATAATTCTTTCTGTCCATAAAATTTGGCCCCTTAAAAATATGTAGTAGCCCCACCCCTGATTAAATTTGATCAGTTCTTTGAAAGAAAATAAATAATAAAACGGTTAGAATTTATTTTTCTTTAGATCAGATATGAGAAAAAACAAAATAAACAGTGTTATCTGTCGGAATTTTTTATTGAAAATTTTGATATCCTCGTAATTAATGTGAAAACTGGAAAGCAATGTACCATAACAGAATTACGGTATGCATGTGCTCAAAATAGGAGACAATAATGATGAATACTAGGAATGTTGTCATGCTGCTAATAATAAAAATAATAATAATAACAAAAATAAGAATATTATTATATTATTCTTACTAGCGCCATATTACTGTGGTTTAGGGTCGTAAATATTATGGTTGTATTTCATAGTATTCCTCCTATACGAGGATATGACTTGGCGTAACATTTGAATTCTAACTACTATTTTTTATTTGAACTTAATTCTAACACATTGTGAGAATAAAACAACATTATATGTATATTTAATTATATAATATTATACTAATAAAAATAATTATTTTTTATATTAATTACATCTGAATAATTATTAAAAAATTGAATATATAATTAAATAATTATTTAAAATATTTTATATTATCACTATATTAAAATTTAATTCTTTTTATTTTAATAAGAGAAAATGATGTATATATATATATATATATATATAGGTGAATTCTACCCAACCCCCTCTAAAATAACATGTAAGTTATCCTTCATGATGTGTCACATTTTAATTGGTCATTACTTAACTATAGTTGGGTTATTTTGTAATTTATTATTTGAGATGCGTAATTGTATAATTTCTTAAAATATTAAAATTCTACTCCATTAATTGAAGCACGTTCTCACGCAATCTCTTTCTACAGTGCATCATTCCTTAACGAGTCGTTGAATTTCCATGGCTTGGAACTTCTTCGTTCTTCCCAGTATAGTCAGCACCGACTTCCAGTATAGTCAGCACCGACTTCATTGCTATCTCATGTCCTCTCACTCAATCTCTTTTTTTTTTTTTACCATGGATCATTCCTTACCAATAGAATTAATGGTTAGTTTGGTTATTAAATTTTTTTCATTAAAAATAATATATGAAATATATATTCATATGTAAAATATAATATAATATAATAAAATAAATCTATTAAGAGTACTTAAAAGTATAATTAAAATCAGGAATATACAAATATAATAATAAAATTTGTACTCTAAACAAGTAAACATATCTTTTATCATACATAAATTATTTAAAAAAATATAAATTGTTAAAATTAATAACACAAATTTAAAATGATAAAATTCAACTTTCTTACAAGTAATTTTTATAGTATTTTTATTCTTTTAATTTTTAATTTATTAATATTTTATTATTTAATTAATGATTAAACAAATTATTTTCATGAGAAATATTTTTTGTATAATCTTAAAGAAGAGACCAATATACTAATTTAAAAATTAATGTAAAAATGATATTTTAAATAAAAAATAGTTAATATTAAAATTTTTAAATACAAAAGCAAATTATATAGATATTCAGGATATAAATATAAAATACATGTTTAAAATAAATAAAGGAGACAAAAATAATTATTTATTTCTCATGAGTACTTCCATTTTATCTGTTTTATTTATTTTATGCATATATTTTATATTTATCTTTTAAATATTTATACAAATTATTTTTATATTTAAAAATTTTAATATTAAATATTTTTTATTTAAAATTTCATTTTTACTTTATTTTTTAAACTAATATATTGGTCTCTTCTATAAGATAATACAAAACATAATTTTTTATAAAAATAATTTGTTTAATCATTAATTAAATAATAAAGTACTAATAAATTGTAAATTAAAAGAATAAAAATATTATAACAAATACAGTAAAAAATTGAATTTTATTATTTTAAATTTGTATTATTAATTTTAATAATATATTTATTTTTTAAATAATTTATGTATGATAAAAAATATGTTTACTTGTTTAGAGTACAAATTTTATTATTATATTTATATATTCATGATTTTAATTATACTTTTAAGTATTTTAAATAGATTTATTTTATTATATTATATTTTAAATATGAATATATATTCCATCTTGTAATTAAATAAATAAATATTTTTTTAATGAAAAAATTTAATAACCGAACTAACCATTAATGATGTTGATGTTGGTAAAGAGTGATTACCATTAATGATGTTGATGTTGGTAAAGAGTGATTCATGGCAAAAAAAAAAAAAAAAAAGAAGAAGGGTGGGGATTGAGTGAGAGGACAAGAGATAGCAATGAAGTCCGCGTTGGCTATACTGGGAAGAACAGGGAAGTTACGAGCCATGGGAATTCAACGACCCGTTAAGAAATGATGCACTGTAGAAAGAGATTGTGTGAGAACGTGCTTCAATTAATGGAGTAGAATTTTAATATTTTAAGAAATTATACAATTACCCATCTCAAATAATAAATTACAAAATAACCCAACTATAGTTAAGTAATGACCAATTAAAATGTGACACATCATGAAGGGTAACTTACATGTTATTTTAGAGGGGGTTGGATAGAATTCACCATATATATATTAGTTAAAATTAAATTTATTATTGATGTTATCTTTTAAAAATTAAATTTATTATTGATGTTATCTTTTAAAAATTTATTGAGGAAAGCTAAGAGACATAATCCATAAATTCACTAATAATAATATTAATTGGGACGATTTAAAATTATATATATATGAAGTTTAAACTTTATTATCGTCAATGTCAAAGAAAAAGACGATGCAAATCATTGGCGTTAGAAAGACTTTAATTAGTTATGTAAGATATATTTGATTAATGTATAAACATTAGTTATGTGTAATATTCTGAAAACAAAATAAATCTCACTATCTTAGTCAACATTTAAACAAATTATTAAAAAGTCAAAAGTCAACTATAGCTTCTAAGTTTTGCACATACATGTTCTAGAACTAAATTGGTTATAGACGTGCATTATATGTGTTTGCAACTCAACATAAGTACCCAACACTAAACTAAGTATTTATATCACCAGAACTTTATATTAAAATTACTCCTTAATTATTTGACAAATTCAAATGTTCTGATTATTTTTTAAGTGTGTGTTTTTTTTTTTTTCATCAAATAAGTCACTAAAAATATTAGAATAGGAGAGTGCCTTTGGCATATTTAAATAAAATAAAAATCTTATAAACTATTTTGGAATTAGTCTCATCACATGTTACATTTTATATAAGAAAAGCCAATCAAAATGCATCGGATGAATGAAAAAAAAAATGCCATTAGTGTTTCTGTTGTTGATTTATATTAAGCATAAAACACCATGTTTCCTATTTAAATAGTATAAAAATGCCATTTTTATAAGAAGAATTAATTTTAAGTAAGATTAATATAATTAAATATTTGATATGAATAACTTTAAAAATGATGTTTATTATTTAAAAAAAAAGTGAAACAATGACAAAATTGAATTGGACTAATTATATATTATATTATTAGAGGATTTGTTATTAATTACTTGACTAAGTCTATAATACGTATATTGTGTGCAGACATTTCTTGCTTCAATTACTTTTTATAAACGTGTCAGTTTATAAAATATTCAAAATAATATTGTAGTGTGCATATATATGTTTTGATTCTTGACTTTGCCATTAATAATTTTGACATTATATTAATTATATATAATATTGTTATAAGAAGGGTCAGAGCTTGCGAAATTCCTATAACAACACACAAAAATAATATATAATAAGCTGGTTGCTCTTTGATATCGATCTGATTTAGCCAGATGCATCATATTTAGTGTTTCTGTTGAAAAGCATGCAATGCTCAATTTATATTTTTCTTATTAGTAACAAATAATTAATAATAATACTAATAACATTGACTTCTGACCTTCTTTTAACAAAATGGTATATAAAGGTTAGGTGGAGAAATTTAATTAGTATTTTGGCTGTTGAACTGGTATGATATATAATTATTTATTTATTAATTTAAATTTTAAAATAAATTATTTTATGTGATTGAATATATTCACAATGCTATCAAGAATCAGATTTAGAAAGTGCATTTAGAAATTCTATTTTAATATTTACAAGGGGCAAAAACGTTTTCTTCGAGTGTTTTGTGTCGGAATGTATGCTTGTGTTTTGGGATACTTGCTAGGATTTGATCAGAAGTAGGTTTTTTAGTGGTTAGGCCAACAAGATTATATACTGATTAGGGAGTTTTTGTTAAGACGAGAATTTGTTTTTTATGTCCAAGGGTTTGCTGCAGTTACAGTTTTAGTTATGGAGTTAGTAAGTTAGTAATGTGGTTGAAGTTATTGAAGCTAATATAACAAAAAAAATTTTAAAATTGCAGATAGGTGATGATTTAATTACCATCATATTTCACCATGGAGGATCATTCATCACAGATATTGATGGAGGTATGACTTACAATGGTGGAGAGGTTTCTGAGTTGATATAGACAAACTAGATGTCTTCTTTATCCGAGACTACCACAAGAATCTTGGATATGACAAGATGTCTCAAACATGGTGGCTGGTGCCTAATAGGCCTTTGCAAAATGGTCTAAGGGCTATAACAGATGACAAGGAGCTCTTGGAAATGTGTTACCTTGCTTAGCAAAATAAGGGGGTTATTCATGTGTACTACGAACATGGAGTCTCAAAACCTCTGTACATTGAAGAAGCAGAGCCAGTCTCATCTAAAGGCAAGGAGCTGATGGTGATACAGGACTTGATTCCCACCCTCAAACCCCACCACCAATGATGATGCCGAACCAATTCCTACCACAACAACCTCTACTCCAACCTCTGCACCAAATGACACCACTATTCCCACCCAAAAAACAGTCTCCACTACAAAGCTCCCACCTATTTCAATTTCTGTTAGTAAACCAGCAAAAAAAAATACACCCCCACCCCACTGCAACTCCTATGTCTAAGCCCAATCCACCCCGAAAAACAGTGGCTCAACCCAATAAAACCAAGCCCAAAAATCCACCAAAAAAATGTCTCAACCCACTGCAATTCCTAAATCATGGTCGAAATTGAAAGAGACCAAGAAGTCTAGTGTACCAAAGAGAGGGTCTAAGAATGTAAAATCTGCAGCACTAGCACAATATGAAAGGAGGCCACTGACAAGAGCAACTGTTGGTGGAACTACTGCAAGACGTAATGGTAAGGGAAAATAGCCCCAAACAGAATGTGTGTCATTGTCTAGCTCAAAGGATTCCTCAGATAGTCAAGCCAGTAATGATAGCGAGGAGGATGAACCATATCGGCCTAGTGGTGATGAGGTTTCTAGTGAGAAAGATGTGGCTGTGGAGAGATCAGCAGGAAAGAAAAAGACAAATGTGAAATTCAGAACCAGGATAGATAAGAAACCTACTAAACAAAAGAGGGTTGTAATGGTTGAGGATGATGGTCCCGTGTGTGCTGACTCAGACTCAGAGGATGATGCACTTTTTTTTGGACCAATTCCTAAGTTCTGCTCAATGGGAGCGTATCATGCTGCCCAAGATGAAGGTTATGAGGAATCTGACGGTGGAGACTCATGGCACTTAGAAGAAATGAAGACTCCTCCAAACTCTGAGGATGAGTTGGAGGAGATTGATTCAGATGAGGTCTTCCCTGTATTTAGAGATGGAGGTAGGTTTAGGGAGCTTAGGCTTGCGGTTGGAATGACATTCACTACAAAGATGGATTTCAAAGAGGCTGTACGTGAATATTGTATATAGGAAGGTTGGAGGATTTGGTTTAAGAAGAATGAGAGTAGTGTATAAGGATGAGAACTGTGGCTGGCTTGTGTATGCTGCTAACATCACTGAGAACAATTGCTGGCAGATCAAGACGTTCATGGATTATCACACTTGTGCAAGGAAAACTAAAAACAGACTGGCTAATAGGAAGTGGCTAGCCGGAAAATTGGTGAAGAAACTACGAAAATATCCTAATCTAAGACATTGTGAGGCTGCTCAGTATTTTAAGACAAAATGTGACTTGGATCTAAGCAAGTGTTCACTGACTAGGGCCTTAGGAGATGCCAGGGATGTCGTGTATGGTGATGCTGCTGCCCAGTATGGGATGGTGAGGGATTATGGGCTCACACTGCTTAAGAGTAACACAGGCTCCACTGTCACAGTTGGAGTTATCCCTCAGCCCAACCCTGATGATGAACCAATATTTGAGAATATGTACATTTGCTTGGATCTGTGTAAGAAGGGATTTCTGGCTGGCTGCAAACCCCTCATAGGCTTGGATGAAGCTTTTCTGAAGACCCAGCATGGTGATCAGATCTTGTCTGCCATTGGACAAGATGCACACAATCACATATATGTGATTGCATATGCAATTGTCCATGTTGAAAATACTGAAAACTGGAGGTGGTTCTTGGAATTACTTCATCAAGACTTGGGAGATTATAAGTAAAACAAGCTCTGTTTCATATCAGATATGAAGAAAGTACGTTTTAGAAATCCATTTGTTATTGTATAATTTGTATTGGCTGCTGTGAGAATAGAATGAACTGCTTATATATTCTGAACTGCTGTGTATATAATGAACTACTGCTTTACTTAGTAGATCGACTACTGCTTGATGAACTGCTATACATATAATGAACTGATATGTATGTAAAGAACAGGGACCATTTTGATGTCACTTATAAAACTTAAGGGACCAATATGACGTCACTTATGTAACTATAGATACTATTATGATGCTCGATAACAAGTATTTCACCACTGTTTTCTTTTTTAAGGAGGTTTTTCCAGGTGTCCACACACAGATTCTGTGTGTGGCATTTATGGAAGAACTTCAATAAGCAGTGGAAATATCTCCAGCTTAGAGGGTTGCTATGGGATTGTGCAAGGTGCACCAGTCAAGATGGATTCCTTGAGATTATCAAAAAGATTGAGAGGGTTAACAAAGATGCTTGGGAGTATTTGAACAAGTGGCCTAGAGACTCTTGGAGCCGGGCTTTCTTCAGCAATGCACCTAAAATAGACAATATCTGCAACAATGCTTGTGAAGTCTTCAACTCAAGGATCAAGGAAGCTAGAGCCAAGCCTATCATTACACTCTTAGAAGAAGTCAGAATGTATGCAATGAGGGCCATCGCTAGGAACAAAGTCAAGCTTAGTTCGAACACTGGGATTCTACCACCTATACAGCGCAGCAGGTTAGAAAAGATAAGGAAGGAGTCAAAGAGTTGGGTCCCGATGTAGTCTGGTGACTCTGAATATGAGAAATTCGAGGTTCATGGGTGGCCAACTAACATGGTTGTTGATCTGGGAAAGAGGCTCTGCACATGTGGTTTTTGGCAATTGAGTGGTGATATACTTTTACAATGAATTGCTTTGTTATTTTTTTTTTGTATCTGGTGTTACTGTTGGCTTATTATTGGTAATCTTTGGTGTTGTGTTAATGTTATTTAGGGATGCCGTGTGTGCATGCTGGTGCTGCATTGGCAAGGGTTGGTAGAAGACCAGATGAGTTTTGTCATTAGTGATTGACAATGGAATCATATAATAACACATATGCCTTCCATATCAATCCAATTCCAGGTCAAGCCCTATGGGAAAAGTCACCTCATAACAGACCACAAGCACCAAAGTTTAGAAAGAAGCCAAGTCCACTTACGAAAAAAAGAAGAAAGGATGTAGATGAAGAGGCAAGTGGGAGTAAAAAGCAGAGAACCAAGATGAAAAGAATTTATCAAAAAGGTCAATGTCGCTATTGCGGTGAATCAGGACACACCAAGAGAAACTGTTTAAAGAGAGTTGCTGATGAGGATGCTGCTGCTGCTACTGAGGCTACTACTGCAGAGGCTGCTGCTATCCAATCCCCTGCTACTAATGGTGGTGAAGCCACCCTTGTCCCACAACCCCCACCGAAATTCAGCTTGAACTCAGTCAATCACCATTGTCACAAACCGATGACTCTCAACAGGTTCACAAAGTTAAATGACATTCAGGCTTATTATGTGCATGTTCTTATGCACTTTTACTAACTATTATACATGTCTTCACTAATAGGTTTTGCCTTCTCCTGTGAGACAACCAAAACTCCCTTCTAAAAGGAAGTCCTTCAAACAAGAAAAGGCAACTCCAGGAAGCAGCAATCAAGTAGTAACAACCCCACCTGCTGCTACCCCACCAGCAACCAGTCAACCTGCAACAAATCATCTGTCTCATCCTATGCAAGGTGCATCACAGGGGACCGTTACAACTTACAAGGCTTGCTAACTTCATAAAGTTTGTTCCCAATCCTGGATTCAGACCACCCAGAAACAAAAAATGAATACTAGGATTATTATGTTTAGGAGAAGATTATTTTGTTTAACTAATTTGATAAAGCAGTGTGCTTTCTGAATTTTGAACCCAACTGTTGGGAATTTTAGTGTTTAAAAATTGTGTTCTCAATATGTTGAGAACTTTTGATATACTTGTTAAATATTGTCCTGGCTCTGTAATGCCTATTTTGAATATGTTTTCTGCATTATGAATATATGAATATGGATTATGATTTCATTGAACTTGAGCTGTGCCAGATTTTTCTTTTGTTGTTATCTAATACGCAATTAAGATTAATTCCATTAGAGGATTCCATTAGTAGTGTAGGAACAATTATTTACATATAACCTCTTGTTTATTCAAATTCCAAATCATTCTTGCCCAGTCATGTGAAACAGTTTAATCTGCATTTCTTTCAACCAAAAGGACAGGTACAAGTACATGAACAGAACAACATATGAATATCCCATGTCACTTATTTTTTGGCTAAATACAATTGACTCTGTTGCCTATCCAGCCTTAAGACAAGCACAACAACTGTAATCAGCAGCAGCAGCATACATGCAAACACGAAACCCCCCCCCCATTTTGAGAACTCTAACTTCAGACTCTAATCTTCCAAGCTTCCAAGCAATCTTCATCTTCCATTCTTCGTTGTCATTTGAAGAGCTTGTTCTACCGTCACATGTTACCACATCTTCTTCCAGAATTTTGTCCACCCACAGAAACAACCCACACTACCTCTTACCTGCAGTCTAAACCCAGGAAAGTGAATCAACCAAGTTTACATCCAGATTTACAACAAACAACAACATCAAACACTTACATTGTAGTTTGGGCAACCCACAAACGGTCTCCGTGGATTAGAATCCGTCATTGACCATCGCAACACTAGTCTCGACCCGCACGCACACCATTCTGGCAGACGCGTATCTCTGTTTCTATTCATTCTCCTCATGATGCTTCCAAATGATCGTGGGTTGTTGGAGCTCCCAGCTGCGTTGCTCGCGCTAGCCATAACATGTGGTTTTCGAAGATGGATAAGACACTGAAGACTCACCTCTGGTGTGACGGAGAATAGAGGAGAACAGAGTGTGCGATGGAGAAGAGAGGAGAAGAGAGTCAATTGGGGTTAGGATTTTTAACCTAAAATTAGGGACCAAATTGAGTCAAAACAGTTTACGACGCCACGTCAGCTTTTTGGTTGCGCTAGCTGGAAGAAATTGGCCGGAAGGACGACTCTGACTACCGAAGTGCAACTTCAAAGACGATTACGACAAATTTTTAAGTTCAGGAATCACTATGAGACTCGAAGATAACTTTAAAGACCACTTTAAAATTTACCTCTATTATTAGGTAATGATTCTTCTGCTTCTATTCTTTAAAAGCCTTTTATTCTATTCCTATGTTTATTCATATGTTTTTACCAATCAGTTTAATAATCTTTTAGGATAAATTGTTTTATGAGGCTTCTAATTGGCTATAAAATACATTGTTTTGAATTTGAATTGAACTGTGAATCAATTATTATACTCAAAATAAATTATATAGTAACATGCGAATTAAATTGACTTAACGTTAGTATTTTATGTTTTTTCCATTTTACTTTCAGTAAATTAAATTACAAGTTCCTTCACCATTGTCGAATTGTCGTTGGATGACTGGCAATTAGTTCGCTATTTATCCTTAGTCTGTCAGTCGGTCCAATTTCAAACTTCTTTTCAAAACTTTTCTCTTTAAATACATTATTAATTATATAAAGGGTAAAATTTACTTTTATATTTTTAAATTATAAATAATTTTAATTCCAATAAAATTCTCTAATATATAAGAGGATTTGAGATTAGTTATAAAATGAATTCATAAGCTTACAAATAAAATCAATTCCTACTTCGTATATGTTACTGTTTATTTCACTCAATTTTTTTGTCAATTCCGATAAATAATGTCAAAATGAATTTATATCAGAATCTCAAATATCGAAGAGCAGATATGACTCTTTTAAAAAAAGAGTGAATTCGAGAGAAATTACTTAATCATAGAGTCAAAGCAATTTTATTTTAAAATTACTAGTGGTAGAATAATTGAAAACAGAAAAATATAAATAACTAAATAAAGAAGACTATATGTAAAATATTGATCAAAGAAAAATAATAACAAACTTCAAAGAAAATAAACGAAAATAAATCAAATGAACAAAAGCAAAATAAGTTAAAAATTGACTTCTAACACTCATATGCACTTGCACTCCATGTTTTTCGTTGCGTTGTGGAGACTAGAAATTTTATGAGTTTATGTGATGATCTAGTATTCTTGATTGAAGTCTCCGAATTTTTTTGAGTTATCCACTCTCTTACCTCCTCCTTTTTCTTAGCCATGATCTTGCCTTAACCATGAAAAATTCTAATTTTCAGGTTTTGACACCCTTGTCTTCTTTAGTCTTCAAGTCTCACGTTTCTCCAGTTTGCTCCTCAAATTTTGATCCCATGTTCTCTACAGTCTTAAGGGTCGAGTAGCAAATCTTGACGTTGAAGAAAAGATAATAACTACTTTTCGATTTCGACGCTCTTTGTACTATCTTTCTTCGATTCCGACTTTTACATTTCTGTTTTCGTAGTCAAAACCTTTTTGGTAGTCGAAACGTCTTTTTACCAAGCAAAATCCTTTTTTTTGTGGCACCAATAATTCCAAACACAAGAATTGATTCACAAATCAAATTAATTCTTCCAATTCCAAAAGGGTCCAACACACTTTAATTATCAGTTGGTTAATTTGGATTGTGCCATTTGATCTTCTTGTCTTGTTCAATTATGTGAATATGTATTTTTGAAATGACATAAAAAATGTCTTCATGTACTTTTCTTGTTACCATCAATCTAAATTAAAATAAAGATGTATTTTTATACATTTATACATCAGTTTTAAATAAGGCTTTTTTATATATTTAAATATGTAAAAAACTTTAATTCCTGGAATACACACTTAATGAAATCGTTTCTGAAATACGCAGAGCCAACTCTTGGGCGTCGTCCGCGAAATGGAGTTGCCCATCAACTCAATCCCGGCGGCCGCGAATTGGAGCTGACACGGGCAGCTTTACCATTTCGTGCTTGGCATCAACAAAATGCATCATTCCATGCCCGGCGCACACGACATGGAGCATCTCAAGACCAGCGGCAGTGAAATGGGCCAATCTGCTGGCGGCGTGCACAAAATGGAAGGCTTCGTATGTGGCGCCCACAAATTGGGTGGTCAAAGCGGCAGCAGCAGAAGCTGTACCTCACATGCATTGGGTGTGTGGGTGGTAGGAGACACTTGGGAAGGGAGCCAAGACAATTAGAAAAGGGTGTGAGGAGGGGACCTCATGCACGGTTCAAAGGTAGTGGGGGTAAAAAAAAATTGTTAGAGTGGTAAAAGAAAGCTGGGAGGAGGTGGGTTTGTGGTGGTGAGTTTGAAAAAAAAATAATTACTTAACATGAGTGGGGGTGGGATTAACGCGGAAAAGAACTTGAACCGGTTGGACGAACTTCATATAGCGGCACATTTATTCCATAAGGTTAGTTTATGTTGTTAAGCTCAGTGATGTTAGTGATTTTTAGAATTGATTTTTTTGATATTAAAAATTTGTTATAGTATTTTTAACTATTGTCTTTCTTGCAACTTTATGTTATAGCCCACACGTGTTTTTACTCCTCATGGCACACTCGTCGATGTTTTCATGTTAGATCCTGCGGATCCAAGCATGAAAATTAGGCGGCAAAGGCTTGAGCCATATCTTAGACGCACCGGATTTTACCATGCCTCTTTGATCAAGCGCTTTGAGTACGACAATCCACTTATTAGTGCTTTTGTCGAATGATGGCGACCGGAGACACACACATTTCACCTCCCTTGGGGTGAGTATACGATAACCTTGGAGGATGTTGCAATGCAGTTAGGTCTACCTGTTGATGGTCAGCCTGTGAGTGGTACTTTGAGGTCATGGAGCAAGTTTCACCAAAGAGATATTTGGGAATGGCGTCATGAACTACTAGGTGAGGTTCCCGCCGGCCACGTAGGGACAACGAAATTCAACATCAAGTTGAAGTGGCTTAGAACTCATCTTCAGCAGATGCTGCTTGACTTAGAAGATAATGGCCTCATGCAATATGTACGTTGTTACATACTTTACTTGTTGGGAGGCGTGCTTCTTCTGGACAAGGCCAACAACACGGTGCATGTTCGATATCTGCCGTTATTGGCTGACTATGATGCCATTGGTACCTACAGTTGGGGTAGCACCGTCCTCTGCTAGTTATATCGTGCTATGTGCCTAGCAACAGATTACAATGTTGAGGGTATGACCGGGTGTCATACATTGCTCATGTCGTGGATATACTACAGATTACCTTTCTGGGCACCAAATGTCACGACACCATACAGTTTTTCTTTAGCCACGAGGTATGTTATCAGTCTTCTTTCCTTTGTGACTTTTTTCACTTATCCTTTGAGGTTGGATAAAGATTTTTTTTAAGTTTTTCGTTGTGCAACAGGTGGGCAGAGAAAAAAGAACAAAATGACTATGCTGAGCAGCGCCTACTGAGGCACCGTTTGAGACCTGCAGGTGGATGAGGTTGGTGCTGGCTGTTATTAATATCTTTCCAATAACTGCGTATATGCTTGTAGTGACGGGTTTTTTTTTTCGTGTAGTTTGTTTGGCAACCGTATATGGACCCCCGAATTTTGTCCAGAGTTCCAGCTGAATTCCTCGGCCACCCATATGGAGATTTTTATACCTCCGTTGTGCCTCTAATATTTTTCAGATGGATAGAGATCCTAAATGTTGACCGGGTGTTGCGTCAATTTGGGGGAAAGCAAGGACCTCCGAAACCTCTGCTTAATATTGAACTTGCCAAGCAACTATGATGCCCTTCGTATTTTCGAATTTTCCAAAATCTAGAAGTCCTTGTCTTCGCAACCCGTATCATCCAACGACATTGATCCCCGAACTATTTGCATCGACAAACATACCTACTTTGGTCTGACTCTACCACCTTATATTCTGTACTCCTATGGATGTTGTAGTTTTTGACTGCCAGCATCGCTGTTTCCCGGTTGAGAAACTTCAACCCAATCTCGAGCTCTATCTCGCCTGACAAAGCGTAGCTGCTCGGTCTGTCCTCTGCGTTGCTCGAATGCATTGCTCCAAGATTTAAGGACAAGTAGTGTGCTGGTGTGCTGGAGGATACACCACCACCTCCCGGTTCGACACATGTTGGAGGAACAGAGTCGCTATGTAGAGGCTGTGTTTCCGGGACGGCTTCTACCTCATCGCCGCTGAAATCTTCAATCTCATCATCGTCAGACGTTTCTGCAATGCCAGCATCAGAATACCTATCCAACCCAACAAGTGCGGAAGGGGAGGGGCGTGCTTCACGAATATCTGCATTCTGTTCCCGCCTTACAAACACGTTGAAGGTGGGACTACTGGCCCTACTGATATCCCGACCCGGAACAAAATCAGCCGCTCCCAGATTTCTCACACCGTCTACATTATTGGAACTGGACGAGCTTCCACCAATATCCTGAAGATTCAGACAAAACTCCAACGAATAGATGCTTCATATGCTGCGATGATAAGAAAACATCATCGACACATGCTGATAAGATTTTATCTGCATTTTTTGATATGCAAACGAGTTGGCCACTGCAACAGGCATCCTGTAAGTCAGCTTCGTGATTTCTTTTTTCCCAACCATGCTGGTATGCATCAGAATCAGATTCTTCAGATCTTGCAACGATGTCTGTGGCGGAATCATTATCCATAGTGGATCGTCGCATACGAATGTAATACCTTCTGCTGTATGAGAAATTTCTCCATTAGGGTATATAATGACATAAACGTTCTCCGAAGCCATACACAAAGCTTTCCAATCTTAACACCCAAAAAATTTTTAGAGATGAAGAAGGTTATGAGGGTGACAGCAATTTTAGAGAGTAGGAGGAGAGTGGAGATAATGGTTCCTTCCGTGGATGAAGCAGCGTTTATATAGGCATATTAAGATCCCAATTCGTGGGCAGTACACATGATGTGCACCAATTTGTGCGTACTGATGCTGACATGGACCCAACTCGTGCCCACCGCTCCAGAGTTCGCCAATTCGTGAATGTCATCCACTAAATGGCTTCTCCACCATTTCGTCTGTGCCGCACCAGAGATGGAACCTGCTGCTGTCGGCTCCAATTCGCGGACGCCGGGGGTGAGTTGATGGGCAACTCCATTTCACGGACGACGCCCATGACTTGGCCCTGCGTATTTCAGAAACGATTTCATTTGGTGAGTATTCCTGGAATTAAAGTTTTTTACATATTTAAATATATAAAAAAGCCTTTAAATAAGCTATATAGAGTGGATATTTTCAATAGCGCGCATCTCATCTTTATTATTTTTTTTTATTTTTTTTTGGTATGTCTTAATTTGGATCATTTTCAAACAGGACCTAAGGTGATGTTTGGTTGAGGGAGGAACAGAGAAAGAAATACGTAACATTATATTGAAGAAAAAAAAACAATATCACTGTATCTATATCTTTTATCGTAAGAATTTAATTTTGATATACTGACAGTATAAAATGTTTTATAAAATCGTGCAAGTATATCTGTTTTTTTGGATAATCATTCACGCAGTCAATATAAAAAATAATTATTTTTATTGATATGATAACATTATTACGTAATTAAATACATGGGTAAAATTATTTACATTAACAGTACATTATAATTAAATTCTTATCATAAATACTGTTTTGATATTAATATTTTCTTGCCAATTAAATATATATTTTTATTTTATTAATTAAAAATTAATCGATATATATATATATATATATATATATATATATATATATATATATATATATATATATATATATATATATATATATATATATATATATATATATATAAAAACAACAAAGCCTTGTTCACTAGGTGAGGTCGGCTATATAAATCAAACGACGCCATTAAACTCTATCATGTATCATGTTTACAGAGAGACCATTTACATGTAAATCTTGTTTGACCATCTTATGGATGGTTTTCCTAAGTCTTTCTCTGCCTTTTACCCCTTGTCCATCTTCCATCTCGTCTACCCTCCTGATTGGGTGCTCTGTCAGTTTTCTTCTCACATGTCTAAACCACTTGAGATGCAATTCTACCATCTTTTCCACAATAGGTGCTACTCCAACTCTCTCTCTTATATCTTCGTTCCTTATTCTATCTAATCGTGTATGACTACTCATTCATCTCAACATCTTTATCTCTGCCACACTTAATTTATGTTCGTGCTCCCCTTTGACCGTTTAACACTCTGTATCATAAAGCATAGCCGGCCTGATAGCAGTGCGATAGAATTTAATTTTAAGTTTTAAAGGCACTTTTTTGTCACATATAAAACCAGACGCACTTTGCTATTTTGACCAACCTGTTTGGATTCTATGATTTACATCATGTTCAATCTCTCCATTATCCTGTATGATGCATCCAAGATACTTAAAATTTTTAACTTTTCGTAGGATGTTTTCACCAATCTTCACCTCTATATTAGGATTTTTCCTTCGACGGCCGAACTTACATTTTATATATTCCGTATTGCTATGGCTTATGCACAGACCACACACTTCTAGAGCTTCTCTCCATAAATCCAACTTCTTATTTAGGTCTTCCCTTGACTCTCTTATAAGGATGATATCACCAGCAAAAAGCATGCACCATGGCACAGGCCATTGGATATGCTCTGTGAGTACTTCTAAGACTAATGTGAAAAGGTGTGGACTTAAGGATGATTCTTGGTGTAATCCTATACCAATAGAAAATTCCTTTGTCACACCACCTTGAGTCTTTACACTAGTTGTAACGCCATCATACATGTTTTTAATTGCACGAATATATGCAATCCTTACCCTCTTCCTTTCCAAAACCTTCCATAAGATTTTCCTTGGCACCTTATCGTACGCTTTTTTCAAATCAATAAATACCATATGTAGATCCCTTTTATTACTACGATACCTTTCCATTATCCTTCTTAACAGGTATATAGCTTCAGTGGTGGATCTGCCTGGTATAAAATCAAATTAGTTCTCTGTTACTTGTGTCTCTTGTCTCAACCTCCGTTCTATCACCCTTTCCCATAACTTCATGGTATGGCTCATGAGCTTGATCCCACTATAGTTTTTGTAACTCTGTATATCCCCTTTAATCTTGTAAATAGGTACCAACTACCAAGGTACTCTTTCTCTACTCATTTGGCATCTTCTTTGACCTTAAAATCGCATTAAAAAACTTGGTTAACCAATTGAATATTATCGGAATATTATCGGGTCCTACTGTCCTGCCATTTTTCACCCGCTTTAGAGCCTCTTTTACTTCGAAGTCTCGAATCCTTTGATAGTAGTCGAAGTTTTAATCTTCTTCTCTCGTGCATAACCGACCAAGGCTTGGAAGAGTCTTCTGTTCTTCATTAAATAACTCGTAGAAGTAGTTTTTTCACCTTTCATTGATCTTCTCCTCTTGAGCCAAAACCTATCCGTGTTTATCCTTTATGCACTTAACTTGATCCAAGTCTCTCATTCTTTTTTTCACGGCTCTTTGTGATTCTATATATACCTTTTTCTTCTTCTTCCATGCCTAAAGATTGGTAGAACCCTCATATGCTCTTGTTCTTGCTTCACTTACAGCCACTTTTGTCTCTTTCTTAGCCGCCTTATATTTTTTCCAATTATCTGCATTGCGGCACAAAGACCACTTTTTTAAAGCACTCCCTTTTTACCTTTATCTTTTCTTATACACTTGCATTCTACCACCAGGACTCTTTTTCTCTTGATCCTATCCCTCTAGATTCACCAAAAATTTCTTTTACTGTTCTTCTAGTAACTTCTGCCATTTGCCTCCACATCTCCTCCGCTCTTCCATCTCCTTCTCACTTTGCCTCTTTTTCTACCCGTCTTAGGAAACTTCTTTGTTATTCACCTTTCATCTTCCACCACCTCGTCCTTGGGTTCTTCCCATGATGTATTTTTCTCAACTTTTTCTCAACATGAAAATCTACGACGAGCATCCTATGTTGTATTGTTAAACTCTCTCTCGAAATAATTTTACAATTAATGCAAAATTTTCAGTCGACTCTCCTCACTAAGAAGAAGTCGATTTGAGAGTTTATCATACCACTCCTATAGGTTTTAAGATGTTCGTCTCTCTTTTTAAAACATGTATTTGCGATGAGAAGGACAAAGTTTGAGGAAGAATCCAAAATAGTTTTACCCTCGGTATTGACCACCCCGAAATCATGGCCTCCGTGAATACTTTCATACCCAATCACTTCTCTTTCAACCTGGCCATTTAAATCTTCTCCTAAGAAAATCTTATCTCCCGAAGGTATGTCTTGGACCAAACTCTCTAGATCCTCCCAAAACCTTATCTTATGTTACTCGTCTGAACCTACTTGCGGTGCATAGGTGCTAATCACATAAAAATTCTCTTTCCACCACAAGTTTGATAGAGATGATCCGATCACCCATCCTCTTGACATCCACTACATCATTCTTTCACTGCTTATCCATGATAATACCTACCCAATTCCTATTCTTCACCTTTCCTGTGTACCAAAGTTTGAATCCGGAAGTATCTAACTCCCTAGCCTTCACGCCGACCCATTTTGTTTCTTGTAGGCACATTATGTTAATCTTCCTACTTGTCATGGTATCCACCACCTCTATGATTTTTTCTGTTAGAGTGCCTATGTTCCATGTCCCAAATCTCAACCTTCTGTCGCTCTGACCTTTACCTTTACCTTTTCCTTTGTGGACTAGCTTATTTACCCTCGTCCGTTCACGAAAACGCGGGAATCCTTCCTCATTTAATACTACACCCTCAAACCGATGCAGCAGCTGTTGCTCATTTGATATTGTACGCGAGTCATACAGCAAGTTGCTTCCGGGTAACAATCTAACTTTAACGCAATAACGTCTTTAATCCATATCATGAAGATTCGACTAAATTTTTATGTTGACTGCCGAAAACCTAACACAACTCTCATCTTTTATCCGAGTTTGAAACCAGCTATATACAGTGTAACATAGGCAGAATTTATATATATATAATTAATAACAATCTATTTTGGTACAGATTTTCAATGTATAAATGGGGATGGTTATATACATAAAGACAAGACAAAAAAAAGTGTACATCGTTATTCTTATTGTACTACGAATCATCGAAAAACTCATCTACGTGCAACAAAGTTGCCTAGTAAATATTTTCTTTCCCCAAATATATTCTCTCCACACTCTCCATTTTTTTTATGTATAAAGAATGTCTCAATAAAATAAAGACATGTATGTATATTCATATATATGATGAGAATCCGAGGCCAATATCATACCTTAAAAGAAGAGGGTAAAAAAAATTAGGAGAGAAAAACATCAAGGATTTGGACAACATTAACTAAATCAAAAGATATTAAAGTACGCAAATTATTTTTACATTGGGGGTGGGAATAATGTTTTTTATTATTAATTAATTATGGGTTGTAAATGTGTTAATCTCAAATATAGAAATCGGACTCTCTAATTTTTGAAAAGTAAAAATTGGATCCTTCAATTTGTGAACTTCAAAAATTAAAAATCACAACAACAAGCAAAACAAACTTTTCGATTTGATATTAAAAAAAATACATACAAAATTAATAGAATTAAATTGCACACACTCTTCGTCAATAATAAAATATTTTAGCCATAAAAGTATGGTTGCTCACAGCTTAAGAAATAAAAGGAAAATATTTCTCCATTAACTTAGAGAAAAAGATATCTAAAATGTTTGTTAGAACTTAGTGAATGAGTTTCAATTCCAATTATTATATTTATTATTATTATAGGATTGCTTAAAATTGAAAACACAAAGTTCCAACGCATAAAACAAAAAAGAGTGGCCTTTTGACCCTACATATAGCTAATGACAAAGAAATGAGGTCTTCTATGGTAAACATGGTAGAGCCATTATGAGTTGGAGTTGAAGAGGCAATTCAAAAGATTCAAGTACCCATTTAATTTGTTGGATTTATCCTTTTATTTCTTCTATTTTGTTTTGATTGTAAATATAAAAATTAAAGTACACATTTTTTTTAGAAAAATGATTTCTTACTTGTTTTTATTAGCTAAAGCTAAAGAAATTGAGATGATATGAAAACAAAACAAATTCTTTTATGTTTAACCAAATGACAAAAATAAACAATGTAAAATCAAAGTGAACCTCTGTAGTTATAAGTTAAATTAAATATATTATTTAAAAAATAAGTGATAAAAATGTTAAAAGAAAAAACCAAATTAAATTGAAACCAAAGAAACATAGCAATCTATAAGGTTTAATTTCTTTAGCATTAAGTTGCTTTCATTTTTCTTTAGCATTTTTGTTTAATTTCTTCCAACTTCTATTATTTAAAACAAATCAGAATTAGAGACAAGACATACAATGTGTAGTTGCTAATTAGATTTGGCGGCTATAATATAATATTTTTTTTGTCCACGGTATGTTTTAGGATCAGTAAACTAAGGACTAATTCGTCGTAGATTTGAGTTTCATTCAAGAGTTTATTATTGGCCAATGAATTATTGTATGCACAAGGTGGAATTCGAACCTTTAATACTTACTTAAACGGACGAGTGAGCTGATCACTCGACCAACTTAAGTTGGTTGGCTATTGGCTATAATAATATAATATTATATAATACACGCATGTCTTAGTGCCTCAATATAATGTGCTTTTCTGTTAGGAAATTAAAGTGAATGGAGAAACCTCGATTTGCTATATGAATCCACCAAAGAAGATCAGATCTCTATCTATATTCTGAATTAGATCCACCAAAGGTAGCCCTAATAAGTGGTTTGTGGTGTTAATTAATTAATTATTAAAATGTCAAGTTTAAAATAAAAGAACACACTATCTAGCTAGGCTACAAAAAGATGCATATATACACAATCTTGAACAAAAATATCAGCATTGTCCATTGTCCATTTCACACTTATTCCATACTTTATTAGTAGTTCAATTCCACATACTTTAATTTTATTTATTTAATTTATCATGATAACGAACTTTAATTTGGACGTGGAAGCTAGAACCTCATGCATATTACCTATATCTTTTATAATCATATCCTTTATTTCAATAGTTTTACAAACTTTAATTCAATCATGTTATACAAACATATAAAAAATAATAAATAATTAATTACTCGTATAAAAATATTTATTTTGTAGTTATAGCAGGAGAAACGACAGCAAAAGGGCATTAGTAGAGGAGAGACATGTACTATGATTCATAAAAAAAATAATGGCTCGTATATAAATGATGATGCGCATATTATTGGAGTATATATTAGTTAATAATTATTTACATCTCTTGCTCTATTCATGTTGCTAATTTCTAAATCACAATAACCCAACTCTAGTATGTTTGTAGGAAGCGATTGCGAATATCAAGAGTCAAAATGGTTCTTCGAATGAGATTTCACTTAATGATTCGCTTGCGCGAGTCCTTGGAAAAGAGCATTCAGGACGAGTTCGGAGGTTAGGTTTTGAACCATGTCCAACCGAAATTATTCGTAATACTACACAACAATTGAACTCTAGAGTGTAAATTGAGGAGTATCAGAGGGAGATTACAGAATTAAAGGCAGCGACAACAAAATTAAAGGCAAAGGCAGCAGAAGAGAAGACAAAGAGACAGACTATGGAGAATCTGTTAAGATACATAATCTAATAGCAAGAAGAGGTTTTGCCATATGAAGTTAATGCACAGTTAAAGTCTTTGGGAAGTGCAATAAAAATACAAAATAGAAATTTTTTAACAATTTAATTTACAAAATGTTATTAACTATTTTATTTGGTGATTATATGTATAATTTGGATTATTCTAGCATTGTGGTTTATATCAATTATGTTTTTTTACTATAATTGCAAACATAATCAGTTAAATTAATACGTAGCATCTTCAAACTAAAAGATTTTTTAAATGTTGATTGTGATACGAAATGAAAATTCAAATAAACTATTTAAATGGAAATAATAAAAACAAAATTTAACGGCTGTTACTATTAAACTCTGCAAAATTTCTTATTTTTTACTAAAGCAAATAGTGGCGGTCATCTAACCGCCATGAAAAGTGTTTCAAATTAGTTATGATAAATAACAGTGGTCGTTAACCGTCGTAGAACGTTTTCGCTGCTAAAAATAATTTAACAGCAATTATTCTGACGGTCAAATAAAACAACCACTAAAAATTTATCAGCACCATTAGTTTTAGCGGTCAATCAACCGTTATTATTGTTTAACAAAGGTCATAATACTGCCGCAATCCGAAATTTTAACCGCTACTATTTACCGAAATTTCAATAGAATTAATTTGGATACATATTCATATTGTAATCAAATATTTTAAGCATTATAATCACAAAGGCTTCGTTTAGTTAGTGAGTGAAGATACAGACAGAAATACACAAAATGACATAGACACAATGAGACATGAAATTTGAGAACTTGTTTGGTACTCAAGGACATAACATTTTTTGCAATTTATCATTATAACAAAATGACAATATTATCCCTATCACAAACCATCAACACCACCTCTTTACCATTATTTCAGTCTACCATAATCACCTCTCTATCACCATTTCAATACAAATTACAACTATTAATAATAACAAACACAGAATAAATTAAAAATTCAGATCCAATCTAATTTAATATATAAACACAATTTTCAATCAATATTTAAATAAAAAATAAATTAATAATATAATTAAAAAAACAGAGAACTAAATAAATCTGGCAACGAAGAAGAGAGGTAGCAAAGAATTGTAGAAGAGAAGTGGAGGCGAAATTGGAAGAGCCAGATAGACTAAGGTAGATCTATGAGGCAGATTGAGAGAGGGAGAGGGAGGCACGACAGAGGCAGCGACAAATCTAAGCAGAAGGAGGCTCAAAGATGAGGGAGCCAGGGAGGGAGAGAAGAGTTGAGGTAGTGGAGAGGAGGAGGAAGAGGAAGAATAGGAGGAGAAGAGACGATAAAAAAGACAGGAATGGAGGTGGTGGAGAGAGACAGAGAAGATGAGGCGGTGGTTGAAGTGGGAGGCATGGAGGAAGAAAGGAGACAATTAGGAAGAAGGTGAGAAAGAAGAGAAAAAGAAGTGGATTATGGTTAAAAGGAGAAGGGTATAAATGAAAATAAAAAAAGATAACAGGAATAAAAGTAGAAATAAAAAACTGTGTCTGTGTCTCAAATCTATTTCACATGTTAAAGACGAGACACAAAAAATATGTATATATCTATGATAATTTTGTATCTCATTAAACAAACAATATACTTGTGTCATTATGTTCATATTTCTTAAGAACATGAACACCAACCAAACGGATCGAAAAAGACTATAGAATACTAAGAGATGAGAACGTTACGTTATAAGTGACGTAATCAAATTTGACTCGCACTTAAAATCAAATTTTATGAATAATACTATCAATAAACTAAAGTTATATGTATAATCAAAATACCAAAAAAATAGAAAAATATAATGGTGGATGAATTTTGGTGTTCGTTAAAAAAGTTTGATTATTTTATTGTAAAAATTTTAATTATTTTGACGATTGATCGTTTTATTGAAATTGTGTGAAATAAATATATGATAAGTGACTCTTTTTATACGACAAAATCTCGAGATCTAATTACATATGTCGATAAACATTTTTAAAAATCAATTAGTTAGAATACAATAATATAAATGTGACCCTTAATCTTTATGTGATTGGAAGAAGGTAAATTGATTTAAAAAAAAAAAAAAAAACTTTATCTTCGTCACTAGCATAGTGTGGTCACTTTTGCACGCTCAACTACGACAGTTAGGCATTGTTGGAATATATATATTTTTTCATATTTCATATGATTTAGATTATTATTATTGGCTTATGATGTATTCGTGACTCACATTTCAGATTCTGAAAAGATCTTAAACACGTCACCTTAGAGACAATTCTTTGTTATTTTGTTTATATTGAAAAATTATATATCATTTGGTCTTTTTTTTTTAATTTTAAATTATAGGAAATATTAATTAAAATCCATTTTTTAACATTCTGTTTTGTTTTTAAAAAACCTAAAAAAAATTACTAAAAATAAAAATAAAAATTAAACAAAACATAAACTCTTATATTATTATTTGTTTACTCATCACATTCAAAATGTGGTTTAATGGGTTTCTTTACACCAATATATACAAAAATATTTAATAATTAAAATAAATTAATTAAAAATAATTAAAAAATTATTTTATTTAATATTTATTAATTATTATAATAATTAATAAATATTAAATAAAATAAATTTCCACTATTTTTTTTGTCTTTTTAACATAACCGAATATATATATATAATGCTAGGATTGATATATATCTTTATAGAATCATAGGTAGTACTTTAGATAATATTCTCCACTTCACTTTCCATTTTTCTCCCTCTTTATCTAAAACTTTAGCTGTACCAGACTAAGGGAACATTTCAATTGGAAATTCTTGACATATACACAATAAGTTTCATTGATTTATATGTTACTAACATATATGCGTGTCAGCAAGAAAATAAAAGAGAAAATGAGGGCAAAATATACTAAAATTATGACAATGACACATGGCACTATTTTTTGCTAATATCCTTATTACAAAAATAAATAAATAAAAATAAAAAATACCAAATAATTTTGGCCGGTGAATGTTAATGTTTTTAAAGAGATTAGATACTCTATGTCATCAAATAAAGGGGAAACTAACATTGTTGTACTCTGTTTTTAAGAAATTTGATATTTTAGTTATTTTTAAACCATAATCTCAACATTATTATTATGGAGTCGTAAATGCTTCAATTTAATAGGGAATTTATACCACCACCCTTTTAGACTCATGAAAGATAAGACATCATCTATAAGACCAAGAGAATACACAAATACCTTTTCAAATAAAAAGGTATAAATACTTTTGAATGAAGTATTATGATCATGCAATGAATGAAGTATAAATCAAATCTTTATTGATATTTTCATTAAGAGCTCTAATTAAATTTTGGTTTATATATTATCTGTTTTTATTTATATGTCACATGAATGTGGAAGGGACTTTATATAATCTCTTTTCTAAAATAAAACCTTTATCAATATATAATTTATAAAAAATATTTTGTTGACTCCAAATATTTAACTCATGAGTTTTTTATTTTAGTATAAGAAACTAACTATTTTCACTAATTTTAAACCTATTATTATTATTATTATTATTATTATTATTATTATTATTATTATTATTATTATTATTAATTTATAAAAAAGATTAAATATATTAAATTTGAGTGATATAAAATATTATTTTATCATTATTCAAATATTCAATAATAAATTATGTATTTATCTATTTTTATTATTTTTTATATTTATTAATTAATTATTATCAAGTTAAACGGTTTGACTAATGACTCACTGCCCTGATTGAACCATTAAGCCAATAGTTTGTCTAAATCAATTGTTGACTTAGTTTATACAAATTTTAGTTCATACAATTTTAAATACCATGTTATAGAATCATCACTAATTTGAAAGATTTAAATGGTTAAATAGAGGAATATAAATAATTATATATATACGCATGCCAATTGTTTGCCTTGTGTTGAATTATACTTTTATTTTAGAGAAATAAGAGAAACAAAATCAAACTCTAGATCTGAACTTTTAATCATAAATTCTTTGATATATACATTATAATAAACTCTCTCTTCTATAAAAATATAAGAAAATAAAATATTGAATAATAAAGATAGTTCTATATTAAGTTATTAACAAATTTGTTAACATCCACTATATATATCAATCACAAATACATGAGTGTAGTTGCATACATGCATGGTTATGATGACATACTTCAAAGATTGGCCATGATGACATAAAAGATTGCTTCTAAACGAGGTGACGGCTTTACAATTTTTTTTTTTTTTTGGGGGTCAGAAATCTTCTTATTAGAGTGCATGCATGTCAAAGTTGAGTCGTATCGATATTGTGGCTATACAATTTTGATTCATATATATTATGAGCATTATTATAGAATATAGATCTCTTTAGATATTGTTTGGTTTCGTTATGATACGCATGGAAAAATATGATGTTTGATGTGACTGAGGTTGAAATTAAACAACCCTACATATTATATGGAGCATTTATCTTACATGCGGTTGAATTTCATTGCTAAGAAGTAATAATATTATGTTCATCTTGTGTTTGACATTATTGGTTTGAGGAATGTTAGGGCCAGTAATTTTTGTGATTTGTAGCCATTAAATAGTTATCAATGATGGTTTTAATGGTGTGAGATTAGTTTGAAATTTTATCTAATGACTCACTTTTTTTTGCTGGTTAAATGTTGGCCAGAATTTAATAAAGTTGCTGGCTCCCTAGACTTTTCCTAATTAACTAGTATATGCTTTCGTATCTTACATGAGATGATACATAAAATTATATAAAAAAAATTATTAAAAAATTAAATAAAAATTATATATAGTAGTTATTATTAAAAATAATTAGTATTTGTTTCAATCAATTTGGATTGGTTGAATAGTCATCTCATTTGTCCGTTTAAACAAATATTTGGAGTTCGAATATCGTTTTGTCTGTATAACAATCTATTAGTTAACAGCAGACTCTTAATAAATAGAGCATCAATATGTGGTGGATTGGTTCTCGACTTGTCGAGTTAAGAAATCCGTAAAAAAAAAATATATTTATCTTTAAAATAGATTAATTTCTCATTAATAAAAATACTTATATCAACGTGCATTTATAATAATTGTTAAAAAAATACTTATATTAAAATAATATTTAGGTTTAATTATTCTGTTGCTCCCTATAGTTTCGCGAAATTTTCAATTAGGTCCCTATACTTTTTTTCCTTTTAATTAAGTCCTTGCACCAATTTTTTTTTTTTAATTGGGTCCCTACACTTTTTTTCATTTTATTTAGGTCCTTATATCAATTCTTTTTTTTCTTAGTTGGGTCTTTATAAAATTAAGCCAATTACTACTAAGAATAACTTAATTGAAAAAAAATTTAGTGTAGGGACTCAATTAAAAAGAAAAAAAAATATAGGGACCTAATTGAAAATTTCACGAAACTATAGGGACCAACAGAGTAATTAAACCTAATATTTATTATAAAAAATGTAGATATAATAAAATTATTTTTCACATTGCGTTATATTTTTTATTTTATCTGGAACAGTGGAACACATTAACATACATTCATCACTTTAAGAGCTCGTTATGATGTTTATCTTTTCGGTATTATTGTATTTTCTATAAGTGTATATTTTTTGTTGAGTGAAACATTGATCATAAAGGGCTTTCTATTTTTTTCAAATGCGTGATCATTTGTTCTTTTTTAAAGTCTTTGCCTCAATCGAAGATAGATTAGTACAAGAAGATAATGATAGTGGTTCTCGTTCTGATTCTTCCTGTTTACTCACGTTTCTATATATATATTGTATACTGTTTGATTTGATCAAAGTGGAACACACAAAACTTGTCTCTTCTCCTCTCTAATTTTTTTACAGAAAAACAAAAAATATTACAAGCATCTCTTTAGAAAACTATATTGGTCGGTCCTATATATAAATCCTCAATTTTTAATTCAATGTTTATCAAATGGGAAATAACAATAATTGACAAGTTCATCATATAAATGCATGTAAATGTTTTTTTTTTTAGATTTATCAAAAATTAAATTTTAAACTTTTTTAATATAGAGAACTCTGTAATGATATTATGTTTTTCAAAAATTTAAACTAATAAAAAAATAATATAAATAATTATATCTCTATTAAAAAGAGACAATTAATATAACTAGACAAAATTAAAATAAAATTAGTTATTATTATGAGTTGAAAGAAAAAGCTAGAGTCTGTTAAAAATGATTAGGCTTTTTAATTAATTAGTTAGCATGAATCAAATAATTAGTTAGATTAGTGAAATGTGAAGCAAGTAGTATATTGCGGCGTCACTTTCCTCTCGGCGTTAAAGAGATTTTATCACAAAATCAATTCTCATCATATTCTCTTATTTATTGTTCTTCGTTCTCTACTCTTCACTCTTATAATGATACAATTTTTAAATGGAAAAGTATACGAAACCAAGACTTTGAACCAATCAACTTAAACAACATTATTTAATAATTAATTTTTAAACTTTAAAAAATCAAAATTTAAATAATTAGCATTAGTTAAGTTTTGGATAATTAGAATTAGAAAAAATAATCTCTTGAGAAGTCTAAACACATTTTCAGTAATCACTCTTCTTTTTGTCTGGACCTTCCGTCACCCAAAACATTGCCTCGCCACTACCAAATTGCACCACGCACGTCGCCGCTGGAGGGAGCTCTCGCGTGAACGCCGTAGCCCCTTCACTCCACGATTCGCAGAAACAAAGACAACCACCGCAACCTCTCTCTCTCTCGCATTGGCAGTAGCGCCGCCGACCACCGAATCGACCTCTCTCTCACGAGTCGCAGTAGCGTCGCCCGACCACCGCAGCCCCTCTTCCCCCGCGATTCGAAGTGATGCCAATTCATATTCTTTTAGTTTTTTTTTTTCTAATTTCCTTTTTTCTCCTGCAGTTTAATTTAAAATTCAATTGTTTTTATTATTAATTTTGATATTTTTGTGTTCTGTTGTTGCTGATGAAGATTTAGGCATGCCATCATCTTTGAAAATTTTATACAACAACACCATGTAGTACCTAAAATTCCAAATCTTTTAAATGCTAACTCCGATAATGATTTACTTGTAAAAAAATAAAAATGCTGTTTAGTTTTGAAAATTATAGTACTTTGATTGGATGTATGATATCAGATCATCAAACTTTTGTAATGATTTTGTTGTTGTCTCTTCCTTCGATCAACAGATTGCAGGTCATTGATCTTACAAGAGTGTCACAAGATCTTGCTTACCTTGCCAGTGGTGCAGATTTTGTCATCTTAGAAGGGATGGTAAGTTCTTCCTTGGATATTGTTGGAAACTTCTATTGTATTGATCAATGCTAGATGCATTGTTGGGCTTTGATACTTGAATTAAGTAGGATAATAAGGGAAGTAATGTTTTGGTTAGAAGTTATACGATGGTATCAGTCTTTTCTGGTTTAAATTAATTATCAATTTACTATATAATGTAATAAGATAGTTCTTTGTTTAAAGAAAATTTTTGCATAGCAAATTCTTAAGCATTTAGATGATTATAATTAAAACATCGAAAACCTTATTTTCTTTAAAATCTAATGTTAGCGGTGTGTTAATTGAGTTATTTGTTCATGCTATTTTTTTTTGTGTATTTTTTTATGTTCTTTTTATATGTACATGTGGATGAAAAATTATTAAGCTACTGCTTTTAAATTTTTTTGCATACTATGATCTTGTTCTATTCCATTAAAAGAAATTAAAGGTGTAAGAAAAGAAAAGGAAGAAAAACTTATGTGGCTTCTTATTCTTGTTATGGTTCATATACTCCTTAAATTCATTTAAATTGCCTCTATGAAATAAAATTATGAAGATTTACTTATTTATATTTTGGCTACTTATATATTTACCTTTTTTTATTAGTTTCTAGTTGGTGTCTAGTTATCATTATATATTTTTCTTTATGAGAATCCGAAGAGTTAGAATTTGAGAGTACCATAGCTTTTCACTGGTTAAGGACATATGCAGAGCATACGAATTATACTCTGCTAGCTCTTACATTGTGACATAAGCACCAAAACAAAACCAAGTTTCTAAAGATTTGTTCTAGTTGTTATGTGTTTTAATTTGTGGGTTATTTTTGTTTTAGTGGATGTTTAATTTTTTTTAGTTGGATATTTCTTTTTATTTTATATAGATTTTTCTGCTAATTCAATTATGTTCTCCATCTTATGCATTTTGGTTGAGGTGCTTGTAGCTTGTATGAAAATTATTAAATAGTTTGTTGGTATGTGATATATGTATCATGCAGGGGATTCTGAAACTATGAAGATGTTTGAAAGAACAAATTTGACAAACAATCAACTCATTCATTATCGATATGTCCCTGTAGAAAAATGGTTGATCTTAATTGGTATTGCTCCTGATTCCCCTGAGGTATGGTGCCTTGCATGTGTTATAGTAAGTAGGCAACTTGGTTAATTACATCCAAACTATGGTTATGTTTTTTAATTTAATAAGAGGAAGATCAACAAATTAAAGAAGCTGAGTTGTTAAGAAATCACAACAGCTCCATTTATTCTTTATTTTTACTTTTTGTAGAAGCAATGTATCATATCATCAAAAGATACACTCAAGGATTCCAAGCTGCAAGATTACATTGAAAAACAAAAAGTCTACTTTAAGATGATTGATGAATTTGAACTGATAGACGAGAAATTTGAAGTAGTTGATGAACCGGATGAAGTGAAAAAGACGTGATCCAAGTATAGCAGATAGAAACTTGTTCTTTGTTTAGCTAGTTGTATAGTAATGATATAACAATTTTCTAAACGATGTAGCCTCACCCCTCTAACAAAATATAGGGTTTTTGCATTATTTTTTGTCATGATGAATTTCTGATTCTACAGTGTTGCAAATTATATGAATAAGTTGAATGAATATTATGATTCCTTTCATCTCATCTTAGCATGATGACAAATTTATCGTTACTTATGTAGGATAAGCTTTTTTGATTTGTCATTTACATGGATTCTATTAAAGTAACATCCATTTAGTATGAAAAAAAAAACATCCGGATTCTTGACAGAAATAACATCCACTTAGATCTTTGCAATAATAATCAGGTATCTACACGGAGAAACATGCTGAGTAGGATTTTAAAAAAAAAGTCCATGCAATTCTTAAACAAATACAGTCATCAACAACTGCAACACAGGAAAACTAGGATAATTTATGAAGAAACGTCCATTTAGTCTGAAGATGAAAGATGCTGCTCCTTAACAGAACAAAAAACTACTTATATCTTAGCTAAAAAAACAAGGTACAAACACCAAAAAACCTAGGAATATTGGAGAATAGAAAAGACATTCACTTCCTAAAGAAAATAGAGGCATCCCTACTATTTAACACAGATAAACTCGGAAACATATATGTAGAAACATCCATTTAGTAAGGTAAAGGAACATCCTGATTCCTAACAAAAGCAACATCCATGTAGATATTGGTATTAACAAACTGGTATCTACACAAATAAACCTGTCAAGTAGGTTGATTACATAAATAAGCCATACAATGCTTAAAGAACTAGATACATCCACAACTGTAACATAAGAAAACTAGTAAAATATATAAAGAAACTTCCATTTAGCCTGAAGATGAAAGATGCTCCTGATTAACAGAACGAAAATCCATTTATATCTTGGCAAAAAAATAATGTACAAACACTAAGAAACCTGCCGAAGAATTAAAACAGAAAAGACATTCACTACCTAAAGAAATAGAGGCATCCTCTACTAATTAACACATATAAACTCGAAACATATATTCAGAAACATTCATTTAGAAGGGTAAAGGAACATATATTCAGAAACATCCATTTAGCCGGGTAAAGGAACATCCTGCTGCATAATAGGAGCAATATCCACGTGGATGTTGCCAAAAACAAGCAACTATTTGCACAAAAACATGTTGTGTATAGCCTAAAAAAGTAAATACTTTAAACAGTATCACAAGTGTCTCAAACGGATACAAAATCATGATTTTTCTAGGTATCTTTCATCTTCTGTTGTCTTCCCCCTTGCTTGGCTTTTTCGTATGTAACTACGTATGTTGCAGCATGGTCTTCGTGCTTGGTGCTGTAAAGGGGGTTCTCACTTCCTTAAGATTGTTGCTGGGCTGGTTGCGGCATACAGGATGGTCGTCTAACGCCGAAAGTAAAGCAGCTTTCAATTCCTACCAATAGCAAACAGCAACATCGAAACTCTAACAATTGCAACTTCCTTTTCCCTAATTTCAGCAACATCCAAGTTTCAATTGCATCAACTCACCAAAATAAAGCAATTTAGAGAACAACATCCAGCAATTTATCAAAATTTAATCCTCCGTATAACACACCCTAATTGAAGATGTACATTTACAAAATCAATTAAGAACCATCCACATACATGCTAGAACGAAATTATGTTTAATATGATCAACAATATATAAACAGAAAATTTGTAGATAAAATGGCTCTGTTTCACCATGTGTAGATAACTGAACCCTTTGTGTTTTTCTATTTAAATTGCAAACCACGATATCGATACAACACATTTGAGCATGTACATGTAGAGTAAACTAAGTAGTAATTAATCGCCAAAATTTGAACACCATCGAAGACACCAACACTTAAAATAAACAACATCCAACCTTTTTAATGGAAAACAAATGGGATTTTGTAGCAAAAAAAGTCCAATTTAAAAAACTGCACAATCGAATCTCCACACACATGCAACTCAGCAAAATCCAACTCCTAAAGATAAAGCGACTTCCAATCTCTAACAATTGCAACTTCCAATCCCTACTTTCAGCAACGTCCAAGTTCCAACTGTATCAACTCACCAAAATTAAGCAATTTAGAGAACAACATCCAACAATTTATCAAAATTTAATCTACCATAGAACATACCCTAATTGAACATGTACATTCACAAAATCAATTAAGAACCATCCACTTACCTGTTACAGTCGTTTGAGAATGCTTGTAGAACTGAAGTCGGCGTCTGAACTGAAGGAGACCTGTCCATGCCTCTAGCAAACAGGGATGGCCTTCACGTGGCGGCGTTGAGTGTATCAGACAATACAACTGGTTGACGCAAATGGTTGTTGTTGCATGCGTGGCGGAGACGCAATTGAAACCTCTGGAAGAGAGCCGTTGATGATGCACCGTCGTCGTTGGGAGGGTGTGCCGTCGCTGGGGATGTGCCGTCGTTGGGGATGGTGCTCGCGGTGGGTGCTACGCCACCGTGTGGGATGGTGTTCGTGCTTGCTGATGCGCCGCCGTGAGACAAGGTATACGATGGCTTTGAGGTAGAGGGTGAGAATCGGTGGGAGTAGAAGGTGTTGGGGTGCAACGGTAAAATTTGAAAAATTAGGGTTACAGCTGAGTAATTTAGGGGATGATTTTTGGTAAATTGGACTTTGGGGTCCAATCCAAAAAATATTGTTAGAAGTTGGCTGATCCCACTCTTGATTCCCTAGCAGAATTCTTTTCAAATGTCATTGGCCTAAAATAGTGAAAAGGGCCAGCTGCTTCCATGACAAAAAAAGCTTTGTTAGTTCATTTAATTACCTCACGAATTTTTTTTCCTACATGATAAAAAAAAAATAGAATCACTTTTTATGGACTAAGTTGAGAATAATTTTGTCTTAGTTCATGGTTTATAGAAGTAGAAAACGCTCTAATAAAAATAAGCTAATAAAAAAAGTATATAAATTAATATATCTCTAATATATTTTTACTTTCTAATGTTATGTCATAAAATTATTTTTATTAAAAATTTAAATTGATAAAAAAAAGACATTTTTAAAAACCTTCTGAACAAAGATGGGTTATTTTTTGCTATTGGAGCTCTATTAATTTAAAAAAAAATTCTAGAAGATATAAATATATACTGTTAGAACCCTTTCTTAGTATTTTCTGTATTCTATGGACATCCCATGTCCTAGAAAAACAAAACCCATATCATGCAGCATTTTACTTGGGATTAAAATTCTAATATATATTTGTTAAAGTTAATCTATTGATGCTTATCTAATTTTGATTCTATTTAATATCATTTGGAAGACTTGTAAAAGCAAATGGTCGGGTGATGAGGGTGCTTTAACATATGTAAAAAACATTTAGACTATGTTCGAGACATGAATTTTGGTATTCGTATTTCTGAAGTGATTCTTATTTTGCACAAGAGAGTTTATACAATCTGTTATTACTAGTAGATTATTAAGAGTTGAATATCATATATTTATTTAGCACTTAGATATATGAATTATGTTATAGGGGCTATATTTGTGTTGTGCATGGTAATATTTACTCTTTATATACAGATATATGAATTATGAATTAGATGAACAATGAATTAGATCTATGATTGTATAAATATATTTTTATGCAAAAAGTTTTATTGAAAAGGAAATTTTTTATTGATATTATAGTGTTTATATACATAAAAATTGTTATTTAGAATAGAAATAAGTTTTATAATAATTAATAAAAAAAAATTTGATGTTGAAGAAATTATGACAGTTTATAACATTCACTAAATATAAAAAAAAAAGTAGTCACATAAATTAGTAACTCAGTGACGGTTTAAAATAGTCACTAAATATAAAAAATTGTCACAGAAACTAGTAATTTAGTGACAGTTTTAGATTGTCGCTAAAAATTTTGTAACAATTTAAAATAGTCAGAAATATAAAAAAATTGTCACAGAATTTAATAATTTAACGATGATTTTAAACCGTCGTGAAATACAACACAAAAACATGTAGACAAGTGTTATAAATTAGTGACAGTTTTATAGCTCAAAAATCGTCACAAATAATTTAGTAACACTCCTTACTAACTAGTGGTCCAAAACCATCACTATGTTAGTTGGTGATGCTCAAATTCGTAACACTTCTTTTAACCGTCTCGAAAATATTTAGTGACGGTTAAAATTTTCGCCAAACATTAAAAAAAACTATCACAAAAATACTGTTTTATTGTAGTAATACATGTGAATGATTATATCTGTAGCAAACTAATTATAAATGAAATTTTTGTGCATTGTTTTCTAAGAGGAGGGAAGTAATAAAAACTTAAAAAGAAAAGAATTTGTTGGTTAGATGTATAAAACTTGACATGATATATAGAGGAAAATTATCTTTATCAAAAAACCCTTAAAATTTCAATATCCAAAGAATAGAAAAAACAATTTATTACTTAAAAGTCTTATATTAAATTTTTATAATGATATTTTTTATTGGAAATTTAATAATAATATTTATTGAGATACGGTCCACTAATGTAAATATCTTACATCAAATTTGAACCATAGAAAGTGAGGATGTATATGTATGAATATATAAAAATACGTCATATCTTTTTTCTTGCATGTGTGAACGTCTAAAAGTTCCTCCTTTTCCTATTAGTGTTGGACTAACTAACTATTGAGTTGAGTGCATGCAACGTAGATAATGTTCGCCAATAATTTCCATTCACATCACTATGAAGCATTACTATTAATTCTTCTATATATGTGTTGCTGAATGATTATATATAAAGTTTGAAGTGATTGCTTGCCACCTTAGTCATTAATAGTAGTAAGAATAGTAGTACATTTATCGTATTTGTTTTCTGTTCATATTGCTATGATTCTTCAAGTACAACGTTATCTGTTGTGGGTCTCTTATTGGTTGATTTTCTGGATGCACCATGCAACATAGTGTGGTCACTTTGATTTCCCCTTATGCTGCAATGATGAGATATTTTGTTTGTTTCTTTACCTAACTTAATGCTGAAAATCTTGACACTGTACAAGTCTATTGCCATAATTTTGTTATTTTTAATATTTGAGCTCAAAATTTAGGATTTTTATCTAAATAAAATTTGGTTATGCAAAAGTTTTCTTCCAATATTTATATAAATCGTTCTAGTCATTTATTTGTACTTTAGGTTATTTCGTAAAAGGTAGCATTTTTAGAGGATTTATAAATTAAAATTCATTTAAAAAAAAAATACATAAATCATTCTAAGATAATAAACTTCAGAAAATAAATATAAATTGTCCTAGAGCAAGACAATTAATGTTTGAAAGAAAAAAAAATAATTGGCTGAAACGATTTATTTGTTCAGACTTTTAGTAAACCACAAAGCGTGCGACAATTCGAAGAGAGTAACCACAAAAAACTGAGACAACTTATGAAAAGAAGAGAACTACAATACCAATTTTTGTATTTTGTAACTATCAATTGGCCATCAATAATATTTTTAATGGTGTGAAATTAAATTTAATGGTGTGAGATCATTCAATTTTTTTTTATGGTTAAATACTGGCTAACTTTTTAAAAAGTTGCTAACCCCTAGACTTTTTCAAGAATGAAATTAAAATGATAACTAGCAATAAAGGAGAAGATATGTATCGCTTAAATGGTATTACGCATGTAATTGAATTGGTGAATACTATCTAACTCCTCTAAAATAACATGTAAGTTACTACCTTTCATGATGTGTTAAATTTAATTGATTATTATCTTAACCATAGTTGGGTTATTTTGTAATTTATTATTTGAGATGGGTAATGGTATAATTTCTTAAAATATCAAAACTCCACTCCCGTTAATTGAAGCACATTTCCACTCCTTCATTCTTTCTTCATCGCGTAGCTTCGGTCATTTCAAGTATCGATGGCCATTGCCGTCGTGATAAGAAGCGCTGACGTCGTTGAATTCCCGTCCTTCCTAGTATAGCCAGTGCCGATGTCATTGCTATCTCCTGTCTTCTTACTCGATCCCTTTTTTTACCGTGGATCACTCCTTACCAACATAATTAATAGTTAGTTTGGTTATTAATTTTTTTAAAAAAATATATCTTTATTTAATTACATAATGGAACATATATTTATATGTAAAATATAATATAATAAAATAAATCTATTCAGAGTACTTAAAATATAATTAAAATCATGAACATATAAATATAATAGTAAAATTTGTATTCTAAACAAGTAAACATATGCTTTATCATACATAATTTTTTTTTTTATCAAAGAAAGGAGACTCGAACCCGCAACCTCTTAATTGAGTATGGGGAGATTATGCCATTTGAGCTATTGCTCATTGTTAAAAATGAAATAAATTGTTAAAATTAATAACACAAATTTAAAATGATAATTCTCATATTTTTTTTATTGATTGTTCATAATGAAATAAAATTAGTATCTATTTTGGAGATTGATACTTTGTCTAGATTTTAGGTTTAACATTTTGTGAGAATGTTGAGATTATTGCATGAATATTTTGGATGTCATAGTTGCTAAATTAGAAATTTCACGTTAAATATTAAGAATAATAACAAAAGCTTCTAATTGAGTTATTGTATGTTAATAATTTAGTTTATACAATATTTTTAATTATTCTAATTATATATTATTATTTGTTCTTTTTAATAACTCGATATATATATATATATATATATATATATATATATATATATATATATATATATATATATATATATATATATATATATATATATATATATGTAACTGATTTTTACTGTATAAATAGTATGATTGTATAATATATAATAATAATACATAAATGCATAGAAAAAATTTAATGTTATTGTCTCAACAATAAATTCTACTTTTATTATCTTAATATTCTTAACATTACACCAAACATAAGGAGTTGTATTCATAACTGGTGTCATACACCTAATAATTGAGAGTAAGGTAAAAATTTTATTTTTGTTTATAAAATTTTGGGTTGGTTTGCACTTTTTGTTCATTTGCCTCGCCCATGTAAAAGTTGTACACTATAATGAAAAAAAAAAGCCCATTAAATAACACAAAAAGTTGGATCTGTGTCCCCTTTGTATCACTTTTTTTTTTTATAGTGTCTAAACACCAGGAATAATTTTCAGGTTTGCAACTATGTCAGTACATGAAATCCAACTATTATGTGCTAGTTTGGATTGACTTTTTTTAGTTAAAAAAAATATTTTTATTTGATTTAAAATTTAGTTGGATATATATTTAAAAAATATTTTTATTAAAAAAATAAATTATTTTTTTTTTAAAAAAACTAGCAATACCTTATTTTTAAAAAAGTAAAAACAAAATATGTTTTTAATACTTAAATTTTTTTAAAAGGTATATTTAAATATAAAATAATTTTTGTTTGTTAAAAAAATCTTTAAAAAAAAATATTTTTTTTTCAAAAACGAATCTTGTATTGGACTAAAAGACAACAAACTATAAAATACAGAGGTATTTCCTTTTTATTATTAATTTTTTGTTTATATATAATGTTCAACAGATATTAATATAATGCCTTTATTTTAAGATTTCTCTTTCTTTTTTTCTTTTTTTTTTTAGAAAAAAAAAGGGACAACAACATGTATAGAGTATAGACACATAGAATACATGAGACGGAGTAGTTTACATATTCAATAAGATTAACATGAAACCATGTCTAAAATAAGAGTGCATTTGTAAAAGATTTGAAGATTGTTAAAATCTTAAAAAATGTCTCATTTTAAAATCTCGAGCCACAAAATAAGGCATTAAAAATATGAAATAATATTTTTACTTTGTTTTAGTGTTATTGATTGAAAATATATGAAAAGGCTATTTTTACTTCTATAGTTCTATTATAGTTAAATACAATTTGAATTTTTTTTATATGAAAAAATTTCAAGTCCTGCAAACATATTATAGGTTTGCTCTATATAGACGTAACCTATGTTGTTAAAGGATAAATTTTATCAAAGAAATGATATTTTAATTTTTTTAAACTTTATTATAGTGTGTTTTAAAAAAATTTTAATTTAATGGTTCAACTAAATATCAACTAAAATATATTTTAATTTTAAATTGATACTACATTTTAAAAATAAAACCAACAAAAAAATATATTCATTATTTCCTTTTATAGAGATAGAATCTAGTTTAACTAACCAATTGTTTTCTAATTTTAGAAAATTATAAACGAGAGTTATTTTTAGAAAATAAAAACAAAAAAAAATTACAAACCAATTAGTTCTAAACCACCCAAACTAAAATAAAAAACATCAATATATGACAATTTGGAATTTTAAGGATTAATATCTAACAAATAAGGATGATATAGACTAAAATGGTCAATCAAAAAAAAATAAATTAATTTAGAGTTTTACTTAAATAATAATGCCTCAAGAGAATTTAAAATTAGCATTTTTTAAAATTATATTGACCTTCAAATCTCTTATAATTATTACAGGTATTCAAAATCATATAAAAGATTGGAAAATCCAATAACCAAACCTGAAAAATTGAATTTTTCTTGTTTCTTTGTTTAGGTTTGATTTTTGGTTCAATCGTAAAAAACTTAAATCAAATCAAGTATAGCCAAAAAAAAAAAGAAAAAAATATAAAAAGATAATAAAAAAATTAATCAACATGAATAGTAAAATAAAAAAATTAAAATTAAAATTATAAATTAGATTATTAATTAATTATTTTTAATTTTAGATTTTAAATTTTAGAAAATAAGAATTTACAATTAAATCAAATCACACTTTACTAAATTACTCCCAACACTCGACGTCGTCGTTGCACTTCTCAGCTGTCTAGTTCGACGCCGCTCAGCCTCTCATCTTTCCGTTTGCCCTCCGTTGTGATGTGACATCGCGCTGCAGCAACCCCATGCATCTTCTTTTCTGTTGTCCACCCACCGCCGGTCGTACAGGTCCTATGGTAGCCTCACCGTGTGCAGTAGTGTTGTGGACGTCTAGCACCATACATTCCAGAAGATACAAAGCACTACACGAAGCATGAAACGAGAAGCCAAGGCCCAATCTCCAATAGAGTCCGAAGATTCAATCTCTTTCTTTTATTATTATTCTTTTGTGAAGCCCATTGGAGTACAAGAATATAATTTACAATCATCCTAAATATATATTAAAATCAATCATTAAAATCAGTCATTAGTATAAAATATATATTAAAAATAAATTATATTATAGATATATTTATATACAAATATATTATAATTATTTAGTAACTAATTTTTATTGTGCTGAATAGTTTAATACAGTAAAAGATATATACTTTTAAAATATATATACAAAAAAAGTTATATATAAAATAAAAAAATGTGATTATTCTTGCATTTAAAGGAAACAGAAAAACAAAATGATGACCAATCTACTGAATCTAGTATAGCCTTGCAATATCAACTAGGGTTGACATCCCAAGATGCTAGTAACTCGCTTGGCACCTATAGTGAACATTTAATAAATTCTGTATAGATGGCAATTTTAGGGATGTACGCGGATCAAATTGGATATGGGCGAAAATTCGATTCGATCTGCACAATTTTGATTGGATTTGATCGGATATGATCTATGATACACGGACACTGACACAGACACGGACACGACACGACACAGAACACACCGACACGCGAATTTTAAAATTTTACATGACACGGGGACACGCATATATATAAAATATAAAGTATTTTTTAGATAAATTGTAATGATATTTAGATATTTTATTGATATTAAAATATAAATTAAAATTTTTAATTATTTTTAATGTCTTATTTTAATTATATCAAGTATTTAAAATATTTTTTGTTTTAATAAATAATAATATATATTATATCTAAATTTATTTTAAGAATATATGTTAAGAATAAGACTAGATACGCGGACACGTGATGGTATTTAGGTGTGTCCGGAGAAAAATTTTTTATTTTTTATTAAGACACGGTTGGACACAGCAGACACGCGTGTCGGACGAGTGTCGGTGAGTGTCGTGTCCGAAATGTGTCCGACACGCGGATACGATAACTCAGCGAAGTGTACGTGCTTCATAGGATATGATATCCGCGTTTTTAGTGTCAGATCCGATTCGATCCGCACATTTGCAGATCGGATCGGATATCGGATATATCCGCATAATTGAATCTTTTCTTTTTAATCATATTTTTATGTAAAAGAAATTCAATAAAAATATTTCTTTCACATTTTTAAACCTATTTATTCCTAAAATATTTTTTATCAAACTTTTTTTAAATAACAAAAATAAAATAAACCAATATATGAATAATAACTACTAACTAAAACATACAAACAGGTAAATATAATACCAAATATATATATATATATTATTTTTTTAATTATTATTGTGCGGATCTGCAGATCCGCGAATCGAATACGCGGATGCTGAGCAGATATCCGCGATCCGATCCGTAAAGAGTGCGGATCGAATCCTGTTCTTGCAAGGAACCTTGCTCCGAGATATAGGTTGGATGCAGCTGGAACGGTGTCTGTGATGCCTTTCTTCTGTGCGCTACACCTTAAGATCCTTCTCAATCCGAGCAGTATGGAGTACATGCAAAAAGGACTCCGACACTCAAGTTAGTTCACAGATGCAATAATATAAAACCTTAATCTCAAGAACTATGTCTTGCTGTATACTGTTTTTTTTTTAATCTTTATTATGCCTCTATGTTTGTGATGATCCCTATTTATTATCTTTTGGGAGCACTTGTGCTGAACCGGTTTTTTCGAACTATTGATGATTTGATACGAGCATTTTCTCGGCTGATTCTGTTCATGCCGAGTTATGCGTTGAAGCCATGGAGGTGTGTTGTAATGGTTACTTTATAGAGATATTTTGGTTTTCGAATTAGGAGTTTCGAAATATAACCCTATTTGTCCAAGTGTCTCGGGTGCGAATCAAATCCTATCCGATCCGATCAGATTGCGGATCGGATCATATTCGTAATTTTTAAATCGGATGCAGATATTTATCGCATATTTACGGATACGATCCGATCTATAAACACTCCTAAATGACATTCATGTAACTCACGATTAACAAGTTTAATCACTTTCAATGACATAGATTCAAATTCCTCCAATATAACTCAAATCAAAATGAATTAAATATGTACCATTTGGTTAGTGTGATTATAATGCCTGTAACTTTTGTGGATCCTGTTGTTAGACTATAATTAGGATCAATTAGGATTAATTAGCATTATTTAGCATATCTGAATATTTATTATAGGAGATTACGTCTTTATTATTACAATTCTCTTAGTATCTATAAATACTATTTTATATTGTATCATTCCAGACAACTCGAATAGACAACTTGATTACACTCAATAATATACAAATCCTTCCTCAACTTTAGTCTCTTGTTTCTAACATGGTATCAGAGCCATGGTATCCTCCTTGAAGATGATAGGTTGTTTTCCTTGCGGTGAAATCACCGTAGTTTTTGTACTTTTTTTTCTATGCCATCTTTCTTTATCTTTTGTCACTCCTTTGATGCTTTTTCACCGCACCGACTAGCTTATTCTCTCCGCCTTGTGCCTTTTCGAGTCGAATAGTGATCAAACACCAATGTCATCCGCTGTTTTTCTATTCTCATGAAGATATCATATAGTTTTTGCTCTCTTTCGGCAGTTCCGTCTGTGTTTCTCTCGTGGCAGTTCCGTCTGCGTTCTCTTGTGGCAGTTCCATCTGCATTCTCTCGTAGCAGTTCCATCTGCGTTTCGTCTATGTTTCCTTGTGGCAATTACGTCTGCATTTCTTTGTGGCAGTTCCATCTGCGCTTCCTTCCGACAAGTGGCAGTTCCGTTTGCGCTTCCTTCCAACAAGCGGCAGTTCCGTCTGCGCTTTCCTTCCGACAAGCGGCAGTTCCGTCTGCGCTTCTTTGCAGCAGTTCCGTCTGCACCAGTTTTATCAGTTTATGCAGTTTTTTTTCTCCTTTTTTCCTTGTTTTAAATGAGTTTCAAACTCAAGTTGTCACTTGAGTTTTTGGGGATGTTAGAATATAATTAGGATCAATTAGAATCAATTAGCATTATTTAGCATATCTGAATATTTATTATAGGAGATTACGTCTTTATTATTACGATTCTCTTAGTATTTATAAATACCCTTTTATATTATATCATTCCAAACAACTTGAATAGACAACTTAATGACACTTAATAATATACAAATCATTCCTCTAATTTAGTCTCTTGTTTTTAACACCTGTTTTATTAAATTTTGTTGATAAGGAACTCACACGAATCCTATTTTCTATTAAGAAATATATGATATAGGAAAGTGAGCCTAAAAAGAAATATAAAAAAAATTACATCGACCTTCTTTAGAAATATGTGTACCCATCCATTTAGACATAGAGTAGAATACACTGGATGAATTGTATCAAATTTCAGTTTTCAAATGTTGAACTTCAGAAATTCAAATGTGTTAGTTCTCTATCATCATTTTATCATTGCTTAATGAGCCAATTTTAGTATGATGTGTATTTCAAATTATTTAAGTTTCAAGTTAGTCATTTTAATACGGTGAAAACGCAATACAGTTGTTATTATATAGAGTTAATAGTTAAAAATTATTAGTTAATTTGATATGTTTAACTCATTTATTATCTAACAATTTTTTATTAATAACTTCACATGAAAACAATTACATGTGAGTCTTTAATATTATAATTTTTTATTTTTGCTATGTTGTAAAAGGTGAAATTAGAAATCTGATTTTAATATTATAAACTTTTAAATTTTTTATTTTGTAAAAGTGAAATTAGAAGATCTAATTTCAATTAATTTTTTTTTTTTAAAAAAAAAAACTTCAGGAAGACCGGAGACACCAATTTTTGCGGCCATGTTGTTGTGATGCACAAAGTGATGGATAATTGGACACATTCTTATCATTCACATATGGCTGCACAACATGTAAAAGAGAATAATTGCTAACCTTTTAATGATAAAAACGAGAGTTTAAGCAGTTTTTTTTGTTGGACTTGGGCCATGCCCAAGAACCCAAATCCGACATCCAAAACTACCCGACCCAGTTTCCAAAATGATGTTGCCTCAGTCACGAGCCCCCTGGCCGACGTTGCTGTGAATGAGACTGAGGGATGTATACGGTCCGGTCCAAAGATTCGGTTTGGGCTGGAAATGCTTTTGCAGATCTTGAACTGGTTCAGAAGTGTGAAGGTCACTGCTCTGCTCCTGCTCCTCTTCTCCTCGGCGCTGCTCCGCCTCTTCTTCCCCTGCTCCTTTTCTTCTCGGCGCTGGTGCTCTTTTGGTGAGGAAGGTCACAAGCCCTGCTCAGCCGCTCTTCTTCTCGGCGCTGGTTCTGGTAATGCTTCTGAACTTTTTTTTTTTTTTCTAAACTAGGATTAAGGGCTGAGCTTTGTTATTATAATCTATAATGCTAGATTTGTTCAGAACTTATTATTATAATTTCTAAGGTTGATTTGTTGTTCTAAACTTCTGATTATTGTTGATTTGTTCTTTGTTTGGTTCTGATCTGTTTTGATTTTAATTACATATAATGGTGATTTGTTCTGAATTTATTAAAATATGTTCTGATTATTGTTGTTTTGTTCTCCTTGTTTGTTTTTTATATATTCTGATTTTAATTGAAACATGTTCTGATTATTGTTGATTTGTTATTCTTATTTGGTTCTGATTTGTTTTGATTATTGTTGATTTGTTCTGATTTTAATTAAAATATGTCAATGCTTATGTTTTGAAAATCGAACGGAGACCGATCGGTTGAACCAGTTTAACCGCAAACTAGCAACACTAATGATCCAGTCAGGCATGTAAAACCAGTAATCAGAAAATCGGCAAAAAACCGTTGAACCGGACGAAAACCGGCCGGTCGGACCGAACCGGAACCCGGCCGGTTTACACAAAAAGGGATGCTCATTCGTTTCTTTCTCCCTTTCCCCTTTTCTTTCTTTCCGTCAGAGAAATCACTCAAACCCAACCACAAAACCCTTGCACTGTAATCCTGCACCACCGCCACGAGGAGTGGCATACTGCCGCCGTCCGTCGCACTCAAAGTTCGCCATCCGTCATCTAGCTTCCCTCGTGCTCCAAATCTTCAACCCCTGTTCGCTGTCACCGATCGCGGTTGCTTCCTCGAGCTCGGCGTCCGTCGTCTTTGTCTGCTCAGCCGCGCGTCCGTCGCCGTTTGTTTGCCGTTCACGCTCGCGTCTTCGTTCGCGTTCTTCGCCGTTCGCGTTCGCTCGGCGTTCACCGTTCGCGTTCGCTCGCTGTTCACCGTTCGAGTTCGCGTTCGTCTGGAAGCCACGTTGCTCTGCTTCAAACTCTGCGACCAACCCGTGCGCTCCACTCAGCCATCGGACTGCTCGCTTTTGTCCCCGCCGTGAGTTCCCTAAACCCGCCACCAGACAATACACTCAGACAACACCAATACTCTTCTTCAAACTCTGCAACTTCTGATTTCTATTACAGTAAGTAATTATTTGATTTGGTAGTGGTTTGGATTTTTTCATAAACAAATTAAAGTTACAATAGTTATGTTCTCTTCTCTATCACATTGAAATTAAGCTTTGAATTCTCTTATTTCGTTTTAATTTTACCGCACTCAACATGTTTGATGAAATGCTTTAACCATATTTCTAGTTGGTTTTATAATTTCTAGCTTTTAGAAACTTGGTAAGTTGATTGCATGTGAAATTAGAATAATTGGATCATAGTAATTAGGAAATTTTTGGCTGTACAAATAGCATCTTTGCAGAAAACATGTTAGCATGATGATTCCACTTGCATTAGTGTTCTTCTGGTAAATTTTTTAACTGTTATTGTGAACTTGTAAATTTGCTAATTGTTCTTGTGTTTTTCTGTTATTTTATTTTATTTTTTTTGTGATTTTCTGTTCTTGAATTTGTTAAGTTGATTTGCTAAATTGTTGGGCTGCTGTTGTTTTAATTTGTCAAATTGTTAGGTTGCTGCAACTTAATTTGTTGGATTTTCTATTTAGGTCTTGTTCTTGTTTATTTGCTAAATTGTTGTTGTGTATTTATTGTTTATTTGCTGGATATTGGTGATCATTGTCTTTGAGATTATTTACTATGCAGGTTTAGTGTCATCATTGTTTTGGAATGTTTTATAATGTACTAATGTTTGTTGCTGTTTTGTAATTGCTGGTTGCAGGTTTAGTGTGATTATTGGTTAATGTTTTGGTTTAGTGTTCTCTCTTTTCCAGATTTCCCTTCTCCCTGTATTTCTGCATGTTGCTGAATTGGTAATCAATAAATTTGCCTTTTTGCTGTAAATCGGGACTTTACTAGGATTTGTTAAATTTGTTGCTGTAACTTGCATTTGTTGCTGAATTTGTTGCTTCCCAGTCACAGAATCAGAACAGAATGCTCAGTCAGTGCTTGATTGATTGGCTTTGCTCACTGATTGTATTTGATGATAAATTTTAAATTGATAACTTTTAAATTTTAAATTTGCACTGCCCATGTTACTGATTCACTGTTCTTTCAGTGCTTTTTGTTGTTGTTAATCATTGTGATGAGCTTTGTTAAAATTTGCACTGCCTATATTACTGAGTGTTCCTTCAGTGCTTTTTGTTGTTGTTAATCATTGTGGTGAACTTTGTTAAAATTTGCACTGCCTATGTTACTGATTCACGGATTCATCCATCTCGTCATTATCATTGGCATGAACTCCGAACCAAAGCCCCAATTCTCTGGATAAAATTGTAATGAAAGCTTATTGGGACTTTTTCTTCTACTTAAGGTATGAATCAGAATGATGAGGCCAAGTTGTGAATACACAAGTGTCAACTGACTATAATATATATTGAATTTGTGACATTAGAAGGGTGTAATAATAACAATAATGGAGTCATGTTACTTGAATATTGAGGTTTAACATTTAAACTCTCAGCTTCTCAGCCCTGTTTGATTCTTCATCTCAGGCAATTGAATCGAATCAACCAGGCCTTCCTTTTCTTTTTCTTTTAGTTGATTCTTAATTTTTCTAATATATGTAGCTTTCTCAATCAAATGGATCAGATTATGTAGTTTTCTTGATTTGGGATATTTTCGGAGACGCATTAAAAGAGCTATTTTATTATTATTTTTGCTATAATAATATTCACATGTTCTGTATGCTTGTGATTGTTTCGGTGTTTACATTTTCTTTCCAAGTCACTTGCTGTGGTTGTTCTCTGAGTTAAGGCTTTGTGTGTGTGTGTGTGTGTGAGAATATGTGATAATGTTGAATGCTGTTGCATCTAATAGGAGTTCTTGGAGTACCCTCATCTTTGGTCCTTTATAATTTATTTATTATTTTATTCTAAAACGATTTTTCTGGTTGAACCACTGGTTGGACCGGTTGGACCAATAAACTAGTAAATCAGTAACTAAAGCAGTTTGATGACCGGTCTGATTTTCAGAACCTTGAATAATAATTATTGGTGATTTGTTGCTGAATACCATCTTCTTGGATTTTCTTTTTTACCAGCACTGTGTTCTAATGTTTGTGCATTGCTATTGATGAATTCAAGGGCAGCATGGGAGAATGAAGTTAGAGACAGAAAGTCTCAAAGATGTTAAATGCAATGATGGAAAAGAAAAAGAGAAGGTTCACTTTCTGTGCTGATAAATTGATTCGGCTGGTCTTGTAAGTTGACACAGTTACACAACTAATTCAGAGATACATGTACACATATTATAGATTCTTTGTTCCTTCCTCGTTCATCCTCAAGTTTGTTCACATAAAGGTTAGGAAAAGGTTGAGATGAGTGAGAGAAAGAAAGGCATAGAGAATTCAATAAGTTTTGGGATTGATATGACTAGCATTAGCATTTACATTTTGTGTCTCCTAGCATCTGGAATTGTGATTCATGGAGAGATTCAAGTTCAACTTTGGCTAGCAACTTCTTTGTAACCAATTATTAGTAAAAGCCCGGTTTTTACTCGGTATAATTGTGGCCCGAAAGTGTTTAGGTTTCATCGGGTTTAGGGCCGGGGTAGGGTCTATAAAATACGTCCGGTACATATTTAGGGCCGGGTTTGTGTTAGGGCAAACTCAGTTTCACCGGGCCCATGTACACCCCTCACTCCATCCCAAGGAGTCCCCGTTAGACCAAAAGCATTTGGATATCTTGAATTATTGCCCATGCTCTGCAGGGCCAACGAGCCCTGCCAAGGAAACCCAGGAACCCAGACCCCGATCCTGTGGATAGTGATGTTGAGAAACTGAAACTGAACTATGCCGAATCCAACCGGTTTGAATTGGTTCGGTTTGTTTTAACTGGTTCAAAAATTGAATCCAGTTTGTGGAAAATTGAACCAGCTAGACAAATAAATTTACACCCTTTTCTCCTAGGGTTTAGATCGCGCTTAACCTTCATATATCGAGTTTGGAATAGCCGCAGATCACTCTCTTGAAGCAAAGTGCTTAGTCCTTGGAATCCAAATGATCACAGTACAATGCTATTTCATATTCGTTTCGTGCTGCTAAATGTTGTTCTCGACTCATTTATATCTTCAGTTTTTTTTTTCTTTTATAATTTTATAATTTTTGTTCCTAATTTTTTGCAAGCTGGAAATTTTGGAGTCATCTTTACAGCGAGTTGGTTGTTCATTGATACCTTTCTCGTGTCTGAGGATGACGAAATTGTTTCAGATCCGTTGATGTTATTTTTCATTGGCCAAGGAATGATAATGGAATGTCACATTCCTTGTGCTTTTATTGCCAATGGTACATTTCACAGTTTCACTGTCTTTCCTGTAGTTTGTTCAATTCATTGCTTTTTGATACAATCCATTTTTTACTCTTGGATGCTGAGTTATGTTATTTGTATGCACTTTTTGTCTCATACAGCAAGCTGATGCACATTTTTCACTATCAGATGAGGTGGGAGATTTATTTGATATTGTTTCTATACCCAATCTAAGTGCAAAAGAATGTGGATATGCTTGATATGTGTGACATTAAGTGGTGCAAAGCATTTCTATGAAGTTCTTAATTTCCAATGCAGTAGTGATTTGGCTGAGAGAAAAAAGTCAAAGACTCATTTTAAACACATGATATTGCTATTTACATGTGAGCATTAATATACCCTTGTGGTTGTATTCATTGGCCATTGAGGGGTTCTTTATAATAATAATGCTCAAATTGAAGTTCTTTTGGAATTAGTCAGGCTTCTTGTGCTGTTATGAATGTGCTTGGAGTTTGGAATACATTCCCACATCTCATTTGTCAGTCTCTTTTGATGGACAAGTTTTTGTTTTTGTTTTTAAACAGATGATATTGCTATTTACATGTGAGCATTAATATACCCTTGTGGTTGTATTCATTGTGCATTGAGGGGTTCTTTATAATAATAATGCTCAAATTGAAGTTCTTTTGGAATTAGTCAGGCTTCTTGTGCTGTTATGAATGTGCTTGGAGTTTGGAATACATTCCCACATCTCATTTGTCAGTCTCTTTTGATGAACAAGTTTTTTTTTTTTTTTTTTATTTTATTTTTTTAAATTAGCAAGCCATATATTTCAAGACTTAAGAAACACTGATATGTTAGCTCTCTAGCATAAGTGCACGAGCCAATTTTTGTATGAATTGAATTGGTGTCTTGGAATTTGCTAAAGTGCTTAGGGAGATTGGTTGATTTTTATATGGATGTCAATAGGCTTCAGCATACATGTTTCATGTGAAGTTTGGATTTTCCTGTTGTTTTATGATGCTAGATGAAGATATAATGGCATAATGCTTATTCCACCTATGTTCACCAAAATGGAAATTATATTACACATTTTTGTCACATATATAACAGTTTTTTGAAAGCTGATTGTTGTTGGATTGTTTGACAATCTGCAACATGGTTATCAAGCTTGAGAGTTAACATATATTTGTTGAGCTACTGCAGACTTGAATTGTGGACTCAGTCCTTATGCCGGATAGAATATACATTGACAAAAGCATTTGTAAATAAACATAATTATAGTACATAAAATTTTCATGATTTAACATTTTAACTTTATAATGAAGAGAACAGAAGACATAACTTACTAGCATCTTAATTGCTGCCTACCAAAATAAAATATCTTAAATTTTAAGCTCCTATGGATGCCTTCTTCAAAACTGAACAGAATACAACTGAAAAACATTAAAACATATAAAAGTCTAATAATCCCGATACATGTTGAACAAAATTAACCAGTACATTCCTAAAGAAAAACTATAGGTAAAATAGACTCCCAAACTTGTGTATAATTGAGTTTGATATAAAGACAATTTGTACACAAATTGATTTGCATTTTTGCTTTTTTTTTTTATTTTTTTTTTTATTGTAGGAAAGCACATATCTTTTCTCTCCCCTTTCCACGCAACAATTAAGAGTTCATATAAGAATTTACTCCCCAAAGGTAGGAAAGTTTGACAACTCCAACCATTGTAATTTTCAAAGTGAGTCTGCACTTCAAGTAGAGTTAAGCGTTTGTGGGAATTTAAACTATGTACCCACAGAGCATGTTATGCATGTTGTGCTCTGTTCTTTGGAAAATGTATGTCATCTTGTCAAACTACATAAGTGAATCCTTTTACCACAATAAGTCATCCTTTATGTTCTGAATCATTTTTCAACTTAATTTGAACCTTTTTCTTTGTCAACACTTGATTTAGGCTTGTAAGTTACTGTTCTTGATATCAAGGCTGAGGGTTTCTTATCCTTCATGCTCTTTATCCTTTTGTTTGTGTTTATAATTTTATTTATTTATTTATTGCAGTTCTGTTCAAGGTCTTGATTGGAAAAGTTGAACAGAAAATAAACCTACTGCTTCTTCAGTGTTGATGTGGCCAAAGACATACAATTCTTTTGTAGAGGATTGTGTCTCATCTTAATTCAATTAGCTGGTGCTGTAGTAACTCCAAAGATCTTAAGTGAAACTTTTTGGTGGTTTACTTACGTGTACAGGTAAGGTCTTTTTCCATGTGAGCTCTTCTCTGTGTGTATGCGCACCCCTTTTATTATATCCAGTAAATGTCTGATACAACTTTTAAGCACTCGTTAAACAATCAGAATTTTAATGATTTATTTTAGAAAATGCAAATGGTGGTGTGCTTTGACTGAACAAACACTGCCTATATTTCATAGTTAACTAGCCTTGAATAGATATCCCAGTAATTTTGCCCCAAAAAAATGATGATTATTAGCATGATTATTGCCTTTTCTTTTGGGGTGAAAAAGAAGGAACATTAGTATGTCTTCTCAATTGGCCAAGTTGTCATCTATGAACTATGATGCAGGAGCTGAAAACAAATGGCATATGTGATTCATTGATCATTTAGTTAGTGATTCTCTAATCTTTCACCTGTTTCAAATTTGTGGTGTTACTCAGTATCTCCATGAAGACTTGGAGGCAATTTATTGGACTGTGTATATATTTGTTGGTGTGGAGTTCATTTATATCATCTCCTGTAAGCTATCTCATATCCTCTTAGTTAATTTGTCTCTTACTCTCTTCACTCTCCAATAGTATTTATTTTCCTATCAAAATAAAAATACATTACATGTTTGTTTAGTGCAATTTAGAATTTTAGATCATACCTATACAGATTTGTCAGTTGTGCTTGGTCTATTACCTTCTTGGTTTTGTACTTTTGTACCCTTTAAAGTGAGAATCTTGTAAATCAAGGAATGGGATCTACACTCAATGCAATATATTTATACAAATGGAAACAATTTTTTTTAATTTTTTCAGTGTAAGATTTCTCATTTTGGAGAATTCTAGTCCAAGTCACTTCTGATAGACAAAAGCAATAATCGAATTTTATGATTATTATCTTTGATACACACAAGAAAGAATTCAATGCAATCATGCTCGTGCTCATATGGACACCCACATCATGCCCTTGTTTTCTTTTAATTTTGGCAAATTGTGTTTTGCAATTCTAGATTGTGGATTCTGCAAATTCAAACTTCAACAGTGGAAATGACAGAACCTTTCATCCCATCAAGAAATTTGTGATGCAATCTTATTTTGACAGGCACATAGAATTACATGATTCAGTTTTTGATAATTTTATGTCTCAAGAAGACAATGTTGGTTTGTGTCAAGTGCTTCCAAAAAACCATGATTTTGTGCCAAGATTGTCAGTTCTGAAGCGAGAGCTTATTGGCGAAGGTTCTCATCGTCATGTGTCTACATTACTAAAATTTCAAGCTCGGCGATCAGAGTCTTCGTCCCAACTTCTAAGCTCCTCGTGTGACTTCATAATTATTGAAAGACTACCTACCGGTGTTTTTGCTGATCCATTTGAACTACAGCGACTTGTTCAGCGTGGTGGTATGTACTTTACATGCTTCAGAATAAAAAGGAAAAGAAATTCATAGTTTCAAGACTATCACTTTTTTTAAAAAAACCCTAATTTTTAGACACAAAAAAAAGGACTATCATTTTTTCATGCCAATAAACTTTTTTCTTTCCTTGCAGTCTTCAATGATGTTGATGTCTTTGGTGATACAAATCTGGAACTTCCTTCCTTCTTGTCTAATCGTTCTGCTGTTGAAATACATTTGGTTGTTGACCCAAATAAATTTCTAGAGCCAACTGATATCAAGATTGAGCTTCCATTGCATGCGCGATATCAAGTAAGAGGCTATTAAGTTCAATTACCCTTCTTTTTTAGTTCCATTTTCAATTAGCTCTGTGTAGTTATATATTTTTTAATCTAATGTTTAAAAAATAAAAGCTTATAGTCTTGCATTTGCTATGATATAAAGATGGGAAACTCATTGTCTTCTATTTGCGGTAAGACTCTACTGTTATCGGTTCTAGTAGTGTCGAGTGGCAATGGCATCCTTTCTTGTTTTGAAAGTTCTGGAAGCACCAATAAAATTTCAAAATATTTATTGTCCTCGTGGAATTTAACCCCATCTGAAAATGAGAAATGCTATTGAGTCAGAAAATATTTGTGGAAACCTTCAATAGAAATCATGAGTTATTGGATGAAATGAGGTGACAGTATCTACTTAGTCATTAATAATCAAATATCATATCTATTCATCAGGATAATTTAATTTTACTAGTAGTCTTAAAACTTCTAACATCTTCGTAGTTGTAACATGGAAAAGAACAAAAATTAGTTTTCTTTGAATATTAGACTATTCTTGTGTTGCCTAATTTTCTTTCGTTCCTTCTCCTTCTATTGCAGCCTCTAAATGAAAGTGGCTACTCCACAGTTGAACTTGGTATGCCTGATATTCTGGTGCGCTGCAGCACAAAGGAAAGGTCAGAAAATCAAAATTATTTCTTCAAATTGACCAACAATGATGCTGATGTTATGTATGAAGCTGATGTTCTTTGGAGAATTCCTTCTGGGAAAAAGGCACATTCTAACCTAGTCTTTGTCATTACATTTAGTGCAGCCTTGTTATCAACTCTTGTAATTGTTCTCTCGTCATTAGAATATTCTAAGAGCAGAGTGAGAAAAGATTCCAAGCAATCTTAGAAGTTCTTCCGCCAAGAATTCTGGGTATTGACTATAGTGTCTTGTCCCTTCTTTTATGGGTATTGACAAAGTTTAGGTGGCTTTAATATTGGTCAGTCAACCAAGGTCAGAGTATATGTCTGTGCTTATGAAAAGAGTGTTCATAGCAATGGAAAGGACTCGAATCCACATTCTTTTGAGATATGTTCTGAACATTGACTTCTTTGCTGACTCTCCTTGACAGTATATCTCGTCTATAATAACCCCCCAGGCATGATTTGGGTGAAAATTGCTATTACTACCCTTACAATGGCTAGGATGGATTTCTCTCTGTCTCTTCATCCGTGTTAATTCTTTGGGAATTCTTCGGCGAAGAGTGAAGATTCTAACTAAATTTGTAGACGATTTTTTTCTATTATAAAATGAGTAATCTTCACTCTTCATTGAAAGGTACAATAATGAATTGTCTATGGCCTGTCTTCTTATGCTACTGGTTCCAAACAAGGCCTAAAACTTCAACTTACAGCAATATTCTAATGGATGAACCGAATCTTATTAGGTTAGTAGTGGTGGGTCCTGTAATATGACAATCACAAAACTAGAGGTCACATTGCATCAAGAAGGTGTGCAAGTTCATGTATAATAATCCCATGAAGTCTCAAATGTTGTTACCAAATAGATTTTGATATAGTTTAGGCACCTTGACCTGTTGCATTATCAAAAAGTCAATTTCAATCTCTCTGGATCTCAAATCAATTTCTGATTCTGATCAATTTTGGGGGGTCAAAGTCTAATAATAGGTACTCTATTAGTTACTTCTAGATCCACATCAAAGAAGCAAACTCTAATACGAAGTCTAACAAATTAAAAAGGCTGAATTGAAATATCGATTGTCAATTAGCTGTTGAATTAAATTGGACTCAAGTCAGCTTAGAGTGTCACCCGTCTAAAATGTCTTAAAATGCACCACGTGAAACTCATGTATGATAATGAAGAATTAAGATAATAGAATGATTCACTGTTACGGAGTAGGTACTTCAGAAGCAAAATAATAGTGCATTATTTTCCATATTTCATGAAAGTAGCAGACCTAGGGTCTTTTCTTCTTTGACCTCTTAGGTTGAGGGAGAATCAAGATTGGTTTCAATAAAATAATTATATTAGTCGTTTGTAGTTATTATTAGGAAATTAGTTATCTATTATAAGAAGTTATATATATGCTCTCAATTATGACTCTCTCATGCATAATTTAAACTGTCACTTTCTATTAGGTCACACTATTATCTGAGCTTTTTGGGTATTAATCTCATTTTCAGCCTATATCTAATTATCGCCTTATGCCTTATACAAACATTTCACCCCCTATCACATCATTTATTATGATTCTATGAATTTGTTGAAACAAATTTCATTCTAAGATTTTGCAGAATTTTACTGTTGTACATCTTTTGGAGAAAATGTTTTAAATAAAAGAAGGAAAATCCTAAGTGCTTTCTTTTAAAAAATGCCTTTGAAATCTTCAATAGCAAAGCCAAACTAGCTTGGTCTATTTATGTATTGAAAAAATATAAATTATAAGAAAAAGAATACTCAAATCTTTTCCGATTCTTGAAGCACGTTGTTATTTTACCAAAAAAAAAAAGTGTATAGAATTTCATATAATCTAAATTTTACGAGAGGAAGAATAAACAAAAGTACATATGAATTTTCACGCGGTAAACTAATGTATATTTCAATATTTTAATCAGTTATGTGTACACACTGATATCAATCTCTTTTAATCATTTTTACTCTTTTGTCGTCTGAGTAACTTTTCTGGTAATAGTGACTATCAGATAGCATGTTATTTGTCATGGTGGCTTTGTACAATGCGTGACTTGGATTTAATAAATAAAAATAAATACGAGGTTAAACGTTAAAATGAGATTTTTTAAAATCTTCTTCGCGTTAGTTCATATTGGAGATTTGTAAATCCTAACGTATCAAAATGTCAGAATATCAATGAAGAAAGAACATATCCTAAACTGGTGTAAGTGCTTGTGGTGGCTCCTCTTTTGCTCTAAAGAATAGAAAGAAGAAGTTCGACTACAACAACGGCAAGTGTTTGCATGGACTTGATGCAGTGGTGTTTGAGTCTGCGACAGAATGAAACCTAGGGAGATTGTTTCTTCATTGTCTGTTATGATGATTTCTTGTTCTGTTTATGATGATAAATACTATGCATCTTATGTGAAATGTTCTCGAATCTATGAATACTGAAGGTTGAATTGAAGTGTAATTATTTTATTTTGGCTAATGAAGTTGTTGATGCTAAAAAAAATTGGAAAATTTAGGAGAATAGTAAAAAAAGTAAATGGAAGTATTTAGAAGAAAGCAAATGGAAGGATGAAGAAGAGATGAAGAAGATGTTGCAAATAATTTATGGAATTAATCAAGAATTGAGGAATATTATAAAATGGGACTACACAATGGATGGAGCCACCATGACAAATAACATGCCACTTGATTGTCACTACTATCTGAAACATTACTTAGGTGATAGAAAGGTAAAATTACTTAGGTGATAGAAAGGTAAAAATGACTGACGGAACTTGATAGTGGTATTTATACTTGACTCATTAAAATAGAGTGTATACTAGTTCACAATGTGAAAATTTATGTGTATTTTTGTCCATTCTTCTTTTCACAAGAACTTAATATTCTGTGCAAAGCATTTAGACAGCGAGGACAACACAGCGTTATAATACTAATCTAACACACAAAAAACAATGCATAAATAAATTGGAATTAATACAACCAATAATTTAAAGAGCGTTATATTCGCTTTTATTATTATTATTATTATTATTATTATTATTATTATTATAATAGGCGAAAGAACCTAAGATTGAGAAGTTTAAAAGTGGTAAAGGATACAATTTTTTTAAGAGAAAAGCTCTACATCCATGTAAAAGTTACATGGATGCTATCCATGTAAAAGTTACATGGATGCTATCCATGTAACTTTCACTCCACGCCCCCACACCTTGTTTGTTTTACACGCGCCATTTATAATTTATATAAATTTTTTATTTTGTTTTATCAACGTTTCTCAACGTAAACCTTCTCATACAACATAAACCTCTTTCATGTTCTTCTTCTTCAACTTAATTAAATTTGTTGTTCTCCTCTTTCGCGCTTTTCTTCTCTGCATTATGGATCTGGATTGATTCAATGCAATTATCTTCGTCGTTCATCTTCTTCTTCGTTTTCTTCTTCGATCTGCACTTTTGAATTGAAACAATGAATGAATCAACTTCAAATCAGTTGAATGAGTGTGATTTTGATGATTCTTCTCAAACGCATCAATTTGATGAGGTTTGGATTATTGAATTCTGAATCGAATTTAATGGAATGAAATTTCTAATTTTATTTGAAGTGAATTGAATGGACTGAGGTGTACATTTGAATTTAATTGAATTGAATTGATAATATGTAACTGTGAGTAATTGTGAGTGTCAGTAATTGTGAGTAACTCTAAGTAAATGTGAGTAACTTTTCGGTTCGGTCCACAGAAAGGAGTCTAACAAAAATTAGACCAATATGTTCTGTTTTCTTCCCTAAACACTATATAATTGTTTCACCGTAATTAAGATTTCGGTTCACCATAACTAAGATTTTGGTTCACCATGAGTACTGTGTTCGGTTCATTCTGCACTATTCAAAACTCTTCTTCCTCACCTTCTACTGCTTCTTCACCAGACCGCAGAAAGGAGTCTAACAAAAATTAGACCAATATGTTCTGTTTTTTTTCCTAAGCACTATATAATTGTTTCACCGTAATTAAGATTTCGGTTCACCATAACTAAGATTTCGATTCACCATGAGTATTGTGTTCGGTTCACCATGAGTACTATGTTCGGTTCATTCTGCACTATTCAAAACTCTTCTTCCTCACCTTCTACTGCTTCTTCACCAGAGAGAGAAGGAGGAAAAGACAAAAAAAATACAGCAGCAACAACAACAAAAGAATAACGATAGGGTTTCAGGGTTTAGGGTTTTAGGGTTTAGGGTTTATGGGTTCAGGGTTCAATGTACAGGGGTTCAGTTGTTTCAAACTTTTGGTTTGTCCTGTGTATTAATTTCGGTTCACCGTGTTCATAGTTGAGGGTTTAGGGTTTAGGGTTTAGGGTTCAGGGTTCAGGGTTTTAGGGGTTTAGGGTTTAGGATTTAGGATTTAGCATTTAGGGTTCAGAGTTCAGTGTTCAGGATTTGGGTTCAGGGTTTAGGATTTAGGGTTTAGGTTTTAGGGTGTAGGATTTAGGGTTTAGGTTTTAGAGTTTTAGGGATTTAGGGTTTAGGGGTTCAGGGTTCAGTGTTCATGGTTCTAGTTTTAGTGTTTAGGGTTTAGGGTTTAGGGTTTAGGGTTCAGTGTGTAGGGGTTCATAATTTTTTGGTAAACAGGAGAGCGATTTGGATTACTCTTCTGAAACGAATCAAACTAACAAAGTTTGGATTATTCAATTTTGAATCAAATTGAATGGAATGCAATTGCTAATTTGAATTGAATTAAATGGGGGGAGGTGTACTGAATTGAATTGAATTGAATTGATAATATGTAAATTATAGGCAGAGTTATTTGAATTTGATTTTATATAATGGATTATATTTCGTTCACTCAATACTATACAATTGTATTATTTTCGCTTCACCATGAGTACTGTGTTTGGTTCATTCTACACTATTCAAAACTCTTCTTTCTCACTTTCTACTGCTTCTTCACCAGAGAGAGAAGGAGGAAAAGAAAAAAAAAATACAGCAGCAACAACAACAAAAGAATGACGATAAAGAGAAAACACGTGAAAAAGAAGGAACGCGAAAAAAGGAGGAGAAGGAGAAACGCGAAGAAGAAGGCAAAGAAAAAGAAGACGCTCCGTGCGTAAACGAGTGTGAGAAGAAGAAGAAGAAGCGTAATGAGCGGGCGCGTGTTTTCACTTTCATTAATGCGCGTGACTCTATTCGGAATTGGGCCAACTTAGTTACATGATTACATGGATGTGTAGCGTGCTTTTTTTAAGAATTCTTTTCAAGATTTGAACCTTTATAAATGTCTCTCGAAAATTTTAAGAATTCTTTTCAAGATTTGAACCTTTATAAATGTCTCTCGAAAAAAATAAATTTCTGAGAAGTTCTATTCACAGGAATTTTCTCACATTTATAAATATCGTTTTTTCCTTAGTGGTACTTTTGTAGATCCAAGCAATCTTCCCAGCCTGTTGAAAGCAAGCACGCCTTAACAATAATCATAATAAGTAATAATAATGAGTAGTTTGGAATGGTTAACTAATTTGAGTTTTCGGCTATATAGCCAATGGAAAGAACATATGAAAATGATGGTCCATGTCATGGAAGGCCAAATTCTTTGGTTCTGGACACCTTATGTATAATATTTTTTAATTTTATTATTTTTAATAGTGGCTTATTGGAAACCAAACCTAGTGATCACTTTTGCTATGCACACTACTTAGACCATATATGGAATTGACATATTCAAGTCCTTATGCGAAGCTAATTTTAATATTTCTTGGATAAAATGCCACACACCCCAACAAAAAGTGAAATAAATAAATAAATAAAGTGATGGTGATGTTACTCATACATATGCATATAACATGCATTAAGGATTCATATAGAAGGACAAATATGACACTTGGTGTCCTAGGAAAGCTGGGTATAGCAAAATCTTATCAAGTTTGACATTACATTATTAAAAGTCATATTTGATTATTTAAAAACACTTTATACTCGATGCTTAGAGTTCTAGAGTAGGATTTTAGGTGTACTAATTAAGAACGATAAAATTATTTAAAACAAGTTCAAAACAAGATGTGAATCACTTTTAATTTTTAAACCCTTCTTTTTAGCCATTTTTTTTTTTAAAAGGAGTGGGGTTTGAAATTCTATTAGGTAGCGTTTGGTGGAGAGACAGAAACTGAAAGATTGAGACTGAGAAACAGAAACTAAGAGACAGAGATAGAAATAAATCTCAGTATTCTGTTTGGTGCAAAGTGGGAGACATAAATTAAAATAAAAATAAAATTTTAATTTAATTTGTACAAAAGGTAAAATTAGAATTAATTAATTGAAATGAGAGTATTTTAAGTATAAAATATTATTAAAGTTTCAATCTCTATCTCTAAAAATTTCAGTCCCCTATGTCCTTACTTTTTGGAGGTACTGAAATACTAAAATTTTAGGGACTGGACAGAAATTTTAGTAGCAGTCTTTAAGCCAACAAACATAATATTGAGTATCAATCTCTCAATCTCTGTCCCAGTACCTCAAAACAAACACTACCTTATGCGATTGTTCTAAATTAGAACAACTTCATAATGAAAATTGACAATATGCTAAAAATTGTTTGAAAAATTAATGATATTAAACTTTATAACTTCACTAAAGTTCTCGTTTTAGTTAAAAATCAGAACGAAATACATTGTAAATTAAAGTACTTTACCACATTTTTTTTATTAATCCAAATATCTTCATTATTTATGCGATCATCAAAAGTTAACTAAAATATATAGCATTCCAATTTCCTTCTCAACATCACTGAAAACCTAACCATTCTTTTATTTTAGGTAAATGAAAACTTAACAATTTGATTCATGTATGTATGCATGATTTTGTTGCAAAAATTACAAATATAAATTAACAGCTAGTGTTTCATGAGAAGTAAAGTTGTATAAGCAGGAAGATGCCAACAGGGAAAAGAGAAAGAAGATTCATCCAAGATTTGGTAGCAGCACGTGTGGAAGACAATTTGACGGCGTGTCCCTCAAAATCTTAATATACTAATTATATATTCATTTTCAACCACAAAATATCATTAATAATAATTTTGCTTTTGGAGCACCGAGCTAGCAGCACTAAGAAATGCAACAGCAACTAGCACAACAGGAAAATAAATAAATAAATAAATAATAAGAAGATTTTAACAAGAAGTTTGTCGCCATGAATATGTTTGGTTCTGAAAATAGAATAAAATATTAAAAATAAAAAAATATAAATAATAAATATACAAAAATTAATATTTTTATATTTTATTTAGTAATAAATTAAAATAAATTATAAAAATTAAATTAAATTTATTTTTTATTTAAAAAATTTAAAAATAATAATAATAAATATAATTATAAAAAATTAACAAAAATAATAAAAAAATAAAAAATAAATTATATTTTTTATTAATATTTTTAGACATAATATGTTTGACTATATTTTATCCGTCAAACACAATTTTATTAGTATTTCATACCTATAAATAAGCACCACGTATAGGTTGTTATGTTGTGTGCAATTTGTGTTTTCTTGATTTTTTTTATTCTAAAAGTTTAATTTCTGTGTAAGTATAAAAAAATAATTTTACACTATTTTTTAATTATATATAATAATATATTAATAAAAACATTTAAATCAATGAGTGTCAAATATTTTCGTTAAAATAATAATAATGCGTAATCAAATATTTGTATACAATGAAAGATTTTTTTTTTTTTTTTAAGTTTTGGGATGGGAGTGGATATATAGTGGCCACAGAGCACACAGGCAGGTAGTAACCAGTAACCACAAAGCACGCTTCCTGCTTCTTAGTTGCCACAAAAGTCATCAATAGTGTGTCAAAATCGAAAATGAATTTCTCTCACCATTTATTTATTGATTTTTATTTCTTAAAATAGTACACGTTTATTTAACTAGTATTCTAAGGACAATATTAGTTAAACGAAAAATAACTAACTTTAGTCGATGGAATTATTAGTTTATTCGTCTGTTTAAGTAATGTTACATTTTAGATATTATCTTGTATATATAGTAATTTATGGACTAACAAAATTTTTTTTAATTGAGTTTATATTGCAGCAAATTAGTCTTTTAATTATAGGTTTTAAACTTGAATTTTAAAATTAAAAAATGATAAAAAGACTTCTATTTGTCTTTTTTTATGCTATTTAATTTCTGTAGTTGAGTCGATTATTCGGATAATAAAATTCAAATGATGATAATTTTGCCTAAATAAAATAAAAAAAGTGTATTACATTTTTGATAGAGTAAATCAGTAAAAGTTTAAAATATTGAAAAAAAAAATATTTAATCAACTAGCAAAACCCTAGCTAATCATCATGCATATTCTTTAAGCCATCGAAGGCACTATATCTTATCATCATGCATGCATACTCTATAAGGCTGTGTTTGTTTACAAAGTAGACAGGATACCGAGACAGGGACACTAAGACACAAAATTGTGTTTGACAGAGGAGACATGGGCAGAGACAATGTGTCCAGAGACACTGAATTAGTGTATTTTGTGTCCATCCTGACAGGAAGGACATAGAGACACTAACAAGGGACACAACTTATTTTTTATTTTTTCTTTCATTATTCTTGTTAATTTTTCATTGTTATATTTTTCATTTCAAATTTTTTGAATAAAAAAATGAGAATAAATTAAATTTTCATAATTTGTTATAGTTTATCACCAAACAGAATACAAGAACACAAAATTTTATGTTTTTGTCCATCAGTGTCTTGTCCTGTCATGTTCTCGGTGTCTTGTCCTGTCCTATTCTTAGAAGCAGACGCAGCCTAAATTCTTCGAATATCTTTTTGATCTCTTGTTTTCTAGTTTAATTTTCTCTCTTTAATTATTTGTTAGGAGAAATAATATTGATGGATCACTAATTCAACTTGCTCAATAGTAAATATGTATATATACAATCGGTGAATCTTACTTTGTCACATCAAAATTAATATGTCAACTCAATTATTTCCTTGCTATAATTAGTTTATTTATTTTTCTTCGAAATTTTCAACATATTGAAATTTTTGTCTAAATAGATTAATTAATACGATTTAAGTCATTTGGACTTTGAAATTGTTGGAAGAATTATTTCCTCACGAGGAAGAATAATCTATACTGGTGTAAGTGCAAGTTAAAGAGTCAAACAATTGAAAATTACATCACATATATTATGTAAATTGACATTTTAAGTTTGGATATCCTCTACTTTTCCATTCTATATGAACAATGATAAAATATATGGTGATAATCTACAAGAAAGCGATATATAATGCACGTACCAAACGCACTTAGCTTGTGCCACTAAAATAAAATTCTTCACAAGAAGTATATAAATTTTGCATCATAATCTTTGGAATTCGTATAAATTAGGGTTAAATAAGATTTTGGTTTTTAAGGTATAGACTGAAAATTTATTTCGTTCTTAATTTTTTTTTGTATACAAAATCGTCCCTAAGATCCAATTGATTTTAAAATCGTCCTTTGGACAATTATACCCTCACCTCACCCTATCACCATCTCACTTACCTGTCCCTCTCGATTCTGCTCTGCTTCTCGGCTTCTCCTCTCCTTCGCCCCTTCCCTTCTTTCTTTCTCTCTTTTTCAAAGAATCACAAAGAAAACAAAGACAAACAACAAATTTCAACTTCAACTTCAACATCTCCAGCAACCAATTCATTGGCCACTTCCATTGAAACTGCGTACTCTCCAACAATGGGAGTTTCAAAACAGAACCCGCAAACAAGGAAACAGCGAATAACAATAGAAGTTTTAAATCAACAAGCAGAAATAAAGCAAAAATAAACAACAAAATTTGCATTTCAAAGAACAACAAAATCAACAAAGCAATAAGCAGAAATGAAAAAAATTTACAGTTCACAGCATTAACAAGAAGTAGAAAATAGAAGCAACATTAGAAGCAGAAAAAATACAAGCAGAAACAGAATTGAAAATAGAAGCAGAAGCATAATTGAAAACAGAAATAACAACACAAACATAAGCAGAATCTGAAGCATAAAAAACAGAAGCAAAAAAAATAGAAATAGAAGAATAATGGATTAACAAAATAAAAAACAGAATCATAATTGGAAATAATGTGATTAACAATGGATTAACATAATCAGAATTGGAAACAATAGATTAACAAAATTAGAATTAATGTGATTAACAATGTAAATCAGAAATAAAAGCAGAATTGGAACCCTAAGCAGCGGCGCGGAGCAGTCACCATCGATGAGAGAGCGGAGCGAGAAAGGGCAAAGAGGAAGAACAGATCGGAGAAGGAGAAGGGGGGCTGCTGTGCCATCGCTGAGCTTCTAACGCCGTTGCCAAACTGCCGCCGTTGAATTCACCAAGAAGGACGATGAAGACAACGAATTCGGAAGAAAGCCATCACCGAGCTTCTAACGCCGTTGAGTTCAGCAAAAAGAAGAACGACGAAGACAATGAATTCGGGAGAGAGCAACCGAGGGAGAAGACCACATCAGAGTGGGAGCTGCCCCTTCTTCTTCTTCTTCTCCCCCCCCCCCCGGTTCTTCTTCCCATCTGCGTTCTTTCTTTGTCCTTTTTTCTTTTTTTTTTTCTTTTTCATTTTATAATTTTTAGTTAAGGGTAATTTGAGAATAAAATTTAAAATTTTGGTAAAAAGACAATTTTAAAACCAAGTTAAATCTTATGGCCAATTTTATTTACAAAAAAAGGTTAGGGACAAAAAATTTTTTTGGCCTATACCTTAAGGACCAAAATCGTACTTAACCATACAAATTGAGTAATTCAATTATATATATATATAACATAATCTATTATTAACAAATTTAGCAGCACTACAATAAAAATCACTTTTAATAGCGATAATATAATAATTACTAAATGTTTTATTTTATTTATATTTTTGTGTCAATTATATATTTGTTGTTATTATTATATGTTATAATGACAATTATATATTTTTTACTACTAATAAAAAGATCTTTGTCAACAATTATATAATTATTACTAAAATTTTTTAACAATAAAATATAAGACAATTAATATTTAATTGTCGATAAATAGGGCAAAAAACTAGAATAAGCTAAGGGAAGTTGCAAATTACCTAAATAAGCCAAAGTGAAATTCGTTTCAGCAATGAGCCAAACACTATTTTAATGCAATTCGAACCAGGGTGGTTCGAACTACAATCCTTAATAAATCGAACCAGGGTGGTTCGAATTAGGGTGAGAGAAACGTTGAACGTAATTCGAACCAGGGTGGTTCGAACTCAGAATCAATATAATTCGAACTGGGGTAGTTCGAATTATGCATTCGAAATGAACCCATGTAATTCGAACCACCCTGGTTCGAATTACCCTTGAAGTGGCTCCTTAGTAATTCGAACCAACCTGGTTCGAATTACTCGTGATTTGGGTATATAAGGAGTTCGAATCAGCCTCATTCGAACCATTCTTCCTTTGCCCTACCCCACCAAATTCCAGAGAAAACGACCCAGATTCTCTCCAACGAAGACCTGAACGGAATACTCTGCTGATGGGGGACGATCCGGCACGGTTATATCGCTTGGACGGAGTTGCTCATATAGCCGGGGTCATCAACGAGGAGGTTAGTACAGAATTAACTTCGTGCTAGCGCTATATGTGATTTAGTGGTTTTGCATGCGGGTTAGATGGTGGTTTATGTAGGAGATTTAGGTTAGTGGTTTATGTTAGTGGTTTATGTTTGTGGTTTATGTTAGTGGTTTATGTTAGTGGTTTATGTTAGTGGTTTAAGTTAGTGGTTTATGTTTGTGGTTTATGTTAGTGGTTTATGTTAGTGGTTTTATGTCAGTGGTTCTACTTAAGCTGTTCTATGTTAGCGGTTTAGTTGTGCGGTCTATTGGTTTGTTTTGCATGTGGTTCTTGTTGATGTATTTTGATGCGGTTTTACTTAGTATAATGTTTTGTTGATGATTTATCGTGTTGATGGTTTTTGGCGTTGTTTATTAAGCTGGTTCTAACATTGCCGTGCATTTCATGCGCAGCCTCAGCGATGCATCAGGAGCATGCGCCGGCAGCAGGGCATGCGACTGGATGACAGATACGTTCCGTACTTGCAGATGGCCGGTCTATACCATCTTGCAAGGCTGAACGATAGATGGTTCCGGTTAGACGAGGCCCTTGTCAGTGCATTCGTCGAGCGATGACGTCCAGAGACGCACACGTTTCATATGCCCTTCGGAGAGTGCACGATCACACTCCAGGACGTGGCATACCAGTTGGGTTTGCCAGTGGACGGGCGTTACGTTAGCGGCTGCCTATCAGAGTTCCATATATACATCCAGGGTGGGCGTCCAGCCTGGGAGTGGTTCCAAGAGTTGCTTGGAGTGATACCTCCTCCTAGCCAGGTTCAGAAGTACGCAGTGAACGAACTGCAGCTGGTTTCAGGAGACTTTTGGTGAGTGCCCCGAGGGAGCCGATGACGAGACTGTGCGCCGATATGCCCGTGCGTACATCATGATGTTGTTGGGCACGCAGCTGTTTGCGGACAAGTCCGGCAACCGCATTCACATCAGATGGCTTCCGTTTGTAGCTAGGCTGGAGGATATGGGGACCTACAGCTGGGGTTCTGCAGCACTGGCATGGTTGTACCGGTGCATGTGCCGAGTGGCGAACAGGAATGTTATCAAGCTAGCGGGCCCACTTCAGTTACTTCAGTCATGGATTTTCTGGCGATTTCCTCGGTTTAGGCCTGCAGGGTGCAGGGTTTGAGACGTTCAGCTGACCATTGGCCTCCGACGGGTGTGTCCGGGTTGGCGACAGAGGCCACACCTCTTTGGCCGGTTCGGATCTGCCTTGTCCATATTCGTCCGTATCCTAGTGGATCTCGGACGACCCTCTCTCGCACGCCTCTTGGCAGGGTCCGGAATCACGGTGGGCTCGTCGTAAGGTGGCCAGAAGCCCTCCGGTATCGATGGTGTGAATCCCATCCGGTACACACTGAACACTGAACTAATCTGATACACGCTGTGAACATAAGAGGACCAGGTAACCCGTGAGTAGGCGCAGCATGCAAGTGCGTGCTGGCACGGGAAATGAAGCGCCTGGAAGTACCCGCAGTCACAGGTCCGAGAGGCAAGCGATACTCTGTAGCTACCCAACGAGAAAGAACCAGTAGGAGTGGTCTCTGCTACGGTGAATTCGGAGTTATCTCGGTCATACAAAGTCATCGTGAAGCACCTGGCCATCTTCAAGTTGGCCTCAATGGACTTCACCAAGTGCTGACTGAATTGTTGTCCGGTTCCCATCTGGGCCTCTGCCTCTCTCCCCTTGCGAACAAAGAGTTCCACAAGCCTACCATATGTTGCCTTCACCAGGGAGGATACAGGGAGATTTCTGACACCCTTGAGGATCGAGTTCACACACTCGGAGATATTCGTCGTCATGTGACCGAATCTCCGCCCCTCATCACGATGCTGAGTCCACAAGGAATAATCAATCTGGTTTGCCCACTCACACATCGTCGGGTCCTCAGACCGCAGAATATCAAACCAGTAATCAAACTCAACCTCGGTCTTTGCATACGCTGCATTCACTAGAAGCCTCCGTGCGTCCTTCCCCTTGAAGGTAAGGGCAAAGTTAGCCGCTACGTGTCGAATGCAGAATGCATGGTAGGCAGATGGAGGTAACCACCCTCCGTCAGGAGCCTCAAGCGCAGCCTTGATGCCGTTATGCCTGTCCGATATTACCAGCAGACCCGGCTGTGGTGTCACGTGCTGTCGAAGGTGGGAGAGAAAGAATGTCCACGACTCCGCATTCTCACCCTCGACTAGTGCGAACGCAACAGGTAGAATGTTGGAGTTCCCATCCTGTGCAATCGCGATCAGCAACGTTCCCCCGTACTTGCCATACAGATGTGTGCCGTCAATGCTGATTAGGGGCTTGCAATGACGGAATGCCTCGATGCACGGTGGAAAAGTCCAGAAAATTCTGTGAAAATATGCTTGAGACTCATCTACCTGTCCTCCAACTCGAACGGGGCTTGTCCTTAGGACTGCAACAGTACCAGGCATCGTCAGCTGGACTCCCAACACCCACCTAGGCAGCTCATTGTATGACTCATCCCAGTCACCGTAGATGAGGGCAACATCCTTCTGCTTCGCCATCCAGACCCTCCTGTAAGTCGGCCTAAACCCAAAGTGTGCTGTCGTGGCATTCAGGAGCACCTTGATGCTGACGGATGCATCAGCCCTAACCATTGGCATAATGAACGACGAAATCACATGATAATCCAAACTCCCGTGATCACTCGAGATGGATGTGGCCAGACAAGTGTGAGGTCCATTGTACCGTTTGACCTCCCAAATGCCCTTGCGCTGCCGGAGACTCAGTCGAATCAACCATGTGCACACATTCCCAAACTCAGAACACTTGCCCACATACCGACGATGATCAGACTCCACTACCTTGTACTGTACCCCTCGCCAGATGCTGTAAGTCTTCACACTTAACAGGGCCTCATCTTTATCCTGAAATTGCTGACCAACTTGGAACTTTGTCAGACCAGCAGTCCCTTCCGCATCTCTAGCTCCGAATCCAACAGAGTGCCCTGAAACCCCCTCCTGCCTCATGGCATCCAGGTCCAAAGAGGAAAAATGTGGTGGATACTGCTGTGTGCCAGAACTAGAACCACCGACCGCCAATGCAGGCTCAGTCGCTCCAACCTCATCGCCGCTGTCATCGTCAATTATATCCTGCTCGACGTCGTCCTCCTCTGCATCACCCAACAATCCGTCTCCGACGCCAACCGGTGGAACGCCCTGTAAAGCGTTCGACAGAATATCAAATGATCCTACCTCGTCGCCTACGCCGTCATTGAGATCAACATCAAAAGACGGGGAGGCGACAGGTTGGACTGCTGGCTCATACACAGGGACGGAGGAAGAAGCAACGGCAGGCCTGGAACTGGAACCGGCCGCCGTGGCTACAGTGGTGGTATTCCGGTTCGAACCCCCTGAGCTGGATACCACATCAACCAGCTTTGCCAACAATTTTGGTGTCCTCACCTCCGGAAACTGCCTCCGACAAAGAAACATGACTTGCAGGTCCTCATCACTGCCAATGGTGAAACAATCATACTTCACGGTATCCTGCAGGACTGTGATTGGAATGCGGTAGAAAAACTTCTTTACCCGCTTCGCACCTTCCAGACCAAGTTTTATCAGAACAAATCTAACAAGGTCATCATAGCTCGTCGTTGGATTCACGACAATACATAGAGGATCCTTATCTGTGAACTTCACACCGGAACGAGTTTTCCTCTTAATGGATCCTCTGTGGTGAATTAAAACAACAAAACTCTCCTCACTAGCCATCTTACACCCTCTAATGAGAGCAACTCACGTTTACAACCCTATATATACTGCTCTGTCTACCACTAAATCGAACCATACTGGTTCGAATTAGTTGTTGTGTAATTCGAACCAGCTTGGTTCGAATTACTTGATGCAGCATCTCTCCCTATAATTCGAACCAGTCTGGTTCGAATTATATGTTGCAGCTTCTCCCTAAGTAATTCGAACCAGCTTGGTTCGAATTACTTGAACCAACTACTCTTTCTATAATTCGAACTGGCTTGGTTCGAATTATTAATGATTCGAGTTCGAACCACATTGGTTCGAATTATATAAATATATGGTTTGGCTCATTGCTGAAACGAATTTCACTTTGGCTTATTTAGGTAATTTACAATTTTCCTTGGCTTATTTTAGTTTTTTGCCCCGATAAATATATTAGTGGTTATTTTTATTATTGTTAATAAAAATATAAATAACCGCTAAAAGCCTAAAAGTGATTTTTTTTTTAATGGTGATAGCTCAATTAATTATCCTAGATATATACTATGTAACATGATCTATTACTAACAAGAATTCAAAAAATAAAATCTTCCCACAAGACTAGATAACCATTATTTTTTTCTTGTTGATAATGATCTTATCTGCTCAAATGGAATTTCTTCCCACAAAATTAGCTAACCATGATTTTTTTTTTTTCTCTCTTTGTTAATATTGATCTTATCTGCTTAAATGGAATTTCCTCATTTCGTGCAAATTATTCATGTGCATAGTAGGACCGCACTAATCTTCAATTTCTGAAGTAATAAATATTATTATTTACTCTTTTTTCTTAAAAAAAAATCTATAAATTAAAATAATTGTTATTTTAAAATATCTTTAATATCAAGATGGAGTTAATTATTTTTTTCAATATCACCCATAATTGAATTATCATTAATTATATATTCATTTTTATTCAAGAATAATTTTGTCTATTAATATAATTATAACCTTGTCAAAATAAATTTATTACTTTTCTTAATATATGTGTTTTTAAATAATTATTTTTAAAACAAATGAAGTACATAACAAAAAAGACATAGGAGGTTTGACTTCTTTAATGAGAAGAGATTTAGAGAGATAACACTGCCCTTAATTAGTTTTTGTTGTTGTAGTGATTAAACTCATTGACCCAATATAATGGAGACATTCCATAAAGGTATGTTTTTGCACATGAATTGAACTTTGCTATAAAGTTCATGAAAATGATCATACAAAGTTCAAAGCTTCAAATAATAATCCAAATAGCACCTTCATGCTTGTGATGGATTGTGTTCAAATAAAGGTGCTTTAATTTTTCACCCTTTGTCTCGACATTTATCATGGGAAAGTTGATAATACTCATTGCTCTTCATGCATGTAGCTAGCAACAAGTACTGTAGACACTTGTCATTCACATATTTGACAAAATTAATTAACTTCTTTTCTCTTTTCATTGCATTATCTTGTCATCTCAACTAATTTGTATTTGTATGATTCTCACATTTTTAGCCACCTAAAAATAATAGGCACATACCTAATTAAGTTATTCTTTTGCATTGATTAAAATAATAAATTTAAGCGGTTGTGATTCTTTAATTTTAATACACAATTAGTATACAAAAATTTTATATAAATAACCAACCGTGTATTATTACATTAGCAAGAATAATTAATTTTTGAATTTATTACTCAAAAAGTGATTTAAATGCTTAAATTTAACTAGATAATCGGATAAAATTTTTTATACAACCAATACATTAAAATTAAATTCTTTGATTTATAAATTTAAATGTTGAATTATAACTATTACTAAAAAAGAGAATTATACATAAAGTTTTAAGGTTTTAATTGATGTTTATCCAAAGTAACTTAACGATCGCAAATCTCAAACATATCATGAAATACTTTTTGCCAACATATATAAAACGTTAATCCCTAAAATATTTTATACTAGAGTTCAAACAAACCTTGTTGATCACCGATACATATCATAAACTTAATTGGCATGCATATAATAAGCACCGACTCATGAAAATTCTCTAATAAAAAAAAAAACTTAGTATTAGGAGATAAATTTCACTGTGATTATATTACAAAACATACCATAAACGAACCCTTGTAACGAATCATATATGCAATCACCATGCGTACAATACAATGTAATTTCATCATTCATAGTATATATATCCTAAACCCTAGTAACTAATAACAAACTATTTGATCCTGCTAGAAATAATGAATATCTAAATAAACTAAGCTAATTTTTTCATTTGCATTATTATGTTACTGGATTGGTCAAATAGTTAGTTCCCTCATTCGCTTAAGTAAGTATTGGGGGTTTGAATTCCGCCTTGTGCATGCAGTAACTTATTGGCCAACAGCAGACCCTTAAATGAAGTTTGAATCTGCGACGAATTAATTATTGGCCTGTCGAGTACCGTGGACAAAAAAAAAAGCTACTAGCTAATGTCATTCTCATCACTATTTACCAACTTACCATTACCACCATTCCTACCACTCTCCACAACCATTATCACTATTGTGATCATCCTTATTTTCTTTGATAATTAAAGCCTTCACTACCACCATTGCAACTAAATATGTTGTTGCTTTCATAGCTACTATATAATGTTCACTATTGATTCCACACAACACACACCCTTTAATTTCCATCACTATTGCTTTTCCAATTTCCCAAAAACGTGTACATGAAAGATTCTCCAAACATGAAATGAAGTCCTTGTATAATTAAATTGAAATTTCAGACCCACTAAGAAAATAAATGAAAAAAAAAATAGAAGGAGTGAGTCACTTATCATGATTTAACAGAATGAGGTAAGTAGAAAAAGGAAAATTTGCCTTTTATCTTTTTGGCACATGAAAGAATTGTTGCACATCATGAGGAATAAGGACACTATAGTGAATGAGGTACTCATACATAGGACAATGGCAAAACTAAAAGAGTGGGTTCTCCACAAAATTCTTAGTGGAATTAAGCCACGCTCAACTTAACTAGAAAACACCCTTCTTCAAATACTTCTACAATTGCATGGGTCCCACACATGACACACTTCCATCTTCAACCCTTTTCACCCTACTTTCATGCCAATGCCCAATGCCATTCTTTTTTCTAAAAAAATTTATTTTGCAATCAAATTCTATTTTATAGTATTTGTAAAGTCCCATATAAATTGGAAAGAATAATGAAGCATCCTCTCAAAAGCTATGGACACCTCTCTCTTCTTGACGCATTTTGATGGATGAATAAGGAGGATTTTGTTATTATTTCTACCATCAAGAATAAAATCGTAAAACTCAGAATGCCAAAACAAATAATATCTACAAGAGGGTTAACTGAAATATTTCAAATAGTATTAAAATTAGTATTCGAATCGATGTATCAACGTGGACATTGGACTCAACTAAGGAATGGAGTGTAAAATTCCACCATAATTGAAGAGAGAATAAAATATGTCTTAAAAGAGTATGAAAAATCTTACCATCATTTCTACCATCAAAAACAAATTCGTAAGGTCCAAAATATTAAAATGGATAATATTTACAAGTTGAGATGTTACAATAATATTTATTTTTATCAGTTCTATCATTTTGTGTATACTTTCATTTAAATTCTCAAACTTTCGTATATTTTTTTATCATTAGATTAAGTTGGAAGTCCATAATACTATATTTTCAATTATTGTTTCATATTCAACTAGTAGAGTCTAATTAAGCATTTGATTATAACGTGTTTGATTTTTGATACTATGTAATAAAAATATTTTGTTAAAAAATAGATTTAATTTAACAATTCAAAACCCTTATATATTAGCTAGCAAATAGAAACTCATTACTATTGACAATAAATAATGCAATTCCACTGAGAAACAATATACCATCACTACAACAATTTCGGCAGATAGCGACGAAAATTTTGCAGCGGTTTTAAGCAAAACGTCAACCTGCAACACATATAGCGACGGTTATTGGTTGGAGTTGCAATCAGGACTACATTTAGCGGCGATTTTTCTTGAACTGTCGCTATATTTTAATCAGGCTTGCATTTTGCGGCGTCTTTTCAAAAACCGCCGCTATATGTACCGTCGGGTGAGTTATTGTTTTACATTTTGCGGCGCTTTTGTTTAAACCGCCGCAAAATGCGTATTACCACGTATTGCAATGTTTCTTTAGTAATAACCATCTGAGTATAATCTAGTTAAGTAAACACTACTTTTTTAAGCTGCATATGTTTAAATCATTGTTACTTGAACTCGTAATACTTTTTCTACATTCGTTTTACGTAAAAAAAAATTCACAAGTTAAATAAGCTATATATGTTAACTCATGTGAACAAATTTACCAATAAGATTTTCTTGTTTACTTTATTGGCAATTAAATTTACATTCAAACATGGATGTAAAAGAAGAAAATAAAATCATACTCTGAACTAATTAAAAATCAAACATTTTCTAAAAATAATAATTATAAATATTTTCTATAAAATATTAAAAATAATAATTAAAAATATTTTCTACAAGTCATTAAAAATTCAAAACTTTATAATTTTACTAAAATTATAATTTTAAATTATATTTTTTTATTTTAATGGTTTGTTGATCATTTATTAAAATAAAAAATTTAAAATTTTTTTAAATAACAATCTTAACTTGTATTCTTAGATATAAGAATTCATAATAACTAAATTCAAAATTAATTAATATTTTATTAAAATTAAATACTAAATAGAATAAAAATATTTTTATGTGAAAATCAATCAATCATCTGCATATTATCGTGGTTAATAGATTCAATAATGCTAACTGACCAACAAAATATAATGTTTTTGGCAAATATTTCACTAATTTTAAATATTAAAGACTAAATTCTAAATCTTAATAAATATTTTTAGAAAATATTTGATTTTTAATAATTTATAAAAAAATATTTATAATTATTATTTTTTATTTATGATTGAATGTCCTCTTTATTGAATTCATTATGGATATTATTAAATGTACTCTTTATTGTACTCTTTATATACACTTGGATCATATATAAATAGATGTAAATTAATTCGATCTACTATGGTAAAAAATTAATTCGAAGCTGACCCATTCGAATTACTAAGGACGTCCTAGCGTGCATAATTCGAATCACCCTGATTCGAACTACCCTAAGACTACATGCAAGCATAATTCAAATTGGACAAATTCAAATTACAAGCATTACTACTAATTCGAATAGGACTAATTCAAATTAGTGTTGGTTTGTCTAATTCGAATGAGACTGATTCGAATTACATAAGAATGTGCTTTTAGGTAATGTTGGTAATGTTTTTCAATTTGGTAGAATTATGTAATTTGGTCCTCCATTTGATTTAATTGTTCATTTTACCCAATATATAAGGTGCATATAATAACTATGATTAGATATAAAGTATACAACAAAAAATTGTGTGGCAATCAAATGTGTTTATATGATATATATAATTATTAGCGCTATATACATCGAAGAGATATTTTGCTTGGTGGTAACATGACATTATTAAAGCTTTTCCTTCTTCCAGGTTCCAGATTCGAGCCCTACCTTCTTCGTTTGTGGAAGGTTTTACATAGTAGATATTCTAAGGTTCGAGCCCTACCTTCTTCGTTTGTGGAAGGTTTTACATAGTTGATATTCTACAGTGATCCACACGTTGTAGGTCTATTGGTGGAAGCGCGGGTTTAATGATTGAGTCGGTTGGACCACCGAACGGTCCGGTTCGATTATAATAACTATGAACGAAAATACTAAAATTTAGCGGCAGTTGCAAACCGCCACAAAATTGATAGACGTTTAGCGGCGATTATTCCAGTAGTTAGCTAAAACCGCCCCTAACCGTTTACCCGCAACTTATCTTCCAGCGTTTGGTTTAACCGCCGCAATATGTTTGGCGGCAGTTAAAAACCACCACAATATAGCCCCATAACCGCCGCTATCTGCCAAAATTGTTGTAGTGCATTAGCTAACATCATCTAAATTTAGCCAATTCTTTTTTAAAATTATCTTTTATATATATATATATATATATATATATATTCACAACTTCTTTCACATTTTTTTAATTTTCTTTTCAACACCACTCTTAATATTGTCATATCTTTATTCTTCACTATCAATAGTCACTTTACAACTTAAAGCCTTAAACATTAAATCCTAATAACATTCACTACAAAAAAAATGTCACCCAACATTTCGTCAGTAATATCACGATAATATTAAAATGCTAGAAAATTACTAAAATAATAGACAACACGATTGTCGATTTTAATATTTTATTTTTAATATTTTTATTTTATTTTATCGACGAAAAATTTAACCGTCAATTTTTAGCGTCGATAATTACATTATTTTTTATAGTAATTTTTAAATATTAAAAAATAAAAAATATTAAAAATAAAATTAGTTGATGTTGGTTAATATAAGTTATTTTTGAAATAATAATTGACTCTGAGAAAAAATAAAATAAAAAAAATTGGGAATTTAAGATTGGGAGGAGGATTGACATGAATAGTACCCCCACTAGTAACACATACACAGAAACACATTGTGGGTGGTATTATCAAAGATTGGCTTGACCACAACACACCATATAAAATGAATGGGTGGTCACTCATATAATTAAATAAAAATATCCAACATGGTTGATGGGCCTACCAAATTATCCTTTGTATCCAATGAAACAATAACATGTGTATCCGCGTGGCACTTTTTGTTGCCCTCGTGTGCATGCTTTTGTGGGTCCCACCCACAATCAGCACCACCATTGCATGCACCAAAATTGGATCAAAAACCCCTTTAAATTTCATTGATTATATTCCTACCTCCAACAACTTTCCGCGCGTGCTAATTGGTGATTCCTACTTCTTCATTGTTCAAGCAGACACCCAAAAAGTTGTTTAAATTTGTCCACACATGCATAACAACAAGAACAACATCAATGTCTAACGTTAATGGATAAATATGATTATGGATTACCAGCTAGGCTTTGCCAATGGCAATGGCATATTTGTAGCCACCACCATAAAAGAGAAAACCAACCAGCACCATTCTAGTACATTGGTACACCAATGTGTACCACCAATCCTAGAGAGTTACATTGTTTTCGGGTATTAACAAATATCAAGTATAGATAAAATAAATTCTTTTTTTTATTATTATATTATTGGTTTCGAGTTTAAATTTTAGAAATGAGATATATCTATATGCAAAGACTGTTTGAATAATGTCATGAAATCACTTTGTCAAAAATTTAAACTGGAGGAGGTAACACATCTTTTAAGTAAGAACTTTTATTTTGGGTTTACTTAATTTTTTATATAGATTTTTTTATTTTTTTATTTATTTTATGTTTTTTTTTTTTTTTGGTTCAACAAGGATTGAATTATGAACCTTTCGATAGTAAAAACTATAATATAATATCATGGAACCATTTTTTTAAAAACTTTACTAAACTAAGCCGACGTGAAATGTATCTAAGATCTATATTATCTTATAGATATTACATGTTCTAAGATTATGCAAAATATTAGGTTTTCTTCAACATTTTAAAATGTATATTTTTTGGTAGTTAATAACAATTGTTTGGAAGATTTATTTTATTGAAAAAAAATTGACTTTTAAAACTTAAATGTTGAAATTAAAAATTGTTTTGACATATTTTTTAATTTAGATGTAATTTTTTCTTTTTAAAAAATACTTTCAATTTCTACTTTGTATATGATCATAAGACGAAGTTTAACAAAGCCAATCTTTAAGTAGTTAGATATTTTGAAACTCCCAATATTAATAAGCTAAGGATGCGTTTAGTTTGTATTTTTATTTTTTGTTTATATTTTTAATATTTTTTATTTTTAAAGTTTTATAAAAAATAAAAATTTAAAACAAAAAAAATTATTATTTTTTTTTATAAAATTTAAAAATAAAAAATATTAAAAACGATTTAAGGTTTTTGTCATCAATTATTAAAATGAAACTAATACACATTGAGTAATGTAACACTCTAACTTTTAGCATGTCATGATCGTGCCAAAAGTAACGCATTATTAACCTGTTTTTCTTATTAACTATTTAATATTGAGCCTTTAGTTCGGTATCGCATTTCAGTTTTATAGAAAACTCCAAAAAATTATTTTTAGTAATTAAAATTACATATCAAAGATCTTTAAATAATAATAATCACATAATTATTAATAATAATAAGTGCTATACAAATAAATTCAATATAAAACTCGAATACAATACCTATCCATCTGGATAAAATAAAACTTAAAGCAACAAGGGTGAGGGAACTCTATAAAAAATAACAGGAATCACAAGTAAATTTACTACTCATCCGCAGCTTCATATTGAACCTTCGAGCCTGTCACTGAAAGGTGGAAGATTTTGGGGTGAGAACAAAACCACATGTTCTCAGTAGGGAATGGGAATGCCGAAAGAGTTATGAAATAAATTGCAAATAATTAACTTTATTCAATAAAACTATATTTTTATCAAACATTTTGAAAATACTTTTTACTATTACTTTATATAATTAATTACCTTCTTTAAATTCCGAACTTAAGACAAATCTCAATCACAACCTCAATACTTAGTCACCTCAATACACAAACTAATAGCATAAGAAACAGATCAACACACAAACAAATAGCAATAAGACAAACAATACAATCACAGAGAGACAAGATAAGCAAACACAATCAAATGTAAATGGGCAAACAATGATGATGCATGTCTAGTCCTATCGCAGGTAATGAGCTCATTTGTCGGTTTCGACCCGCACCCGACGCAATCCGACTCGCAAGTCAAATAAGGTATTCCAGCGGCATAACCTCTGCAAGGTCTCAAACCTTTGCAGGCGCTGATTCTCCAGCTGAAGTATGCCGAACATGACCTCTGCAAGTACTTGCAGGCGCTGATTCTCCAGCTGAAGCATGTGCCACTTTCTCCTGGAAGCCATTCCATACACACGGGCATCCCCGCACAATGATTCACATATAAAGCCCACAGCTTAACATTTTTCCATCGGCACCATAACCATTTACTTTTCATCACCCTCTCGTGACCTTTTAAACATTTCATAATCACACGTGCCATGTTCTTTTCTCATTCTTTCTTTTTCTTAACAAACCAAATGCATATCATAACTTAAAATAAAATCTCTTCTCAAAAAAGTGAATTTAAAAGATTATACTTTTCTTAATAAATCGGATTGAAAATAAATCTTTCCATAATAATTCAAAATCAAACAATATTCATAAATCAGATTGGCTTTTAAATAACGTCTTAAACAAAGTTTTGGAGTTTTATAAAAATTTCGGCAACATTTTCTCTAAAATTCGGAGTATGCCACTCTTTCAGGGTTCCAACCAAATTATTTCTAATTCTCAGAAAACATTTTTGATAACTCAAACGAATCAAATTCAGTACTAAAAATCTATTTTCAATTCTCACATATTATTTCCGATAAATCAGCAGGTCAAGTCCAATATCCAAAATATTTATAAATCTGAAAATCAAACTAGTTCTAATGTCAAAATCTTTTCTAACTCTCAATTTATTTTTTTAAAAACAAATATTTAATATAATATAATAACTAATAAATAATTAATTATTTAATTTTTAAAAATTTGGGGTGTTATAAGTAAAATTCTATCAAATTGCATTTTTACTTTGTAATATAGGGGTTACTTAAAGTGCACACTAAAAGAAGACTGTAACATTTAATTAAGTTGCATATAGTCTTAAAAACTAAAAACATTTAACTAGAAAAAAGTACATAATAGTAGTTTAAGTGCAATAATTTTGGCTATTGCAAAGGGCAGATACTGGTTGGTGAGGTCCAAATGCTGAATTTGGAGGGTGCATTAATGTGACACTGGCTGGTATGATTGTCGGTAACAGAATAATTACTTATGTCGCCACTTAATTATTCCATATACTATAGCTAGTGGATCATGCTATTAAAATATTCATAAATAATATTCATAATTTAATTTTATTCATCATGGAGTAGCTATAAAAGGAGAGTGCATCCCACTATTGGCACACCCCAACAACAAATACATACATTCTTAGACTAAATCAATTAAACATGGGTGAGGCTCCTCAACTTCTCTATGTTAATGGTTTCTCAAAATTTTGCCATGTAACTCAAAAAAACCATGCCAATGGTATTCTTCATAATAATAATAACCACCATGAGTTCTCAAGGTTTGGCCCTGAAAATCAACAAAAGAATGGAAGTAATGGTAACTATGATTCCTCATCATGGTATGAGGAAGTCATTGACGATGATCTCAAATGGTCCTTCAAACTCAATAGGTTCGTAATCTTTTATCTAATTTACTCTCTAATGCACACTCCAAATCAATTAATTAAGATATATATATACTTGTTTCGTTCTCTAGTATATGTCACTGTTACTTTTTATATATTAAATATAAGGTTTAATTATTATTTTTTTATAATTTTATCGGATTTTTAATTAGATTATTTTAATTTTTTTTAACAAATACAATATTCACTATTATACAAATTACTTTTAAAAGGTATTCATTTTATTTTTACCGGCAATAAAAATAGTTATAAATATATTTACCAATAATTAGACATTAGTCATTTTATACTTTGTTGCTAAAATTTTTTAGTGGCAATTATATAATTGTTAGTAAAAACCTTTTTAATGGTCACAAAAAATATATAATTGGTATTATAACATATGATAATAACGACAAATATATAATTGCTACAAAAATATAAGCTAAATAAGATATCTAGTAATCATTATGTTATTGTCACTAAAAATATTTTTGTTATAATGATTTTTTAGAATTTTTATTTTTGTGATTGATGTTTGATGAAAACTTATGAAATATTCTAAAATATATATTTTAGGATTATTACATTTTCTTCTAAAAAAATAACTAATAAGAATTAAATTATAAATTTTTATAATAAATTGAATATATCTGAATTAGAAATAGTTAGAGTCTAATAGAATTTATATTAAAATTTAGGTTAAGTACATTATAATAGTAAAACAAATGAAGATTTTACAATCATTTTTAGTATTTTCTTTATTGTTTGAAAGATAATTTTAGTTTCAAGTAACTTCATCAACCATTTTTTTTTTTTAAATCTTCAACAGGGTGCTCCACAAAGGGGTTAGCAAGTACCAAGACATAGCTCTTTTGGATACAAAGCGTTTTGGAAAGGTTTGAAATTGATTTTTTTTTTTTCTCTTCTATTCTAGTTATATATCTATGTTATAATTATTTAATAATTTTTGAACATGTAATTTATTTTACTCTGTATGAATACCAATTATATTATTATTAGATTTTATGATAGTTCATATTCTGTTGCAACAAATCTTTTTATACACTTATATTATGTTTAAATAATGTTATTCTTTCCATTTATATTGTGAATAGGCTTTGATGATTGATGGAAAGATGCAGAGTGCTGAATCAGATGAGTTTATTTATCATGAATGCTTGATTCATCCCTCCCTTTTATGCCACCCCAAGTAAGTATTAATATTGTGTATAATTTTTTTTATGAAAACCATTTTTTGGTCTCTTAATGATTTTTCTCCTTTTAGATCTTCTTGAAGTATTATATGCTATAAAATATGCCTAAGATTTGCATTTAAGAGTCATGCAATTCTTAAAATTTGAGTAGACAAATTAAACTCGTAGAGAATACTTAAGTTACTAAGATAGCGTTTATTTTAAGGTACTGGGACGGAGACTGGAAGACTGAGATTTAGTATCATATTTGTTGGTCTAGAGATTGGTACTAAAATTTCAGTTCCTGTACTCAAAATTTCAGTATTTCAGTACCTTTAAAAAGTCGAGATACAGAGGACTGAAATTTTTGAGAACGAAGACTGAAATTTTAATACCATTTTTACCTAAAATACCCTCATTTCAATTAATTAATTCCAACTTTACGTTTTGTGCAAATTAAATTAGAGTTTCATTATTATTTCAGTCTCTGTCTCACATTTCAAATTAAATTAGAGTTTCATTATTATTTCAGTCTCTGTCTCACATTTTACACCAAACACAATACTAAGACTTATTTCATTCTCTCTCTCAATTTTAGTCTTTCTCCCAAACACTACCTAAAAGACTTATATAATTTATTTAAGCTTTTATAGTTCAAAGAAAGTAATAAGTAGATTGATTTGATTTCATAAACTTTGTCAAAAATGTTTATTCTAAAATCATTAACTAGGCGACACTGACTTCATCTTCGTTTTAAAAAATTGTTAGTTGCAAGATCACAAATATTTCACATGCTTTATATATGCTTCTATTGGTGGTTGGGCTTGATTGGGTTTTTTGCTTTTGGTGAACTCTAGCCTTTGACTAATATCAAGAGACATAAAAAACTGAAATGTTTGTTGTAATTATTTTTATGAGATGTTGTATCAACTTGTTTACTATCTATAATTGAATAGAATATTATGATTTATTTAATAGCAAATGATAATTCAGTTGATCATATATCTTTTAAAAAAATGACAAATACACATATCATAATTTATCACAATAAAATAAATAAAAAAAATTGTTATTGTGGCAGCCCAAAAAAGGTGTTTATTATGGGAGGAGGTGAAGGTTCTGCTGCTAGGGAAGCCCTCAAACATAAGACAATAGACAAAGTTGTCATGTGCGACATAGACCAGGTTACTTTCTACATCCTAGCTATCCATAAAATTTAAGAAGTTTTTATATATGGATAGGGTGACAATTTAAAAGAAAAAAAAAATCATAACAATAACTATATATGATGTAGATATTGGAAGCATGGTGCATTATTAATTAATTATAAATAATTTTTTCTGAATTGTTGTAGGAGGTGGTAGATTTCTGTAGGAAATATTTGACTGTGAATAGGGAGACATTTTATCACAGGAAGCTTGACCTTGTCATCAATGATGCCAAGTAAGTATATATATAATTGAAAAAGAACGTAAAAATGTGACTAAAAATATGTTGTTAGATTATTAAATTAAGAGAATTAGTTTGATGACTAAAAGTGTTTTTAAAAAATATCCCCGTGTCAAAAGAAATGAAAAAAATATTAGAAGATTAATACAATTTATTATTTTTTGTCAATAATTAGTTATTAATATTTAAAAATATGATTAAAAATATATTATTAAATTATTAAACTAAAAAAATTAGTTTAATAACTAAAAATAATAATTAAAAATAATAAATTCTGCTCGCTCTTGAATATTTCTTGTAAAAAATTTGAGGATGAATTTTGCATTTTAAGGGCTGAGTTGGAAAAGAGAAAGGAGAAGTATGATGTGATTGTTGGAGATTTGGCTGACCCACTTGAAGATGGGCCTTGCTATCAACTCTACACCAAATCCTTTTATGAGAAAATCTTGAAGCCCAAGCTCAATGATCATGGCATTTTTGTCACCCAGGTAAATTATTGTGATTATTAAACATATAAGATTTCATAAGATAATGTTCTTTATAAATAATAAGTTTATATTTTAAAAATAAAAAAATATTGTATTTTGTGCAGGCTGGACCAGCAGGTATATTCACACACAAGGAGGTCTTCACTTCCATATATAACACAATCAAACAGGTCTTCAACTGTAAGATGATCCAATTTAAGACCCTTTTTTATTTTTTATTTTTTCAGAGGGTCAATCTTTTTTTAGCTATTTATTTATTTATTTATTATTATTATTATTATTATTATTATTATTATTATTATTATTATTATTATTAAATTTAAGGATATTATTTTCATTCAACTTAATACAATTTTTTTTTCTTATCCCTTGTAGATGTGATGGTATATTCCACTCATGTACCATCTTTTGCTGATACATGGGGATGGGTTATGGTATGTGAAAATTTAAAAACTATGCTTATTTTTCTAATTAATTGTAATTGTAATTAATAATTAATCAATCTTCTTTATTACATGATCATATATGCTAATTCAATTTAGGCTTCTGATGAACCATTATCAATTGGTGCTGAGGAAATGGACAAAAGAATCAAAGCAAGGATAGATGGAGAATTGCTTTATCTAAATGGTGCTTGGTTCCAATCAGCTGCTACCATGAATAAGACTGTTTCACAATCGTAAGTCCATTCCTTCTTAATAAAATTCATCTTTTTTTATTATTACTTAATTAACACTCTAAATTTTAAATACTAAACTCTAAACTCAGCTTAATAGTATAAAAATAAACTGTTGGTTAAAAATGTTGACTTCTATATTTTTCAGTATATAATCTATGACTTTACGTGTTCAAAAAATCAAAATATTCAAACTGTTTTTTGTCTATCTTTTTATATAATAGTAAAAAAAAACTACATATATAGCTTAATGTTGAAGTTTAAACTACAAGGTTAAATTACTCTATTAATATCTATAATTTTACTAAATTTATAATTAAATTTTTACACTTTAAAATTTTTAATTATTGAGTTCTTATACTAATTTTAAATTTATATCACATCTTATTATTACAAAAATCTTTAACTTAAAAGAATATACTTAGCATATTCACTAGTGGCACTATTAAAAAAATCAGTTTTAGCAACCATTTATTTTATTTTTAGCAACAATAAAAATAATTGTTAATATATTTATTGATAATTAGACATTAACTGTCTTATATTTTGTCGCTAAAAAATTCAAACAACAATTATCTAATGCCGGTAAAGATATTTTTAATGGTCGCAAAAAGTATATAATTACTGTAAAAACATAAATTAAATAAGTAGTACAGTAGTTAATCACTAAAAATTTATCACTAAAAGACTAAAAATAATTTTTGTTATAATGTGATGTGAGATGGAAAAAAATATTTTTGTAACGTTTACTGTTAAAAAAATCTAATTACAAATATAAAACTAATAGAAAACTAATAGAGATCTAATTAAAATTATTTTAAATATAAAAATTTAATTATAGGCTTAGAAAAATTATAGCAACCATCGAATTGATTTAACCTAAAATATATTCAATAATGAGATTTGACAAGAATTTAATGGGTGGCGCAGGTTGAAGAACGAAACTCACGTGTACACAGAAGAAAATGCTAGATTTATTCCTGGGCATGGTGTGGCTTATCGTCTCTAAAGTTTGGAACTATAAATATAGGGAAATCCTTGCATACTCTTTCAAATACTGCATTAGTCTAAATTTAACTTTAGCGTGTGTTTGTATTAGTCTATTAGAGTAAAGATGAGAGATAATTTTTCACAAATAAATTTCGTGTCGATAATTCTCTCCCATTTTTACTCAAACCAAACGCATTGTAAAGTTGATCCGAGCCAACATTCAATTTTTGTAATACATGCAATAATAATGCATGTGTTCATTAGCATAGTAGTGCAATAGTGTTAGAGTATGTAAGAATTTGCTTGTACAGATTTACAAAGGTTGAAGGGCTCAAAATTCAAATCAATAAGCACAACAAATATCAATCAATAGTTTGGAATTTGTTTCAAGAACATGACTCCAGAAATTTGATTAAACTTCAACGCAATGTTCCTACTTTAATACTTGGACTCAAAAGTTATGATACATAAAATTAATTAACTCAACTAATTTTACTACAAATTTCACGAACGGAAATGTTTAGTAACCAAAGAAAACCAGCCAAAAACAATCATAACTTGCCTTATTTAGCATTTATTAATTGTTGTGACAATTAATTAATACTAAATAAGACAAGTTCTGGCTGTTCATTTTGTCTACTCTTTCAGGAATTGGTAAATTATAATAAACCATAAAATATAGATCTTTTAGGGTAAAGTAAAATATCTGCCCAATATTAAAAAAAAAAAAACAAATAGTAAAAATATAAAAAGGTCATGCCCCAATAGTTACTTCTGATTGATTTTGGTTGGTTTCATTAGGCCATTTTCGTAGTAATCTATTTTACTAACGAAAATGTGATTACCAAATTTAGGAATATTTTTATTTGGCGCAAACGTGTAAACCAAAATTTCAATTTAGCACTGAAATGAGATTCCACAAGTCCATATTGATGAAATTATGAGGCCCTGTTACATTTTAAAAGGAAAAAAAAAAACCCTAAATATTGCAGCGGTTTTTACAACTGCCACAAATAAACCGTCGCTATTTTCTGCTTTTGATGGGGTGATATTTCCATCTCGCTAAGGGAAATTCTTATTCTCAAATCACTTTCTCTATACCCTCAAATCCTCTTTCAAAGTGTGTAAGTTATTGGTTTTCTAGTGAATTATTATTACATCATCAATGTGCACTTATTAAGTACCTAATAATAATAAGGAATAGTTAATTAATTAATTAATTAATTAAGGAGTTGATATAGTTTGATAGAGCTTGTTCACATAAATTTCAAGGGTACGTGTGATAGCTGCAAAAGATGGTCTTGTTGATGGGTTTGCATCCCAGCAAAGGTTAATAAGGTCAATTAGCTCTTCCATTAGGTTAGCATCATCATCACATGGAAGCATTGGCCTCAGCTTACCCTCCACAACTTCCATTGCAATCTAATAATAAAATCAACAAACACTACCATCGTTTCAATATGCTAATTGACATAATTAAATTAGCATCTAACAACTTAATTATTTGGTTATATAAACCATAGTATACTATTGTCTAATATTAGTAGATGTGAGTGTAATACAAAAAAATTCAACTCAAGATTAGTGTGATGTGATTTTTTATACCTTGGTGGGACCATATTCTGTCTCAATGTATGGATGTTTTCCAGTTAGAAGCTCATTCAGTATGATTCCAAAACTGTATACATCACATTTTTCATTGTAAGGTTCACATCGGATCACCTCTGGTGCCATGTACACATATGTTCCTAAACATAATAAACATCTATAAATTAAAAACAATATCATATTAACATAAGCAAGCTACCAACCTTTATAGGTAGAAATTCTTAGACATTTGTATTGATGAAACAAGTATATTCATATTTTAGGCTCAAATGTACATTTTAAGAATAGACTAATTATATGGTGCCCTTTAAAATTATGTCAAAATTATCAAATTTGGTCTTGTCTCTTGATATATAATTTTAAAAAAATTATTAATGTGGGAGTCCTTCAATAATATATATATATATATATATATATATATATATATATATATATATATATATATATATATATATATATCTCGATAATACTATAGAGATAAAAAAAATAAACAAAATTTATTTTATTTAATATTTATTAATTGTGGCTAGAGTTAATAAATATTAAATAAGAGTTCTACCTGTTTTTGGTTATATATTAGGCAATTAATTTTCGAAAATATTTTATAACAAAATAAAATTTAGCCAAAATCGGCCAACTTATTTTATTATAAGTAAGTTCTCGCTTTTTTTTTAATGCTAAATAAGCAAGTATTGACTTTTTTTTTTTAATTTTTTGTCTTTTTAGCATTATTATTAATTTTTAACATTACAGACAATATTTTTTAAAAAAAATGTATTGGTTAAATTCTTTCCCTTTTTTTTTTAATTCTGGAGTCAAAAGTACACATAACATAAAGATGAAGAGATAAAATAATGGAGTATGTAAAATTTTATAATGAGTTATATAAATGGTGGAAACTCAGGTGCAGTCGACTTCACGTGAAGTTGATAACTAAAAGTCATTAAATGAAAATTTAGTCAAATCATCTAACAGCTTTCAGTTATCGACTTCATGCCTGCACTTGAATTTTCACCTATATAAATATATTCTGAAAATGAATTTGATATATTATGACCTGTTTCTCCAGTGAGAGCCATCTCCTGATCGCCTAAGAATCGAGCATGGCCGAAATCCGCAACCCTAACATGCAAGGCATCGTCTAAAAAAATATTAGACGGTTTGAGATCACGATGAATAATCTTAGGGTTGTGGTGATGCAAATATTGCATAGCTTGTGAAATCTCCAATGCCATGAGAAGCCTGTCTCTAAAGGGTGAGAGTGGCACCGCTCTGTGTTTGCTTCTTGTATTGGCAGGGCCATGTAGATACTCTTTTAGATTGGTGGTTAAGTATTCGGTTACAATCCACGCGTGTTGGGGAGGGTCCAAGCACGCACCCATTAGCTGAAGAACAAATCTATGGCGTTGTTTGGAGAGGGTTTCGAGCTCTTGAACGAAGCAAACGACGCCGTTTTGGTTTGTGCGGAAGAACTCTGCCGATATGCACTTCACTGCCACTTGAAATCCTCGCCATCTTCCCTTGTATATGTCTGCGGTGCTTCCTTCCCCAATTTTCTCTTCCAACTCAATCTATGTAAATAAGCAGGTTAAGTGCTTGTTGGCGGCCATTATTTTGATAAAAAAATATTTTTTTTAGTGTGTTTGATAAATTTTTAGTAGTAAAAGTAAAAATACTAGAAAAATTTAAAAAAAATATATTTTTTTGAGAAGCTGTATTTTATATTTTTTTTAAAAGATATTTTTTCTTTAAAAAAATATTTTTCATATAATAAATAAACAAAAAAGTACTTTTATATTGTTATACCCAAACATAATTAATAGATAAAAAGATCTTTTTACATGAGATACCCAAACATAAAATTACTTTTACTTTTCTATAAGATCTTTTAAAAAATGATAATTCAAAAAAAGATATTTTTTTAAAAGTTCACCCAAACAAGTCCTAAATATATCTCCGAATTTTCATTATTCTCATTCTCACTACAAAATAATTTTATAAGTAATATCTGATTTTAATTTAATTGTACTATAAATTGTAAAGTATTATGTACGCTCAATGATGTACTATCATATTAATAAATATAACTATTTTTTTGGTTAATTATTTGAATGATAATTCAAATTAAAAGAATAAATATAATTAGACCTAAAATAGGGTATCATTATATTAAAATTAAATTTTTATTATAATATAAAAATAATTACTTTTTATTTTTTGTGTGTAAATAGTCATAAATAAAAAATATGTATTTGAATAATTATATAAAATATTCTATATTATTAATATATTTAAATTAAATTCACGTAACTAATAATTTTAATACATTGACAGTATAAATAAATTTATAAAATTATTTAATTAAATTTAATTATTTAAACAATTATTCATGCAATGTGTATGAAAAGTAGGTTTTTACTTTTATTTTTACACGACATTTATAATTAAATGAGTGGATAAAATATTTTTACAATAACATCGTTGATATAAATTACTTTATAAAAAATATTAGCGAATCATTGAAATTTATTATTTTTTGTCATTATTTAACCATTAATATTTAAAAGTATGGGATAAAATATGTTGTTGGATTACTAAATTAAAAGAACTAGACTAAAAAAATTAAATAAACAACTAAGTGATGGTAAAAATCAATAAATTTTGATAATCCTAACATTTTTCATAGCAAAATGAAACACTAACCTCAATAGGATCAATGTACCATCCATTGATTTTGGCTTGATCTATGATCTGAGCAAGATGAGTAGTAGTAGTAGTAGTGGGGATTTGAACTTGAGGGCTTGCAATAATGGAGGATGAGCTTAGAGCATGAGAGAGAGGAGGTTGTTTAACAATAAGGTCCAATATTCCATTGTCTTGTGCTATTTGAAGGCAATATCTCAAGTAGTCTTGTGTTCTTTCCATTCTTTTCCTGTACATTACTCTTAGTTCTGCTTGCTTTTGCACTTCCTTTTCTAAATCTGCCACCTAATCAGTTATTATTATAATTACTTTAAAGTCTTGGTTTTTATATAAATTTTAATTATTACGAATTATAACAAGTGTATAGGTGGTTTAGTTTCTCCTAGAGTGTACATTAAATTTTCTCTAAGATATCATGTAAAAAATGTTCAAATAATTGTACTTTTTAAAAGTAATTTTTGTACCTTCTAATTTTTTTTTGGACAGATTGCACGTACCTTCTAATTAAAGAGTGTTAAAGTTTGAACTTAATGGGCTTAGGGCTAGTCTATTATAAAGGCCCACAAGGAACATTATACCTTTGCTTTCTCTATTTGTTTGGTTACTATAACTTATTCTAAATTTAACAAGAGAAATCAAACTTGACCCAATATATCTCTACCCAAAGATCGGAAACCGACCCGTCCACCCTGCTTTCCACTATAATTTTTCTTTTAAAAAATTTAAATTTTTTTTTTATCAAACTAATCAAAATAGAAAAATTATAACTTCATAACTAATTAATTATAACAATATTTGATCAAATTCATACGTCTAAAAAATTTGATTTAAAAATATTAAAAAAGGCTTAATTATTTTGTTTTTATGTAAAAAAAATGTGATGTCAAATTTTATAAATTAAATGGGACGGATTTCACTGTCATTTTTTTTATAGACTTAATTTTAAAGTCTGACTCGCTTTTTTGACAGGTTAAACATTAAAAAAAAGATACACACAATTTAAACATATAAAAGACATAATTAAAATAAATCAAATATTAAGAACACTTTTAATTTAAAAAAAATATAGGAAAAAAATAATATACTCTGCCCTATTATATTAATGTTAAATGAAATGAAGGTGAAAATTCAGGTACAGTAAATTTTATGTGAAGTTGATAATTGAAAATTATTAGATAAAGATTTAGGAAAAGTCTAGGGGCCAGCACTTTTATTGAAATTTGGCCCATACTTAACTATCAAAAGAAAATTGAGTAATTCTACACCATTAGATGTCATCTCACACCGCTAATTGATGGCTATACATTATAAATTCTGCTGGCCTCTTAGCACTCCTAAAAAGTTTAATCAAATCAATCACTCTCAACTATCAATTTTACGTAAAATTGACTGTACCTGAATTTTTAACTGAAATGAAATACGAGTTGATGAAACCTTTCGAGAAATAAAAGAAATGCAATGCGGGAAAAGTATAGGTACCTTAGATTGGAGTCTTTGGTAAAGCAGTTGTTGGTGATTTTGTTGTGAGGTTGACGATATGGATCCATTATTATTAGTAGTAGAAGTAGCATTATTCTTGATCTTGACATTATTATTATTGGTGAATCCTCGGCAACAACCAGAAGGTAAAGCAGGGCTTGGTGGCTCTACATACTTCTTTTTATTATTATTCTTATTATTACCACTATTGTCCCTTATTGAAGAACTTGCCTTGGATGATGATGATGATAATGGGGATAATGCTCCTTTCTCTTTCTCATGAATTTGAGGGCTCTTCTTCAAGCTCATCATCATGATTATCTCTCTATATGACCCTAATAAATAATTAAGATAATGTGAACAAAATTGAAATATTGGGGGGAACCCCAAATGAAGTCATAAGGTGTCACTTATATATATTCATGTGGCAATTATTGTTTGTTTTGCATCACAATTTGGACGGATTTTGCGATGAACATGCATTATTTTATATAAAGAGTTTATTTATTTATTTTTACCTTTGTTAGTTTGGTTGCTTAGCTTTCATGTATGTGCAAAGTGATCAAAATCCAGCAAAGGTTTAGGAATAAGCAAGGGAATAAATGCAAGAGTATATATATATGTGTGCTATGATATATAGATCATAGAACAAGAAATTCCAAGAATTAAAATCGTTGCTATCTATAACAAATGTTATGGCTTAGCTTCTACCACTATAATGGGACAAAAATTTCAAGGTGATGGCTCACAATTTGAGCGGACTTTACTACAAATCTTCTTATCTTCTATTCTTTGCTTTTGCTTTGTTTTGGTTTGTTTTGTTTGCATTTTATTTTTATCCATTAGTTTGGCAAGTAGCTAGCAGGCACGTATTACATTTTTTTATTATTCATTTGTAATTTGTTTATTGATGCAAAACAAGTAAAGTTATGTATCTAAACACTTTTTAGGCTCTATAAATGGTGTTGACCAATTAGTACAATGGGATAAAAAGGATAAGGAACTCAAAGATTGATTAAGTAGTGTGTAACAACTCACGAACTATTTTGTGTGTTTGGATTAAAGTTTGTATTTTATAGTTGAGTCTTTTAAATTTTTATTTGAATCTTTTTAAGAGTTTAAATTATCGGGAAAAAAAAATCACCAAGTAATTAACATAAGTAGTCGCAAAGAAATTATTCTTTAATGAAAATGTTTGGTAACTAAACAAAATCAGCCAAAAATAGTCATAACTTGCCTTATTTAGCATTTATTAATTGTTGCGACAATTAATGAATGTTAAATAAGGCAAGTTCTGACTGTTTTTTTTGTCTCCCTAACATTATCCCATTCGAATAATGCTAAAATCACCAACTAATTAACTCAAATTGAGAACCGAGGTTGACCTTATTATTTAAATAAAAAAATGAAAATTAAATCAACATTATGCCCATATACAATATAAGACGAAATAATTACAAATAAATAAATAGAAAATTAGGCCATGGCTAGATCTGAAATCGAAGTTCAAAAAGTATGGGCGTAAAAGATCTTGAAATCTTGCAGATATATATACAATTACGTCAATATATATGACTTATTATTCTATGCAATTTTTTTCCCCTTAAATTATAGCATTATTGCTTAAAATAAATGGTAGTGTATATTCATGCTCTCACCATTTTTCTTAAGAGCATTTTAGACAAGTCATATATCTAGTGTGTTAGTTAAAAGAAGTGTGCAACTTGCAACATGCATAAAATGTACGTTTTTAAGATAGTATAATTCTAAATTCTTCATCATCATCAGAGGATAAAAAAATACCATGTCCAATTCAAAATTTTAAAGTCTCAAATTAATTTGTTCCCTATCTTATAAATATTCTATTTCTCTCTTTTTTTTTTTTTCTGATGTGAACTTAAATCATTACAATCATCACGCTTGCAATTTTAATATCTTGCATTGTTTCCTTTGTTGATTTTACTTAGCGTCAATATTTTTTAAGTTTTACAAAATAAATATACGTATATTAGCTACAAAAGTCAATTTGCGAGAAACAAACTTACTTGTGAATTTCTCGCTAATCAGTCACTTTTCTCAAGTTCGGATATTTTGTGACCACTCATTAATTTTGTCGTTAGTACGTCACTAATTTCTCGCATGTTAGTGACGAATTAACAACAAAAAATATTTCGCACAAAAATCCGTCGCTAATTTGTCAAATTCTTGTAGTGTACTTTCTCTAAATCAAATCATATCCTTATCAACAGTTATTTTGTCCTAATTAATGTAGGTTATTAAAAATGGTTAATGAAGCATCCTAACCACAAGAAAAAAATTGAAAAGAGAAAGATTATTCTAAATTCTAATATTGGGGGGGTGGCACAAAACCCATGCATAAATGATGGTGATATTCCTCACATACATTTTGATAAGTAGTTTGCATCATTTGGTAGTAGGATATAAAATAATGAAAGGAAAGTGGTTAAATAATGTACTAATTATAGAATAGAAATAGAAGTGTGGAGAGTGAAATCCCCTTGGGATCGCCAATGAATATGACTTGGTCTTTGTCTTTGTTGCTTTGGCTAATAAGATAACATAACAAAGCAAAAAGACTAAAGAGTGTAGTGAGTGACCCCATAACCTTTTCTTTCTTGCAAACAGTCTTGGAGATCCACGCTTGACTGCTTTGGTTAGTTACAACGTTATCTAGGTACCTCCTTAATCCTTATTATAAAATCCCTCCAAACAATAAATAAGACTTAATTATATTAACTGCCTAACACCTGTATATTTAATATCAGATAAAAAATATTTTGGTTATAATTTTTTTTTTTTTTGGTGATGGTTTGAGACGAGATGATATTTGTGATATTTTGTCAAAATAATATCTTACAGGTTAATAAATTTTTTATTTATTTGATGGAATGATTAAGATATTATCTACGATTAAATTCTTCATAACTTATCAATAGATATAAATCCTTTAGTATAAATAGTTTATTATCCTTTAATTTTGATATGTTGAAAATTAATTTATCGTAAATTTGAGTTCTATTTTAAAGTTTATTATTAGATTATAGATTATTGTATACACAAGATTCGATTCGAATTTTAATATTTATTTAAAGAGACGAAAAAATTAATCATTCGAGAAACTCAAATTGATTTAATGCACCAAAAACTAAAACTAAATTTGTGTGTTGAGTAGGTTACGTTATGTATATAATAATGCACTAAACTTTAATACCACCTATTGCATTATTGTATACAACAACATCTGAATAATTGAAGGAGATATCAATATACATGAAATGAACTTGATTTATATCATACACAATTTAAAATGTGAATGCTTCGGTGTAACATTTTATCCCATAAAGTGTGAAATGAAAATTTCAGTTGTAATATTAATGCAATAGAAGAGAGCGTATATTTTATTGTATGATGATGAGATGGAGCTTTTGAATAGAGTTTTTTGTCGTGAAGTATGCATGATTCAAATTAGTACATTAAACACCGAAATTTCGTGGCATAAACTAGGTAGTCCCCACAATGTTGTGTTGTGATTAAATCATAAGCATAAGGTGCCATATATATATAAAATAATAATAATAATAATAATTGCTTACTTTACCAAGAACAGAGAGTGGCATGAATATGATCATGATTTTGAAGAAGAGTGAGTGAGTGTACTATGTACCTAGTAATGCCCAAAAACAGAGGACACCCTAAATTTGCAGTGTTTGCCTCTTTCCTTACCTTAACTTCTTCATCCATCATTAATTTCCTCACTATGTCTCTGCTCCATTGCCTTCTTTTTTTAATCTTGTAATAACTGCTGCTTACCTTCTACCCAAAATAGCATCAATGCTACCTACCATAATTTCAGACATTATTTTCTTTCTTTCTTTTTTCTTTCTCCCTTTAAAGTTAACCTTTTGGGAGACATACATACATAGTCTCATTCTTTTATATATATAAAAGAATACTAAATGACTATTAAAATTTATTATTTTTAGTTAATAAATAATTAATAATATTTAAAGATATAGACTAAAAATATTTTATTAAATTACTAAAATAAAAAATTTATACTAATAACTAAAATACTGATAAAAAATAATAAATTCGTCATTTAATTTGATTCGAAGTTGAGTGAGTTTATGAATTTTTTTTTTTACCAAAAATAATAGATATATTTCATTCAATAAGAAAAAAATAAATGTCCAAGTTATACGATTACAGCACAACAACAAAAAAGGAGACTCTCAAAATTATTACTAAAATTAATAGTTTTAATAAAGGCAAACATAATTGCTAATAGATGAAGAAAGAAATAACGTGAAAAAGAGAGAAAATTAATAAGGCTTACAAACATATAGCATGTTAATAAAAAAAATATAAAAAATGGACAAAATGTTATTTAAAATAGTATAGATACAAAAATCTGTAAATAATTGAAATGTAAACACTTCTCTTTCTTCTTTTAGTATTTATTTATCTATCTATTATTTTGTTGGTTAAAAAAAATTAGTCTCTAACAAAATCGATCTTATAAAATTATTTTCCATTATTTATGACTCCAATAAAATTAGGAGTTTATTTGAATATATAGTGAGAACAAAAAAAATTCATGCATACCAATATTTCAGTGTAATTGAATAACAACATAAAAGAATCTTACTCTGTAATTAAATTCTTCTGACACTAGTTGATGTTCTAATAACTTTAAATTTCTTTTGGGTTCTTGGGATGTTTCTTTCAAGACAAAGGCTTCAATGTTCATGAATTAATGTTGTTGTGGCCAGAAGAGGAAATGGTGGTAGCTGATTCTACAAGTTACAAGGGAAGTAAATAAATAAATAAATAAATAAACAAGTATTTTACAAAGTACAAGAAATTCTTGTTCCACATAGGAAGAAATCAAAGATCAAAAAGAAAGAAAGAAAGAAAGTAAGAAAAGCAAAAGCTTGAAAATTTTCACTTTCTCTATTCCCATGGAACGAAGATCTGCCCCTCATTTTGCTTTGGTTTTCATTCTCTTATGTTGATTGTGTCAGTTGCTATCACAATCTGAAATGTTTTTGATCGGTGATCATCATCATCATCATCAAATAAAAGAATGAACGAATCCCCACTCACTTTAATTTCTTTTTCAGAACAAAATCAATGTCCTATCTATCTATCTATCTATCTATCTATCTATCTATCTACCTATTCACTTTTGCAAAATCACTCTTTGTTCATTCAAAACAAATGCTACATTCTATGACACCTACTTACACACTCACACATATACCTAGGTACACTTTCATATAATAGGCAACATATATATAAAACCTACCTTATATTATTCTCAAATCAATATCACGTGATTTAATTTTATTATGGAGAAGGTAATTGTGTAGGACAGCGATATGGAGAAGCAACGTGCTTTACAGCCATGTGGTGTCAGGGAGCTACAAATCGAACAGTACGAGTACTCTCAAAAAAATCGGACGGTCCAATTTTTGTTTTATTTAAAAAAAAACCCTTTTCATACAATACAGACAATTCGATTTGCTTCTTCCAAAATTCAAAATTTCTCTCTTTGTGAATTGGACCATCCGATTTGACTATGATATTTTTTTTGAAAAACAACTTGCATGGTTCGACTTGTACTGCCCCACATCTTAGTCTAGCACCACTATACCCTCATAATGCAGCACATCAGCCTCCAATAACAAAAAAAATGAGCCTCAATATTACATGCATATTTCAATTTCTCATATCTAAGGTTATTTTTTAAGGAGAGAATAATGAAAAATTTTTAAATGTACTTAGAACATCATTTCAATAATTTTAATAATTGATTTCAATTAATATATATTATATAATTAAAATTAATGGTTAAAATTATTAAAATATCCGATATTTTAGTTACACTTAAAATTCTTTCATTAGTATTATATTTTATTAAAAGAAATTACAAACATTGAGTGGCATGCAACGTAACTTAAATTATACATATTTTTACAAAATAAAAAATATAGTATACAATATCATCTATGTACAAGTGAAATTTAACTTAATAATATAACAAATATGTGTCTTTTTTTATTTTTTTATTTTGGATGTTTAAATTGAATAACAAAATTGCTCATTTAATAACAAATAGTATAACCTACCTAATATAAATGTTTAATTGTTTAGTTAAGGTCTTGTTATAAATGAATTTAATGTATAAAATCAAACATTACTTAAAAGTTATTTTACAATTTACATATAACTAAAACTTTACATTACAGAGGATGTCCCAATTCTGTTGACTCATATATTGTAAAGGAAAATGGTTTGTATTTTCCAAGAAAACACACACTCACACACTATTCATCGTTTATATTACTTATTCTGTTTAATAATAAGTTTTGTATAGATACTCCAAATTAAAGAAGACAAAAATGCAGAGCAGCAACGTTGCTTACATTTTGGTTATAAAATTCACACCTATGCTTATACCATCAATCAAGCTAATTAAGCCATTTAATCTTTTTTATTTTATTATTTATTTATTTAAATCAAAGATAAAACAAAAGTATACTAAAATTGTGAACTGCGCATATAGAAGCAGAGTTCTGTCAACAAATAATAAAATACCAAATCACTTGAAAAACTGTAAGAATCATGTGCTTAATTAAGGGGGGAAAAAACAATAAAATCAATTTGATATGATAATAAAAAATAGAGAAGAAAATTCCATAAAGAAGATTTATGTCCAAATTTTCTTCTCTATTTTTAACCCATACAAATGAAATTAAAAGCTCATCCTAAATAAACAAAAATGAAAATATAAAAATTATTGTACAATAACTAATTAACTACACAGCAAGACCATTAGCAATGGCACGATTAGTGCAAACATGAGTTGTTTCATACACAGGAAGCTCAGCCAAATGATCAAGCTCAAACAGATCCGAACTTGCACAACTTGCCACGTCATCGTCGTCGTCGTCTTCGTCGTGATTTGCATTATTTATTTTGTTATTATTATTTTTATGCAAATCCATTAAAGCTTCTGAAACCAAATTGTTCTTGTTCTTGTTCTTATGGTACTCTTCCAAGAACTCCCTTGCAGCTTCTTTCACCACCTTGCTCTTCTCTACGTTGCTGCTATTCTTCCATGTTTTTGTGGCAACTTTATTATTGATTCCTTCTTCACCCACAATCACGCTCACGGGGTAGAATCGAACCGTTCTTTTTGTCCCGTTGCGAAGCTTTTCCCTTTCGGAAGTTAGACTCTTGCTCAAACAAGATTTAGAAGAAGAAAGAGAAGAATGTGTTGAAGTTTGAACTAACTTGGCTTCTCTTTCTTCTTCTGGAATGTCGTTTGATCTATGTAGCCGACCAGTCTTACTCAAACAAGACCTCGAAAATGAACAAGTAGAAGGCAATGAAGTTTGAATTGACTTTGACTTTTTTGCATCGTTGTCCACGTTCTTACTAGCGTCGTTTGATTCATGTAACCGATTCTGATAAATATTCTTTATATCATGGTTGGTGGACTTGGTTTTCTTGGAAGTAGCGAAGATCGAGTTGAGAAAGCTAGTGATCTTAGCACCGGGTGAAATTGGTTGCTTCACCTTCTTGAGATTGTTATAGATCTTCAACGCTCTTGACTTGGATTTCATGGATAATGATTCATAATCATCTTCGCCACGATCTCCGCCGATTAGAGCACCTAATTCGGTTTTGAAATCGTGGCGAAAGCTGTGGAACTTTCGACGATCATCGTCTCCTTTCTCCTCGTCCCTCAAGGACGCGCTAGTCTTCACCGGCCTCAGAGGCAAGAAGCACGATGAGGACGAGCGCGTTCTTGACGGCCTTGTTGACTCCGTGTCGGAGGATGAAAATCCCGCGGAAGAAGAAGAGGACGAGCTGGAATCGGAGGAAAGTGACGTGGAACTGAAGCACGTGACGTCATTGTCATAGTCACGTGACGTGCTTCTTGTTGATGGTTCCTGTTTCTTGTTCTTCTCTGTTCTTGAAGTTGTTTGTGTGAAGAAGGTCTTCATGTGATTGGGGGTATTTGTGTAATTGTGTTGTTCGGATTGGTCAATGGAACGGTAGATTTGGTCAAGGAGGGTTGAAGAGAAAGAAGGATTGTGAAGGAATCTGCTGCTATGGTGGTAGTGTTCATGATCTATGAGTGTGTTGTTCTTCATATTGGAAAATTACTAATTGGTAGTAGTAGATGGAGTAGGTGAATGAGAAATTGAAAAGGGTAAATTTGGAAGAAAGTTGAGAATGAGAATGGAGAAATTGGGGGAAGAGGGGAACATGGTGGAAGGAGTTTATAAAGGGGGGAAATAGGAACATGTATGTGACACATTGGTCACTATGGTCTATGCTTATTTGGCATTCAACTTCACTCTCCTTTCTTTTTCCAACATCATGTTGCTTCTATACTTCTTTTCTTTTTCTTTTTTTCTTTTCTCACAAATCCCAAAATTTTCTGCTTTTTTCTCTTTCTATTTATGGACTATGCTATCACTTCTTACAAATTAAAAGATTTCTCTAGATTTAATTGAATATTCTAGAGTTAATCTATGTGTTTTATTTGAATATGATGAATGAATCTTTTAATTCAATAATTGTATTCCGTAAATCTCAAATTCTAAATGTTATTTAATTTAAGAGAAAAAGATAAATAGGTCCCTAACATTTTGTTCTGCGGACATTTTTCGTCCCTCACTATTGAAAAATACTTTTAAATTTCTGACCTTTACAAAACTTGGACGGATCAGTCCCTGACGGAAACATTTGGATGGATCAGTCCCTGACGGAGGTATTTGGACGGAGGGACTGATCCGTCCAAGTTTTATGAAAGTCAGAAATTTAAAAGTATTTTTTAATGATTAGAGATGAAAATGTCCGCGAGACAAAAGGTCAGGACCTATTTGTCCTTTTTTCTTAATTTAAATTATACTTAAGTATTTATCATTTGTATTAAACTTATATTGGTTCAAACTCTCTAAATTCAAATATAATTTTTTTTTAAGTTCAACGTAATTTTATTTGCTAAAGTAAGTCATGTCAAATTTTGGGGGAAAAAAAAAACTATTAAATTTATTGTGTTTGCAGACTTTAAATGATGAATTGAATAAATTAACTTGAGAGTTATCAGTTATGTCAATATTTTCTTTTTCTCCTTTAGTTTGATCACTCATTACCCAATTTGAATTTGTACCTTGTAGCCGTTGATCAAGACGAAATGAAAAGAAGAGTTGCATAAAAATAAGTGTTTTTTGGTATGTGTATTTATTTTTGGCAATGCTTTAAATTCAGGAATAAATCATCGAATCATGAATTAATCAAATATGTCTGATCTATAATATCAAATGTGATTTTAATACCTAATTTTTTTGGTTTGGTATCCAAGGTTTCCCAATACATCATTATCAATAAATGAAAATGTTAAAATGATTAAATACTCTTTATGTGGTAAGCAAAGTGGGAAAGAAAAATGGCAAGATAATGAGTTTGTTTGGATGTTATTAATGTTAAATTTTTTTTAGGTGTGTTTAACAAAATTTGAGTAATAAAAATAAAAATATTAACAAAATTTAAAAAAAAATAATTAGAAGCTATAATTTATTAATTTTTTCAATATTTTTTTAAATATTTTTAATATAATAAATAAACAAAAAAAATATTTTTTATATTGTTGTATTAAAATATAATTATTAAAAAATATATATTTTTACATGAGATATTTAAACATAAAATTATATTTATTTTTTAAAAAAAATTTAAAAAAAGAATTCACCCAAATAAGTCCAATAATATTTAGTTGTTGTTGAGTAACATTAATAATAAGCATAGTTTTTTAAGAAATTAAATTAATGTTATCTGTTACAAATACAATAGGGTAACCAAAAAAAATGGCACAAGAATTCGTTTTTCGGTTAGAAAGAATAAAATCAGGTTCTATATTAAAATAATGTTCCTATCTTCCTTTCTTTTTATTTTTTCTGGGTGAGATTCAATGCTTCTATATTATGTCAATTCATTATTGTATTTTTTATATTATAACCTACGAGGGATGAACATGCGATAATCTTGGTCTTATTTATAGTAGTTAGAACATAATCTCAATTACAATTATTGGAAGATAGAGAATTGAATTAGATATGAAAATTATTAATCTGATTTTTCTCCATGAATATAATTTATGACATGATATAGAAAAGTTTTATGATTAACAAATTTAGAATTTGAGCATTATTGTTCTTAACTCTTCTATTTTAATTTAAATTTGAACATTTTATAATTTTTTATTTTATCTGCCATATTCAATAGCTTAGCATGGAGAATAATGGATATTGTTTGGCAACCCTGGCACATGTATTTGCACAAGAATAATCTAAGATGCCGTGATAATTATATATTTTTTTATCCATTAAAAATATTTTTATTAGTAATTATATAATTGTCACTAAAATTTTTTAACAATAAAACATAACACAATTAATATTTAATTGTCTGTAAATATATTAATAGTTATTTTATTATCATTAAAATAAAATAAATAGGCGCTAAAAATAATTTTTCTATCAATATTAACTTATTTTTAATATAAATTTTAACATGTATTTCATACTAACAGTGACTGATTTTAATATATATTTATCATGGTTAATTATTCATACTCTTGTGATTGTAGAGAGTTCCATATTTGTTTTTAGTTCCTAATTTTAGATAATTGTAGCTCATTTTTTTGGATATTGGGTAATTGTTGGTAGAATACCTTGTTATTGGATATTATAGTATTTTGTAAAGTTCTAACAATTCGCAGGAGGCGGATTGCTTTAGGCAATTTTTTTAAAATATAAAAACACAATACAGGGCCGTATTGCATTTTTAAAGAGAAAAATTCAAAACAGTCTCTGACAATTACTTCGAAAGACAACGAGATCATTGACAAAAAAAAAATTCAACCCAACCCTTGACTATTTTTTAAATATTTTTACAGATATCAGATGGAGTATTCACTATTTTTTAAATATTTAAAAAGACCATAGAAAGGGGCGTATTGTGAGAAAAAGAGTGAGATTATGTACTTCATTTGGTATCAACGGCAACGAAGTCACGGAAAAAGGTCATACGCCATATATCGACCATGCAAGTATCAGCCTCCTGTTAAACACCGTTCATATAGCCATTCTCAAGTAAAACTCTATCTTCTCTCCCATAACAAAATAAAAAATCCGACAAATTGAAATGCAAATTTATTTGGAAAAAAATAAGATTACTAAAACTCATTTATTATTATTTCTAATATATTATTTTTTGTTTTTGAACAATTACTTTAAAGCAGAAAAAATAATGAATGAATTCACAATTATTGTTGAGCACCAAAAGGATGGTAACATGAAAACAGAGGTAAAAGGGGATTCTCAAATCCCCTAAACAATTTTACAGAGAATATTTAAAGATTCTTATACTATTTAGAAGGTTAGTACTTAGTACCTTAGCCAAGATATTATGGGGATCGGGACCCGTTTTCCTTTTGTTAATATCATAACGGTTTTCTTTCTTTTATTCCTTTCCTGCTTTTTTTATTTTTCTTTTTTATTTTTTTGAAAGTGATAAAAGCTATTGGGGTAAATAAAATTGAAACTGACTATAAAAAGGTGAAACAAAATTAAGTGGATCAAAACAAAGGGAAGCTTTAATAATGAGAAATGATTCTTTAAAATTAAGATCTAAAAATACTATTTTAGTAAATATATTAATTAATAAGGATTAAAAAATGTATTCTAAATATAATATGTAAAATGTTAATAACTTAATATATAGCACTTTACTGAGAAAAATTATCAACAGACAACAGCAATACTACTGGCAAATTTTTTTTACATTGACCCCTGTAGAATACTGAAATTTCACAATATACACAAATTTTAATTATTTAGGTAGCGTTTATTTTTAGAGATTGAAATTAGAAGACTGAAACTTAATATTATATTTAATAATTAGAAATTAAAACTAAAATTTTAATCTCAAAATACAAAATTTTAGTCATTTTAATATTTTTAAAAAATAAAAATATATAAAACTGAAATTTTAATAATATTAATAAATATTCTTATTTAATCTTTATATTTATCTTAAATCAAATAAAATACTAAAATATAATTTAATCTTATATATTTTATATTAAATATAATACAAAAATTTAATTTAATCTCAATTTTTCAATCTCAATCTTACAATTTCGGTCTCTTTCGATCTCAATTTTTCTTACAAACACAATCTTAATAATTATGATGACTCACGAGGTTTTTAAACCATGAAGTAGGGGTGTGCATGGTTCGGCCCGGCCCGAAGACCCGGCCCGGTCCCGAATACTTTAGGGGCTAATTTGGTGTGATTTCATCAGGTTAGGATCGGGTATGTGTCTCAAAAATAGACCCGGTCATTGTTTCGGGTCGGGTCCGGGCCATAACTCGGGTCACCCGAAATCGGCCCAGTCATCATACATAATTAATATTTTGTGTTATTAATGATGGATGATGGCTATTATTATGTGAAATTTAAGTGTTGTAAACCTTAATATTTTGTGTTATTAGTCATTATATATAAGACTATAAGTTAATATTTTATATTTAAAATACATAAGACTTTAGACTAATGCATAATCTTGTATTATTTGTATTGATTTAAATATTTGGTGTTATTAGACAATATTAGTATTGATTATGGTTATGCTTTAATTTTAGAGAAGAGTTGGTTCTTATTATATTTTTCTAAGTGAATTTTACCATGTCAAATAATGATTGGAGTCTTGGAAATTTAGATATTTTTACATGCTAACTTACAAGAAGGTATCAAGGTAATATAATGTTAACGGCCCGGTTTTCACCCAGTTTTTACCCGGTATAATCGTGGCCCGAAAATGTATAGGTTTCATCGGGTCTAGGGTCGAATTCGGATCTAACAAATAGGCCTGGTATATATTTCGGGTCAAATCTGGGTCACATCAAACCCGGTTTCACCCGACCCATGCACACCCCTACCATGAAGCCCCTTGTTCAGTAGTGCAGTTCTGGTGCATAAACAAAGCACTGAATTCAATAACTAATTGCTGCCTTAGCTTGCAATAATTCCTCCTTGTCGGGTGATTCAACCAAATTTAATTTATATAAATTTTTATTATGAAATTTTTCACGAAATACATTTGAATTTAATTTTAATACATTCTTAACATAAATAATTTTACACAAGATTTTAAAAATTGAACTAATCATTAAATTAATAGATTTTAACTTGAACCAAATTGGTCTTGTCGATTTTTAGTTGATCCAGTCAAACCGGTCGATCTAATCCGATTCTCAAAACTATAGTTTTATACGTACATTTAATTACATACCATGTTAAAAAAAATAAAATAATAACTTTTTAGATTAAAGCATAATTGGTCATTTAAAATAATAAAATGTGATTAAACGATTATATATATAAAATATTTTATACTATCAACATATCAAAATTATACTCTATATATTATTACATTAGTAAAATTATTTAATTTGATTACTTATTATTTTAAAATTTTTACCAGCACAAACTTTTTTTGTTTACATTAGAGAAATAATGAAGTTTAAATTTAAAATCTCATATATATATATATATATATATATATATATACAAAATTTTCATTGCAATACGACTTCCTAACTCTCAAACAAACACAAACATTCAATAAAATAATACTATAAAAAAATTTTATACTATCCGTACATAACAATGAAAACTGAATTCATTAAAAAGTTATATTAATTTTTTTACATGGTATATAATTCCAAAATTTTTCGTTAAAGACATCTCTCTGATCAATATATGGTAGGAAAAGAAGAAGAAGAAGAATACATGTCTTATTTGGTTGTTGAAATTGATGTTGTTCTTTTATGTTATTAGACGACATAACAATATCCTAAGATTAAGTATATGGTTTCTTTAAACAAAATAATCAAACATGCGTGTGAGCGATTAATCTTTTTTCACGATCAGGACATGCACTCAAGCAATTATATCCCTATCTCAATTGAAAGTACAAGATAAAATTAATTAAAAAAAAAGTGTTTATGAATATTCATAGGGGTGGCAATATATATCCTACTTGCAGGTATCTAATCTGACCCCACTCGATCGGGTAGGGTTGCTAACCCGATCCGCAGCGGGTAAGGTAGGGTTCTCGTGCGGGTTAAATAGGGTGCGGGTTGAGCCTCAACCCTACCCGACCAACCCGCACTCTATATATGTTTATGTTATATACTTATATAAAAATATGTTTTAAGTGGATATTGAATTAAAGACCTCTCACTAAATGCAAAAGATCTTTAACCACTAAAAGAAAATTATTAATTGATAATTTAATATTTTTTTAAACATAAAAATCAGTTCTATTTTAAATTATCATCAAGTTATATAATAATGTTGTATATTTTTTGTAATCCGTGGATACGATTGGATACCCGCGGGGTAAGAGCAGGTAAGATTAAGGTTAGAATATTCTCAACCTGCGGGTAAAATAGGATTGAGTTTGTATAAAAATCTCAACCTGCGAATAAAGTTAGGATTTGATCCAAACCTTACTCTATCCTATCTATTGTCACCTCTAGATATTCATAGCAATGTATCCGAAGTAGAAGCCAGTAATAATTTGTATTAGAATATAGGTAAACAATATTTTTTTTAATCTCCAACAAAATTATTATAGCATCTCTGTCCTCCACACATATATAATTCTCATGACACCTTAATTACTTTCTCTTTATAGAAAGTGGGGGAAATCAAAAAGCAAAATAAAAACAATAAGAATAAAAAGATAAAAAAGAGAGAGTCTCCATGATAGACGGTCAAATTAAATAAAATGGGGCAATGCAAATGACATGGTCCCCCCAAATTTCTTTTTGTTAATTTCTTGGCAATTTCGAACAAGATCCATGAAAAATGATTATGGTTTGTGTGGGTCTTATGCCAAGATACAACATTGTTTTCCTTTTGCCACACAATATTGTTGCTTTGCATATGCTTATCAATTGCTTATTGAAAAATCTTTTATTTGGCTATAATAATAATAAATTAAAGTCCACCAATTAATTCATTCCCTCCTTCTTTGACTCTATTTTAGTGACCATACCACATGCACCACAATATATGTTTTTAAGATATTATATAGTGAGATATCAATTTCAAGTTCTAAATTTAAATTTTTAAATAAAAAAATGCTACAAAATCTTTCTCCTTATTTAATCAGATTTTTTAGAGAGTTGTTAGGGTTACAGAAAAAAAAATTAATTACTAAACCAGACATTCATAAATAATAAAAAAAAAAAAGTCAAGAGTCGGTAATTTATATCAGCCAACATTTTTTATTAACAACCTAATATCTTTAGTCCAATAATCTAACACTATATTTTTAGTTAATATTTGTATATATTAATAATTAATTATTAATAAAAAATAATAAATTATACTGATCACGTAGTATTGCTAAATCAAAATACTATATATACATAAAAAAATAGCCACAATTTATTATTTATGTATAAATATATATGGTGTTTGATTCATTTTCAGTATATATTTTGTATTTTTAATACGTATTTTTATACATGTGTCTGGTTTTCTTTATATATATAACATAGTTGGTATAAAATATATGTTAGAATATAAAAAATACATTAAAAATTAATTAAACTATATACATATTTATAAATAAATACATAATAACTTATTTGTAGATGATTTTCGATATACATATAGTATTTTTGAACTTTTTATAATAGAATTCATATATCAAGAGCCCAACCAAACATAAGATGAAAAATCCACAAACACTTATTGTAAACCCCGTTAAATTAGTAAATAATTAGTTAATAAATTAAATTTTAATAAAGAAAATTATAAATATGAATATTATGTTAAATTAGGATAGAGCTCATCAAAACGAGAATTTTGACACTAATTTCAAATAATTTTATACAATATTGGACCGAACAAGTCGAACCGATTGAATCGAGCCCAAACCGGACCAGTAAACCCAACCGGCCCAACACTTAAATGAGCCAAAGCTCATCTTCTCCCCCCAATTCGGAAAAAGTAACGAAGAACACAGCAAGGGGAGGAGAAGGGTTCCGAACCCTTATTCCAATTTCCAATCACCGTAACTTTCCAATCCGAGTTCCGATCACCGCACCGTTTGCGGCTACGTGACCACCGCGTCGAGCTCTACGATTCTATCGGAACAATTTTATAGGTAAGCCACTTTATTACTCTCAGCCTCTTCTTTCCCAAATTTTTCGAAAATTTTATAAGTGGCATTGAATTTTTGCCTCTTTGATGTATTAGGCTCCGATTAGCTTGAGAAAAATATTTACTCTTGTTTATACGACAGTTGGGTAAGGTGAGGATACCCTAACTCTATCTAATTTTCTGAATGTGTGCCTTGGGTATTGAGTTTAGGTGTATGTGTGTTATGAATATGTATTAGGTTGTGTATAAATAATTGGAGTTTGAAATTGTGAATGTTGGAACTTGGTAGAGGTTGAGCACTAGCGTTTTATTGAACTTTTGGGGCTGTGTTTATTTTGGTGAGTTGCCTTAATCACTACGTGAAAATTGGTCAAGGTATGGTTTAGGTTTCTTGCATTTAATATATAATGTTTTGTGAAAATTTAGGCTAGATGACCATAGGATAGGATTTGAATGCATATGTATGTGAAATGGTTTAGTGAAATATGATGGATGAGGTTGGGTTTGAATTTGTTGATGATGTTGATAATGAATTGATAATGTTTGATGAGGTTTGAGGGTAGATGGGTGTTTGTGAAGAATTATTGATGAATTGTGGTTGTAATTGTGAAGTTTATGTTTGAGGTTTGTGTAAGAATGAGATATAATTGATTATAGTAAGTTGTGGAGGTAGTATAGATATAATGTGATGTGTTGACGAAAGGCTGGAGATCTTGAAATGTTAGATTGAAATTGATTTTGGTAAAAATGGAAGTTTAAGAGTTTGGTGAAAAACTTATTTTTGGCCGAATTTCGACGAGTTACAACTTGGTTTCTGGACCCCAGATGATTTCAAACATATTTTAAATAAAAATTAGGTTTATGAAGTTTATGCCGTTTGAAGAACGGATGAAAAATGATTTAAAACGAATAAGTTAAGCGCGTCGGAAGTTTGGATTGGAAATATATAATTCTGCAGTTTTTTTTTAACTTCATTGAGTTTTTTGAAAAACGTACTCCCACACATATGCGTGGCTTGCAATTTTCGCGTACGCATGCACTTCATTCGCGGATTGTCATCACTGCCCCCTTTATATGCGTACGCGAGTAGACTTATGCGTACGCGAAATGGGTCAGGATGTACGTCCACGCGTACGTGTGACCCACGCGTACGCGTGATATGAGGTGCATACACGAGCTGGTCTTTTGTATGCCCACGCGTACGCGTGGCCCCTATTCCAGCAAATATGGTTTTCTGAGTTTTAAACCTAATTTTAAACTTCTAAACCCCTATTTTCATTCTTCTAGTCATAAATAATATTAATAGGCCTGGTAATTAGATGAAGTTAGGAAAAGGAGATAACTTGGAGGTGAAGTAAAGCTGATAAAGTGATAAACTGAATGTATAATGCTATAAAAGATTATGTATAATATTTGGCTTAAGCATTCAAATGATCTGAGATACGAGATTTCTTGGGTAAAATACCGTGGCTTACCACCACATGTACCAGGTCGAAACTTGATACTCTGTTGACCTTACGTCGTAAGGGTGACCGGACACGTATAAATTCCCAGGAATGGTTCCCCATTGAGCAATTGATATTTATATATGAGAAAAAGCCATGCATAGACTCTTGAGGATGCGCGACGAGGGACAATCCAAGGGTTTAGCGAACCGGACTTGTTGGGTTGGCTTGATAACCGACAGATGAGACTCATCAGCCATAGGACAAGCATGCATCATGTGCATATTACTTGAATTACTTGTTTGTGCATTAATAGGGTGTGCCTAAATTTACTTGCTATCTTAAATGTATATTTGTTACCTGCAGTAGTTGTAACCTTCTTATGCTTGCCTTATCTGCTTATTTGTTTGTGATATGTTGTTGGAGATGGAGGTATGGAGGAAAGGCGGTAAGACTTAGAGTCAAGATTAAGTTGAGTTAGGCTTAGGTACTCTTAGAAAACCACCTTTTATGGTTTCTGTTTGATACTCTAAGCTTTATAATATGAGTGTCGGCGTTCTAAGACTGCCTCTGGTATTCCCAGGACCTTATATCTTATATGCGTGGCACCTTTATCATGTTGAGAACTGTTGGTTCTCACCCCGTACTATGTTGTTGTTTTTCAGATGCAGGTCGAGAGGCACCTCGCTAAGCGTCTAGACTTTTGAAGTGGAGTGTTTTTTTTTTTTGGGTTTCTTTCTGATGTTTAATTATGTATTTATGTACTTAGTTTTCTCTCCGAATGACTGGTTTCTTTTGATCCTCTTAGAGGCTTATAGAGAGACAGAGTTTTGTTTATGTAAATTTAGGTTTTGGATATGTATATATATGTGTAAATATTCTCCGGCCAGCCTTGGCTTCGCGGGCTGAGTTAGGAGCTTGTTATTTTGTATTTTTGGCCCTCTATTCCTACTTTTGTTATCTTATGCTTGATAACTATAGTTTTTTTAGTACGCAAGTTAACTCATTTTTTTTAGCATTGCGCTTTTATTTCGCGATTTTTATTTCATTTGTTCTTCAAGGCTCATAGTTTATTATATTATTTCTGCTATTATATGTACACATATTATTTTAGAGGTCATAATACCACACCACCTTTATTTTACGGCTTAAGCGTAAAGTTCCGTGTGGTAGAGTGTTACACCTATATTAGCCAATCCAAATTAATGAAAATGGAAAATAAGAATTTAAGTGTTAAAGTAGAAATTGAGAATCGCACTAAAATTTAAGAATAAAAAAAATTAAAGGATGATATAAAGTATGAAAACTTAGAATTTAAAAATATTATTCCTCTCTTTTTTTTCCTCATCAATGATATCAATATTCAACATCTATCCTCAAAATAATTTTTTAATGACTAATTTACGAGTTGTAGATATTTTAATGGGTGAAATATATTTGGTCTAAAATTTTAAAGTTTTTTTTTTAATGTTTAAAATGAGGATCAAACTCCAAATATTTGGTTAAGTGAAGAAAAAAATAAATCTCTTCCAAATATTTGGTTAAGTGAAGAAAAAAATAAATCTCTTCCATTTCGCTGAAATTTAAAGAGAGTAAAATCTCCCAATTAAATTTATATATTTTTATTCTTAAAATTTAAAATTTTTTATTAAATATATATAACTATTTATGAACATCTCTACTTGTCTATTTAAATTTTTAGAATAAATAATTTTATGATATAATATCATAAAATTACTATGACTAAAAAATCTAAAATTTGATCTTCATTATCTCTAGAAAGATAAAATTTTTTAAAATAAAACAAAAAGAAAAAAAGAATGAAAAATGTCCACAATTTGGGACAAGTAATTTCACAATACTTCTCAGTAAACAATTTGAGAGATTTGTTGCACCACAATATATAGCAGAATGGGCCTACAAAATATTAAATAACCGTGAAGATCCATTGGCATGAGATGTTGAAAGTACAGAAGATGATTGTCTAATTGTTGGTGGAAGCCAGCCTGAGCATGGCATGACGAAAATTGCATCCAAAATTGTTGCAGCCGAATTCAGAGACCAAATGAAGGAGCTTTCTAAATCAAAGGTTTTTCCTTTTCTTAATATAGGGGGCACAATGGGTCATGGGTGTCTTATGTCTTAGTGCTAATAATCAACATAGAGGAAACCAAATACTAAGAGGACATGTGACCTTGACTATGCTGTTGTGTTGTCAGCCCAAATAATCCTTGCTTCTTACAGATTCAATGGCACTTGTTGATTGGGTGTCTATTCAATCTTAATGCAACTGCGATATTTTCTGTTCACTCAATTTCATCGTAATTTTCTTTTATAAAAGTTTAATTTACTGCACTTATTTTATTTAAATGATATTTTTCTAATGTATCAATTTTTTGTTAATGTTGTAAGTGTGACGAGTGTTAAAGTTAGTCTCACATCAAAAAAAATAAAGAAGAATGAGGAGTTTATAAGATGAGAGATCCATTAACTTACTATTTTAAGGTTTTGAGTTGGATATAGTGTACAACGATTTTCATACTACAAGATCTCTCTAGTCTTGGTGATAGTTTCAATTTTGGTTACCATATTTATTTTGTTATTTCACTTTATATTATTACTTTTATGCAGATCCTATTGTAATTGTTCCTCCTAAATTAATTTCTTTGTAGTTGCGTGTTTTTTCTTGAGCTTTTAGTTCCGATGTTAATTAAAAAACATTAAAAATGTTATTTTTATAACAAAATAAATTATTAAAATTAGTTATTAATATATTTATATATAGATACATATATAATTTAATTTATTTTTAATATATATTTTATATTAATAACTGACTTTAATGATTAATTTTAGTTTATATATAACATAATCGAAAACATATATGAGGAGTCTATAACGGAAAAGATGTTTAGACACAATGCATGAGTAATAAATAACAAAATATGATTTTAAGCGTGGACAACAATACCTCTGAAATAGTAAAATAATAATAAAAATTATAAATAGCAAATATAATGACTTATAAATTTTTAGAAGGTAAATGCAAAAAAATGGAATAAAATTCAATTTCTAAAAACTCTTTTTTCTATCTTTTTTTTTAAATTTTTGGCCATTCACACAAAGTTTTTATTAGATTAAATAAGTTGTATTTTTATTTTCAATTTATTATTATTATTATTATTATTATTATTATTATTATTATTATTATTATTATTATTATTATTATTATATGAATAAAAATTTTCTGTTATTCGTAATTCAAAGAAGAAAGGACATTTTGTCCTTTTGTATATAGTTTTCACACATTTTATACTATTATTAGTGTATACAAATTCTATCTAGATATATAGTAATGTGTCTATTTTCCGAATAATCCAATATTATTATTGGAATTTTAATTTTTGAAGGAGTCACTTTTGTCAAAAGGACAAAACTTAATAATATAATATTGAGATTTTACAAATAAAAAATGTATGCTTATTGGGACAAAATAACCACTTGGGGATTCCCACATACAAGATTAGCCGACACAATATATGCAAAAAGTCTTACTTATGCATTATCAAAATTAATCAGATAACAACAATTGCTTGCTATGATGGAGATGGTAATTATTGTTACTTTTGATGGAGATGGTAATGAATGTGTGGAGTTTCATATAATTGGATAAGTACCACGCGCACAATTATTTGATTTCATTCAATTTATGATAATATGGGGGGTGTGTTTTCATACATGAACATGAACTTAATCAAAATACAAAAGCATTATTATTATTATTATATGGCTACGTGTTACTTATTGACCGATTGATTTAAGTTCAATTATTTCCACTTGGAGCAATGTGTTTCTTCCCTTTCATTTGGGGCAAACCCTAATAACCTCAAATTCAGTATAATAACTAGCTAGGTTCAATTTGGTGAAGTTGTTTTCCTCATGTGATGAATCATGAATAATATGGTTGCTCTGCTCATATTTTTTCTAAAAAAAAAAAAAAAAAAACTATTCTGTCATTCACTCTATTGAGGTGACGTATGATCAATGGCTCTGGTGTAAAATATTTGTGTTAAATAATATCTGTCTCAAACATAAAGATTTAGTGACATTTATTTAATTAAAAATATTATTTACACACAGTGGCGGATCGAGGGGCCTAAGGCTAATTTTTTTTTATATTGGGTTATTATTAGTGTTTTTCGTTAATATTATGATGTTTTGATGTAATGCAGTGATATGGGATAAAAAGAAATCGTGAATAACGATTTTAAATAAGACAAAAAAATAAAAAAAGTTAACAAAAATCGTGAATTACGATTTTAAATAAGACAAAAAAAAAAAAATAGGAAATCGTGAGTTACGATTTTAATTTTTTAATTTAAAAAAATGTAATATATGAAATCGTGAGTAACGATTTCTTTTGTTTTACAAATCGTAACTAACGATTTGTATTATGCATCACACTTGTGAAATACACCCATTTCAACTCATACCAACGTAATACACCATTTCATCCATCATATAAAAAATAATTAACTCAGGGGCCTAACATGGCCATGGTCCTTCCCAAAATTTTTTTAAAAAAATAGTAAATAATAATAATTAATAATATTAAATTTTTTTATATATAATATTAAAAAAAATATAAGTTACAAAATTTTATAAATTAAAATAACTAAAAACTGCACTATATATTGGATATTTGAATTATTATTGTTCTTGTTAATAAATAGCCTATTCTAATAATTAATAAAAATGGTTCTATTATATTAGCCCAACTGCCCAAATCCATACTATTAATTAAAGTAACACTAGTACATTTTTCAAATATTTGTTTCAAATCATTAGAGGCATTAGCGCCACTTTTCTCTCTCTTTTAGTGGTTCCCAAACTTTTGGTCTTCTACTCTTCTCATTCTAATTTTCTTTCCATACTAAAACAAGACATATGAAGAAAAACCATTGAAGAGAAGTAAACAGCAAAATATTAACCATTAAATGCACAACAAAGATTCAAAGAGATATATTTCAATTTTTTTAAGTTAATAACAATGTCAAGTATTATTTACATTATTTATTTAAAATAATTATTTTTTTTATAATGGACAATGTTTAAAGATTGAAGTGAGGACAAAACTCAATAGAATTATTTTTTGGGTGAGACTTGGAACAAAAAAATATTCAGGTAAATCAATAACTTTATTTTTGGTTATTATATATTTGTGTTTCTAAAATTATTTGTTATTGCTCAATAGGTTTAATATTTTTTTTAAGAAAATAATATATATGCAATTATTTTTGTTTTTTTTTGTTAGATAGTTCAAGTTAAGTTAAAAATGTCAAAGATGAAAACAATTCACTCATTTTTCAAAAGAAAAGAGAGAATATATGATGAACAAAATTCAGCTTCAGATTCTTTGAGTAATGTTTAAAATATTATTAAACAATCTGCGACACAACTTGTTGAGCAAGATATTCAACCCCTGCTTCCAAAATAACAAGGACTGAAATAGATCAAGTTAATATTGATACATTGATGTGTGATCCCGGAAAGCGTCCGCAAATTTAAAATTATCCTATCAATCAACAAGATGAAATCCGTAGAGCATACATAAAGTTTGGACCATATCAATTTATTATGGATGAGTACCTTCTTTCTGGTCTAGAAAGTCATCCTCGTCGTTTCAAAGCTCATTGGTTTAAGAGTTTTTCTTGGCTAGAATATTCGCCAGAAGTGGATGCTGCATTTTGTCTTCCATGCTATTTATTTTATAGAAAATCAAGTCCATTCACATCAGGAGGATTTTGCAATTGGAAAAAAGTGAATAATGGAAAGGATTGTGCATTTTTATCTCATGTGGGTAAATCTCTTAATTCTCCTCATAATATTGCTGTTAAGTCTTGTAAATCAAATATATATCCTTTAATTGATAGATTAATTCGTCTTGTTTTGACTCTTCCTGTGACAACAGCAACAACTGAACGGGCCTTTTTAGCTATGAAGATTATTAAAATAAGGTTTCGAAACAAGATGGAAGATGAATTTTTAGCATATTGTATGATTGTATATATTGAAAAGGAAATTGCTTCAAAATTCACTTCAGAGATGATAATTGATGATTTTAGTTCCATGAAGTATCGTCGAACAAGTTTAAAAATATCAAAATCTTAAAGTATGTAGTTGAACATTAACTTTTATATAATATAATTACTTTTTTGATATATATGCTACAAATAATATTTTATTAATTTTTTGTTATATTTTATATTTAATTGGCCCCTCTTATAAAATTTTTTGTTCCGCCACTATTTATACACTAAAATCAATTATTAATGTATTTATATATAAATATATATATAATTTAATTATTTTTAATATATATTTATATTTTAATATATATTTTATATTAATAATTAATTTTAATAACTAATTTTAGTATTTATCTAACACATTTTTTTTTTTGGTTGGTAATGAACACAATCCTTATTTAACACTATGTGATATAAGCGTTACTTTAAAATACCCACCAAAGTGGTTCTCATATTAATAGCAAAAAATATATATACATATTTTTAAAATTCAAGTCCATATTTTACTGACTGCATCCAACCGGAAAAAATCCTTTGAAATGAAAAATATAAGTAAAAAATTAATAATCATTAAATTTTTTATTTTTATTATATGTACATTTTTAGTTTATCAGTAATTAGGCTTTTATTTTATCGTTTCACCAATTTTATCACTTGAAAAGAGTTTGATCTTATTATTTAGCCAATAGATGACTATAAATATTTAGGTATATTAATAAATTCTTTATTAAATTACGATTTAATTATTCTGTTGGTCTTTATAATTTTACTAAATTTTTAATTAGGTCTCTATACTTTTTTATTTTTTAATTGAGTTCCTACATTATTTTTAATTTTATAATTAGATTCTTTATAGTGTAAAAAATATTAGAGTTAACTGAATATGTTTTTACAAATTGAAAGTATCTATACCAATGAGTCATAGCTTAAATGTCATAGTCTCTCCATACTCAATTAAAAGGTTGCGAGTTTGAGTCTCCTATCTTTTTGGTAAAAAAAATTGAAAGTATCTATAATTAAGAACCTAATTAGATCTTTAATCATATATTTTTTAAAAAAATATTCTGTTAATTTAAATATTTTTGACATGTAAAGAACCTGATTACAAAATTAAAAATAGTGTAAAAAATCAACTGAAAAAAAATTACAAAGACTTAATTACAAATTTAGTAAAATTATAAGACCAACAGAATAATTAAACTTTAAATTATTATACTAGTTCTTATAGTTTTATTAAATTATAATTAAGTTTGTATAATTTAAAAACTTTCAATTGAATATTTACACTATTTTAAATTTATAATTAGGTAATTTAATTTCCGTACAAAACAAGTTAAAATTAATAATTCATCTCCAAATTGAATATATTCACACTTAATGATTAAATTTTTAAACATGAATGACATTTTTGTGTATAATATTCGATTAACTTTAACATTTTTTTATGAAAAAAATTTAATTACAAAATTTAAAATAATATAAAAATTTATATTATAAAATTTAATTATAAATTTAATAAAATTATAAAGATCGGTAGAATAATTTAATTTAAATTCTACTTTGAATTCTTTAATTACTAATGTCATATTAAAAATCACGCCTTTCGCATTAGATTTTAATTATACTATTGTTTAATTCATTTATAAATTTACGAATTCAAGTATATGAATGTTATCCGGTGCACATTTATAGGTTACAAACGGGACTCTAATAATGCGATACACGTGTAGTGGGGCTTTGGCTTAATTTGGACCATGCTTTATAAGGAAGTGAAGAGTGAAGACATTAACCTTTCAATATTAATTAATGTTTGTTGTCATGTTTAGTCTTTTTCTTTTCTATATCTCTGATGTGTGTCTCTGACATACACTTGAAGTTTTGGAGGGGCCAACGGTTTTTGCTTCATCATATTTTCGGATCCAAAGACATATTTCCCTTTCTTCTCCCTAACTCTCATATAGGAAGGACTATTCTGTGTACAAGTATTATGTGTTACACAATAAACCCTAAAAAGTAAAAACCTTGCCAAAATTAATTGATAATATACAAAACATAAATATTAAATAATATGCTCTTTAGACAAAGGTTAAAATTAATGAATTTTTTTTAAGTTTAAATGAAAAAGTTACAAATGAAATTTAATTTGTCATGAGCTTTAGGCTAATGGATCGAGATTTGAATTTCCAACACTTAAAAGTGAAATTTAAGCTAGTTCTATTTAAGGATTTGTTCTTGGCAATAGGTTACTCCCGACACTTACTTAAGCAAATTCGTGAACTAACCACTAGATCAACTCCAAAATCCAAATTGCGTTTTTTTTTTTTTCATGATATTCCTCAACCCGACAAGTTAAGGACTAATCTGTCGCGGATCTGAGCTCCATTTAAGGGTTTGCCACTAGTCAATGGGTTGCTGCATGCACAAGGCGGAGTTTGAACTCCCGACACTTACTTAAGCGGACGAGTGAGCTAACCACTCGACCAACCAAGTTGGTTCCAAATTACGTTTTTGTTGGCACCTAACTTGGATTGGAATTCATAGTTATTGGGCCCAAGTGCTATTCTGAAATTCAAGTTTTGTTGGTATTGTACTGAAATTCAATTTTTGATGAGCCTGGTAATGTCTTGCAGTTAGATAATTATGAAAAATATGGGCTGAAACTCTGAAAGAATGACAAACCCAAAAACGTCAAACACCAATTTTCACTGGACAATAATAGCCAGCTACCAACCCCAAAAAGAAAATGGAATAAATTTTCTCAATCTGTATCATACTAAATTGCTTCTCTTTCTAAAATATGTATTAAAATTCAATTAGAAGGTAGTAAGTTGAAAAATCGAAATTTCATTCCAAAATAAAATTATATATTGAAAATATATATTATATGTACCTTTTTTTAAAACGGGAATAGTTTTTATATTTTATTATATAAAAATAAAATAAAAAATGAGACAAATGGTAGAATTTAAACACAAATATGATTAATCTATAAAATTATAGGATAATAATACTTTTTTTCCCCCTTTTTATAAGAAATATACATGCTACAACTAGAAATGGCAATGAAATAGATAGGGGCGAGTTCTAGCACTTCCATACCATCCCTTTCTATCTTATCCTCCATAAATCTTTCTCGCTCTTACAACCATTTTTTTAAGTTCTAACACAAACTCGTAATATTGAAATAGCCCGTGCCATGCATTATTCTATATAACACGATTTCTAATGTATTAAATATTGATTTTATATAATTATAATAAAGATATTTTTTTAAATTAATATAATCATGCATTATTCGTTAAATGTTAATTGTAATATAATTATAATAAAAATATTTTTTTAAAATAAATTTAAAAGAGAAAATAGTGATTTTATTTTAGAGAAAAAATGAATTCATAAGGAATTGACACCTTACTTTTATTAGTTGGAGGAAAAATCTAGTTTTAGTATATTTTTTGTTATTATATACTTTTCTCTAATCATATATCCACTGTTTTCTTTCCTTCGTTTGAGCATTTTGAACTTGAGTGTAACTTATCGTAATTCTCACTTCTCAGTCATTCTATTAGATGTAATTGATAACTATTGAAATTCTTTGATTAACATAGAGAAAAATATATTATTAGATGATAGAATTAATATAAGTATATTTTGTTATTAAATACACAAAGTTAATGTAAAATAAAATTACACATAAAAAAAGCAAAGAAAATAAAATTAAAATAACAAAAACGATAAAAAGATTATTTTTACAATTTTGTTTTGTCATTTTTATGTATAGAAGATTAGAAAATAATAAAATTTTCACTAAATTAATTTTGTATTTGTTGTATTCTTAACGAGAAATATTATTTTCTTTGCTTTTTAATTTTATTTTATTTGCTTTTTAGTGAAAATTAATTAATTACCACAAATACAAAATTAATTTAGTAAAAATTTTATTATTTTCTAATCTTCTATACATAAAAATGACAAAACAAAATTGTAAAAATAATCTTTTTATCGTTTTTGCTATTTTAATTTTATTTTCTTTGCTTTTTTATGTGTAATTTTATTTTACATTAACTTTATGTATTTTATAACAAAATATACTCATATTAATTCTATCATATAATAATATATTTTTCTCCTATGTTAATCAAAGAATTTCAATAGTTATCAACTACGTCTAATAGAATGACTGAGAAGTGAAAACTACGACAAGTTAAACCTAGATTTAAAATGCTGAAACGAAGGAAAAAAAACAGTGGATATATATTAGAGAAAAATATATAATAACGAGAAATATACTAAAACTGGATTTTTCCTCCAACTAATAAAAGTGAGGTGTCAATTCCTCATGAATTCATTTTTCCTCTAAAATGAAATCACTATTTTCTCTTCTAAATTTATTTTAGAAAAATATCTTTATTATAATTATATTACAATTAACATTTAATGAATAATGCATTATTATACTAATTTAGAAAAATATCTTTATTATAATTATATAAAATCAATATTTAATACATTATCAACTAATAAAAGTGAAGTGTCAATTCCTCATGAATTCATTTTTCCTCAGCACTATTCTCTCTTCTAAATTTATTTTAGAAAAATATCTTTATTATAATTATATTACAATATTACAATTATATTACAAGTAGCAACTAGCATTTAATGAATAATGCATAATTATAGTAATTTAGAAAAATAAAATAAAGTCCAGTAATTTATCTTTCGACTGCACACGTATGTAGAATAACTTTTAAGAAGGAGTCACGTATAGTAAATACGGTCGATGATTGTAAAACCGTATACTAATATTAATATAATATTATTTCAGATATATGTTTTGCAGGTATCAAAGAAAAGTGTTAAGTTATTTTTTAGTGGGTTTAAATTATTTATTGTTTATTAGAGAATTTTGTGCATTAGAATTCTCTAATAATTTATTATTTATTTTGAGCTGATTTTGATATGTTCTTACTTGACACTAAAATAACATATAAAAAATTGTTGGTTGATCTAAGTATTACTAGGTTATTTATGGTCACATTGAGTATATATATTTGATATATTGAAAAAAGTAAATTACTAAAACTAATTAATAATTATTTTAGAGTTAATATATTTAATATTAGATTAAGAAAAAACAAACAATACATAATATGTTACATTTTTATTAATCAAATTATTATAATTCAAATTAATTTTAACAAAAGAATTTAAAATTATAATTTCAATCTTATCACGTGTATGACACGGGTTATTACACTTGTTTCTTTATCAATAATAGGCTTACCATTGTAATTATTTTTTTAATGAGAGTACATAGTATATAAGGTGTAATAACTCAACAAATACTTTTTAAAGAAATTTTTACATTCTCTTCAAAAAAAAATTTTCTAAGGAAATGTTATAATAACTCAACAAATATTAACCTTCCTTTTGGAGCGGCTAACAAGCCTAAAATTGTTGAAGTTCAAAAGCTATGCTATTGTCAACTCGATTTGCTCCAAACAAAATATAGATAAGGGACAATTACCCCCTTTAACAATAAGGTGGGGGATGAATCTAATTGTCTTTTGGAATGTCCCTAAGAGAATTCAATTCCTGAATATGGTCTATTGGCTAATATATAGAAATGGGCGAATCCCAAATCTAGTTTGTCATTATATTGCCAATTCATTTTCACGATGGGTATTTGAAGAAAATAGACATCCAGCATTGCCTAAAATATACCACTACGAAGAAAAAGAGACTATCCATATCAATATTCTTCGAACAAAAAGAGGCAATAATAGGCTTACCATTCTAATTATTATAATTCAAACTAAACTTAACAAAACAATTTAAAATTATAATTTCAATCTTATCACGTATATGACACGAGTTGTTACACTTGTTTCTTTATCAATAATAGACTTACCATTGTAATTTTTTTAGTGAGAGTACATAGTATATAAGGGGTAATAACTCAATAAATACTTTCTAAGGAGATTTTTGCATTCTCTTCAAAAAAAAATTTCTAAGAAAATGTTGTAATAACTCAACAAATATTAACCTTCCTTTTGGATCGGGTAACAAGCATAAGATTGTTGAAGTTCAAAAACTATGCTATTGTCAACTGGATTTGCTCCAAACAAAATATAGATAAGGGACAATTACCCCCTTAACAATAAGGTGGGGGATGAATCTAATTCTCTTTTAGAATGTCCCCAAGAGAATTCAATTCCTGAACACGGTCTATTGGCTGATATATAGAAATGGGCGAGTCCCACCGTCTATTGGCTGATATATAGAAATGAGCGAGTCCCAAATCTAGTTTGTCATTATATTGCCAATTCATTCTCACGATGGGTATTTGAAGAAAATAGACATCTAGCATTGTCTAGAATATACCACTATGAAGAAAAAGACTATCCATATCAATATTCTTCAAACAAAAAGAGGCAACAATAGGCTTACCATTGTAATTATTATAATTCAAATTAATCTTAACAAAAGAATTCAAAATTATAATTTCAATCTTATCACGTGTATGACACGGGTTATTACACTTGTTTCTTTATTAATAATAGGCTTACCATTGTAATTATTTTTTTAGTGAAAGTACATAAATAGTATATAGTATATAAGGTGTAATAACTCAACAAATACTTTCTAAGGAGATTTTTGCATTCTCTTCAAAAAAAATTTTCTAAGGAAATGTTGTAATAACTCAACAAATATTAGCCTTCCTTCTGGAGCGGGTAACAAGCCTAAAATTGTTGAAGTTGAAAAATTATGCTATTGTCAACTAGATTTGCTCCAAACAAAATATAGACAAGGGACAATTACCCCCTTAACAATAAGGTGGGGGATGAATCAAATTCTCTTTTGGAATGTCCCCAAGAGAATTCAATTCCTAAATACGGTCTATTGGCTGATATATAGAAATGGACGAGTCCCAAATCTAGTTTGTCATTATATTGTCAATTCATTTTCACGATGGATATTTGAAGAAAATAGACATCCAGCATTGTCTAGAATATACCACTATGGAAAAAAAGACTATCCATATTAATATTCTTCAAACAAAAGCATTGTAAAATTTTACAGAAATTGTATGCAACACTTAGATTTCCAGCAAACTCAAACTAGAGAACCAAACTCACTTCAGACTATTCACGAGTTATTTGAACAGCATTACGAAATTACGTTACCATCCATCAAACTGACAAATAAGATTTGTGGGAGGACGGCACAAAACATCACGAACCATGACGAAAGGTTATTTGACTTATATATGTGGAAGGCATAGAAATTTAAAAGATTCAAAAAATTGTTGATCTTCTAATAACAAACTAATGTTAGAGAGCATTGGTAGTGAAACAGTTCCTGAATCGGCAGGAACCCGAGCAAGAGGTTTTTGCTTATTTTTGTAATGCGACGTTACTTTACCGTACGTTATTGCATTCAATTTATAACTTTAGTTCTGATGAATTTTGTTCTGTTAAAAATTTTTTTTTGAAGATAATGAAAAATTTTCTTAAAAAATATTTGTTGAGTTATTACATCTTATATACTATGTACTCTTTATGTATTCTTACTAAAAAAATAATTACAATGGTAAGCCTATTATTAATAAAGAAATAATATAGGTAACACCAACGGATGATTAGACTGGCATACACGTAGTTCTCATTCTTCATGATAATGGGAAATGAACTGAGTTACTTCGCCGTCTTCTTTAGGAGATTTGATGATATGTTGCCATTCACGGTGACAAAAGCATGTCACAGACTCTGCGCAAATGTAAAAACCTTATCAATTTTTTCGATCCTTCTACTACTTTTCTTGATGACTGTGATTCTATCCTGCGTTCAGGACAAGCCGGTATTATCTGAGGACTGGGTGGCAAAGCGGGCCGGCCCGCCCCAACCCGCCTAGGCCTACCCCGCCAACTAAAATGGGTTCAAAATGCTAGTCCGCCCCACTTTATGGCGGATTGGTGGGTTAGCGGGCTAGTCCATTTGACTCTTTTTTTTTTTTGAAAAAAAAATTCATTAAAATTAACCAAAAAATAATAATTAAAAAATTAAATACAAATAAAAAATAATCAAATTATAATATAATTTTTTTACCATATTTTTTTTTAATTTTTAATTTCAATAAAATTGTTCATAATAATATTTGTCAATAGAATCATCTTTATTTTAAAAAATAAGTCACATAATTTGAGCATATATATAAAATTATAAAATAAAATAAATAAAGTTAATAACTAAAAGAAGAATAAAAACAAAAAAATGAAAAAAAAAGTGTTTAAAAATTTTATAATTATTAGTTTTATAATAGTAATCACTCTTTTATTTAATAAAAAAAAAGAAAAATAAAAATCTTCGCCCGGCGGACCGCCCCGCCAAAACCCGCCAATTTGGCAGTGCGAGTTTGACGAATTTTTTTAATTTGGCGGGCTCCAAATTCTAGCCCGACCCGCCTTTTTAGCGGCTTTAGCGGATCGGCCCGACGAGCTCGACCTGTTTTGCCACCCCTACTGAGGAGGAGTCATGTGAGAGGGAAGAGGAAGATGATAGATAGGGAGTGGTTAAATGCTTTCGAAAATATTTTGGACCATGAAGGGGCTGAAGAAACCGATGTTACGGCTGATGGCGGCTGTGGCATTCAACTGGGTGGTCTTGTTCGGGTTCTCTGATTGGATGGGGAGCAAGGTGTATGGTAGGGAGCATGGAAAGCTTTACTCTGTTGCAATACCATTATATACCATAGGCTACTGGTATGAAGCTCGGTGTCTTATGCTAACTTGGGTGGTTACGGGTCTTTTGTCATTTGCTGTGGAGCCCATTGGGCGAGAGCTTGGTGGCACCAAAATCCTTTGGGCAGTTGAAAATTTGTTTTACCCTACTTAGCATTTTGAAACGTGCTATAGGTATAAAATCATGTTTATTTTTCTGGTTGGTAGAAACTCTGGCTTAGCACCACCATCTGATACTAGACATTTTAAAGTAAAACAAGATTGTTTGTTTGTTTTATTTATTGCCTTTAATTTATTTTTTAAACAAGAATGTTTACATTGTATAATTTTGATCTTATGTTATTGTACTATTTTAATCCTACCAGAGAGGATGTTCTCAAGAACAATAGAAATCTGCCCGGAGAAATTCTTTGTTACCCCGTCTCACATACTAAAGCATTTTTCATGTTGGAAATTTTTAGGTTTACTCCTCAATCTTGTAATTGGGGTTTCGAAGGTCAGAAATATATTTATTAAATGTTTAACTTATATATTAATTAGAGCAAGTAAATATCCTTACTTTGTGTCATTTATGTTATCTATTTGATAATATATTTAATATTGATATTAAATCTAATTAATCTATCAGAAAAAATATACTAAACTATTTTCAGAACCACAAAAAAAAAATTATTCGAAGACCACAGGAGCGTTTCACAATTCCTCTCTCAGTGGATGCGCTAACGCACAAAGTCCTCTTAGAAAAAAGTTTTAATTTTAGTTTAATAATCAATTGAAATAATTTCTCATAATTTTATGGAGTATTTGTCAATTATATTTTGCAAATAAATAAAAATGATTAATATCTTTGAAACAAGTGACTCTGAAGGGTATTTAAGGTGAAATATCGAAAGTCTTTCCGGCAAAAAGGTAGAGTTTATAAGATGAGAGACTCATTAACTTAACACCTTATGGTTTTGAGTTGGATGTGGTGTCTTCTCATTTTATGTTCTCTCACTGAATTCTTTCCCAAAATCTCCTTGGTGATCGAGAGCTTCTCCATGGTGACCCAACAAGTAATATCAGAGCCGATGGTGGCCCAACAAGTGGTATCAGAGCCGATGGTGACCTAAGAAGTGGTATCAGAGATGATGGTTAATCAGTCTGTCGGTTTTGAAGGGTATTCAAGGTGAAGCATCCAAAGCTAGTTACGATCTGGAGTTACGATACCTTCTTCTTTTACCAGTTACAATACCTTCTTCTTTTACCTAGTTCGAAAACTCTCTCACTTCGCAGTGTCCCCCTCGAAAGCTATCTCATGATCATGAGTTCACCGCCACAGTTGGAATCAGGCCCAACACAGGTACGAGTTTGTGTTGCCATCTCTAGTCACTACTAATTATTACTTGAGAGTTGTTAGCAAAGCAATACTACCAACATCAAACTCACAACTTTTTTATTGAAAAATTTTTAATCCACCTCTATTTTTTTTTTGTTGAAAAGTTCACTTCCATTTTGTCACCTATATAGAGGCTCGTGGTGACAACTGACAACTGACAACTAACAATACTCTACGAAAAATAATAGAAGGTATGCAAAATTTATTATTTTTGGTTAGTAGTTAGATAACAATATTTAAAAATATCGGTTAAAAATATGTTGTTAAATTACTATACTAAAAAAATTGGACAAAAGTGCGCCAAAAATAATAAATTTTATTAGTCTTTGAACTGTTAGTACTCTGTAATCTACCTAAAAACATAAAACACATAATCTATTAGGCCCAAAACATAATGTCCAAAAAAGCCCAAAGGAAATGGGCTATAAAGCACCAGCGCTTAGACCCAATAAAAAACCGTGACAAAAATGAACCCAATAAAAAATGAGTGTGTGGCAATATGGCACACTTATATTTATATTTATTTATTATTTATTAAGAAAGCAATGGTGAGAGTGAGGGAGTGAGAGTGTATCCAGTGTCTCGCCACATTCCCCAGAGAAGAAAGAAAAAGAAACACCCAACACTCTTAACTCAATTTTACTTTCTACTTATTATTATTAATAATTACCCACAAAACTGTTTTAATTTCCCTCCATTCACCCATCTTCTTCTCTTTTTCGAAATGGAGGAAGAACCTGATACCTACAATCCTCGTACCGTCGAAGAGGTATTCCGTGATTTCAAGTCTCGCCGTACTGCTTTGATCAAAGCCCTCACCACTGGTAATCCTTTCTCTACTCTAATTCCATTCGGATTTTTGTTTCATTTTTTAATTATTTTTATTTTTTGACGCAGATGCTGAAGAGTTCTTCAAGCAGTGTGATCCCGGTAAGCTACTACTGAGCTCTCATTTCGTCAATTACTTTTTTTTTTTCTACGATTTTTAATTTTGTTTTAGTGAAGTCAAAAAGATAAGTCAAAATTGTTTTTGAATTCGTGCATTGTTTGGTTCTGAATTTAAGCTTTCGTTAGAGTTTGAAGCTGCAATTTCCGATTTTCTATGCAAATTTTCCGGAAACGCTGCGCAAAATGTTAAGTTTCAAAGATAAATAAATAAATCCGCGACGGATTAGTCCTTGACCTGCCGGTTGTGGGATACCATGGGAAACAAAAAAAAAATAAATAAATAAATAAAGAAAATAAATGGAAAAGGAAAATTCTTATTCCGTTCACGTGTGTTGACTGATAAGTAATCTGGTATTGTTTTCTGTGATCTACTTGTGGTTTTCTTTTCTTCCGTTTTTAAATTTTTTAATTATTTTAGTTTATTTTGTGTGTGTGTGTGTGTGGCTATTTTTAACTTAATCTCTACAAATATTGTTTCCGATTTAGTCTAATAATAGTTTGTGATTCTCTTATTAGAAAAATTGGTCTTTAGTGTTTTACTTGTCTCTTACTTGGATTAGGGTCTAAATTGAAAATAATTGGAACTTATAAAAGAATGAAAGTATGTTGATCTAGTCATCTGAGATTGGCAGAGTTGGTAACAAATGGGTTTGTATTGCACATTTGCACGTAGTCGTGTTCGATTCTCTCCATTAATGTGTGGATCTTGCTGGTAACTAATCCTGCAAGTCTCTTTTATGTGCTCTTTTAGTGCAGGGGCTGTGTGTGTGCCCTGACTTTGTAGAGATAACTGGCATTGAATTGACCTAAACTTTCTTCATATAAAAGAAAAAACTATATTCCCGTAATTTGTCGTTGTTGTTGTCAGGGAATGTGTATCTTTTAGAAGTTGTAAGCGAAAGGAGGAGGGGAGAGGAAGGGAATAATACCATGAAATGATTTCATTCCCTTTGCTTAGTTGTTTTAACTCCTCTAAGGTGCTAAAGATAGGAAAAACTTCAAATTGTATATAAAAATAATAACCGAGGATATTGGCGGATTTCATGATAGTACCTCATGTACCTTCCCTCAAAATAAAAAGTTTTCAAATAAGGATTGGATTTACTTTATAACTTTCGTTCCCATCCTTTTCACTCCATTTCCCCGCTCGCCCCTTTGTCGCATTTCATAACATCTTTATTCCCTCAACCTGACGGTAAAATTGAATGGAGGGTCGTGGTATACTTTTTTTTTAGTTTAAAAACTTATAGGATTGTTAAGCTGATAATAGAATGATAGATAGGTTATATGATTATTTGCCACTTTTTTACTAAAAGAAAAATAAAATGAAAATCTTATTCCCTTGCCCGTTTCCTCCAAAACTCTCCATTTCATTCATCCTTAAAGGGACTGGGAAACAGCCTATTGTCTACATATGTACATGTGCCATGTGAGCTGAAACTTATTCAATAGCTCCTTTGATGTCTTTAATTATCTGCAACCCTGATGCACAGGAGCTAAAATCTCAGAGGAAGAGGACTACTTAGGTGCATGAGTATAGACGGATAAGATTATTTTGAGTAGAGTTATTTATTTTGAGTGAAATAAACTTGGTTGAAATTTAGTGGCATGAAGAATATCCCATTAGGCCATGATCATAGTTTTTTATTGTGGCGGCTCATGGTGGAGAGCGAAAAATCCACCATAGGATTGTGGCATATGACGTTATGGGAAATGGCGGGTGGACTGAAAATACTATACATATATGTGCACAAAAAGATGCAGAAAACTGCACATGTAATAGATTATAAAATCTAATCACTATAAGCAACTTTCTATTCATAAAGCATGCAATTAATTCAACAAATTCAGCAGCAAATTCAACAAGTAAACCCAAACATTCCACAGTATTGATGTATTTCCAGCCTGGGTCAACTCTATTAGAACCCTTCATGCAGCAGCTGCACGAGCAGAAGAAGCAGGGGCAGTAGAGGCAGGGGCTTGGAATTTATTAGGAGCTGTTGGTTGTCTTGAAGTCGACGTGGTGAGTAGTGACCTATGTAAATTGAAATAAAGGATAGAAGAAGAGAGGTTCAGAATTTCACACTTAAGAGGGAATGGAATAGAGGAAGGAACCAGAAAATAGAAAAGAAAAAAAAAAGGTTCTGTAACAGAACAGTCTCGAAAAGAGAGGAAGGAAGAGTTAGAAAAGAGAGGAAGGAAGAGTTAGAAAAGGAGACCACCTGGAGAGGAGGTGGTCAACCAGCATGGGCAGTGATGCTGCAGTGGAGATGCTGTGATGGCCTCTTCGGTTCTTCCTCGAGCAGTAGACGGTGCCTCCAGCGGAGAGAACAACAGACATGGAAAACAGAGGAGGAGGAGGAGGAGTTGGAGGGTGGTGATGCTGTCGGCGTTCTTACAGCAGCAAAGAGGGAGGGAGTCCGACAGAGAGGGAAGAGATTTTTTGGGTTGGCGAGAGAGCAAGAGGCTGAAGCTAGTATCTGAGAATGTGAGCTCTCTAACTTGGCTATTAAGGTTTTGTAAATGACCAAAATTACCCTCAAATGAAAAAAAAAAAAAATTACACCCAGACCCGCCATATACGTAGCGTTCCGCCATGGCGTCACCGCAATTGCGGCCACCATGATTTCCACAACACAGCATCCCCTAGATGGCAGTGGGCCCAAAATCCGCCACGCCATTTCGCCATGGCCGCAATTCCAAAACACTGGTCATGATTACCCTTCACACTAGATTTAACTCTTATCAATTTTCTTGGAAATAAAGTTCAGTAATTTTCTGTAAACTTTTATTTTTCTGTGTCTCCATATCTTGATAAAATTTGTAAGTTCTTATGTTGCTATTTTGCTGTAAGACAAATAGTTATGATAGTTCTTTTCCAAATAGTATGCACAACTTTTTTATATAGCTGAAAGTATTGGCTTAGGTAATTTATTTGATTTGTGTGAGCTCTGTGATACAGAAAAGGACAATCTTTGCCTGTATGGATTTCCTACCGAGGAGTGGGAAGTTAATCTGCCTGTTGAGGAGGTGCCTCCAGAGATTCCGGAGCCAACATTGGGTATTAACTTTGCCAGAGATGGGCTTGATAAACAGGAATGGCTATCTTTGGTTGCTGCTCATAGTGATGCTTGGATACTCGGTGTGGCTTTTTATTTTGGTGCTAGAGTTGGATTTGACAGGGCTGATAGGTATGTCTTGTTCCTTTTATAAATATATTGCTGCCTTGCTGTTTTACCCTCTTTTAAAAAACGCATATCCGTGCTTCATTTGAATCCCTTGACATCACATTATTCTTTGAAGTTTAACGAGTGTAGTTTTCAATTAAAGTTTTACCCACAGGGGTTTTGATGTATTCTTCAATTATAGTGTAAGCAGGAATTGTTTGAATGTATTCTTCGATTTAAGTTTAAACAAGGATGGTTCGAGTCTATTCTTTGAACAAAGCACTCTGCTTTATTTGCTCTTGGAATGAGTAAACAAAAATCAAATTTTAAGAAAGAAATAGTTAGACATAAAGGAGGCACATGTCTATATAATAAAAGACAGCAGAAGTAGGCAGTGCAACTTAAGAAAACCATAGCACCTGATGCACTTTAGTTAGCTTTTGTACAGTTGACCATGTTGATGGCTGCAACTAGTAACCAGTAACTAAATGTTTAATTAGAATATAAATTCATTACTTTGTCCATTATTGTTGGTATCATACTCAGTTACTAGCATCACTAAAACCTGAGTAGCATGGGGGACATGGTATCCCATGTGAATGAGCGAGGACCACCTTGCGAGGCTAACCATTCTTAGTTGTCTAATAGCGGAGTAGTATCATGAGGGGAGAGTGGAAAGTGAAATATAACATGAGGCTGGTAACTACTAAGCAATTGGCCTAGGTCTTCTATTGTCTTCATATTGGTGCGACTTATTTGTTATTAGAATATTTGAAAGATATTTGTTCAAATAAAGTATAGTTTACAACATTTAGTGGTTTTGACGGTATAGAAAAAATGATATTAGCTGAACAAAGTTACGTTGTTGTTTATACTAATGCTTTATAAAAACGGCTGGGTTATATATTATATTTCCTTTCCATGATTTTATTAATGGAGTATCTAGTCTTGTATAAAAATTCACAAGTTAATACATTTTCTGTGGCTTGTATTTTTCTATTTCTTTTATGTATTCACAATTTTGTTACAGAACTGTTCAGGTTGTTACCTTTCATCTTTTGCATGATTGTGGTTAATCTGGGAATACGGTCATAAGAAAATGATTAAATTCCAATTGTCTTGTTGGTATTCACTTTCTAATTCTAACAGATATCAAATGGAAGGATAAAATGAGAGGATATGAATATTATACACATAATGTGGTTGTAGTGGGAGAAGTGTCAAGGTCACATTTTTTTTTTCGTTTACAGTTTGAAGGATGTAATGTAAGAATTGAATTGGTATAAAAAACTGTGAGAAAAAAAAAAGAGAAGGGGGGGGGGGGGGATGGAGATTTTGGAGAATGTTTCAAGCCTTCGTTCAGGCAGTTGAGCTATTTCTGTTTCATAGTTTCATTAGCAGAGCCTTTTGGTTTTATCTCTAATCTTTGAGCATCAAAGAATTCAAATTTTTAAGTTTAATTAATCACTAATCAGATTCATTCCTTTCTTGTAGCAAACAAAACATGTACTTTCTAATTGTATTCAATGTTTTTTGATGTCCTGAGTCCTGATACTATTTGCATGATGCTGATTTTCCCCCTAAGTTTTCTAATATGCTTTAGTTTGTTTTCATGTACCCTCTCAAGTTAGTAACTGATTTGCGATGCTGTCCTTTTGGTCATGTTTAAGTAAGATCCAGCTCTCATTTTTCATGCAGGAAGAGACTATTTACTATGATAAATGATCTTCCAACCATATTTGAGGTTGTTACAGGAATGGGAAAGACACCAGCTTCTAATCATAGCAGTAACAAATCTAAATCAAACTCAAAGGTACACAAGCTTGAAAATTATACTGACCCACAGTAGTAATACTGTAACAGTTTGCTAGTTGCACAACTTTTTGCACTAAAGCTACTATGTATTGTAAGGGTTGTACAGAAAAATGTACTTTTGTATGAGAGATTTTTTTTTTGGTAAAATCAATACAAATTGAGTAAACAGCTTATGTTTAGCTTTTTCTAAAACAGATTTGTCTTGTTAAAAAAAATAAAATAATAACAAAAAGATTTGTTTGTTGGGGTTATCAAATATGCTCTCATTGTCATGATATCTTGTGGGTTGACAAATGCAGAAAGGTTCCGAGTCTAAGCCGAAGAATTCTAAGGCAACACAATCAAAGGACAAGGATGGTGAAGAACAGGGAGGAGACGTTCCTTGTGGGGCATGTGGAGAGAGCTATGATGATGGGTTCTGGATTTGCTGCGACATATGCGAGAAGTGGTTCCATGGAAAGTGTGTGAAGATTACTCCTGCAAGGGCTGAACACATCAAGCAGTACAAATGTCCATCTTGCAGCAACAAGAGAGCTAGACAGTAACAATGGCTAGCTTAGAATGATTGTTCTATATATTCTGGCAATTTTATTGCTACTAATGTGTCTAGTTTGTGATGTTTTATTTAGTAGTCTTGGTGTTAATTTCAGGTTAAATTGTTTTAGATGATGCTACAGGTATATGAGCTGCTATTGAATCATCTAAAATTAGGATAGTTAACTTGAATATGAGCTGCACATAATGTTCTTTTCTACTTCAAGTTCTAGCATCTGTTAATGATTATTGAAAAAATTAAAATAATGAAGAATATGGTTGTGGTTGAAAGCTGAAACTGGAGGGATTGCCTGTAGAGAATTGCTATATTCTAGAAAAGATTAAAACAAAATAATTTGCTTCCTGAACAAAAAGGATGGACCCAAGATGGTAACATAGAACTAGTATCCTGCAATTTTATTGAATACTGCTGTAATAACCTTAAATGATATATACATTCTTGTTATATGTTACTAAGAAATGATTTTTGATTCAATTCCAAGAGTTGAAAAGATATTATTATTATGATTATTAAATGCAATTCTATATGGCAATTAATTAAAGTAATAATTTGAGTATGAGACTACAGGCCATGCATCCAAGCACTCCGATCCATGGCTGCAACAACACAACACTTGCGGCGGCGACGTTCAGTTCCATACCCATTTGATGGGGGGTGTTTAATTGTTTATGTTAATTGTTATATAGGATTTTTCCAAACCAAACTCAAACTGTATTGAACCATTAATAGTTTGAGAACAGTACCAAATCACTTTTTAATAAATTAATATCATAAACTGGTTTATGAGACACTAGTTTAAATTAGTTTACATAGCCCCAAAAAAGAGTTTTTAACACACTACTAAATTAGTCTAAACCAGTGTTTTGGGGATCGGCCTATGGTCTCTTCGGGATTCGCCGTAGGTCGCTCGGTCTGGCCGGTTTGCAGGCGGACGCGGGCGCTGCATTCAGTTGACTTGGGTTTTAAACGATTGACTATTATTCAATGGTCAAAACATTTGCTATAAAAGTGAGTAGAGTGTCCACAATATTTACCGGCAAATATTTCAGCTGTAACAGTATAGTCAGCTCTAACTAACTAGTTGAAAACTAGGTCTTTTATAAAAAAAAAAAAAGTTAACTTAATTGACTTATATTATAGTTCAACTTCTAGACTTTTTCATATTTCAACATGTGCATACCTTGATGAATCACTTCTTTTGTGACTAGATGAGCCTAATTGCAAAATCAAAATTATTATTTAAATTTTTATACACAATTATTTTGTGAATTTTTACCATCGAAATTGCATAGGAAGAGGGGACAAAAGATATAAGGCCAAATAATAAATAAATAAATAAATCTGTCAGAATTATTTAATACAACAGGATTTATTTATTTATTTCAAACAAAAGAATTATTTAAAATTGTATTAAATCAAAAGGATTCAATAGAAATTTTATTTATTTTGAAATAAATAAATCTCATAGATATAGGGAAAAAAAAAATATCTCTCTCTACATGTGTTTTAGATACAAAACTGAATTACCGAATTTTTAATGAGAATGAAAGTTTTGCGACAATTAATAAATATTAAATAAGATAAGTTCTGACTGTTTTTTTTTTACCTAGCATTACTGAATAAATTAAACCCTTTGGTTAGGGCTATTAGTAATGAATTAATGCTATGCATGAGTTTAAATAATTGATTTAGTATATGTATATCAGGAATGTTACATAATTAAAAATAAAAAATAATAAATAAAAATGCATATTTAATAATATTTTTATTTATAAAAAAGTGTGAATACTTTTCTTAATTAATTGAAATTAATTTTTTTATAATTATCTTTTTTATTTAATTACACCATAAATTAATTCAAATTTTACGTGAATCAAATCACAAGAATCCTTTTTTTTATTATTAGTTTATTACATCCATAATTATACTATTTTTATTTCAAATAAAAATTTTAAACTCTTATATCATTAACCCTAAATATTATTTTTAAATTGGCACAACACGTTTTATAAAAAAAATCAAAATTTTAAATTCGATTAGTCTCAATTAATTAAAAATCAGAAACAATCAGATATAAGAAACTTCATGGAATTGAGGAAGAAATTAAAGCTAGCAGAATTTTGTGATTAATTATACATTATATTGTAACTTGAAACAAACAATCAGATATAAGAAAATGTGACATATATATATATATATATATATATATATATATATATATATATATATATATATATAGTGGTTGTTCATATAAAATGTATGCATAATCATAGACACAAACCCTAGATTATTACTTATTAAGTAGTAGTTTAATACAAAATAAAAACGCATATATAGCGATAAACCCAAAAGCATAAAAAAACAATGATCAATAATGAAGATTTCGGTTGATGTCGTCAGCAATAGCCTCAGCATCAAATTTGACACCAAACAAGCCTCTTCTTGAAAGTCCAGCACAGTATAATCCATGTTCTCCCTTCCAATGCTTTGGAAATGCATTCTTTGGCATTCCATCTTCGTTTAGAACATACTTGTAATTATCCTATTCAATTAAATAATTAATTAAGTAATATAATAATAATAATAATAATCAACTCAATTTAATTAATTAATTATTATATTCTCACCTTCAACCATTTGTTAGCCACGCTTTTATATCCAGTGGCAAACATAATTGCATCAAATTCCTTCTCCGTGTTGTTTCCAAATATGACTTTGTTGTTCTCAATTCTCATTATATGAGAAGGGATAACCTGTTATATATGTTTTAATTTGTTGGTATAAGAAATTACATAAATGAATTAAAAAATATGAATGATTTAAAAAAATACCTTGATTGAACCGTCTTTAATCTTGGCAATGGTTCCAACATCAAGAATTGGAGACCGACCAGCAGCTTCCTTGAGATAGAATGGTCCCTTATTTGGACGACGAATTCCAAATGGAGAGAGATCACCAAATTTAATGTTTGCTACAAAAGTGATCACACTGTCCACAATATTTACCGGCAAATATTTCAGCATGCGCATACCTTGATGGATTAGTTCTTTGCTCACCACATGAACCTACAATTGCAAATTCAAAATCACTAATTCAATTTTTATTTTACATTATTTTCTGAATTTTTTACTGTTGAAATTCAACACATGATTATGGCAAATAATAAATAAATAAATAAATCTGTTTGAAAGACATATAGACAGAAGACATGTTTAAATGAAGTCACCAAAAAAAAAACATGTTTGAATGAGTTTTTTAAATTTTTTTTTTAAATTTTAGAAAAGTAAAAATAATTTTATATTTAAATATTTTATACAATTTTTTTTATTTATCAATTATATTTGGATATAACAATATAGAAATATGTTTTTTTATTTATTATATAAAAAATATATATGTTTTTTAAATTTTAAAAAAAATGTAAATTAAAACTTAAAGATTTTTTATTTTTATCAATTTAATGACACTCAGACAACCACATAATATAAAAGAACTATTTAATGCATTGATGAACTTTTGTGTATACAATTGTATATTTATATTAAATCAAAAGGATTCAATAGGATTTAAATTAAAATTTATTTCTATATATATATAGGAATGACTTATCTATTAATTATGTTGGTGTATAAAAATATGTTTTTGTTTATTTATTATATGAAAAATATATTTATTTTTTTAAAAAAATATCTTTTTAAAAAAGATGTAAATTATCTTCTAAAAAACTATATTTTTTTCTAATATTTTTACTTTATTACTAAAAATTTATCAAAAATATTAAAAAAGATTTTTATTAAAAAGAGATTTTTTTTATCAATTTAATGACACTCAAACAACCACACAATATAAAAAAATTATTTAATGCATCGAAAAACTTTTGTGTTTACAATTGTATTAAATCAAAAGGATTCAATAGGATTTTATATTTTAAAAATAAAGAAGCATAGATACAATTAAAATTTATTTCAATATATATACGAATGACTTAGATACGAAATTAAATTACCGGATTTCTCATGAGAATTGAAGTTTTGGCACCAGAAATTTGAAGATCATATGCAATTTCCATTCCAGAATTGCCGCATCCAACAACCAAAACCTCTTTTGATGCAAATATAGAACCACTTTTATAGTGTTTGGAATGCAATATTTGTCCACTAAAAGTGTCTAAGCCAACCACATTTGGAATATATCCTTCACTATTTTCACCTGTGGCTATCACAACATACTTTGCCCTATAAACCTCATCAACCACCTTCTCCATATCCCCTTCTTTAACCATCGCCTTTGCCTCAATCTTCCACATCTGTTCGCCCTCGTCGTACGTGGCCGACTCCACTGTCCGGCAGTAGCGAGGGCTAATCTCGAAACGTTCGACATATCTGTCGACGTATTCGAGAAAACAAGACTTGGAGGGGAAGGTAGGGTAAGAAGGAGGGTAAGACATCAAAGGTAACTCACAAAACTCTTTGGCCAAATGAAGGTTTACTCTATCATAAGCATGCTTTCTCCAAAGAGAAACATTGCAATCCTCTTTCTCAAGTACTATGTGACTAATTGAGTATTGCTTAAGGCATGCTGATATTGCAAGCCCTGAAGGTCCACCACCTACAATTACCACTGTCGTTTCCTCCATTTTTTTTCCCTCTAAACTTTGATGGTTAGTTATGTAATGTGAAAGAATTGAGGGGTTTATATAATTTACTTGGAGATGCTAAAGGATCCTATTTGTTCATGCATGAAACAAATATTTTTGGTAAGATATTTAGCCAGGATTTGGTAATAAAAATGTGCTACATATACTTTTGCTAAGGATGGAAACAAATCTGGACTATTTGATATATTTTTAAGCAATAATAATATAACAAAAATATTATGTATGGGAATCTTAAAAATTACCTGTAATATTAGTCAATATGTATTTATATATAACTATATATATATTAATTTATTTTTAATATATATTTTATATAAATAGCTGTTTGAATAACTGATTTTGTTTTTATATATATAATATAATTGATAATATAATAAAGTAGGTTAAAAGAGATAACATAAAAATTTTATAATTTTATCTATCTATCTATCAACTTAATATACTAAAATTAGATTTTTCTCCAACTAATTAAAGTGAGATATTAATTCTTCGTGAACTCTTTTTTTTTTATCTGAAATGAAATTATTCTTTTTCGATATAATAATGACATTTATTATTATTTATTATTATCAATTCTTTTTATTTTTATTTTTTTATTTATTAAAAATCTCTTTATTTTAAAAAAATATCTTTATTATAATTATGTTACAATTAATATTTAATAAATAATGCATGAATATACTAATTTAGAAAAATATCTTTATTATAATTATAAAAAAGATCTAAACGGTACACACTACACACATTATATATTTTAAAAAAGTAAAATATATTTTAAAAAGGACTAGGATATCAATAATAAATTGTGATTGGTATCAATATTAATAAATAATTCTTATAATTATTTTTTTACTATTAAAGACTATATATAGTATTTCTTTTGTGGTTCATGAGTATAGATTTAAGAGTCAAAGTATTTTATTTTTAATGTGTTATTTTTCTTTGATTATTTTATAGAATAACAATAAAATAATTAAAAAGTCATTGATCAATCTCATTACAAAAAAATAAATTTAAATTAAATACTAAAATAATTGCCAAATATTATTTACCTTCAATTAGTTAATAAATTTAATTTTAATTGATATATATATTTTATTTTTTATTCATATTTTTATTCATTAATTATTGTATTTTTTATATTTATAGTAAATATTGAATATAAAAAATAAAAAATAAAATTAATAATTATTTATTTTATTTATTTAGAGTCATAATTAAATTTATTATAATTGTAATAAGTATCTATAATTAATAATAATATGATATTATAATTTTAAGTTGTATAATATAATAAAAAAGAACGTAGATGTTTGTATATAGCATACAATAATAATACATATATTATCATTTTTATGTATTAAGATTTGAGAAAATATTTTTTTGTAATTTTTGTGAAAACAGATAATATATATATATATAATATATTAGCTGTAGAGAGTATATTTGATGTAAATAAAAAATTTTTTAGAATAAAATAAAAACAAAATAAAATTTAAGGATATTTTTAAAATTTTTACCAATTTTAAAGATAAAAAATATACTTTACCCTAACTATAATTAATTTATATTTATTATTTTATTATAAAAGAAAGATTAATATAAATTAAATGTTACGGGCATGAGTCAAAACCTGATCAATTCTACACAATTTTACTTTAATTTAATTAAGGAAATAAATTAACTGTGTTTATAAATGGTTTCATATTTAGTTTTGTTCCTAATTTTGAATTTTGATTATTCAACATCCATAGTACAAAGAAACATATTATTTAAGAACATGTAAAAGAATCTTATTACAACATTACTTACAGAAAAAAATAAAATAAAATGTAAGCATAAGTATATCGGATTTTTTTAAAATAAATTATTTAATTATTTTAATTACTAAAATAAATAATTTATTTAATTTGTAGCGTATTTACCAATTTATACCATATTTATTTATCTTGTTTATACTGTAAACGAGATAATTTTGCACATATCTCGTTTATATTATAGTGTAAACGAGATATGTGTATTTTTTAATTTTTACATATCTCGTTTGTACTGTAAACTAGATACATGAAAAATTATCTCATTTACAGTGTAAACGAGATATATGTATTTATAAATAATTAAATATAATTTTAAAAATAATAAAAAATATTAATAATTTAAATTAGACCAAACTCTTAAAAATGAAACGTTTCAAATAATAGAAAAGATGGACGCTTTTAAATAATAGAGAAGATAAGTAATCCATTTTAAATAATAGAAAAAATGGACTATCCATTTAAAATAAACACATTAATATGATTTAAATAAACATTTCACTTTTAAGAGTTTGGTATTTTTATCAGAGTTATATTTTTTTAATTTTAAATTCACATTTATTTTATATATCTTTTTGTATTTAAATTTATATGATGTACTATATTAAGAGAAGTTAAATAAGATATAATGATAACAGTTAAACCATCATTTTTAGATTTTTATTTTTAATTTAAATCATTTCATACGAAAATTTATAACAACTTTTCTATATTTTGTAAATAAACAAGGAGAATTTTAGCCTTAGTTTCATCTCATTTGATGAAGGTTAGCTATTATTATTATTATTATTATTATTATTATTATTATTATTATTATTATTATTATTATTATTATTTGGTAGGTCATTTTTGGTATATACTTAGTATTTTTATAATGGAGTTAATGGGTTCCGTTATTAGCAACATAAAATATTGTTGAGATTACTTTGTTAGTAAATTTGTCAGCATTTTATTCATTTGGCTATACTTTAGGATATAATACTTTTTTTTCTTTGCCATATTATTATTACTGGTATAGTAAGATTTTATCGTCTTACTTTCTAAAATATTAAAATTTCGCTTCTCATATTGAGTATGAGATCATTTTCACTTAAAAAAAAAAAAAGAAAAATATTGGATGATTAATATTTTTTTAATATTTGCCTACATTTGAATATTAGCATATAGATAGCATATTTATCATGTATTCTAAAATATTCTCTCAATTTTTGTATATACATGTATACATCAGAATTTCTAATTTCAATTAATTAACTCATTCTTATTCTCTCTAAATTCATTTTTCTTTATACAATTCTCTCTTCTAACATTGAGTAATAGAAACTTTTCATTTTTTTGACTACCATTATATGAATTAATGTAGATTTACTATAAGAAAAACGTTAAGTACTGTTGGATTTAATAGTGAATTTTTTGACAGATATAAATAAAAATTCATCCCTCGAATAAATTGTCATCGGATTTAAAATTTCGTCGCTAAATCTAACAGTAAATAAAGACACAAAAATTAATTTTATTAGTGCTCAATTTATCGTAGAATTTTCTGTCGAAACATTTCAATAGTAACAAGATTACTGAAACGCATCGTTTAGGCAACGACGAACATTTTATTGTCGAATTTTTTTGCCGATAAATCCGACGATAAATTTGGAATAAAATTCAAACGCGAAACTCCTCTCTCTCTCTCTCTCTCTCTCTCTCTCTCTCTCTCCCTCTCCCTCTCCCTCTCCCTCCCTCCCTCCCTCCCTCTGGTCGAATGAGAAAAGTTGCGCCGCCGCCACCTGGAGTTGCCATCGCCACCGGTAAACAACATTGTCGTCATCGTCACTGCTACTGGAGTCTCTGTGGAAAGTCTCCGTCATGCTGCCGCTGTTGGTGTCCTTTACTGTCGATCGGAGGTTGTCGTTATTACCGTGGCTGAGGTCCACTGCACCAAGTAGGTAAGGTTGTTGTCCATTTTTTCTTTTGGTTGTTTGTTATATTACTAAATCTTAACTCCACCATTGTAGGTTTTACTGCTGCCTCTTGTCATTACCACGTTTTTATCATTCTGCAGCCACCATCAAAGATAATTTTTTTTTATAATTTTTGTATTTTTCTTCAGAATTTTTTTGTTTAGGATTTTCTTAGGTATTTTATTAAATTATTAATTAAAATTTTTAATGAAATGTGTGATTAGGGTTTGTTATATTAATTTAGTGTAATTAGAAATTTGATAATATTAGGTTAAGTAGGGTATAATTTAGGGTTTATTTTGAGTTGATAGTATTTTAGATGATTGTTAATTTTTTGAGTCTATTATTGTCTGAGTTAATTATTTTCTGAGTTATTAGTATTGATTGTTGTTAATTCTCTGAATTAATTTTAGTTTGTTAGTTTTTTAATTTAAATTATTGACTTATTGTTGATTGTTATTTATTCTCTGAATTAATTTTAACTTGTTAATTTTTTAAGTTAATTATTGACTTATTGTTGATTGTTGTTAATTTTCTAAGTTTATTGTTATTTGAGTTAATTAGTATTAATTGTTGTTAATTCTTTGAATTAATTTTAGCTTGTTATTTTTTTAAGTTAATTATTGACTTATTGTTGATTGTTGTTAATTTTTTTAGTTTACTGTTGTCTGAGTTAATTATTTTTGAGTTAGTTAGTGTTGATTGTTGTTAATTCTGTGAATTAATTTTAGGGTAAAAAACAAAAATAAGCCAAGGGAGAAAATAATTTACGTGAATAAACCAAAACGAAAATTGTTTCATGAATCCACCAATGCACGTTTATACGTAGTTCGAACCAGCTTGGTTCGAACTCCATTTTTACATAATTCGAACCAGCTTGGTTCGAATTATACACAAACACATGCACACACATAATTCGAACCAGCTTGGTTCGAATTATACACAAACACACGCACACACATAATTCGAACTAGCTTGGTTCGAATTACACAGAAACACACGCACACACTAATTCGAACCAGCTTGGTTCGAATTACACACACAATAGTTCATGGTATAATTCGAATTATACTGTTAAAAAATTAATAATTTATTAAAAAAATTTATTAAAAAAATTTATTCATGATAATTTTTTAATAAAATTATTTAAATTATATGGTGAGATATTACATGATTCGAATTACGCATAGGGAAGTTCGAATTACTCTGATTCAAATTATATGGTGAGCAATTCGAATTCTATACAATACTCTTCTGCCCATTCTTGATATCTCATGAATATTTTTTAATAAATTTATTTAAATTATACCACAAAAAAATATTTTATTCTATGCAAAATAATTTAAAAAATGGCTTAAAAGATGTTAGAAGTACTATAAAAATTTGTAATATCCTAATGACTTAGGACATTAAAGAAATACTCCACATAGTCACTAATAATTTAGAAATTAAAGAAAAAATATTTTTATCATGTATTTACCTAAATCACTAGAATATTACAAACTTTTATAGTACTCATAACATCTTTTAAGCCATTTTTTAAAATTATTTTGTATAGAATAAAATATATTTTTTAATTATTTTGTATGGAATAAAATATTTTCTTTTATTTCTAAATTATTATTGACTATGTAGAGTATTTTATTTAAAATTTGAGTACATGCATGTATTTACCTAAGTTATTATAACATTACAAATTTTTATAGTACTCCTAACATTTTTTAAGCCATTTTTTTTAAATTGTTTTGCATAGGATAAAATATTTTTTGTAGTATAATTTAAAAAAATTTATTAAAAAATATTCATGAACTATTAAAAATGGACATAAAAGTATTGTATGGAATTCGAATTGATAGCTCATTAATATTTTAAAGAAGTCTCGTAATTAAATATTTTGTTAGCTTTTTTTTAACGTATGAAATAAAATATATATTTTTTTAATTTTTAAATTATTAATTTTTTTAATAAATTTTTTAATAAATTATTAATTTTTTAACAGCATAATTCGAATTATACCATGAACTATTGTGTGTAATTCGAACCAAGCTAGTTCGAATTAGTGTGTGCGTGTGTTTCTGTGTAATGTGTGTGCTTTGTGTGTAATTCGAACCAAACTGGTTCGAATTATGTAGAAATAGAGCGAACTACATATAAACGTGCATTGATGGATTCATGAAACAATTTTCGTTTTAGCTTATTCACGTAAATTATTTTCTCCCTTGGCTTATTTTTGTTTTTTACCCTTAATTTTAGCTTGTTAATTTTTTAAGTTAATTATTGACTTATTGTTGATTGTTGTTAGTTTTCTGAGCTTATTGTTGTGTGCGTTAATTATTTTCTGAATTAATTTTGTTGAGTTGATTGTTATTAATTTTACTAAGTTTGTTACAATTTTCTCATTTGAACATATGAACTTTGATTTATTTATTTAATTATAATTTGTGTATTGATTATGTTTATAGTTTACGATTGAAGGTGTACAGCTTACTATTCCAAAAAATACTCCTATAAATATGCAAGTTAATAGATATACTATTTGAAAGTCATACATATGCAAGTTAATGGATTACTTAGAATCTTAAATAGATATACTATGTGTGTAATTAATTTTGTTTTAATATTTTATTGTCTAGAGAGTTTCAACTATGTAATTTACTTAGTCATCATGAGATATCTTATTTTCATATCGAACTTTATATAAGTTCATCTTTTCTGAATTTAGAGTATATATTTATAGTGCTATTTTTTTCTATACACGAGTGATTATTATTTTTTTTCTTTATTTTTAAATTTTGATGTGTGAACTTATTTGTAAATTTTTAACGAAAAATTATAGACAAATTATTATAAAAAATTATAAAATTTTAAATTTTGTTAATTTAAAAAATATTGAATTTAATCATTTAAAATTATATATTAAATTTCTAAACAAATTTTAAAAAAATTTAAAATTACTGCCGAATTTATGACGGTAACAATTTCTATAATTTCGTTAATTAAAAATTAATATCCGCCGCTAAATTTGTCGGTAATTAGTGGTGGACTAAAAAATCTGTCCACAAATAATTATAAAAAAAGTTTATATCGTCGAAATAAACATATAACTAGCAGATTTTTTTGATAAATCTGACGATAAATTTAACAGTAATTAATATTTTTTTTGTAGTGATTATCATATTATTGACTTAAAAAAAAAGAGAGTAAGTTTTGTTACATGATATTTGGTAGATAATCCTTACATGATTATATGATTTTTGTTTAATAATTAAATCTTATTACTATCTACTAATTATTCAGAAAAGATACAAGAAAAGTGTGAAATTAATGATCGTTAAAAAAGAGAAATTCAATTGGTGACATATATAATCAATTATTTTATTTCAATGACATCAGTAGTATATATTTAGAATCCTATTTACAAGAATCAGTCAAATAATAATTATTCAATCTGATCTCAACGAACGAAATTAAAGTCCTATCTTTTTACCAAAAAAAGAAGTTTTCAGAATATATATTTAATGATAAAACTACTATATATATTTTAAAAGTTTTTTTAATTTATTTATTTTAATAATTAAAATAAATTAATAATATTAATTAATTAATTTAATTAAATATTTAAATCTCACATAATTTATTATATTTTATATCAATTAACTAATTTAGTTAAATATATCAGTTATTTGATTTAATTGGAGTAAATATTAAATTATAAAAGCAATGTCAACTTAAAAGATATACTAATGAACCATGGCAAACATTAAGAGGTTACTTATAAAAAAAATAATAAAGTATCGTTTTTGTCCCCAATGTTTGGGGCAAATTCTATTTGTGTCCCTAACATTTAAATCATTCTATTTATATCCCTAACGTTTGTAAAAGTGATTTAATGTTATCCTGCCGTCAATTACACATCATGAACGCTTTAGTTTGAGTTTTAAAAATCTCTTTTTGAAGTTAGAATACAAATGTCTGGGATAGAATCGATGATCCACTCCGAAGAATAGCTCATCAAAAGCTAAAACTAATTCATACAACATTTACATAATTCATTTTTCTAGGGACATAATTGAATCTAAACACAAATAGTGGGTATAATATTAAAATCGAACATTGAATAATTGAAAAATATAATCTGATTTGTTAGTATAATTGATAGTAGGATAACATTGAATCACTTTTATAAACCTTAGGGATACAAATAGGACGATTTAAACATTAGAACATAAATAGAACTTATCCCAAATATTTGGGACAAAAACGATACTTTACTCTAAAAAAATATAATTTCATAATGTTTAATTTTTACTATTTATTTCGAAAGAATCTTAATTAACTAATGAACTTTATCGTTAAAATCCACTACATTTGAAATTTTATTTTACTTTTTTTAAATAAAATTGTTACTCATAACTGTTCCCTTTTTTTTTTTTACTGAAAATTTAAAACAACTAAATAGAAAAGAGGACTAAAATCTTAAGGAACTAAGAAAGCGCAGGACGATCCCTTTAAATACTCATCTCAAATTCCTTTCAAAGCATTAGAAGTTCTACATGTTGCGAATGTGATCTCAATGCCATTTTTATCATGGTGTCTGCTACTGTGTTTACATCTCGCAGGATTAAGCGAAAATTAGCGCGCTACTTCCAAATCATGATATCTTTGACTTTAAGCACCAAAGGATCTACACACCCGGCATTATCATGAGAATTGTTAACAAGAATGAAAGACTCCAAACAATCCATTTCGCAAATCACATCTTTTTGCTCCAAATCCCAGGCTAAAAACAATCCTCTCCAAATAGCAAATAACTCTTCTTGAAGAATATTACAACTCTTTATTGTTCCCAAACAACCTCGTTGCCAATTTTTGAGTAACTAGCATCACAAAAAGTATCCATCAAAGGAGGAACCCAAGAACAACTAATCATAGAAAGAATAGAAACTCGTTACAATTCAAAGACATTTCGAAACTCCTTCTCGAAGGCTAAAGTCATACGAGCCACTTTAAAAGAATGCTCTTTGCTATGGGATAAGAATCCGTTCTTCAAATCCAGAGAATGACTGAAAATTTCTAGAGTTTGTCAAACAAACTGAGCTTTTGGACAATTCTAAATACAGTGAAAAACTGTTTCCTGGCAAGTCAAGCAATTGGGGCAACTATATGTAGTGAAATGGCTCTCTTGAGATGAAAAATAGCAGTGGACAGTGCCTCTCACATACAAGGCTAAGCCAAGAATTTGATCTTTTTCGAAACAAACTGACGCCAAAGCCAAAGTCAGTTTCCTTTCTCCTCTAAACAAAACATTTTTTTGCAGTGCCATAAGTAGCCGCATTACGGGCATCATAAATCTTAGCCACCCCACCAGACCAAGTCCAGCCTATCACTGAACCCTTTTGCACATCTGACAAACCCTAATTCGAGGGTCGATCTCGTGCTGATTTCAGGGGTTTTATCAATGATTCCACACACTTTCTACATGAAAATACAAGATTTTGCATTCCTTTCCTAGTTTTGCCTCATGAATGAAAACATGCTTGTTTTGCACTAAAATAGATACATTTCTAATCTTCTCTTGATGCCATTCGATGCCGTGACTTGTGTGTTAAGTGGTTACAGGATATAGAGTAGGAATGGACCGAAAGAGAGAAAGAAGACGGGTACGAAGAAAGGAAGCATGAGGATTAAGCCTTGGGAACTTCCGCATAGGCGCGTGCGCGCACCTGGCGCGCCCGCGCGGATACGGCTACGTGGAGCCGAAGCCAAGAGCCGGCTTGAGAAGCGGCTAAGCCAGGATCTTCATGGGCGCGCACGCGTACATCACGCCCCCGCGCACATTGCAAGACATCTCAACGGCGCGTGCGCGTGCCTTGCGCGTGCGCGCCGATTTGCGAATATGATTTTTTTTTAAGGAGTCACGTGACTTAGGCGTGGAGGCAGTTGAGGATTCCACTCTTAGAGAAGCACCTTGGCGGGAAAAGCTTAAGAAGACCAAAGGAACAAGGGTTAAGGACACTTTAGTTCATTTCTTCTAGATCTAGATATTTTTCCTTTTTTGGAGAAAAGAGAGAGTTAGTTACACTTTTTGGGAGAAGAAGAGGGAGATTCCAAGCTTCACTAGGGTTCATCCTCTTCTAATTTCTGAATTTTCAATGACTTTTTGGTGAGATCCACTACAATTCTCATTCCACTTTGTTCATGTCATAGATTTTCTTCTCCAATTTCAAGTAGTAGATGCAATTGATCAATTCTCATAGATCTAGAATTCAACTTTGTAATTTTGGATTTCATCTCTATTTTGGATTTTCATTGCTACTCTTTGAGACTTGTTGTTAGATCTTTGTGTGTAATACTTTCAATTTGACTTTTCTTCTCATTTTACTATGCCTTTCCTTCTTGCCCATCACGTGTTTGATAAAATGACCACACTAGCTATGGAGTAGAATTCTCACACTTGGCATAGGGTTTAGTCTTTGGAAGAAGTTGAATAGTGTATCAATAGTTGGTTTGGAATTAGGGATTGCTAGTTGGCTTGGAGTGCACTAAAGCTAGATTCCCATAAGGTGAAGCTAGGACTTGTGACTCAAGTTAATTACTTTCATTTGACCTTCCTCTATACCTAGGGGATAACTAAATGGAGCAAGGCCTAATTGCTGTCAACATTGAATGGACTATAAGGATAGGATTTCCAACGCCAACCCTAAGCCAAGTCTTTTGATAATTGATTGTTTGTTTCTCATTGTTTTGCTAAAACCTTCAAAGAATTCCAACAAAGTTTACTAAATCAATAAGATGCACACTTTGGCAATTCCAAGGGAGAACGACTCGGGAGACTAGTACTCTCGGATATAGATTGTAGATTTGTTTGATGAAGGATTTGCGTCGGTTTAGACTATACTACGATTGATCAATTGATAATTTCTATACCGGCAAAAATCTATTTGTCAAAATGGCGCCGTTGCCGGGGAATTGCTTAGTGTGCCATGTTATTGTTTTGGATTAAGTGTGTATATATGTACATAGTTGCACTTCATTGTAAATTGCTCAATTGACTAACTCCTCATCGTTACAATGAGTTCCATTTCTCCTTCATTGCATGACGCGTTCACAACCGAATCCGAGCTTAGCCCCTTTTGATCCGGAAATAGAACGAACTTTGTTTCACATTAGGCAAGCTCGGAGGTGGCTAAGATTTGGAAAGGGTGAAGAGGTTCTCACCACCTCGACCACCTTACTACAAGTGAACATTGAACCGTCACTCAAAGAAGGCATTAATCATACTCCCATCAACCTCACTAACAATTCTTCTTTTGTTTTAGGTACTAATACTATGGATGCTCCAAGGAGAGTTACCATCAAGGAAGCGGGTGCACCGGATTATGTCCTTCAACCCCTCCATGTAACTCACCCCAATTTGAATGCGAATTTTGAATTGAAGACCGCTTTGATTAACCTCCTACCCAAGTTTCACGGGCTTCCCGCACAAGACCCTATTCGACATCTCAAGGACTTTCACCGCATATGCTCAACTACTAGACGGGAAGGTTCCGATGAAGTTGCTATATGGTTGTTTGCTTTCCCTTTCTCTCTTGAGGACAAGGCCAAAGAATGGTTCCACACTCTCTCTAGTGAAATTACCTCCGATTGGGACCTACTTAGAAGGGGATTCTTGGATAAATTCTTACCCCCGGAAAAGATGGATAGGCTAAGGAAAGAAATGTCTTGTATTGTGCAAGGTGAGACGGAACCACTATATGAGTATTGGGAACGGTTTCGCAAACTACTAGATGCATGCCCTAATCACATGCTCGACACTCAAGTATTGCTCGGATACATATGTCAAGGGATGCGAGAGCAAGATAGAACCCTCTTGGACACTTCTAGCAATGGTTCCTTGTCCAAATATAAAACTGCGGAGGAGGCATGGCAACTCATTATTGACTTAGCCGAATCAAATCAACATATGAGGCGAAGAGTCAACCGTCCAAGGACCGTGAACGAAGTATCAACTAGTAGTGAAGCCACCGCTTTAACTCAATCCTTGAATGAAATGACATCCGTTTTGAGGCAACTCCAATTGAATCAACAACAACCCCCACCATCTCAACAACACAACCAACAACAATTGGTCCCTCAAAGAGTATGTGGTATTTGCTCTTGCTACTCTCACTATACGGATGAATGCCCAAACCTTCAAGAAGACAACACTTTGGCGGCCACCCATAATTTCTATGACCGCCCCAATCAAGGGTACTACCAAGGAGGTAATCCTAACCAAGGACACCCTTATCAAGGAGGAGGCTACAACCAAGGTAGTGGACACAATAATCAAAATTGGAAAGACAATCATCAACAAGGGAATAGGGATAACAACAACAATGGAGGAGGTCAAAGATGGAACAACAACTCGCAAAATTTCTCACAAAACCGACCATACAACTTCCAAAATCAACCATACAACCAACAAAACTCACAAAGAAACTACCAAACATACCAACCACCACATCAAAGACCACCACCCAACCAATCACAAACTCCTCAACTCACATATGCAACCACCCCCTCCAACCAAGATGAAACACTCCGGACCATCATCCAAGGCCAAAAGAAATTACAAAACATACTTGTTTCCGGCCTCACCGGCCTCACCTCTACACTACAAGCTCTTCTTGCACGTATGGACACACCATCGACCTCTACTCCTCAACCCCCAATCCAAAGTGTCATTCCCTCTCAACCTCAACCAAATCCAAAAGGAGGCATCAATGCCATTACCCTTAGATCCGGTACACAACTAAAAGAAAAGGAAGCAAAGGACCCAAGTCCTATCACAACCGCCCAAGAGGAAGAGAGAATAGATATAGAGGAGGTAGTGGAAGAGGAGGTAGTGGAAGAGGAGACACCACAAGCCATAATTGAGGATGAAGCCCAACCAACAAGGGAGACACCCAAGACCAAAAGAACCTTGGAAGAAGGAATTGCTCAACCACTTCCATTTCCAACACTTGCAAAGAAAGCTAAAAAGCGCATAGAACTCGACCCCAAAATGGTAGAAATGTTTAAGAAAGTTGAGGTAACCATTCCCCTCTTTGATGCCATCCATCAAATTCCTAGATATGCTAAATTCCTTAAAGATTTATGCATAAACAAGGATAGAATTCTTGAATTGGAAACCATCCCATTGGGGAGTTCTATTTCCGCTTTGATGGGAACATTACCGGAGAAGTGTGATGACCCGGGACCTTGTATGGTCACTTGCACCGTCAATGGAGTTCAATTTAGAGATTGCATGTGTGACCTCGGAGCATGTGTTAGCATCATGCCGCTCTCCGTTTATCGGGTATTGAACTTGCCCCCACTAAAAAGGTCGACGGCAAGATTTGTCCTAGCGGATAAAATCATAATAACCGTAGCGGGTGTTGCGGAAGATGTACTGGTGAATATAAAGGGATTGGTATTTCCGATTGACTTCTATGTCCTTGAAATGCCGTCAAGCGAAACCGAGAGAGCATCCTCTATCCTACTTGGAAGGCCCTTCTTGAGAACTTCTAGATTTAAGCTTGATGCTTATTCGGGGAACTACTCATTTGAAATTGATGGAAGAATTGTAAGCTTTAGCCTAGAGGAAGCAATGAAGCATCCACCGGAGAACCATTCTCTATTTCGGTGTGACCCAATCGATAACATAGTAGCCGAAGTGCATCTTGCAAGATTAGATGAGAAGTACATGGTCAAAGAGGCAAATGAAGAGTCAAGCGAACTAAATACCACACATCATACAAGCCATCCGGAAACTCAAACTTCAAGGAATGACAAGAAGATGGAATTGAAGCCACTACCACCTCACTTAAGGTATTCATACCTTGATGAAGCCCAAAAGCTACCCGTGATAATTGCACAAGAGTTAACTCCTCAACAAGAAGAAAAATTGCTGAATGTATTGAGGAAAAACAAAAGGGCAATTGGGTGGAGTTTGGCGGATCTAGTGGGAATAAGCCCCCAAGTATGCGAGCACCGCATATTTCTTGAAGAAGGAGCAAGACCGGTCCGACAACCTCAAAGGAGACTCAACCCAACTATTCTTGAGGTGGTAAAGAAAGAAGTCACTAAGCTACTTGAGGCGGACATCATCTATCCTATCTCGGATAGTGAATGGGTAAGCCCGGTCCAAGTAGTGCCAAAGAAGTCCGGAGTGACAACAATCAAAAACGAAAGTGGTAAACTTATAGCAACAAGAGTGCAGAATTCTTGGAGAGTATGCATAGACTACCGAAGATTGAACGCGGCCACAAGAAAAGACCACTTTCCACTACCATTTATCGATCAAATGCTTGATCGGTTAGCCGGTAAATCATACTATTGTTTTCTTGATGGCTACTCCGGATACTTCCAAATTCATATTGCTCTAGAAGACCAAGAAAAAACCACATTTACTTGCCCCTTTGGAACGTATGCTTACAAGCGTATGCCATTTGGCCTATGCAACGCACCGGCAACGTTTCAAAGATGCATGATGAGCCTATTTGCGGACTTTCTAGAGCAATCGATGGAAGTTTTCATGGATGATTTTAGCGTGTATGGTGAGTCATTTGAGCATTGCTTAGGTAACCTTGAAAAAGTCTTAGAAAGATGCACCAAAACAAACCTTGTTCTAAATTTTGAAAAATGTCATTTCATGGTCAAACAAGGCATTGTTTTGGGACACATAGTATCAAAGGAAGGCATCTCCGTAGATCCGGCAAAGATAAATGTCATATCTAGTTTACCTTACCCCTCCTCCGAGAGGGAAGTCCGCTCTTTTCTTGGACATGCAGGATTCTACCGGAGATTCATTAAGGACTTTAGCAAGGTGGCCTTACCTCTTTCTCGATTACTACAAAAAGACACCGAATTTGAGATGAGCAAGGAATGTATGGAAGCATATGACAAACTCAAGGTAGCATTGACACAAGCCCCTATTGTACGAGGACCCAATTGGACTCAACCCTTTGAAATCATGTGTGATGCTTCGAATTATGCGATAGGAGCCGCGTTAGCACAACGCGAAGGTAAGATTCCCTATGTCATAGCTTATGCTTCCAAAACATTAGACGGAGCCCAATCCAACTACACCACTATCGAAAAGGAACTTCTAGCTATTGTTTTTGCTTTGGACAAGTTCCGAGCCTATCTTCTTGGTTCCAAGGTAGTAGTGTACTCGGATCACGCGGCACTAAAGTACTTGTTGGCAAAAAAGGAATCCAAACCGAGATTAATTCGTTGGGTGCTCTTATTACAAGAATTTGACTTGGAAATCAAAGATAGGAGCGGTGCCCAAAACCTAGTGGCGGACCATTTAAGTCACCTCGAACACACAAAAGGCGACACCACTCCTATCAATGATTCCTTTCCTTTAGATGCTTTGCATGCAATCTCGGAAGTGGTTCCTTGGTATGCCCCAATAGCAAACTATTTGGTTTCACGCACTTTCCCTCCCAATCTCAACAAACACCAAAAGGATAAGCTGAAAAGCGAATCCAAATACTATATTTGGGATGATCCCTATTTGTGGAGGTGTGGAGCGGACCAAATAGTGCGCCGGTGCATACCTCAAACCAAATTCCAAGCAATCTTGGACGCTTGCCATGCTTCCGAAGGAGGTGGTCACTACGGACCCCAAAGAACGGCAAGAAAAATCCTTGATTGCGGATTTTGGTGGCCAACTCTTTTCAAAGATGCTTCTCTCTATTGCAAATCTTGTCCCCAATGTATTAGGTTTGGAGATATTTTCAAGAAGGACGAAATTCCCCAACAAAATATGCTTTTTTGCGAAATCTTTGACGTATGGGGAATCGACTTCATGGGACCATTTCCAAACTCCAATGGTTTTCTCTACATCTTGTTAGCCGTCGATTATGTGTCAAAATGGGTTGAGGCAATCCCCACCCGAACAGATGACGCTAATGTTGTGTATTCTTTTGTGAGGAACAACATCATTTGTCGCTTTGGCGCCCCAAGAGCAATCATAAGTGACCAAGGATCCCACTTTTGCAACAGAAGAATAGACGGCCTCATGAGAAAATATGGCATCATCCACAAAGTCGCCACGGCTTACCACCCTCAGACAAACGGCCAAGCCGAAGTCTCTAACGGGGAAATCAAGCATGTGTTGGAAAGGATTGTCAAGCCGAATAGGAAAGATTGGAGCACTAAACTCTCCGATGCACTGTGGGCCTATCGAACGGCTTACAAGACACCCATTGGCATGAGCCCCTTCCGGCTTGTATATGGCAAAGCATGTCACCTACCGGTAGAGATTGAACATAAAGCTTATTGGGCCGTAAAGAAGTGTAATATGAGCTTGGGTGGGGCCGGAGTAGAGAGAAAGCTTCAATTGGCGGAATTAGAATGTATGAGATTGGAAGCTTATGACAACTCTCGACTCTATAAGGAAAAGTTGAAAGCCATCCATGACAAGAACATTAGGAGAAGAGAATTCCAACCCGGCGACCTAGTCCTTCTCTACAATTCAAGGTTGAGATTACTACCCGGAAAGCTTAGATCAAGGTGGGATGGGCCCTACCAAGTGGAGAAAGTAGAACCTTATGGGGTCTATCACTTGCGCCACCCATCAAGCCCGGACATCTTCAAGGTAAACGGGCACCGTCTCAAATTGTATCATGGTGAGCAAAGAAAGAACGCCAAGGAATTTGAAGTGTTCCTCTTGAGGGATGCAACTCTTGAATAAACACTATAAGCTGCTGAAAGTCCAACTTAAGGACATTAAACAAAAGTGCTAGGTGGGAGACACCCCACCATGGTAAGATCTTCCTTTGAGACTTGTACATAGACACTTGACTTCATGTTTGTTAGTTAGATTTTAATGACAACTCCCCTTCATTTTGATTGACTTCATTTGCTATAGTGCTTAAGTGGCTGTATGGAAAAGGGGGGTTTGAAATGTTGAAATTGGTGTAACCACTTGCAAATTTAGACAAAACCCACCCCTCTGCGCGTGCGCGCACATGGCGCGTCCGCGCACATGAGCGAAATCTACCAATCGACGCGCAAGCGCATGGCGCGCGTCCGCGCCGATTACTCTGCTGCCCCCCTAGTACATTCTACAGAGAGTTAAGCCTCTCTCAAGCCTACACTAAGCCACCAGCCCAACACCTTTGCCGCGTGCGCGCACCTGGCGCGCACGCGTCCATCCAAAGCTAGCACGGAATGCGCGTGCGCGCCACAGCCGCGCACGCGCCCTTTCACTCTGCACTCCTCTCTGGGCCATTTCACAGAGAGTTGAGCCCCCTCCAGGCCCCTCTCATGCCTGGGGCACAACTACGAGGACGCGCGCGCGCCAAAGCACGCTGCAGCCATCTCTGGTACTTCTCCCAGAGAGCTAGGCCACCCCTATGCCTCCCCCGTGCCCCCAGCCCAAGCGTATGGGCGCGCACGCGACCTGCGCGCGCGCGCCCCTCGCCCACCTCGCTCCCTGCGCGAGCGCGCACCGCGCGCGCACGCGCCGGTGATCGACGCCTTAAAAATAGAAGGGACACACTTACCCCTTCATTCTCATTCCACCTCTCTTCTTCTTCTTCTCCATCTCACAAGGTATTATACTAAACTCCCTCTTAGTCCATTAATCTCTTGTAGTTCTTACTCATTTAAGTTGCACCATCTTTTAGGTAGGCTTCCTTCTTCTTTTCTTTCTCTCCTCCCCTCTCTAGTTACTTCCTTCTTTCTTCTTTGCTCTTCATGAGCACTTAGATCTCAAACCCTTTACATGAGTAGATGAATGGTGTTGCTTAATTTTCTTGCAATCAATATGCACTATAATCATTAATAATGGATTGTGGAAAGCCACATTGCCCTCATTTTCACACAATCACATACTACTTGAAGGATGCACACCAAGTGTTCGATGAAAGGCATACTTGAATTTTGGACTCATTGTGACTACCTTGCCTCTCACCAATCACTTTGGAGTGCATCCCCACTTTCCACAAACCATTCTTTCCATTCTCTTGGCTTGCCTCCCATTCATGGTCCCTAAGGGTGTATGCTTCTCATGCCTCTTCCTTGCATGCTTAAACTACCCTTGCACCACATGGAATTATTTGCCTTGCACTTCACACATTATCCTAGTACATGTTGCAGCTGTCATGTAACTAAGATACCCATATTCTATGGCATAACTTTTCATTACATCGAACTCATGTATCTCCACTTCTTTGGGTTTGATATTTTCCTTTCTTGCTTTTACAGGATGGTCATCAAAAAGGACAACGGGAAAGGCCCCAAGAAGCCGACCTCCAATAGAGCGCGTCAAGAACTAACGGCCAAGCCCCTCCTAAAGAAGACTAAGGGCCCCGTTGACGTTTTAGAGAAGGACAACCCTCCTAAGGATTCAAACAAGTTTCCCAACCGTTACTGCGAACTTGTTTACTCCAGAATGATTGAAAGGAATTACCATCCGGAGCCCCTCCTAGTCTTACCGGCTCACCTCAGTCCGATTGTGATACCACATATTGACCGGAGGCAATGGAGGTTCCTCTTGAGGCAACCAACGGAGGCCAATCTCTCATGGGTGGTAGAATTCTACTCCAACTTCCACTCACCACATCTCACATCCATATTTGTGCGCCGAAAACAAGTGTCGGTCACAGTGGAAGCCATCCGAGAAGTCCTTGGAATTACACCGCCACAGGATGCATATGACGCCTACCAAGAGGTCTTAGCTACATGCATTGACCGCGCATTCGATTGGAGCGCAATCCTCCGCGTCATTGCTTTACCCGACGCATATTGGATTCGAGGAACCATAAAGCGAAGACCCAAGGGTTTAGATGTCCGCCACCTCACTCAAGAAGCCACGGCATGGGCCCAAATTCTAGCTCACTACGTGCTCCCGAGCACACATGGGTCATCCATCACCGCCGAGCTTGCCTTATTGATATGGTGCATCTTGACCGAGAAACCGGTCGACGTTCCGCATGCCATCCGCCAATCCATGGGGCGCATTCATGCCAAGGAAAACCTACCATTCCCCGCTTTAGTGACGGCATTAGTTGCGAAAGCCGGCGTCAACCGGGAGACCAAAGATAGGCGAACCTCAATACCGGTCGAGGGTGATATCATTCCGACCAAGAGATGCCTCAAGCCCCCGGAAGTCACCATGGACATTGCATTGCCCACACCAACTGGCCACGCCACCACTTCATCTACATCACAAAAATCGGCCGCCCAACGCCTTGAAGACCTTCACAACAAATTAGACCGCTATGAGAGGCGTAACCAACGCCGCTATGCTCATGTGAAGAGGCTTCTAAGCGTAATCACCCCACCTATGGAAGAACCCGATATCTCCACCTCCACCGCAACTTCAAGCGAAGATAGCAATGGCATTGGAGATGTGGCACACTCGGCCGAGTGCGCCTAACCTCTAGCACGGAGGACCGTGCTAAGTTTTAAGTGTGGGGAGGTCGGCCGACCGATCTCCATAGGTAACATCTGAATAAATCTGAATAAATTAGAATAGGTTGCATGATTAGGTTTTAGTAGGTATAAGTCTGTTTGGTTGGAACAATGAAATTCTCTCTTAGGAAACCAACATTTTGGGGCAACCATGGCATTGCAAATTTTAAATGCTTTGATGCAAAAGTTGCATGAAGAATTATATTTTGGAACATGGTTTTGAGCTAAGAACACAAGCGTGTGAGATTTGAGCCTAATGGTGTGGTTACATCTTATAACCACTTATTTTTCCTTCTTGTGTGCATTATTCTCTCTCTATGATTGTAATCTTTGATTTATTTGAATCTATATGTCCCATTATTCCTTGTATTCATGCATTTATATGATTGAGGCCATCATTTCATTAGCTCACTTATCCAAATAGCCTTACCTTTTACTCTCCTTTGTTAGCCAATTTTGAGCCTACGCTTAACCCACTTGTTCTTACTTTAGCACATTACAAGCCTTAAAGCGGAAAACAATGAATGCCCTTTATTTGGATCTTTGATTGGCTTAGGCTAGTGAGTGTGAGTGTCATCCAAGAGTGGGAAAACTTTGGGACATTGGTTGGGATAAAAGGGTGTTCGTGTCTTGTATTTTTATACTGGGGAATTGGTACATACTCATGTATTGATCAAATGTAAAACCTTATGCATTGATGCTCTTGTATATAAAAAAAAATGAGAAAAACAAAAGAACAAAAGAAAAAGAAAAAACAATATGGAAAAGAAAAGAAAAATATAGAAAAAGAAAGAAAAAAAAAGAGAGAAGAAAAATAATAAAAAAGGGACAAAATGCCCCAAAGTGAAGCTCAATAAGAATCAATGCATAAGTGTTGTGAAATGAAAAGAAAATGCATGAGTATGTGAAAAAGTGAGGAATGGGCAGTTAGATTACTACCTAATTGTATAGGTCATTATATAGGTTAGGTGGGAAAGTTTAAGTTAATCAAAGATTCAAATCTTAAGTCCACTAGCCATATATGACCCTACCTTGACCCTAACCCCATTACAACCCAAGGAAAAGACCCCATGATAAGTGTATGCATGCATTGAATAATTGTTGATTGTTAGACGAAAAACAACTCTTGGAAAGCATGATTAGGGGAGAATTAAGAGAATAAACCCCAAACACCGAGTGATTAGAGTGTAAACACCTCCGGTGAGGGTTCGAAGCTCAATCCTTTGATTCCCGGCTCTCGCGAGCATTCCTCATGCAAGGTTGCGCATATTGCATTTGATGCTTAGGAAGTGGCAAGTCCCATGCTTTGACCACCATCGTGCCCCATATGCTCGCATATGTCCTAAGAAGGCTAATTTGTTCCCAACCAAGTGGATAGTAGCACTAGTCGTAGTTGCATGCATATAAGTAGGTTGCACTTCATGAGTCCTATACTTTTGTGATCCCTCGGTCTTCCGTGCTTCTTTGCATTTCTCTAAGCATGAGGACATGCTAGAATCTAAGTGTGGGGAGGTTGACAAACCCCAATTCGAGGGTCGATCTCGTGCTGATTTCAGGGGTTTTATCAATGATTCCACACACTTTCTACATGAAAATACAAGATTTTGCATTCCTTTCCTAGTTTTGCCTCATGAATGAAAACGTGCTTGTTTTGCACTAAAATAGATACATTTCTAATCTTCTCTTGATGCCATTCGATGCCGTGACTTGTGTGTTAAGTGGTTCCAGGATATAGAGTAGGAATGGACCGAAAGAGAGAAAGAAGACGGGTACGAAGAAAGGAAGCATGAGGATTAAGCCTTGGGAACTTCCGCATAGGCGCGTGCGCGCACCTGGCGCGCCCGCGCGGATACGGCTACGTGGAGCCGAAGCCAAGAGCCGGCTTGAGAAGCGGCTAAGCCAGGATCTTCATGGGCGCGCACGCGTACATCACGCCCCCGCGCACATTGCAAGACGTCTCAACGGCGCGTGCGCGTGCCTTGCGCGTGCGCGCCGATTTGCGAATATGATTTTTTTTTAAGGAGTCACGTGACTTAGGCGTGGAGGCAGTTGAGGATTCCACTCTTAGAGAAGCACCTTGGCGGGAAAAGCTTAAGAAGACCAAAGGAACAAGGGTTAAGGACACTTTAGTTCATTTCTTCTAGATCTAGATATTTTTCCTTTTTTGGAGAAAAGAGAGAGTTAGTTACACTTTTTGGGAGAAGAAGAGGGAGATTCCAAGCTTCACTAGGGTTCATCCTCTTCTAATTTCTGAATTTTCAATGACTTTTTGGTGAGATCCACTACAATTCTCATTCCACTTTGTTCATGTCATAGATTTTCTTCTCCAATTTCAAGTAGTAGATGCAATTGATCAATTCTCATAGATCTAGAATTCAACTTTGTAATTTTGGATTTCATCTCTATTTTGAATTTTCATTGCTACTCTTTGAGACTTGTTGTTAGATCTTTGTGTGTAATACTTTCAATTTGACTTTTCTTCTCATTTTACTATGCCTTTCCTTCTTGCCCATCACGTGTTTGATAAAATGACCACACTAGCTATGGAGTAGAATTCTCACACTTGGCATAAGGTTTAGTCTTTGGAAGAAGTTGAATAGTGTATCAATAGTTGGTTTGGAATTAGGGATTGCTAGTTGGCTTGGAGTGCACTAAAGCTAGATTCCCATAAGGTGAAGCTAGGACTTGTGACTCAAGTTAATTACTTTCATTTGACCTTCCTCTATACCTAGGGGATAACTAAATGGAGCAAGGCCTAATTGCTGTCAACATTGAATGGACTATAAGGATAGGATTTCCAACGCCAACCCTAAGCCAAGTCTTTTGATAATTGATTGTTTGTTTCTCATTGCTTTGCTAAAACCTTCAAAGAATTCCAACAAAGTTTACTAAATCAATAAGATGCACACTTTGGCAATTCCAAGGGAGAACGACTCGGGAGACTAGTACTCTCGGATATAGATTGTAGATTTGTTTGATGAAGGATTTGCGTCGGTTTAGACTATACTACGATTGATCAATTGATAATTTCTATACCGGAAAAAATCTATTTGTCAACATCCAGGTTGTAGGAGAGAATGCTTTCATGCAAAACCTGGTGAAGAGGAGAATAGACTTTCTCAAGGTGCCACTCCCCAACCGACTATAGATCTAAAATCCAGATATTCGAATAAAAAATGTAAACATAATCCATCTCATTACATAGCTGCCCCACTTTCTTCCATTTAGAGAACTAAAAGTTCTAATCCAAATTCCCAATGGACCAATCAAAATTATCCTTCAAAATATCCCAAATTTTACATAGACTTCTCTGAACATAAGATCCGTTATCCGTAGAAAAAGTCACCCAAAGAAAAATGATATTTAGCTGCCAACAGTTGAATCCAAATCTTGTCTGGATGATGAAAGAGTTTTTAAACTAGCGTTCCAAGAAGAGCAACATTAGCCCAAAACATATCCTGTATTCCTAGATCACCAAACTTCTTTGGAGTGACCAACACCTTTTAGCTAATAAGATTTAGCCTCCAACTATTGGCTTGACCTTTTCAGAAAAAATTTCTCATCATAGATGCTATAGAATTTATTATCCCTTTGGGAAAGAGAGAGAGTTGCATGCGGTAAGTAAGAATAGCTGCCATAATCGAATTGATCAAACAGAACTTTTCCGTCCTGTTGAGTAAATGCCATTTCCAGCTGGCTGGCCGTCATCGGATCTTATCTAGAACCTCATTAAAAGATGCTCGAGTCACCCGAGAATGACTAAGAGTAATCCCAAGGTATTTGCCCAAATTCTGGACGAAACGAATGGAGGACACCCCAGTAAAGATTTCTTTTCTAGTCGCTGAAACATTACGGGAACACAACGCTTTAGACTTTTCAACATTAATCTTCATCCCAAAAGCTTTACAGAAACTCTCTAATGCTGCCATTATATTTTGAACTTGTCATTTTTCCGCTCTACAGAAGAGAAGAAAATCATCAGCGAACATTAAATGGAAAATTCTCGGATCCCTCTAGAAGTAGCAACCGGCTTCCACCTCTCTATAAGAACTTGATGGTTAATCAAGTAGGACAATCTCTCTATACACAACACAAAAAAGTATGGTGACATAGGATCTTCTTGCTGAAGACCCCGTCTTGGAGTAAAACTGTCCAATCTGTCACCATTCGAGAGAATAGACAAAGAGAATGGAGTGACACAGCTCATAATCAGGTTGACTGTAGGAATAGAAAAATCGAATTTCATGAGGGTTTGCTTTAGAAACTTCCAATTAACTTTGTCATACGCTTTTTCTAAATCAATCTTAAACGCCAGAGTTCCTTTTTTGGACTTAGTCTTTTTCATGACATGAAGAACCTCTTGCGCTATAATAATGTTATCCGGTGCTCCTCTTCCAGGAATAGACCCCCTTTGGAAAGGGCCAACAATATTCGTGAGATGAGGACGAAGACTATTGACCAGAACCTTAGTGATTGTAACACCCTACCACCCAGAACTTTACACCTAGGATGTAAAACAGAGGTGGTGAGGTATTACGACCTCTAAAATAAAATGTGTACATATAATAGCAAAAAGAATATAATAGACTAGGAGCCTTGAAATATGGGTAAAACAAAATCGCGAAAAGAAAAGCGCACCGCTCTGGAAATGGAATAACTTGCGTGTGAAGAAAACTATAACTACACACACACAGATATATATATATATATTACATATCCCAAACCCAAATATACATAAACAAAATCCTGTCTCTCCATAAACCTCTAAGAGGATCAAAAGAACAAGTTATGCGGAAAGAAAGCTAAGTACACATATATACATCAATGTACAACAAAATGACCCAGTAACTGCTTCGTTTCAGGGGTCCAGACGCCTAACAAGATGCCTCTCGACCTGCATCTGAAAAATAACAACATAGTATGGGATGAGAACAAGAGGTTCTCAGTATGGTAAAGGTGCCACACGCATAATATATAAGGTCCTGGGAATGCCAGAGGCAATCCTAGAATGCCGACACTCAGATTATAGAGCTTAAAGTATTAAACAGTAGCCATAAAAGGTGGTTTACTAAGAGTATCTGAACCTAACTTAACTTAATTCTAAATCTAAGTCCCGTACTGGCATTCCTCCATACCTCCATCTCCGTCAGCATTTCACAAACAAATAAACAGATAAACACAAGCACAAGAAGGTTACAAGTACTGCAGGTAACAAGTATACATTTAACATGGCAAGTACACTTAGGCACACCCAGTTAACGCACAAACAAGTAATTCAAGTAGTATGCATATGATGCATGCCTGTCCTATGCCTGATGAGGCTCATCTGTCGGTTATCCAACCAACCCGACAAGTCCAAAAATCTTAGATTGTCCCTCGACGTGCATCCCCAAGAGTCTATGCATAGCTTTTTCTCAAATAATCAATATTGCTCAATGGGGGTTAACATTCCCAGGAATTTATAAGTGCCCGGTCACCCTTACGTCGTAGGGTCAACAGAGTATCGAGTTTTCAACCTGGTACACGTCGTGACAAGCCACTGTACTTTATCCAGGAAATCTCGTATCTCAGATCATTTAATCATTCAAGCCAAGTTTCATACATAATCATTCATTTGAGTAATCCAACCAAGTATCATATATGATCATCCGTAACATTTCTTAATCAATTCATCACTTTTCAGCTTTACTTCATCTCCAAGTTATCCCCCCTTCCTAGCTTCGTCTGATTATCAGGTTTAATACTACTGTTTATGGCTAAAGGAATGAAAATAAAAGTTTAGAAGTTTGAAATACAGTTTAAAATGCAAAAAAACATGTTTGCTGAAATAGGTACCACGCGTACGCGTGGCTCACGCGTGCGTGTGGGAGTGTGAAACTGCAGCTCTTGCGCGCGTCCCTTTGTCATGCGTACGCATGGATGAAAACTTCATGTCACGCGTGCGCGTGGGTCACGCGTACGCGTGGACATGCTTGTTAGCTCCTTACGCATACGCATGGGACTAGTCGCGTACGCATCGCCAAAGATCCATGCCACGCGTACACGTGGGTCACGCGTACGCGTGGGCGTACGTTCTCTTAAAAAAAAATACATTCAGTAGCAGAGTTGCAGAATCATAAAAGGCCTCTTGCATAGCTACATATAAGTTACATATTCCACACCAAAAATTTCGACGGGCATAACTCAATTGTTTTGAATCATTTTTCTTCCCTCCTTCGAACGGCATAAACTTCACGAACCCAATTTTCATTTAAAACAAGTTGGTATCAATTTGGAATTCCAGAAGCCAAGTTATAGCCCGCCAAAATTCAGTCTAAAAACAAAATTTGTAATTGTTTCCCAAACCTCATTTTCAATTCAAGAGTTTCATTCTTTACACTTCCAAACCTACCAATTCAACACCACATACCCTTCCTCATTACCATAACAATCACCACAATTATCATATTTCAAATTATCAACAAATTCACCAAATCACCACTAATCCATCAAGCATTATCAATTATAAACTTACATTTCTCAAATCTATAATCAACAAGCTACTCAATTCACACAAAAACCAAACCAAACCAACTAATTAAAAAGATGCTAAACAATATTCATATACACATTCATTCCAACCTATCCTATGGTCATCTAACCTGAGTTTTCACAGAATATTATATATTAAATGCAAAAAACCTAAACCATACCTTGGCCGATTTCCACATAACGACCAAAGCAATTTAATTAAAACCAATCACAGCCCCAAAACCTCAACTAAACAGCTTCCTCCAAGTTTTGGTGTTCACAACTTCAAGCTCCAATTATTTATTCACAACCTAATACACATTCAGAACACATATATACCCAATTTAATTCCCAAAACACAAATTCAGAATAGTTAGATAGAATTATTATATCCTCACCTTACCCAAACTTCATATAAGCAAGAGTGAATATTTTTCTCAAACTAATTGGATCCTAAAACATCAAAAATAAAAAAAATTCAATATCTCTTCCAATTTTCGAAAAATTGGGGGAAAAGAGTGGCTGGGAGTGATTAATGGCTTACCAATAAAATTGTTCCAGTAAAAACGTAGAGCTCGACGCGGTGGTCGCGTGGCCGCAAATGGTGCAGCGATCGAAGCTCGGGCGGAGGAGTTACGTGAGTCATCGGAAACCACCGTAAGGGTTATGGAAATGTTTTCTTTCCTTTCCTCCCCTGTATGCTTCACGTTGCTGCAGCTAAGATGGGGAAGAAAAGGAGCGTGGATCCATTTAAAGGCTGGCCCGGTTGGATCCACGAGTTCAGTTTGGCTCCGGTTCAATCGGTTCGGTCCATTTGGTCTAATTTTGGACCGTTTTCTTCGAAATTAGTGTCAAAATTCTTATTTCGATGCGCTTTATCCTAATTTAATACAATATTTATATTTCTAATTTTTTTATTAAAAACTAATTTATTGACTAATTATCTACGAATTTAACGGGATTTACAGTGATGACCTTGTAAATCACATTACAGAGATTAATAGGTATAAATTTCTTCATCGACTGGTGAATCCACCTTGGGAATTAGAACCAAAAGAGTCTCTATCATCCTTGAATCAATAGTACCTCCAGAACAATTTTTCCTAACCATATTCTAAATATTCGAACCAATAATCTCCCAGTATTTCTTGAAGAAGTAAGCTTGGAAATCATCCGGACCCAGAGTCTTAAAGGAATTCATGCTAAACATAACTAACTTAACTTCTTCCATAGTAATAGGCGTAGTAAAATTATAGCAAGTTTCTTCATTTAGAGAAGGAAGTGGAACTTCATTCAGACACGCCAAATCAACATCCTCTAATTGACAGAATAAGTTCTTAAGAAAAATTCAACTTTTCGGCTAAGAACAAATGAATAGTAAGTAGATTTTCACTTTTTTATTATAGTCATCATATTATTAATAATGAATAATAATTAACTACTCATATTTTTAATCAATACTTTTTGAGGATAGCTTTAATTTGTTGATATTAATGGTTGACTATTTCTTTAAAAATAAATTGCATTATGATTTTAGGTTATTTCATAATTAACAATTAAGTCCTGTTTGAGAAGTTTTGAAAGTAATTTTTTTGAACTTTTGATTTATGAAAAGTAGTAATATTAATCTTTGGTGCAATTTTTAAAATTAAATTGTAGCTTTTTAAAAAGTTATTTAGGAGTTTGTAGAGAAGTTAAAAAAATGACTTCTCTCATAATACTATTATTTTTTTATTATATTTCTATAAAATAAACATTTTTAGAATTAAAAATCCGAATACAAAATAACTTATTTATAAATTACTTTTAATATAATCATTTATTATTTAAACTATTTTTTTAAAAGGAGCTTAATTAATCTATTTATCCAAACTGAACCTTAATTTTCATGATACTAAATTACTCTAAATTTTCTATTTCAAAAATTAAATTCATTTCATATTATTGTGTTTGTTTCATTATAATTCATTTAACTTTGAATTCGATGTTTTTCCTTTTCTCCGGGAAGAGGGGATGTTTAGGCATGAATTGGAAACTTTTTTATTTTCAGGGGCGCTGACGGTATAGCAGCCAGAATGGAATCAGTGGTCTTATAATAATTAAACCATTATATTGTGCCTCTTCGAAAAGAAATAAACTTATATTTTAAACATATCTATGACACATCCAAAAAATATTGTCATCAAAATTCAATCAAATAGATTTAACATTAATAAAAATCACTTTTATTAAAAAGACCATGATTATACGTGCACACATCATTCTTTCGATCAAATTATTTATGTTTACACGTGGACTTTACGTTATCGTCGTTGTCGTCTTGTTCTTCTTTTTCGCGTTTCTTCTTCTCTTTCTCCTCTTTCTCCGTCTCCTTCTCCTCTTTTTCTCATTCTCCTTCTCCTTCTTTTTTCTTCATCGTCATTTTTTGTTGCTGCTGTTGTTACTGTTATTGCAGTAGAAAGTGAGGAGAAAGAATTTTGAATTGTGCACAACAAGTCCAAATACACAATTAACTCAGAAATGAACCGAAATTACATAATGATTATTGCGACATAATTAACTCAAAAAGAAAGAGAAGTAGAGAACAATAGTAAAAAATCTGTAAATTTGAGAAGTAATGGATGTTAATAATAAAATATTTTCAACATGAACTTAGAGATTTTTGTATTTAGATTTCAAGTTCAACTGAGGAGAATTTAGCTACAACAGAAAAAAAAATTAAAAAAAAAGACCTTTTAGAGAAAAGGAGTATATTCATGGTATCTTATATTAAATTCACAATTCATATCAGAACTAATTGAAAGATTTCATTTTCTAAGGTTGTGAAGGTTGATGAAATGTTTTTTTCTCTGCCTTTGTAAAATACTTGAGAAATATTTATCGTATTTATATTTCTTGTTATGTTTTTTTTTTATTTAATTTTACTGATTTTCTAAGGCCTTGTCCAAGAGATAAACTCAAATTTAACACATAAACTCAGAAATTGTGTTAAATTTGAGTAAATCAAGAAGAATTTTGAAAAAATAAAATAAGAAAGAGAAGATGAAAAAGAAAAAGATGAAAAAAAAAGAGAAAAAGAAGCAATAGAAAATGAGGAGGAAGAGAAAATAGTTTTGAATTGTGCAGGACAACGAGTCCAAATGCACCATAATTCACTCAGAAATGAACTGAAATTATATAATGACTTCTACACAATTAACTCAAAAATGAACTGAAATTACATGATGGATTGCGACACAATTAACTCAGAAACGAACTGAAATTATATAACAATTGCGACACAATTAACTCATAAATGAACCAAAATTTACCATAATGATTGCGACACATAAACTCAGTTCGAAAACAAGCACACAAACAAGACTGAATCATGAACAAAAGCACATTCAAAATCAATTTTGGATCAAACAACGTTATTAATATGTTTCTTCATCTTTTTTGTTTGATATTTTCTTCTCTTTTTCTTAATTTTATTCTTCTCAAAAGAGTAAATAAAAAAGAATTTTGAGAAAATGAAATAAGAAGGTGAAGATGAAGAAGAAAAAGATGAAAAAAAAGAAGAAGTTTAGGAGAAAGAGTTTTGAATTGTGCAGGACAACGAGTTCAAATGCACCTTAATTTACTTAGAAATGAACCGAAATTATATAATGATTGCGACACAATTAACTCAGAAATGAACCGAAATTACGTAATGGATTGCGACACAATTAACTAAAATATGAACCGAAATTACATAATAATTACGACACAATTAACTCAATTCGAAAATAATCACACAAACAAGACTGAATCATGAACAAAAACAAATCGAAAATCAAATTTGGATCAGACAACATCATCAACAAGGCAAAAGTTCAATAATAACAATAACAATGATAACAATAATGACGATATGTATAATAAAAAAATGATGATAACGATAACGCTGATGATCATTATGATAATGATGACGGAGGAAGAGAAAAAAAATTTAAATAAAAAAATAAAAAAGATGAGATGGTGATATTATTGGCGAACAGAAATCCACGAATAAAATCTTATTATACATTCATGAACTAGGAAATGCTCATAAGCATTTTAAAGTACATTGTATAAGAGAAATGCTAGCTGCATGAATTATTTTTGTAACTAATAATATTTAGGAGATAATAAAAAATTAGTTTGAATAATCTAATTTTATTTTATTTATATTTATTAATTATTATCGTTAAAATAATTGTATAATTTTAAATATAATAAATATATAATTACAATATAAAATAATAAATATTATATTATATAAGATCATTTTAAATATTATTTTTATAGCATTATTATTTTGTAACCAAATCTAATTATTTTTTTTCTCTTTATGTCTTTCTTTTTTTTAAATAAAATTTTTAATTATCAATTTTTAAATTATTAAATTAATTTAATTGACCTTAATTACTAAAATAATTTGGTCATGTATATTATATAAACCTTTCAATTCTTTTATTTTGTATGCATTATTACATTACATAAGGTTCTGTTTGATTAATGTATAGAATAGATATAAACACAAAGATATAGATATTAAAGATATAGATATAAAATATTTATGTTTATGTATTTTGTTTGGCAAAAATAATGAATAAGACACACAAATATTAAAAAAAAGACTAAATTATCTTTCATTCAATTATAAATTTTACCACCACCACTACAAATCCATCACCCTAAACACTGCATGTCATCACCATTAAACTTTTATTTCTTTCAATATTTTTTGTTTTTTTAAATATCATTTTAAATTATTATTTAAATATTAAATATACAATTTTTCTTGAAAAAAAATAAAAAATCAATGCCCAAAGTTTATAAAAAATTAATCAAAATTTAAATAAATAAAAAATTAAATGTACAATTTTTTTCTTGAAGAAAACAGGACGACAAATTTAGTTGTAGAATCTAAAAGAGAGGAAAAAAAAGTTTGGAGAGATAAGAGGACAAATTTTGAAAATTTAAAATTTGAATAAGGATAAAAGAGTAAAAAATTAGTTTCTTACAAGTTATGTCTTAGTGTCTCACCAAATTGGAGGTACTATGAAACATGGAGGTACTATTGACACATTTCAGATACGACGCTCCTCGACACTCGTCCGACATGCGTATTTTTCGTGTCCAACCGTGTCTTAATAAAAAATAAAAAAGATTTTCCGAACACGTTTGGACACACCTATATAAATACCATCATGTGTCAATATGTCCAGTCTTATTCTTAAATATATTCTTGAAATGAGTTTAAAAATAGTATATATTATTAAGTATTAAAACAAAAAATATTTTAAATATCTTATATCATAAAACTAAAAAAATACATTAAAAATAATTAAAAAATTAATTTATATTTTAATATCAATAAAATATTAAAATATTATTATAATTTATTTAAAAAAATACTTTATATATATATATATATATATTCTGTATTCCCATGTCTTATAAAAATTTTAAATTTGTATGTCCGTGCAATGCATGCCTTATAACAATACTCAAATTTTAAAAATGTTTGATAAGCAAAGAAAATCAGCCAAAACAACAGTAATTTACTTTTTTTTAATAATTTCCAGTCACTAAATTCCAAACTAGGAGCGCTAGGAGCCATAGGGTCTGGTACAAACTAAGCAAAACAAAGAACACAATCAATAAAAATGCTTAAAATCATCAACTCTAACAATTAAACAAACACAACACAAAAACAATATATATATATATAATCCTCGGTTCAGCTTAACCTACATTTCTATTAATAAACAAGTTACATTTGAAATTAGGCCACACAAGATTGGTTTAATAGTGACAAAACCAACCCACGTAACTTCATTTACATAGGTCGAATCGATTTGGATATAAATTTTAATCGGTATCCGACCTTATTTGAAAAACAAGTTAAATGTCTCATTATTTCAATTATCACCATTAAGATAATAACTAAATTAAATATAAAAATAATTTTATATTTTGTAAAAAAATAATTATTCATGATTTTAAAAAATTATTCAAAAAATAATTAAGTCTTACTTTATTATTTTATAGATATTCCAATATTTATGTATTTTTTTAGTTTAATTTTATTTAAATTTATTAAAATTTTTATTAACTTAAGTATTTCATTACCGTTCAAAAGAGAGTGAATAAATCATCGTCCCAAAAAATAAGCCAAAACTCACACCCAAAAACGTTTAAACTTGTCTATACCAAAATTCACCTTAATTTTAGATAACCCCTCAAATATATATATATATATATATATATATATATATATATATATATATATATATATATATATATATATCAGCGGCAACGCTAGTATAACAAAAGGCACCAACCACATTTGTGATTTTCAACTTCTTTTCTTTTCAGCAAGGGTGTACATAGGTCGGGCCATACTGAGTTTGGCTTAACTCATATTCGATCTGAAATATAGATCGAGTTTAATTTTTAAATCCTAACCCGATCTTAGACCCGATGAAACCTACGCATGCATCTTCGGGTTAGGTAAAAATCGGATAAAAACAGGATGAAAACCGGGTATTTAGCATGTAAAAATCACCTAATCTCCAACCATTATTTCACAATTCATATAGTAAAATTCATTTAAAAAAATATAACAAGAACCAATTCTTCTCTAAAATTAAAGCATAACCATAATCAATACTAATATTGTCTAATAACACCAAATATTTAAATCAATACAAATAACACAATATTATGCATTAGTCTAAAGTCTTATGCATTTTAAACATAAAACATTAACTTATAATCTTATAATAACTAATAACACAAAATATTAAGGTTTACAATATTTTAATTCCACATAAGAATAGCCATCATCCATCACTAATAACACAAAATATTAATTGTGTATGATGACCGAGCCACCGGGCCGAGTTCGAGTGACCCGAGTTATGGTCCGGACCCGACCCGAACTAATGACTGGGTCTATTTTTGAGATTCTTACCCAACCCTAAACCCGATGAAATCACACTAAATTAGTTTCTAAAGTGTTCGGGGTCAGGCCGAATCTTCGGACTAGACCGGACCATATATACCCTTACTTCTCAGGTCCTTTCCAAGCTGCTGCACAAACCAATGTTCTGAAAACCGGTTCGAACCGGTCGATCAAATCGGTCGAACCGAAAACCGTTAGTAAGAACGACTCGGACAAAAGAAAAAACCGTCAAATTCAAAAACTGGATTTGGACCGTCGAACCGGCCGAAAACCGGTCGGTCGAACCGAATCGTGACCCGGCCGGTTTTTGAAATTTTGCCAAAACTGTGAAAAACGCTGCGTTTTGACTTGGCAGCTAAAAGGGAACCCTAGTGTTTGGCTTTCACCCAGACACCCACAGCACACTCTCGAGCCTCAGCCCTCCATGCTCACCAGTCACCTCTCGCTTTCAGTTCCGGCGTCTCCAGTCTCCACTGTCCACCTCGAGCTTCCGGCGCAACCTCCGTCCAGCCACCGCCGCCGTCGCAAGGTCCGTGGAAGTCACTCACCGTCACAAGTTCCTTTCCGCCAGCTTTCCGTTCGCTCAGCTACCTTTCCTTTCAGTCATCAAAATCGCAGCCACTGCCAGCGCCAGTTGCCGTCGCGAGTGTCTTCCCACCGGCGCCAGCTCTGTTCGACCCTTCCACCCCAGCCACTGTCTCTGTTGCTGTCAGATCTGCATTCTTTCCTATCCTCCACTAACCCTAGGTATAAACCAAATTTGTTGTAATAATAATTGTTGAAGTATGATTAATTGTTGGTTCTAACTTATAAACCTTGCTGTTATTACTTGAAGTTTGAATAATTGTTGGTTCTACATTCATCATTTTATTCAGCAACACCATTCGCATACAGACCGGGTCAATACCCATTTGAAGCATTATTAAATGATTAATTGTTGAAGCTGATTGCTTTAAGCATGATTAATTGTTGAAGCTATTGCTTGAAGGCTGAAGCATGATTAATTGTTGAAAAACTGTTTGCTTGAAGCATGATTAAATGATTAATTGTTTGGATGTTGTTAGTTGAGATATTGGGTAGTGGGTTGCTGTGATATTGTAATTGGATTGTATTGTTATTGCTCTGTTGAGTCTGTTTTGAATCTTATTAGTGATTTTTTGAATGTGAAATCAATCAAAGAAATTAATTTTGTGTTGTCAAAATTATTGCTAAAAATGGATTTGTTACTCTTTTGCTGCTGTTTTTTTAATTTATGAGTACGCTGTTTTGGAATTTTTGTTGATAAATTTATTAATTTCAGAGTTTAAGCCTATAGGGTGATTATTTATTGCTGTATTTTAATTTTAAACCAAATTGATGCTTTCAAAAAATTAACAAACAGCAGATGTCCCATGTTATTGATTTAGAGCAAGGAAATCATGAAGATGATGCTGTTGTTGGAGGTCTTGGGAGTGATGATGATGATGACATTGTATTTCTCTGATGCAGAAGACGGTGGTTCAAGCCACTCTCTTTTCTAATATTTTTTACTTCATTCTTTAACTGCAAAATTTGGTTTTTGATGTTTTTTAATGCTGAATTTGATTGATTCTGTAGAAATTTAGACACATTTTTATTTATGATTCATGGAATTGAGAATTGGATTGTTTGGTACTGCTTTATATGTATACTTGTTCCATGTCTTGGTGTTGAGTCTCACAAATATTCTCAATTACTTACAGCTATAGTTTCCTTATTAAATGGGATTTTATTTTTTCAAAAAAAATCAGAAGATTAGGGTTGTGGATTTTTTAATTGAGTGATAAGTGTAAAGCTGAAGACGATGATGACAAAAGTGATCGGAAACATATTTTTTGAGTGTTTTAAAAAGACTTTTAAATTCGTAAATTGATAAGATCATATAGTTTTAGTGTATTTATTTATTATTTATTTATTATTTTATTATATACAATTTTTTCGGTTTGACTATGTTAAACCTATAAACTAATGAACTAGTAACTAAAGTGGTTCGATGACCGGTTCGATTTTCAGAACCTTAGCACAAACACAGCACCGCGAAACATGCTTCCAAATGAGGGTATCCACCTCTTCTTTCCTCGGACTCATATATTAATTAAAATTAAATTTATTAACTAATTGAAGGTAAACAATATTTGGCAATTATTTTAGTATTTAATTTAAATTTATTTCTTTGTAATGAGATTGATCAATAATTTTTTAATTATTTTATTCTTATTCTATAAAATAATAAAAAAAATAACACATTAGAAAATAAAATACTTTTGACTCTTAAATTTATATTTATGAATCACAAAAAAAATACTATATATAATCTTTAATAGTAAAAAAATAATTATAAGAATTAATTATTAATATTGATATCAATCACAATTTATTATTGATATCCTAGTCCTTTTTAAAATATGTTTTACTTTTTTAAAATATATAATGTGTGTAGTGTGTACCGTTTAGATCTTTTTTATAATTATAATAAAGATATTTTTCTAAATTAGTATATTCATGCATTATTTATTAAATATTAATTGTAACATAATTATAATAAAGATATTTTTTTAAAATAAAGAGATTTTTAATAAATAAAAAAATAAAAATAAAAAGAATTGATAATAATAAATAATAATAAATGTCATTATTATATCGAAAAAGAATAATTTCATTTCAGATAAAAAAAAAAGAGTTCACGAAGAATTAATATCTCACTTTAATTAGTTGGAGAAAAATCTAATTTTAGTATATTAAGTTGATAGATAGATAGATAAAATTATAAAATTTTTATGTTATCTCTTTTAACCTACTTTATTATATTATCAATTATATTATATATATAAAAACAAAATCAGTTATTCAAACAGCTATTTATATAAAATATATATTAAAAATAAATTAATATATATATAGTTATATATAAATACATATTGACTAATATTACAGGTAATTTTTAAGATTCCCATACATAATATTTTTGTTATATTATTATTGCTTAAAAATATATCAAATAGTCCAGATTTGTTTCCATCCTTAGCAAAAGTATATGTAGCACATTTTTATTACCAAATCCTGGCTAAATATCTTACCAAAAATATTTGTTTCATGCATGAACAAATAGGATCCTTTAGCATCTCCAAGTAAATTATATAAACCCCTCAATTCTTTCACATTACATAACTAACCATCAAAGTTTAGAGGGAAAAAAAATGGAGGAAACGACAGTGGTAATTGTAGGTGGTGGACCTTCAGGGCTTGCAATATCAGCATGCCTTAAGCAATACTCAATTAGTCACATAGTACTTGAGAAAGAGGATTGCAATGTTTCTCTTTGGAGAAAGCATGCTTATGATAGAGTAAACCTTCATTTGGCCAAAGAGTTTTGTGAGTTACCTTTGATGTCTTACCCTCCTTCTTACCCTACCTTCCCCTCCAAGTCTTGTTTTCTCGAATACGTCGACAGATATGTCGAACGTTTCGAGATTAGCCCTCGCTACTGCCGGACAGTGGAGTCGGCCACGTACGACGAGGGCGAACAGATGTGGAAGATTGAGGCAAAGGCGATGGTTAAAGAAGGGGATATGGAGAAGGTGGTTGATGAGGTTTATAGGGCAAAGTATGTTGTGATAGCCACAGGTGAAAATAGTGAAGGATATATTCCAAATGTGGTTGGCTTAGACACTTTTAGTGGACAAATATTGCATTCCAAACACTATAAAAGTGGTTCTATATTTGCATCAAAAGAGGTTTTGGTTGTTGGATGCGGCAATTCTGGAATGGAAATTGCATATGATCTTCAAATTTCTGGTGCCAAAACTTCAATTCTCATGAGAAATCCGGTAATTTAATTTCGTATCTAAGTCATTCGTATATATATTGAAATAAATTTTAATTGTATCTATGCTTCTTTATTTTTAAAATATAAAATCCTATTGAATCCTTTTGATTTAATACAATTGTAAACACAAAAGTTTTTCGATGCATTAAATAATTTTTTTATATTGTGTGGTTGTTTGAGTGTCATTAAATTGATAAAAAAAATCTCTTTTTAATAAAAATCTTTTTTAATATTTTTGATAAATTTTTAGTAATAAAGTAAAAATATTAGAAAAAAATATAGTTTTTTAGAAGATAATTTACATCTTTTTTAAAAAGATATTTTTTTAAAAAAATAAATATATTTTTCATATAATAAATAAACAAAAACATATTTTTATACACCAACATAATTAATAGATAAGTCATTCCTATATATATATAGAAATAAATTTTAATTTAAATCCTATTGAATCCTTTTGATTTAATATAAATATACAATTGTATACACAAAAGTTCATCAATGCATTAAATAGTTCTTTTATATTATGTGGTTGTCTGAGTGTCATTAAATTGATAAAAATAAAAAATCTTTAAGTTTTAATTTACATTTTTTTTAAAATTTAAAAAACATATATATTTTTTATATAATAAATAAAAAAACATATTTCTATATTGTTATATCCAAATATAATTGATAAATAAAAAAAATTGTATAAAATATTTAAATATAAAATTATTTTTACTTTTCTAAAATTTAAAAAAAAAATTTAAAAAACTCATTCAAACATGTTTTTTTTTTTGGTGACTTCATTTAAACATGTCTTCTGTCTATATGTCTTTCAAACAGATTTATTTATTTATTTATTATTTGCCATAATCATGTGTTGAATTTCAACAGTAAAAAATTCAGAAAATAATGTAAAATAAAAATTGAATTAGTGATTTTGAATTTGCAATTGTAGGTTCATGTGGTGAGCAAAGAACTAATCCATCAAGGTATGCGCATGCTGAAATATTTGCCGGTAAATATTGTGGACAGTGTGATCACTTTTGTAGCAAACATTAAATTTGGTGATCTCTCTCCATTTGGAATTCGTCGTCCAAATAAGGGACCATTCTATCTCAAGGAAGCTGCTGGTCGGTCTCCAATTCTTGATGTTGGAACCATTGCCAAGATTAAAGACGGTTCAATCAAGGTATTTTTTTAAATCATTCATATTTTTTAATTCATTTATGTAATTTCTTATACCAACAAATTAAAACATATATAACAGGTTATCCCTTCTCATATAATGAGAATTGAGAACAACAAAGTCATATTTGGAAACAACACGGAGAAGGAATTTGATGCAATTATGTTTGCCACTGGATATAAAAGCGTGGCTAACAAATGGTTGAAGGTGAGAATATAATAATTAATTAATTAAATTGAGTTGATTATTATTATTATTATTATATTACTTAATTAATTATTTAATTGAATAGGATAATTACAAGTATGTTCTAAACGAAGATGGAATGCCAAAGAATGCATTTCCAAAGCATTGGAAGGGAGAACATGGATTATACTGTGCTGGACTTTCAAGAAGAGGCTTGTTTGGTGTCAAATTTGATGCTGAGGCTATTGCTGACGACATCAACCGAAATCTTCATTATTGATCATTGTTTTTTTATGCTTTTGGGTTTATCGCTATATATGCGTTTTTATTTTGTATTAAACTACTACTTAATAAGTAATAATCTAGGGTTTGTGTCTATGATTATGCATACATTTTATATGAACAACCACTATATATATATATATATATATATATATATATATATATATATATATATATATATATATATATATATATATATATATATATATATATGTCACATTTTCTTATATCTGATTGTTTGTTTCAAGTTACAATATAATGTATAATTAATCACAAAATTCTGCTAGCTTTAATTTCTTCCTCAATTCCATGAAGTTTCTTATATCTGATTGTTTCTGATTTTTAATTAATTGAGACTAATCGAATTTAAAATTTTGATTTTTTTTATAAAACGTGTTGTGCCAATTTAAAAATAATATTTAGGGTTAATGATATAAGAGTTTAAAATTTTTATTTGAAATAAAAATAGTATAATTATGGATGTAATAAACTAATAATAAAAAAAAGGATTCTTGTGATTTGATTCACGTAAAATTTGAATTAATTTATGGTGTAATTAAATAAAAAAGATAATTATAAAAAAATTAATTGTCAATTAATTAAGAAAAGTATTCACACTTTTTTATAAATAAAAATATTATTTTTTATTTTTTATTTTTAATTATGTAGCATTCCTGATATACATATACTAAATCAATTATTTAAACTCATGAATAGCATTAATTCATTACTAATAGCCCTAACCAAAGGGTTTAATTTATTCAGTAATGCTAGGTAAACAAAAAAAAAAAAAACAGTTAGAATTTATCTTATTTAGCATTTATTAATTGTTGCAACAATTAATAAATATTAAATAAGGCAAGTTATGACTGTTTTGGCTAATTTTCTTTGGTTACCAAATATTTCTGTAATTTATTATTTCATGCTAGAAAATTCTTTTGATGATACCAAAAGTTAAGGGAATCCCCACTAGAAGCCTTTCTATTCTCTCTATATATTCTGTGTTAGAGTTCTTCTAAGAATATGCAATCTCAAAATTAAAATCTATCTGATAACGAAATTATACAGCACATTCAAAATTCTTAACAAATTTTTAGGCCTGACCATTTTTGTGAATATACTTGGTCTCTGCAGGCCCAATGATATGGCATATCAAAAAATTATGAATAATCATACTAGGAGATCCGGAGAAAATTTTACAATAGTATAAATGTTTAATTATTCTGTTGGTCCTATAGTTTCGCGAAATTTTCAATTAGGTCCCTATACTTTTTTTTTTTTAATTAGGTTCTTGCACTAATTTTTTTTTTTCAATTGAGTCTCTATACTTTTTTTTCCTTTTATTTTAGTCCCTGCACCAATGTTTTTTTTTTCAGTTGGGTCCCTATACAATTAAGCCAATTACTACTAAGAAGGACCTAATTGAAAAAAAAATTGGTGCAGAGACCCAATTAAAAAGAAAAAAAGTATAGGGACCTACTTAAAAAATTCGCAAAACTATAGGGACCGACAGAATAATTAAACCTAGTATAAATTCTTAAGAAAAAATATTAAATAAATCTTTGAAAATTTTTGTATTTATAAGTCTATGACGTAAAAAAGGTATTAAGTGTTTAAAGAATCGTAATAGTAGATTTATATAGATCTCTGAGAGAAAAATAAATAGTGTTCAATATTATAATTTTTCACAATTTATAAATAATCTAATATTTTTTTAGAAATTAGTATTTAAAAAAAAAAAAGCTCACATGAGAATACAAAAAAGTCTTACATACCGGCAAAACTAGAATAGTTTTTAAGAGGGACTAATATAAAAATATAACTCTAAAAAAATTAAAATTAAAGATCTTTATATATACTCTTATCAATTACCATAATATTTAATTATTTTTTGTGGTAGAAATTCTCTTAAAATCTTTTAACTCGTAATCATATATACATTCTTTCTTTTTTGTTATTGTTTTTTTATTCTTCTTAAATATGAAAAAGGGGTTATTCTTGCGATAATTGTCTTATTATCTTCGTCATCGTCCATACAGGCTTCAACATGGTTTTTATCTCCTTAATAAAAAAAATAAAAATAAAAATAAATTCACCACCTATATATCACTCACTATAGTCAGTAGTATATATATAATTGCAAGTGGCTGAAAACGACACATACAACTCAGTGAATTAAGTCTTTTTGACTTCTTTTTATTTGTCTAATTCTTCAAGTCTCAAGTCAATGGAAAGAACTATACATTGTGTTGAAGCAATGCACTAACATTTTGTTAGGCATGATTAATAATTACAAAAGTAAAAATATCACTTTAAGCTTTTTCCTAGAAGTAACACTACTTTTTTTTTTTTTATTTATTTCACGTTATATGTCCTTTTGTATTGAAATATAATTACGTATAGATTTTTTTAATTCTGTTGTCTTTTTATTCTTAATTGTTTTTGGATTCAACAAGAAGCGACATTTAGATATGATATTTTGGTCGACAGAAATTCAATTTATAAATTTAGTTTTCGGCAAGTGGAACGAGTTACAACTAATTAAAAAATTAGTAAAGTTGTCGTGTTCTTCATGACTATATAATTTGAGTATTAGTGTGATTGAGTATATTTATTTAAGTTACTTAAATGATTAATTAATGAGAAAGTAACAAAATAAAATATATAAAAAACAAAGTTAAGATAAAAAAAGGTTAATTTTAATATTTTTAACTTAATTGAAAATTTAATTAGATTTTTAAATACATATTTTTTGGAATAAATATTTGTTAATTTTAATATCTTTAACTTAAAAAAATTAATTACAAAATAAAAAAAATATAAAAACTTAATTATAATTTTGATAAAACTATAAATTAAAGACCAACACAATATTTAAATCTATAAAACAATGGATTGCTTGTGTTAAAATTCAGCTTCACCTAATGTTTTAAGCTTTTTAATAAATCTCCACCTCTATTATTTCCAATGTAATGTGATTACAGTGAAATTGCTCTCGATTATTAATAGGGTTTGTATGTAAGAGAGATGGTTTTGTCATGAAAGAAAGAAACTGAATGAGATTGTGTTATTCTTGGATGAGTTTTATACACATCGGTAGCTATATACACATGTGACATGTGGCAGAGAAGAATTGTATCAGAAATTCTGGTAGACCATCTCCAGTAGAGAGCTCATCCCAATTCTTATTTATGGTCCACTTGTCATAAAAAATAATTTCACATTAATTTTTGTCATAAACAGTAAATAGAAACTCAAAGCATCTCTCTTTTCTCTATTAAAAAAGACTAACTTTAGTCCCTATTATGATCTCACTTAATTAATTAATTAAAATACTTTAAATTTTTTAATAATATTATTTAAATTTATAAATTTAAAAATAATTCACTATTAAAAAATTTTATATAAAATTATTAATTAAATAAAAATATAATTATTTAATTAATTAAGATTTTATATAATTATTTATTTTTTAAATAACTTGACAAATGACAAATTATTATTGGACAACAAAAGTCTCCATTCAAAAGAACTTTCCCATCTCGATCCAAGAGAAAGAACTCTTTCTCATCTCACTCCAACGATTGGTTCCTTTTTTTTTTAACACATACAGTAATAGAAACTCCAAAAAAGTAACCATTAGAATTGCTGTTAGAAGTTAGAACAGAAATGGAATCTTGCCCACTAAGAAACTATATATTCGGAGTTTGATAGCTCAAGTACAACAAGATTTTAAACCAACTTAGTTTTTTTTTTTCGATCTTTCACCGTATCTCCTAATTTTACAGGTTAAAATGATTAATACATTGAAGTATTAAGTTTTATTTAGGAGTTTGTCGTTGGTCAATGAATTATTGCATGCACAATACAGGATTAAAATTCTCTGATATTTACTTAAGCAGATTAGTAAGCTAACTACTGAACTAATTCAACTTAATTTTAAACCAATTTAATTGATCGAGTGCAGGAGTAGAGCTAGATAAAATATTAAAAAAAAATAAATATTTACATAATAAAATAAAATTAAAATAAAATTTTAAAAGAGACTAAATTAAAATTTACATATAATTTATATATAAAAAAATTAAAATTATAGAACTATTGCTCTCCTTTTCCACTATGTGGCTCCGCCACTAATGAAGTGATGGACTCATTTATTTATTTAACAGGAGTTTAAATTCTGCTTCATATATACATGCAATCATCTATTAATTTTATAGTATCTATTAAGATGTCTCTATATATAACTAGTATTAATTACAAAAATATTGTGTTTGATCTTTAATTGTTTCTTATTATTACTTTTATCATGATTAAAAATATTTTTTCTTTAATTTCAGCTATTATTGTTTTTAGAAAAAAAATGAAAACGGAAAATAATTATAAAATATTAAAATTATAACATTAACAACTAATGAATGATACTTAAATATTATAATATACTAATTAAGAATTAAAAATAAATATGAACTAAAAATAAAAAATGGGAGAGAAACCAATCAATTAATCGGCAATAATATTCGGCATTTGATTGATGGTGTTCATAAGTTGCAGATCGTTGACTGGTTTAAAAATCAAAGATCCATGAAAATATATATATAATTCTTAATCTTGGAATAGTCAAAAGAATTGAGCAACCTATTATCGCCGTCCTCATCAGAGCTAGAAACAAAATATCAGCAACATTATCCTTTTTTTATATATATTTATAGAAATAAAATTTCATTTATTCATGAGCGCGAAATGACGCTTACAAATCACAACAGTAGGCTAATTTTATGGTGTCTTTTGTTTGGTGTCTAATTTCTGTCTAAATTATTTTTTTATAGTAATTTCAAAGTATTTAAATTTTTTTAATTTTTATATTTTTAAATTTAAAATTAATTATTTTATCTATTTTAGTAATTAGACAATACTTTTTAGGCACCATAACAACTACCAACAGTCTAAATCTTGGTCTAATGAGAATACAAATATTATTATTATTATTATTATTATTATTATTATTGTTATTATTATTATTATTATCACAGTTTGATGTTATTATCAAATAAGCTTCAATATAAAATTCAATAATCAAATCTTGATACTAAATAATATTACATACAATAATACTTTTTTATATAAAAATATACTACTACTACTATTTTGATGTTATTATCAAATAAGCTTCAATATAAAATTCAATAATCAAATCTTGATACTAAATAATATTACATACAATAATACTTTTTTATATAAAAATATACTACTACTACTACTAATAATAATAATAATAATAATAATAATAATAATAATAATAATAATAATAATAATAATAATAAGGTTCTCAACCTAGCTACATATGGTGCCATGAGGCTTCCTAGAAACAAGTCTTGATGAATACTTTTTGAAAAAACATAACATATAAAAATACAAGATGCTTGATTTTGACATATATATTGCTAATAAGGGGAAAGGTACCTGAAATTGACCTAGTGTCCCAATTTTAGTTTTATAGTCTATGAGGTCATCACCATTTGAAAATTCAATAATATTTTATTAGAGAACATTGTTGAGTAAGAGAAGGTAGCTAACTAATTTAGGTTTATCTAATGATTAATTTATTAGTTTATTTAAGTAAGTATTGAGAGTTTGAATTTTATTTTATATGTGTATGTGTAGTAATTTATATATTGTTGGTCAATAAAATTTTTTTAAATAATATATAAAATTTTAATTTATAATAAAATAGTCTTTATTCTGTTGAGTTAAAAGATTCGATGGAATCAATAAGAGAAGGTTGCATGCTTATATGAGACAATCAATAATGAAGGTTTGATGTTATGTATCATGTATGTATGTCTTACTAGCTACAACAACACTTTGAATCAATTAAGGAAGAATCCTCAGCCACTTATAACCATAAACATGAAAGACCGAGGAAGATACATATGAACTTCCAAGTAAGTGTTTGGGAATCTTGTCACAATTTCATGGGACCCCAAAAAATCTTGGTATTTAATTTAAGCTATCATTTGACTTGAGTCAACGAATAATGTTAATTAAGAATTCCGAACACAAAAATGAGCAAGCATTGGACTATATTATGATTGGTAGGTTGACATACACTATATGCAACATCTTTGTTGGAAAACTTGTTATCAAGAATAATTTAAAAAATATACTTCACAAAATAATCTTTAGTTAATAGAGATAAAATAATAAAATAGATTTAATAATTCAATAATGATTTTTACATAAAAAAATAAAAGTAGCATGTATAGTGGAAATGTGAAATAAAAATTGATAAAGTAGTATATCAAAAAGAATGGGAAGGGTAAATGATTTCTTTTAAAAGGTTAAATTGCTGAAAGAAACACTATGCAAGAATCTTTGAATGATATTATATTATTATTATTTAAATAACACACATATATATCTATTTCATACTACTAAATTTTGAAAGTAATTTAAAAGTCTTTATTGTACAATAAAGTTGAAGTCAAATTAAAGGGCAATTTACCTAAATAAAATATTTAGAAACACATTTTATCAAAATATAACTTTTTTAAATTAAAGATGCAATTGTAATTTTAACAATTTTATAAAAACTGTTACTAGTAGCAGCGGATTATGGATGAACGTAAACTGTTACTGGCAACCACAATTTATATTAAAGAACTTGCAACCAAAAACTATTATAAACAACAGCGGTTTTTGAAGGAATAAATTTGGGCATAAATCGCTACAGGCAATAGTAGTTTATGTGTGCTTTATGCATATGCTTCTTGTCTATATATACCCCTCCAAGGTAATAAGGTAGTAGTGGAGTGTCATTTTTCACAAATGGATAGTGAGGAGAATTTTCTAGCTCTAGTGCATTACTTTGGCAAAATTCAGAAAAGCAAAAAGCACGGTGTTAAATTTACGGATAGGGAACTGCTTAGCTTTTTATCTTGTCGTTAAGTACGTTGGCCGATATAAAAAACAGCATATTACAGAAGTTGGGGGTGTGTGGAACAAAGTAGGTAAAAAAGTTGTTTTACAATATTCCTATTGCTGTTGTGTCAACCGGTGTGAAGTATGAGACATTTGTGATGGGTCCGATGAAGATATGCAGGTCTTGTTTCACTGTAGGAAAAGTTTTCCCGAAGTTAGAATACCCGAGTTGTTTGCCAAGTTGGAAGATGGTGTCGATAGCTCTGGGGCATCAGCGCTAAATTCTCAGTCGACGACAATGGGGTGCCTCAACGTCGATGCTTGTGGTAGCACCTACTTGTTTGCTGGTTGATCCTCCATGTGTTGCAGTTGGTACAGCTAGTTCACCTCGGGGTCTTCCTGATTTTGCAGTTGAGTCTGGACCGGATCGAGTTGAAAATGCAATACGAGAGGATGATTCAGACAATGAACCATCGAGTTCTGTCACACAGCAACATCCTCCACCTTTGTCAACCTTGAACTTGGAAGCCATAGGCCAATAGCCTAGTGTCGATGCAACGTTTGGGAGTCAGGGACTACATGATGCAATCGCTCCAACAGAATTTCAGATTGGCCAATCTTTCCAAAGTAAGGAGAAAGCTGTGTTGAGAGTAAAAGATTACCGCATTCGGCGTGGAGTTGAGTACAGGGTGATGGAATCGGACCATCTTAAATACCATGGGAGATGCAAAGAGTTCCGTAAAGAGTGCACGTGGATGATTTGTGTCATGCTCCGGCAAAGGAAGAGCACTTGGGAAGTGTGGAGGTACAACTGACTGCACACGTGCTTGGCCATATCGATATCACAGGTATCTTGATTATCATGTCATATGTGCGAGGATTTTTTCGTTGGTTAGAGCCGATGCGTCGGTAACGATAAAGGTGTTGCAGCAAGCTGCTAAGGCTCCCACACAATCTAAAAAAATCAACACAACCGTACGTTAGAACATTATTTATAGTGATAATGGTGAACCACTACTTATACAACCAACCACAGACATGAAACTTACATCTCGAGCGCTCAATCGATCTAATGCCATGCGATACTGTATAACCCTTTACTCTTTCTCACCATTTGGTGGTAAGTATGATGTCCACCTGAATGATAGTAAATGGTAAGATGAAGGTTTAATACGACATATAATAGTTTATGAACTTGGAACAAATAAACGACACCTGGATGCCAATGGAAATGAAAAATCCTCAATCCCTTACGGCCTCAGAGAGAGGAACCGCCAAAAGATCCAACTCTATAGCAGCTAAAAAGGACTCGCCAAGTTAGTGATATTTCTATTCGCCACCCGACACATGCATCGGTACAACCATGCCAATGCAGCGAAACCCTAGCTATAATTATCCATGTCATCAAGATTCGCCACAAAAGGCAACCACCGAATATGAACCTGATTCGCACTCTTGTCACCAAATAACTAAGTGGATAACAACATCATAATATAGGCACTGCGTATATGCAAATAGTATCCTCAGTCGCATCAGCTGGTAACACCCTAAACCTCTCGTGGAACTATGTGAAGTGGACTGTCATCTACTTGACTTTACTCGGCGGTGGCAGCTCACTGAATAACTCCTGAAACTATTCCCAAGCTGGTCGGCCACCCTCCATGAATTTTTCGAACTCAGCTAGGCACCCACTAACGGCCTTCCATCAACAGGCAACCCAAGCTGATACGCCACATCTTGTAGCGTGATGGTGCACTCTTCGAAAGGCATATGAAAAGTATGTGTCTCGGGACACCACCTCTTAATGAATACACTAGTCAAGTGGTACAAATCAACCCTCTCTAAATAAGGTATGATTCGTTCATGCATAGACATATTTTGTTGCTGCCGAATGCTGTAGATACACCTACTCGACTGCACCATGCATTAAAAATAGCCACGACGCAATTAAATTCTACTTGATACACGCATAAACAATAAATAATTACTCAAAATAATTAAATAATTAAAAATAACCACAATGCATAAACACTAAATAATTAAATATATACTTGATACATGCAAAAACACTAAATAACATCTGCAACCTCTCTAATTACAAAAACACAACGAAGTCTAATATTTCATCCGCATTAAATCTTATATTCTAAATCATAGTTATCAGAACCGAACCGGTAATTAATTCGGTCATATGATCGGGTCACCAGGTAACTAGTTAATTGGTGAGTCACTAATTCACCCGGTTAACCCGATCATAATTAAAAAAAATATAAAATTATATAAATAAAATTAAAATAATATCTTAAAACTTAAAATGTAAGTCATTACAAATATTAATAATCTAATATCAATTTTTAAACATAACTAATGATCTTAAAAAAGATAATAAAGTAGTCTCTAGTACAAAATATGTTCTCAATTTAAATCAACAAGGGCGAATGAAGAACACAATCGGTAAATCAAGTCCAAGGAGTGATCTCAAAGTCGGCATCAATATCTTCATAGGACAAATTTGAGATGAAGACATTTTTAAAATTCTAGCAAAAGAAATAAAAGATTTTCAGCAACAAAAAAAATTTACCTAAGTGAGTTTCTAAGCAACACAGCAACAATCACCAAAATATTCAATTCAAACGTTATCATCCAGCAACAAAATTCAAGTATTCAACTCAAACATTATCCAGCAACAAAAAAATTATCCAGCAAGTATTCAACTTTGTCATCCAGCAAGTATTTAAATTTTCTCAAGTTCAATAACTCTAAAACCAAATACAACAGCAACATTAACCAGATTCAATAACAATTCTAAGTTTCTAACTCAAATTTTCTCAAGTTCAACAACTCTAAAACCAAATACAACAGCAACATTAACCAAACTCAACAAAAATTCTAGTGAAAGAACAAAGTAAAAAATTTGAAGGGATTTCACCTGATTGACTGATTCTGACACCGCGATTGGCGCGACACAAGATGACGACGACCACCACCCGAGGGAGCTGCTGCTGCTTGACTGATTCTGTCTGCTTTTGCCGCTGATGAACCGAACGCAGGGGCACAGGACCGCGGCGACGACCGAGATGAGGGAACGAGATGAGAGACCGAGAGAGCGACGAAGTGAGGAGTGAGAGATTGATAGTGATGATTGTCGAGGTGAGGGGAGAGACGAAAGAGTGACGAGGTCAGATGAGGTCGTGAGCCAGTGAGTGAGATGGAGAGAGCACAGAGACGAGGCTGGCTGGGTTAGGGGGTTCCACTCAGAGTCTCAGAGGTTGGCTGGGTTAGGGTTTCCTTGAAAGGGAAAGAGGGCGTCTAAAACAACGCCATTTCAGTTATTAGGAAAAAAAAATAAACACGACCCGGACCGGGTTAAATTAATCGGCCGAGTCACCGAGTTTCATGAAAATCTGTCGGGTCGAACCGAGTTTGACTAGGTAAGCTGGTTCAACGAGTAGCTCGGTCCAGTCAGGTGACTAGGTGACCGGGTTTTCGGTCGAACCGACTAGGTCGAGTCGGGTCTGATAACTATGCCCTAAACTATAAATCTTAAGGTATGATATTGTCCATGTCCTATACGCTACATACTACATTCTATATCACAAAGTCTAATACTAAACTATAAATATTCATTTAGAGAAAGTCTAGGGACCAGCACTTTTATTAAAATTTGGTCAGCACTTAATCAGCAAAAGAAAAGTGAGTAATTCCACACCATTAGATATAATCTTACACCATTAAAAATACTCATGATGGCTAATTGATGGTTACAAATCACAAAATTTGCTGGTCCCCTAGCACTCCTTATTAATTTATATATTCTATTTTTTATACCCTACATTCTAGATCCTAAATTTCAAAGTGTAATACTCAACTATAAAGATTAAATTATAAATTCTAGCTCCTATACCCTACATACTAGATTCTATTTTCCAAATTCTAAGACTAAAAGAAAAACACGCTCACCTCGTCAACAATGGCACCGGCAATGTATGCAACGCCGTTCAGTTGGTACAAGCTCTGTTCGTCTGCCATGCTGTCCAGTTGAAGGTCAACTGATAAGAAAACTCGAATCTGCTCCCAAAATCCTCTTCCTTCTCTCTAGAATTTCTTCTCTCTAACAAATTTCACACTCCACACCAAACGAAGAATCTGCGACTTGCTATCGCGGTTTTATAGCCCTTGTTAACATAAATCGCGGCTAGCTCTAACGATTTATATCCAAGCAATGCAACACATAAATCGCTAGTGGTTTATGCCTAAATCCATTTCTTCAGAAACTGTTACTGCTTATAGCGGTTTTTGATTGTACGTCTTTCAACGTAAACTGTGACTGTTAGTAACGGTTTACGTTTATCCTTAATCCGTTGTTATTAGTAGCGGTTTTTATAGAATAGTAAAAATTATAATTGCGTCTTTAATTTAAAAAAATTATATTCTAGTAAAATGTGTTTTTAAATATTTTATTTGAGGGAAATGTCCCAAACCAAAATACAATAAATTGAATGTGGAAAGAACATATGTTCAAATTTATGTCTCTCAAAAGGTTATCGCTGGTGAGAAAAATATAATTAAACAGCATTTCTATATACTTTTATTTTAATTTTTAAATTTTTATTAAGGCTTTGTTTCTGGACAATATCTTTTACAGATAAAGAATTACGATCTTCTAGATTCCATCAGTGAAGCTTAATGATAAATATAATATTTTTTAAAACAAAAATATTTAAAAAAATAAAAAATCAGTCTAAAATAGTATAAAATTGTTTTATTTTATATATTTATTATTATTAGAATAATTGAATAATAATAAATGTAATATATAAATGTGTAATAAACACATCTATTATTTTATGCATTTTCAATATTTAGTGACCAAAAAGTAGTAAAAGATAAAAAAAATACATCAGTAAATATATATAATTTAAATACCCCTTTAAACAAGCTATATATAACCCACATAAAATTAAAAAAAAAAAAAATATCATTTGATGGAATATAAAATATAATCAACTTTCAATAGAAATTGTTGATTAAATGACCAATAACCTTATTTTTTTTATTTTAAAAAATATTCATTTTAAATAATCTTATTTACCGTATATATTTTCACTGTCTTCTTATTCAGTGTTTTAAATAATCTTATTTACCTTATTTAATATTTTCAATATTAAATAACTGAGAAGCCACAAAATAATTATTTTTGATAAAGTTATTATATTAATTAAATTCTTAAGAATTTATTTACCCAAGAGAGATGAAAAAGGACCAACTTATTTTTGCTATAAACTAGAGCTTTATTTTATTTTATTTTATTTTGCAAATAATACTGTCAAACTCACCCTTAATCCTTAAATTATTAATGGCACACTAAACATATTCTAGAATCTATGTAGCATGAAGTCATGAACCCTCCACTTCTGAATATATATATATATATATATATATATATATATATATATATATATGATGTCATTTTATCTCGTAGCTCATATGCAAGCAATGACTCAAACTTGTGTGGTTCAAAGCAACTTGAAAATTATACAAAACATCAAAACCGTGGACTTGAAATTCCATTTGAGAATAGGTTAATTTTGTCCGATTATTAGACTTGTATTAGTTCAATCTTTTTCGTTCTGTTTTTCCTTTAAAGCACTACTACTATATTATTCTCTCGTATTAAAAATTATTAAAGATATAATTATTTGTATATTTTTTATTAATTTGAATTTTAAAAAAAATAATATTATGACAAAAATAATATCGCTCAAATTGGATAAGATTGCTTAGATATATTCTTACATAATATAAATTTAACACATCATATTAGAAACACACACAATAAAAGTGGGTATTGTCAAATTTATTTAAATATATATTCAACATAAGTTACATGTTTGTTGGTATGGTATTGTAAAACTCAAAATTTAACATTTTTTATCTATTACAATACATTTTTTTTTTAAATTTAAGTTGATAGAAGAAGATATATGATTTATTATATATTTATCGTGTTTCTTATGTAAGCGTATTTTTCCGTTAATTTTAATTAATATATATTATATATATTTTTTATAATTTAGATCAACAGTTAAAACAACTGGAACACCGGTACTCTCAGTGCACTTGAAATGTTTCCTATCTATATTTACAACACTTGAAACTTGATATGACAAGTCTTCTCCAAGTCATCTCATTATTTTTTTCCCAATTCTTTATTATTCATAGCAATCATTTTCAATGGTAATGGTACGTGGCAATCCATAATCCTACTTTAATTTTGCATATTACCTTTCAAACTTCAATATCATTATTAACAATTCAATTCATAGGAAACTCACCATGAAGCCTCCTAGAAGCTATCTATAAAAATATATATACTCTTTATTTGGTGAGCCCATGTATGAAATGAAATGAATTAATCAATTATTATGGTACGAGAATTAATAAGATGTCAGATAATAAGAATCATCAAATTCCTGAAGCAGAGTCACCACCTGAGAGTGATGACTTGAGCAACAATTGGTCTCTTGAATTATCAGATTACTTGGCCATTGATGATGATACTCAATGGCTTGATGATGAGTCATTTGTTTCTCAGCATAATCTTTATCATCAAAACTATGTTTTCCATCATCAACAACCCATTCAAGTTGGAGAAGCTACCTCCAACTTTGAAGGCTCTTCATCAACAAGTAAGTCTATATTGCCTTTAATTTTATTTTATTTTTATGTTGTTTTAATGCAAAATATCATTAGTTACATACAGGATATTTTCAGTTACACCAATCTAATATAATTTACCTATTTTTATACAAGAAATATTAAATTCTGGTAGCATATATTTGATGATCCATAAATACTCTTCTTTTTCAATGAAACCTTCACATATTACAAATGAAACGTGCATTTGTTTGAGTATTCATTATATGACATCAAATCAGTTAGGCAAGTATGTCATGTGGTAACTAATTTTTCGCGAGGGAATGTTAGAGGGCTAGTAGAATTTATTATTTTTGGCCAACAGCTAATGTTTAAAAATGTGGGTTAAAAATACATGATTAGATTATTAAACTAAAGATATTAAGTTGATAGCTAAAAATGATGGTCAAAAACCACTAAATTCTACTTTATCCTCTGACATTTTTTGTCACTCAATGTTCAACTTTAACTTTAACGAGTAATAATTAAATAAAGAACACGTCTCTAAATTAGTGACAATAAATATTTATCGTTGATTTACCACTAATAATTTCTCACTAGATAATCGTAAATTAACAACAAAAAATGTTGATCTTTACAAAATTTTGTTGCTAATCTGCCAAATTCTTGTAACAATGCAAAGAACATTTGCAAATGTGTCTCTTTTCTCAAACCTAGCTAAGAGCTAACCATGCATACTATCATCTTTGGTTCTTCTTACAAAAGCAGTTTCAAAAGTCACATATATAATTACTTCAACTTTTGATGAATTATTTATGTGGACTTAATTAATCATAACCATGATTGGTTATGCATGCATATATGCATGTGTCTTAAAAGACATAAGCAGTGGACAAGAGAAGAAGGAAGCTAGACATAGATATGCATTCAAAACAAAATCAGAGGTTGAAGTGTTGGATGATGGATACAAGTGGAGGAAATATGGAAAGAAGATGGTCAAAAATAGCCCCAATCCAAGGTATATAGTATATATATGTATTCATTTCATTATCATTATTATATATATGGTAAAAACTCAGGTGCAGTCCACTTTACGTGAAGTTGATAGTTGAAAGTCGTTAGATGAAAATTTAGTCAAATCAGTCAAATTATCTAACGGTTCTCAATTATTAACTTCACGTGAAATCGACTTTGAGTTTCCACCTTATATGTATATATACATGGTGTATATCATGAACAAATTTATGTGTAATTGGTCTCTAAGAAAAGATTCACATCATGAGAAAATTAAAAAATATATATATAATTTATTTATACACCTTTATAAAAATTATTGTAAGAAAATAATATAACAAACCTTTTATCAAATTCTATCAAGTGCAATAATAAGTATATATATATAAAGCACCCCTAAACCCTAAATAAAAAAAGTTTAATGAATAGAAATATTTTATATATTTATTATATTTGGTTACACAGGAATTATTATAGGTGTTCAGTGGATGGATGTTCAGTGAAAAAGAGAGTAGAGAGGGATAGGGATGATCCAACGTATGTCATAACAACCTATGAAGGGATCCACATTCACCATCCTTCTTCATCTCGCTACTAGCTTTATATATGTAAACTTATTTATCTTTACTAAGGTCTGTAAATAAAGAATAATATTAGAGGAAATATTTATGCTATTTCTTTTTGTGTTAGTATATAGTATAGGAAGAGTTTCACCGGGAATATTGGTGTTCCAGTTGTTTTAACCGTTGATCTGAATTATAAAAAATATATATAACATATAATAATTAAAATCAACGGTTAAAACAACTGAAACACTGGTATTCCCGGTATACCTGATAACTTTCCTATAGTATATAGCACCATGCATAGTTTTCCACCTAAACAAAGGGTAAGACATACAATCGGCTTCTTTTACTAACAATGTTGGTCTAGCTAGTTAGATTATAAGATTGAATTAATCAATATTTACCAAAAGAAATTAGAAAGTTAACCCTTATCACTCAATTTTTTAAAATTATTTTGTTCTATATATTAAACTTTTAAATTTTAAATTCTAACTTCAAATCATAATTCTGCAAAAAAAAAAATGAGTTAAAATTTTAATTTTTTATACTTATTTATACCGAATTATGGTTAACATTCACTACAAGAAAGCTGACAGATAGTAGCTGTTTGTTTGCGGTGGATGATAAAAAAAAAATAAAAAATAAAACATTTTATGCATGTCCCGCATAATGGTTGTGGCATTCTCATGAAAATATACAAAATAAGAATACAAATATGAAGGGATTGTGAGAAAAAAAAAACACCATTATTGCTTATTAGAGGGCCTAATTAGGCTCAACTAAACAACACACTAATGTGATGAAATAAATACCTTCTTGGTCACCTCATACATTCATACAATATAATTGTCAGTCATAAAGAAATAGAGAAAGTTTATATAATAATTAAAAAAAGAAACAGAACAACATTACGTGTACATAATATTTATAGAATACTATACCAACATAATTTTTTTCATTCATCATAACTCCAAATGATGTGAACTTCACATTCTACTAATAATAAATGCTCTAATTAAATGATACTTGTCAACACAAAATCAAACAAATGAATTTTTTAAAAAGTAAAATATAAAAATTTCCAACAAAGGATTATGCCATCAGAGTCATCAGCTTTAGGAAATGGAATATTTTTGTTTTTTTTTTTTTTACAACTAGACTAATGTACTAATAATTTTTAAATTACACATAATACTCAACCGAAAGAAAAAGTGTTTATCAAAACTTTCAAGAAGGTATTTTGTTATTCAATCAGTTACAACTGTAATCACCTTCAATCCAGTTATAACTGATTATCTATATCTAATAAACTTTGGTGTAACTCATACTCGAGTTCAACCAACTTTTCACTCAAAATATCTTCATGATGCACCAAGTTGAACCCATTTGTATCATGCATCAAGATAATTCAATGGTGTAAACTTTAGCATAATTTTAAACCAGTAACTTCTATTAGATTTACACCATTGAAATTATCTTAATGCCTCATGCACCAAACATAACTTGGTGAATTTATGACATTCTGAGAAAGTTCAATATACCTCAGAGTTTGAACTAATTGATTCGTATAAACTATCTACAAAGAGGAACATTTTTCCCCCCTAAATTGGCTAACATGGCATGTCAGAAAATTATCTGTTAGTTCAATTTGGAAAAGATAATATCAGGGTTCCGAATGTGTACATTTTCAGCACTAGTCCTCTTGTTATCATGAACACAAGAAATGCTCCATAAAATATCCTCATTCAGCAACTTGTTGGTCAACAATGGGAACGATCTAACGATTGCCTTTGACTTCGAAGTTGAATGTTTAGCAGTACTACTACTATCCATGCCGGTGGTGCGCAACCATCGGAATGCAGATTGCCGCTGAGCTCCGGTACCCCATAGTTTCCTTTTCCCGGCCTCATTGGTTGTAACACTGGCAAGATGAATCTCACTGATCTTAAATCTGAACTGGGGTGCTGAGTTTTCTACATCATTTGAATCATTTTGCAGGGCCTCGTTCTCAGCTCCCTCATCCTGTCTTTCAAGAAAAATGCTGAGGGATCGCGACGATTCATCATCGTGTATGTGAACCCTTTCGACTTGAGTTAAAACCAGCATCGGAACGCCAACAGGTTCGTAATTTCGTAGGGGATCCCTAAGCTGGATCATGCAAGCCACTGTTATGTGGTTTCCAAGGAGTCTGTATTTGCTGCCATATATTCTTACCCTGTCCATGGCCTTTTCCAACACTTCATCGTCTAATTCCGAGATTTTCGAATGATGAGCTTTAAGGACCTTTAAAATTTGCTCCAAATCTCCTTCAATAATCCCAGAATCCAATCTCAACCACTGATCCAATGTCACTGACAGACCTATCAATCCATTAACATCAACAATCCCCGTATGCTGCTGGGGACGAATGCTTGATGGTGCCGCCACAGTCGACATGCCAGATTGTATTCTTAACCCTTCTATCAAAAGGGTTTCAATCATACCAATAGCTATAGGAGCTATAGCTTCTAGGGATAAGGAATTGAAGTCTATGCCTTGATTAATTACATAACCATGTGGAAACTCATGCCTGCAATAACATTTAAGAAAAGGAAATCAGAAAATATAAAATAGAAGCTAATAATATTTGAATAAAACTGTTGAGTTTCACATTGTGCAGTGTGTAGGAATATGACCAAATAGCCTTTATAGAAATAGCTTCGGTCATTCTCCCCCTTTGAACTAACTTCTGGGGCAAGAATATTGGTCACCAATTAACCGGTGAATGTCTAGTACTTCAAACTCCATATCAAAATTCCAAGAGAAACAAAACAAACATGAATATAAGATGGTAACTTGAAAATAATAATAATAATAATAATTCAATAAGGCCACTAAAGCACTTCCTAACCTTCTAGGAGATCTCATGTCAGTTGTAGCTTCCCACGCAATTCGCTTAATGGATTTTCCAGTGATATCTTGCAAAGGCATTAATTTGTAGATATGATTATACAGATCCTCAACTCCATCAGATGCCATATGCAGAAGTATCTCCAATACATCATTACCCATTTCTGCAGGTAGAACAAGTGGATTAGAAGCTTGAACGATTAGCTTCCCACCAATTTTCGCATGTCTGAAGAGGGAAGGACTCATGGACTTGAGAAAGCCTCCATCCTTAGTTTCAACAAATGAACCAAGCCCTTCTTCAATTGAAGGTAACGTCGATGATTCTTCATTCGGTAACTCAATTGGACTTCCAAATCCACCGGACCACGTTCCAGGAGAATTTTCAAAGTCCTTTTCATTTAATCCCCATTGTTGCATCAATGAGTCAGTCTCTAGATCTTCAAGCATTTTAGCATTCCTTCTATGTAGTAATAACCGACTCGCCCTTTCATGATCCTCCTCAGCAGATTGAATAGTTAAAGACAATTCAGAAGCCACAGCAAAATCTTCCCTACCCTGTCCAAGTGTATCTATATCTATCCCCAGTTCCTCCTTATTTGCATCGAAATAAAGACTGAAGTTACCTGAAGACAGAGCCTCTTCTACAAACTGGCTTAAAAGCTGTTCTCTAGGAGATTGTGGATCACCATGGCAACCCAAGTCAAACGTGTCACTCTCCGTAGCAAGCATGTTCAAGAAATCATTTGCCACAGATTCAGTGAAATCATCCAAGCTATGCGACTTTTTCAATGTTCTATGTGTTTTATAATCAGACTGGAGACTCAACTGGTGTTGTTCGTGATGTAGAAACTCATTCATTGGCCATAAAGCATCCAAGTTATCTAAAACTACCAACTCCGGTGATGTCTCATGAGCTGTATCCACTGCTTTCATGGAAGTTTGATCGGCACATGTGCTACTGCAGTTAAGTTTGCTGTCATCTGCAATCGCCCCGTTCAAGCAACTATGACATATGTTATCCCTTGAATCACATCTTGTGTTTCTGTCTAAATCTATGTCGTCGTCCTTAATAATCTCATCCACATTAATGATTTCAACCGTAGATACATCAATTGTTTTAGTTCTTTCCTGATCAGGTTTCATGGAATTACCATCCGATGTTTCTACACCCTGTTCAATAATGGAAAACTCAGTGTCATCAGACTCTGTGTCATCACACTCATGTTCAATTGATTCTTCAGGAAACTCCGATTTCAGAGGAATTTTGGTCCTAATTGGTTCCAAATCTTTCGAGTCTATCCAGGCTGGATCATCCAAGTTCTGCTCATCAAGTTTCTGATATAATAAACTGATTGACTTCGAAAGACCTGAGCCAGAATTCAGCAATAATTCATTGCACGATGTTGCATCATCTGAATGAGGGACAACCAATCTATTTTGCAGCTCATGAGTATAGCTCCCAGATTGCCAAGACTTTATGTCCCTGTTGCTATAACCAAAATCCACAGCATTGTCTGCGGTACTAGACCTGCTAGCCTCCAAATTAATAAGGTTGAGAACATTTGGATTGCTACCACCGAATTTCATCAATTCATCATTTAGGACTTGATAACTGAAACTAACATGTAGGCTAGCTCCCATAGCGCTTCCTGCCAATCTAAAACTTGTGGTCCATTTCCCGGAACTATTGTCGCCCCTTAATGCCTCCAAAGTTAGAGGCAAAAGTCTTGTGAGATCTACCTCATGATGCCCTATGTCAACTTCAGGTGCCCCAACAATAGAAACATAAATCATGAAACGCTTAGAATCATACTTCACGGAATGACTAGTCCCACTGCCGCTACCATATACCGAGCACTTATGGGCCAAAGTTTCATCAAACTCAACAGCACCGCCAAAAACCATTGACGAGCGTGTCTGCAAACTGCTGTTTTTCCTTTTCCAATGAACACGCAAACTAATGCCATTGAAATTTGACGGCAACCCTTGAACCGAGTGGACATGGAGATTAAAACAACAATGGAACTTCTGACTACCAATATGGGTCAAAGCTTTCAAGGGCTTCCTCCAATTCCATGCTGAAGACAACTTCTTGTCCTTGACAAACAGATCATCCCTAACATATTCTGGAGCAAATTGAACTTTTGGCTTTGCTACACGAGTTTTCTCAGCAGATTTGGATCGAATATTCGACGAAGAGAACAAGCCCTTAGAAGGGGCCTTGTTCAAGTAAAGGGCTCTGCTTATTTCCTCAATGTCACGCAGTAACCGACCATCTTCACAGTTAGCTTCTCCAACATCACCACCATCAATATCTTGATCCCCACACTCAAACTTTGATTTTATCATCTTATTGGCATTGAAGATTGAACAAATTGGTAAATATAGAAAAACACCCAACAAATTCTATCAACCCATCACACTAGATGTTTCACGGATGAATCAATTTAGGATATTCGTGACCTATAACAAAGTAACAAACCATATAAATTACAATCAGATATAAACACAACCACCATAATCATCATATCATAGCTCCTAGCTAGGATACATCAAAATACACAGCAAGCAAGAATTCTGAGAAAAACCCATTGTTGTTCCGCAAAGAAAGTTACAAACTTTACATGATTTGCAACACTAATCTAAGAGCAATAAAGTAAAATTGAAAGTTGAAGCTTATGAATGAAAGAACTCACTGAAAAATAAGTATTCGGTGGTTGTGGCTAGTGCAGCGTGAATCTGATGGAACGAGGAACACCCGAAAAATTAGCTTTGGTTTTGATGAAACAGGAATTGTGATTTGGAACGAAATGAAGCGGTTTTGTTGACTCCCTGTTATGCTTTTTTTTTTTTTTTATCCTTTGCTTAATGCACTTCCAAAGATGAGGTAGGTGACTTTGGTGAGAAAGAATAAGAAGATGCAGACAAGCATGTTCTTCTTTTTGTCATTATTTTATTTTCCAAAATTGTCAAAATTTTTATTTATTTTATAATTTATACTCTAATACCTATACTACACGTATTCCATAAGTTTATAATTGTCAACATTTTTATTTATTTATTTATTAGGTAAAGTATATTTTTGTCGTGAAATTTGTCAAAAGTTTTTAAAATACCTCTATGTTTTAATTTTTTTCTAAAAATTTTTAATTTGTATCAAATATATTATCCACAGCTAAATTTTCAAAAAAAATTTAAGATTAATCTAACAATAATGTATGAAAATTATATTTGATTTGCTTATATTGAGGGTTATAGTTATGAAATTGTTATTGAATTGGTCTTAATTTTTTTGAAAAATTAGCTGTCAGTGTTATATTTGATACAAATCGAAAACTTTTGGGACAAAATTAAAAGTTAAAACAAAATAAAACTTAGGAATATTTTTGAAACTTTTGTCAAATTTTAGGAACAAAAAGTATACTTTACCCTTATCTATTTTTCTAAAGTTAGGAGTGAGACTCGAACCCACAACCTTTAAGTAAATATGGAAAGACATGTCAACTTTTTTATTTATTTATTTTAGACTTTAATAAGTTTTTAATTTTTATAAAATATTCACTTAAAGCATATTCGTATCAATTTTTAGTACACTACTAAGTATTATATCTTCCTTTTATAATATAAAAAATAATTTTTTATTTTTTTATCAATCACTTAATATTATAAGTAAAAAATATACACATAAAATGTATATAAAAATACATATAATATTTCGATATTTTAATACATATGATATATTTGTGAAATACTGTTATTTAGATTTGAATCAAAACTAATGACAGACAAACTTTTAAATACATTTTTAATTTTTTATACATATGTTCTTTAAAAAGATGATTGGTGTATCATGTATGGGTTTGTTAAGTGCATATAAATGCACATATTTTTGGAGGAGATTTACACACACAAAAAAAAAAAATCATCATACATTTTTTAAATAATTTATTCCACTACACTACATGACCTCTTATTTAACCATACTAAGTTTTAGACCGAATGCAAACAACCTCTAACAAAAATTGCACATAATTAGTTAATTACATGCCCTAAGTCTGCTGAATCACCGTATAAATAAGTAAATAACCAATTGTACAAGAGATATGTAGCACTGTTGAAGAAATGAAAACCAGAGATTTTATTATCCTCTATAGGATATAAAATTCTTACTTTATTACACCTAGTCGTTCATATTTTTTAAATTATATCTTCTCAATCTTTAATTATTTTGTGATTATCAATGCGAACCTCCAGTCCTCCATGGTCTATATAAATAAGAATTTTTCTATAAACACAAATGGATGATAAATTTTTTTTCTCCGAACAATCTGCAACATTTACCTCTAGCACATTCGTTCTAATGGCATTTTGAGAAAGTTAATAACAAACGTCCTTTACGGAGTATAAACCATACTTGAATTCAATCACCTATTCATTCAAATCAAACCATCTTCAAGGACACGAACAAAAGCAATCAAGTGAGAATTTCATTTTATGAACTGAAATTCGACGCCCTGGTCATATTGGTACATATGCATGTACTCTTACACAAGTTGTGAATTGTGATTCTCATATTGTTGATACAAAAAATTGTTTAAAGCTTCCTTTGATCATAGAATCGCACTACTGTAAATCCCTTGAACAACTCACCATGAAGAGCTGCATCTACTCCCAAAATTGAGATTATTGATGAGCTTAATCGACTGATTTATTTGTGAGTCGGAAAAATCTAAGCAAAACACATATATATACATTCAGATTTAGTAAATCCTTTCTTCTCGTTCTTGCTGTTTCTTTTTATATACAACTTTATCATTCCCTTCACACACACACACACACACACACACACAAACACACAAACACACACACACACACACACAAGGAGATCGTTAACATAGGGAATACTAAATAGATCCAATTCAAAAGCAAATGTCCAATCATACGTGACCCCTTTTTTTTTTTTTTTCTTTTTGGGTATGACATTAAATCATAAGTGAGCAAAGATAGTCATGAATCGCCATGTTGAAGAAACTGAAGGTGAACAACATTCACAAATAATCCTCAATCAGAATTTCTTCATAGATAAAAGTGTGCCTCTTTCCCATAAATGTATACAACATAAAACTGAATAATTTCATCAGGATGCATTCTTCTAAGTTCCTCGGTCATTTGTCTATAATTTAACTATTGAAACATAAACTGCCACTAGAGAAGGCATGGCTTAAACATGCCAAATTGCCAACCTGGGCAGCCATGGAGCACTCAGCTTAGAGAATGCTGTTCAACTACTTACTGTACACACCGTTGGAAACTTAACTATAAGAGAATATGATGTTTTTGGCAAAATATTTAAGCCCAAGGGGGTTTACTAGAACCTCAAAGATGGACTTAATATGCATATTGCACAAATTCCTAGTATTGTACCGGCAACGTCTTAGATGCACCAGGATTAAGGTAATCCAGAGGTACAGATTCGAATCATGCACTAAGCTATCTATTATACACCAAATTTGAATCATTGGATTACCTTGATGCATGGTATGCATCGTTGCATTGTCCTATGGTAACATGGGATCACCGGATGATGCAAGCATTTGCAATCCCGTTTCCTCAACTGGCCATTTAGAAGAAATTTCTTGCATGGACTCTCCTGCAAATTTACAATTAATTTTAGCTTACCCAACAAACAAAATGGAAACAGTTGATTAAGATAGAAATACATAGGCACACAGCACATGGTTGTAAAGGGAAAAAGAAATTTACAACGGACCCATTAAGAAATCAGCTATAAGTTTATCTCAACTTACTTTGGTCATCCCAACTACTAGGGACAAACCAAATAACCTTAGCACTTTAGATTCTGTTAGGATCTAATTCTCGGTTTTCACTTTCACCCTCACTGGGTTTCGTAGTCCCAATTTAGAGCTTTTAGACAATTTTCAGAACCCCATCCTATTATGATTCAAGATGACTTGTGTAATTGTTCAATCTTCTATATTACATTCAGTGAGTGTTAGAATAATTCGACCCAGCAAGATCTTGAATGTGGTTCAAAATCTTTACAAAAACTTTCCGGCAAAGAAAAGAGTTTATTTTTGTTAGGCAAATTAAAGGTTAAAAACTTTTAGCCCAAGGATACTACATAACTTTGTTAACTGAAGAATCAAATCATACAAATTTCACATTTCCCATAGCGAAATGTGTAAATAACATATTTTCAAGTTCAACCATGCAACATTCTATAAGAAATAACAAGCTGAACTTTTAGCCCAAGGATACTGCATAACTTTGTTAACTGAAGAATCAAATGAAGGTAGCTTCACAAGCATACAAATTTCACATTTCCCATAGCGAAATGTGTAAATAACAGATTTTCAAGTTCAACCATGCAACATTCTATAAGAAATAACAAGCTGACAGTCATACCTTGACACAGCCCTTTTACAGCGTCGAAGTTCTTGTAAGTGTAACCAACAAAGTTTAGATCTTTGGGCATCTGCATGAATTAAGTGGAGGTGGAATATCAAAATATACAAAATTACTTGTTTAACACAGTTTGATTATTTACAGAATATGATTGAATTGTGGGAGAAAGAAAAACTAAAATGAAAAAGTTATTGAATGGCATATTTAATGGATTACTAAAATAATAAGAGATAAAATTCTGTACCACTGTTAATAGTTCTCCCTATGATTTTTCTAAGCCTACCTCCTCTATCTATAGATGTTCTTACTATCTTCTATCTGATCTACTTTCCTTACTGATGCCTCTTCAAATCTTTTCCACACTGGTCGAAACCACTAAAGAAGGTATTCTACCATACTTTCCACAATGTTGCCACCTTAACTTTCTCTTCATACATCCATCCCAAATTCTATCTTATTTAGTGTATTCACTAATTCATCATAGCATCCTCATCTTTGCAGTATTTAACATATTTTCTTCACTGCCCAACATTCAGGCCTATAAAATATCACACTGGTCTTGTAGCTGTGCAGAGTTTATATTTTTCATATGTAGTATATAATTTTCAAAAACTATTATCACTCGCCACTGCACTGAGCTACTAACTATCATATGTAGTATATTTTTCACATTAGTATACAAAAATCAATACAAAGCAGGTGTACCTTCCGGGAGGTTCCCGATCCAAGCCTTTCGTTTGTTGGTGGATCAACCTAACAATTTAAAGAAGAAGCCTCTGTGAAAATCGGTAGGATTTGGTTAAAAACACATACAAGATAATAAGAGGAACTGCGATTGATATAATGCTCCTAGTTTTAACTTCTTAGTCATATAATCAGACACTTTGCTCATAAAATTGAAGCAACTCCTTTCAACTGATTATAAGGAAAAAGTAGACCATGGACAACATCTAAGAATTGTCACATTAGATGGGATAGATTATGGTTCATAGAAAAGAGGAAACAATGACAATGGCATAGAAAAGTTGTTAATACTTCATCAAATTTCATGAAGTTCTGAGTATCTAGCTCGCCAACAACTTGTGGTTTGAATGCTGCCTCCATTTCATACAGTTTATCCCACTCTACACCATTGAACCAAGGATGAGCCTGGTCAAAATATAATGAATATTAGTAGATGAAGAAGGAAAAATTCGACACAGCAATAGTGAACACCTTACCTTGATTTCATGCGCCCCTCGAGTACCTAACCTATGGTCAACATCACACATCAATCTGCAGATTAGATCCTTAGCTTCTGGAGACAACTGTGCATCTTCTGAAAACCTTAAGAAATTTCTCCAATGAACAATCTGCCAGCAGTTGATTGAATGATAAAATAGAGTTAGTATGAACAATGACTCATAATAGCAAAACTAGAATGGTGAAAAATGAGCAGAAGCCAAAAGAAGCAAAATGATAGTCAAATAAAGTGTAATAAATAAATTGGTTGGATACAAATTAGACTATCGTTTGATGGTTTGATTGTAAGTGCAATTCTTAGGTTTCACAACAAAACAGTATTGTAAAAAATAGGAACACTTAGTGTTAGTTTGGATTGGCTATTTTGAGTGAAAAAAGTACTTTTCTTAAAAAATAAAAAAGTAAAAATTTAAAGACAATTAAGAATGTTACCTTTCTGCAGGTAGTCATAGGGTTTTCCGAGTAAAATGGAGGGTAACCAACTAGCATTTCATACATTATTGCTCCCAGTGACCACCTGTTTGCATGAAATAAATACAACTGAATATGGGTATAGATATATAGAATATAGGAATAAGGTGGACATATTGTAAAAGTTTATCACGCTGGTCTAAGAAGAACAAGCTCAATAATTGTTTTCCGAAAAAAAATAATACAAGGTCAAAAACATTGGTAAGAACTAACCAGTCACATTCCATTCCATATCCTTTCTTCAGAAGTACTTCGGGAGCAATGTAGTCTGGTGTTCCCACTGTAGAAAAGGCCTTGCAAAGATAACAAGAAACATAACAGCCAAAAGGCATTACATACCAGCTATTAGACAAAAAGAAAAAAAGGAAAAAGAAATTATATACAATGCTATCAAAATGCAATATCACCTAGAGAGATGAATACTCTCTGGTAGCAACAGGAAATTTCTTTAGCATTGAATTGGATTTTATTACCACATGACAATTTTAAAGGTGCTAAATCCATGATCAAGTAATATGTTTATACAAAATATATCTTTATAATATTCAGCCCAAGTAACACTAGACTACATTATCATGTGCAGTTCAGTCTTATAAATATAACATAGCATCATGTTAATATGCAGAAAGATGATAGTGCTTTCATAGAATGACAGATTCCCATACCTAAATGAAAAACATCTTATAAAAAGGCATGGGATTCCATTCTACAAAATAGGATTTAATCTTCCTTTCCACAACACACATCCTTAATTTTTTACAAGATGACAAGGACTAATTAAATCTATCCAAACTTCATTTCTCAGACACAAGTAAACAATATTTGCTCTTCATCTTCAGCAAAGCCTTTCTTGTCATGAAGAAATAAATAAGCAAAGCTGAACATTACTCTTGAGATAAGAATGTACATTCATATTACAAGGATCTTAAAACAATATCGATATGTAGTAATTTAAGCTAAATAACATGATTGGCAACATATCTTCTGCCACACTGCAACAATATATCGAACTATCAATAAATTTTATAGCATACCAACTTTCTCCTGTTCATCTGCCAATGCTCAAGCTGCTCACGTGGATTTCTCCAACTGGTATGCTTATCCATGCCAGGAATAGATCCATCAATATCCATTGGCTCTGCTAAATTTCTGTCATCCATGACCTGATTTTCATGCAGTGTATACAAGGTGGTACAGTCAAGAGGCTTACAGAGGCCAAAATCTGAGAGCTTCATGTGACCATTTTTGTCCAAGAGTAGGTTATCAGGTTTTATATCTCTGTAAACATGAAAATCAATAGAACTTCTTAGCACATTAAACCTATCTACATTACCACCCAATAAATCATCATCATCATCAATGAATAAATTAGGTCAACAACATCATAAGCACAGCCAAATTGAACAAACCTGTGAATGTAACCATGCCTATGAATAGACTCTATGGCTAGAACACTTTGTGCAATGTAAAATTTAGCAATATCTTCACTTAAGGTTTCTTCCCTAATTAGAAGAGTCATCATATCACCCCCAGGCAGATACTCCATAATTAAATACAAGTACTCGGCATCTTGAAATGAGTAGTAAAGTTTCACGATGCAATGACTGGCTACTTCAGCCAGCAAGTTCCTCTCAGCTCTAACATGTTCCACCTATAGAAAATGAACGATGTCAAGTAAGAAAAAGGGATACTATGCATTGTGCTACGGATCCAATGACTTGGCAATTATCCTAAACAGAGACCGTAGGACCTGATAATAGACCATGTATAGACTAATAAAAGTTTTCTACAACAACGAATTTAAAAGGACTATCTAGAATAAAAAATCAATACTGTATCCTTTAGATATTAGTAACTGATTTTGTTTAATCAGATAATATATATCTCACCTGGCCTTTCTTGAGCATTTCAGATTTCTTCAGCTTTTTCATGGCATAAATGTTTCCAGACTTTTTTTCCCGACACAGTCTAACCTGTAATTAAATGAGTTACAGAAGATAAGATTAATTATAAGCACACAGTCAGAAAATTAATGCACACACCAAACAATGATTAATTGCATATTTAACAAGAATTGCTTCATGCACAAATACATATGCAAAGAGAAAGTCCGGACCTCTCCATAGGCCCCCCTTCCAATGATTGTTAAGAGCTCAAAATCATCAACACATATCTTGTGCCTTTTCAATCGCATATATTCTGTCTCCTTTCTCTCTAAATCTTTGATGAGGTTGATCCGTTCCTCATTTGGCACATCTGAAGAAGCTAATTTTCTTTCTAAAACCCAACGTCTATAATAAGAAAAAAAAATGTCAGGATCAGAAACACCAAAAGACACACTGAACAAGAGATCTGCATCACATTGGAGACTACCGTAAGGAGGTATATAAACATGGCTACTAACAGGGATCTCATGCAAGAGATGTGTAAATCGCATTATTAGCAATTCCTAATTCCTTTTTTTCTTGTGAAACTCACAAAAGGAAGAAAAAGTGCAAATGTTTTCCCCGATGAGATAAGATCATACTATAATTTCTAGAAGAACAACATGCCAACTATACGGCAAACACACATTATGCCCTGTCTTGGATCATGCTTGTACACAGCCCATTTATTCTTAATCTCTTTTGAGAAATTCAAGAAATATGATGATCTCAATCATTCATTCGTGCCTACTAAAAGCACCTTGTTATAATGAGAAACCATCCAATATGGCAAGAAATTGGAAGATGTGTGTTTTTTCAGTCAGAGACACGTGGGAAACTGAAGAAACATCTTGAATCATTAGCCAAGACCAGAAAGTTCAATCTATTGCATAGATATGCCATTTATGTCTAGTTAGGATATTGAGTTGGCCTATATATGTGTGTATCACTATTTAGAAGCCACACCTTAATAAATTCTAACATCAAGTGCCAATATAGTTGGTTATTGAATAGCACAAAAATAAGAGGTTAAGGACAAAATAAGAAGTATAAAAACTACTAAAATAAAAAAGTTGCAATCTTAGAGAAGTTCAATAGCCTTATTAATCTCCGTAGTCCCTTCAATGCAAAATAATTGTCCAGTTATAATTACAGATATCAGCATATGGATTAAGGAAATGATTGAAAACATCTTAATTTTGATCAATTTAGGGGAGTGTACAAGTTATCCTTATTTTGTTCAATACTTATCATCTCTTTCCCCATACCTTCTCATTCATTTGATAGGATTACTGATGGAAAAAAATTAATTAATATTCTCTAATCTTTCTAAATGGACAATTATTTGGGACCAAATAAACTTTTAAGAAAGGACAATAAATTTGGACAGAACGAGTAAATATTAGCCCATATATTTCTATTGGTCTGAATTTTTCTAGATCATAAATGATTGTACAAATTAGCATTCACCATTGACCTAATAAAATAAAACAAGAAATCCACATATGGATATGTATAACTATAAAAGGAGGAACCGATTATGTAACAAAATTAGATAGTGTTGTTAAGGACTATTGTTGTTGTGTCATTTCCAATGAGATAGAAAACATAACATCCTAGGTGATCAAAGGGGATGATTGTTCATTATCCTATTTCGCTATCTGGTTTGAGCCTAGTTCAATCATCAAAATAGAGATAGCTAGCTAAGGCATTTTGGAAAATCTTAAACAATCAGAAAACAACTTCCAGAATTTCGCCAGAATTATGTGACATTACGTTTTAACCTCTGGAAAGATGAGCGAGTTTCACTCTTTTACCTTATCCAACAACTCTCTTTTGGTTTTCAGCAACAATTCTGGATCCGCAACATTACTCTTCGTTGTTTTTCCCATTTTTGTCTTCAACCCAGATACGTAAAAAAGGCATTATTGCTCATACTCACCATCAAGTCACCGCCATGACTAAGCACTCCTTCTAACAGATGATTTTCCTAGGTTTTGGACTTCAGTACTGTCTTAAGCACATAGTTTGTATACTAAGCGGTATCAGCTAACATTGAATCTCAATGTGTCCTCCTCATCAATGAAGCTAGATTGAGTAGCAAAACTCAAGGATTCATTATTTCATTACACTCAATTGGAGCTTATATTACTTTTAACTCCTAAGTCCAACCTAACAAATCAAATAATTAACCCTAACAGAACATAAACAACAAAGGAATCAGCTGAACTAAGAAAACTATCAGCTACCACGCAACAACAACCGAATAAAGCATCTTGAATTAACACTGCCTTCACCTCAATTAGCAATTTAGGATTGCGCACACAGATTCAACACATGCATTGCATTTTATTTTATTTTATTCAAAATCAGTACTATAGTCCAATTCAACACACCAGAGAGATCACAACGATTGAAACGAATTGATGAGAAAATCAGAAGAGATAGTTGTGTTGGAGGTTAGGTTAGGTTAGGTTAGGATAGGTTACCTTTCCTTGCGGTCTTGAATGTTCTTCATGTGGGTTCTGTAGTGGTTCTCGATGAACTTTTTGGCAGCAGCGACCTTGACCATGGTCAAGCTGGAGCCCACACTCTCTTCTTCTTCTTCGGCTTCTTGTTCTTTTTCATCAAGAAGCCCATCGTCCATGACCTCCAAGAATTGAAGAATGTGAAAGTGAAAGCTTCTTACAGTTTCTCCCTGCCACTCTTATCTAGTATTACTAACTCTGCTCTACTCTCTAGGTTTAATATCTTGCTTTTCATAGCAAATAATCTAATCTTATGTGATACATTAACAAATTATTATTTATAATAATGTTTAAACTAATTACTTAAATAATTAATAATTAATTAATAATTTTCGAATTATAACTAAATATTTTGTCTTTTTAATAAATAGTCAAAAATTAAAAAATATATTTTTTTATTAAGGAGCAATAATATTTACTTCTTTAAAAACACAACAAATTACCAATTTTAAGGTTGTTAAAAGATTCAAACGTATAACAAAATAATTTAGAATGGTACTAGGTGTACTAGTCTTTTGTAATCAAATTTAATTAAATTTGTGCAAAGCCTAGAAAAAAAAAAAAGCGTGCATACATTATTTTTTTTTCTTTTGGTATTTTTTACGGCACACAAATTTTTATTAGAGAATATAAAAATTTATTGATATAATACATAAATTTTTAAAATATAACACATAAAATTTTTGTACATAACACAAACTTTTTGATATAGCACAAATATTTTTATGTATAATACACATTTTTATACCTAGCACATAAATCTTTGTACATAACACAAATTTTTGTTTATATTTTATTAGTTAGGTGAGTCAATATTTTAGATATGTAGTTTTTTAATAATTTCTATTCTAGACATCAAAAATTCTATGTTATGCTTATGCAACAAGATTTTTGTGTTATTAACACAAATTTGTGTTATACGTATTTTATTGATTGAGTGTGAATGTTTTGGACATGTGACCCTTAAAAAAATTTTGTATTGTATACTAAAATTTATGTGTTATACACTAAAATTTATGTATTGTGCATCAAAATTTTTGAATATTTATAAGAGAAGAAGAAGACGATGATAATAATGATAAACGAAAAGAAGAAATTAACAACAAATAACATTAACAATAATATCAAAAAGAAAAAGACAGCCGCAGTGATGATGACGAGAATGGTCACAATTAAAGAAGAATCGTAAGAAGAGGAAGAAACAGCCATTAAAGGAGAGAGAAAGTGGCAGAAAATTTTTATTTTTAAATAACTTGATTAAATTTAGTTATGAAAAGACTTAAACACTTAACATTTTTGTATGATTAATTCCATTCCTTAGTTTAATTCCATTTATAAGAGAAGAAGAAGAAGATAAAGACGATGATAATAATGATAAAAGAAAAGAAAAAAATTAACAACAAATAACATTAACAATAATATCAAAAAGAAAAAGACAACCGCAGTGATGATGACGAGAATGGTCACAATTAAAGAAGAATCGTAAGAAGAGGAAGAAACGACCATTAAAAGAGAGAGAAAGTGACAGAAAAATTTTATTTTTAAATAACTTGATTAAATTTAGTTATGAAAAGACTTAAACACTTAACATTTTTGTATGATTAATTCCATTCCTTGGTTTAATTCCATTTATAAGAGAAGAAGAAGAAGATAAAGACGATGATAATAATGATAAGAGAAAAGAAGAAATTAACAACAAATAACATTAACAATAATATCAAAAAGAAAAAGACAGTCGTAGTGATAATGACGAGAATGGTCACGTTAAAGAAGAATCGTAAAAAGAGGAAGAAACGACCATTAAAGGAGAGAGAAAATGACAGAAAAATTTTATTTTTAAATAATTTGATTAAATTTAGTTATGAAAAGACTTAAACACTTAACATTTTTGTATGATTAATTCCCTTCCTTGATTTAATTCCATTTCTTCTCAAAGTCCTGCCCGCTTATTTTTGAGGTAATCAACACAGATAGAGGGCTAAGTTAGCTTTGGCAAGAGAATAGTATAAATAAAGCGAAGATTATTTTTGTTGAGAGTGGCCCTGAATGGCTGAATCAATCTAACCCTAATTATATACCTTAATTATATAGACAATGCTACGGTGATGATACCTATTTTTTTCATCATGTGATGAACTGAGTTGGCATTATGATAATAAAGACACGTTAGTATAATATCGAATAACATTTATATTGCTATCAAAGATATGTCAGGTTAGGAAATTTTTATCTGATTTGACTTTCTTTTTTAATTAGATGTAATTGACAGTAATTAACTTAATTAACAGTGTTTTGTTTGACCACTTTAGTTAATTATGGGGCTGATGGCCCATTATTGATAAGTTTTGAAGATGCACTTATTTGTTGGTAAAAAAATTGTAGAGCACATATTATAATCCACAACAAAATAAATCACTCCAGAACACATTATTAATAATAATAATAATAATAATAATAAATAGGAAAATAGTGTAACATATGTAATTGTTATTAATATTATGAATACCGGGGATCCAAAGATCTAAACTTTCCTCACATCTCTACTCATAACTATTCGCAGGTCTAATGCTTTAAGTTCCAAATGCATGCTTACAAACGTTTATGCCATATATATCAATCAGATATCCTAATAGCACATAAACACATATACAGAGAATGCACAGAAGCATAATCAGTCCGTCTTTCAGGCTCTATAGGAACGAACTGCTCTGATACCATAATGTAACACCCTACCACACTAAGCTTTACGCTTAAGTCGTAAAACGAAGGTGGTGTGGTATTACAACCTCTAAAATAAAATGAGTACATATAATAGCAGAAGAATTATAATATGCTAGGAGCCTTGAAGAATAGGGGAAATAAAAATCGCGAGATAAAAGCGCAACGCTCAAGGGACGAGTTAACTTGCGTGCTAAGAAAACTATAACTGTCAAACATAAGATAATAGAAGTAGGAATAGAGTGTCAAAGATACAAAATAACAAGCTCCTAACTCAGCCTGCGAAGTCAAGACTGGCCGGAGAATATTTACACATATATACATACATATCCAAAACTCAAAAGTACATATACACAATCCTACCTCTCCATAAACCTCTAAGAGGATCAAAATAACAAGTTATGCGGAGAGAAAACCAATATATATATAATAACAAAATAACATGTAACCATTTTGTTTCAAGAGTCCAGACGCCTAACGAGATGCCTCTCGACCTGCATCTGAAAAACAACAACATAGTATGGAATGAGAACCGGAGGTTCTCTGTATGGTAAAGGTGCCACACACATAATATATAAGGTCCTGGGAATGCCAGAGGCAATCCTAGAACGCCGACACTCAGATTATAGAGCTTAAAGTATTAAACAGAAGCCATAAAAGGTGTAAATATTTAATCCTAACTTAACTTAACCTTAAATCTAAGTCCTATACTGCCATTCCTCCATACCTCCAACTCCATCATGCATTTTCACAGACAAATAGACAGATAAAGGCAAACACAAGAAGGTTACAACTACTGCATGTAACAAATACACATTTAGCATGGCAAATACAGATAGGCACACCCAATTAGAGTACAAGCAAGTAATTCAAGTAATATGCATATGATGCATGCCTGTCCTATGGCTGATGAGGCTCATCTATCGGTTATCCAGCCAACCCGACAAGTCTAAATTGTCCTTAGACTGTCCCCCGACGTGCATCCCCAAGAATCTATGCATAGATTTTTCTCAAATAATCAATATTGTTCAATGGGGGTAACATTTCCGGGAATTTATATAGTGCCCGGTCACACTTACATCGTAGGGTCAACAGAGTATCGAGTTTTCAACCTGGTACACGTGGTGGCAAGCCACGGCACTTAATCCAGGGAATCTCGTATCTCAGATTATTCAAATTCATAAGCCATATAAATAATTCAATTAAAATTCATCAACATCCACATCATTCTCAATCGCATCTCATTCATCATTATACGTCAATCATATTCAATCATTATCCTTCATTATCACATCTCCCATTCCATCCATCAATATTCCAATTCAAAACATAATTCATTCTTTTCCAAATGAATCAAACTTAAAACATGCTCATTTTCTTAATAACTCAAAATCAAACCATATAACCTTTGAATCTTAAATCTTTATAAATAATCATATAAACTAAATCTCTAATTTTTATAAAATTTCGGCAGCATCTCCTCTAAAACTCGGACTTTGCCACCCTTTTCGGGTCCAAACCTGCATTCTTTTCAATTCAACATACCATTCCTCATCATCATAACAATCACCACAATAAATCTACCTCAGATCAACAATTAAACTCATGCAATATTCAAATCCAACAACCAAAATTCAACTAAGAATCATAGTTCACAAATCCTAGGCTTTTAACACAAGATACCTCATTATCACAACAACCTCCACAATAGTTATACCTCAAATCAATAATTCACCAAATCATTAGTTAATCAACAAGCACCAAACTAACCATGTTCATCAACAATAACATTCAACCATAATTCTCTCCAAATTAACATAACAACATTCACCATCCAAAATTAAAAACTAATTATCTAATAAACTTCAACCAAATATATTCATCGACAAATTACTAAACATTAAACATACACCTGCATTCCAACTTATCCAATGGTCATCTAGCCTAAGTTTTCACAGAACATTATATATTAAATGCAAGAAACATAAACCATACCTTGGCCGATTTCCACGTAACGACCAAAGCTATTTATTCAAAACCAAGGCAGCCCCTCAAAACTCAACTAATCCGCTTCCTCCAAGTTGCAGTATTCACAATTCCAAGTTTCAATTATTTATTCACAACCTAATACACATTCATAACACATATATATCCAATTTAATACTCAAAGTTCAAATTCAATGAAAATAAAATAGAATTATCGTATCCTCACCTTACCCAAGCTTCACATAAGCAAGAGTGAACGTTTTCCTCAAAGCTAATTGGAGCTCGGACGGAGAAGTTACGGGGATTAGAAATTTACCGTAAAGTTACGGAAGCTTTCTCCCCTCCCTGGAAGTGTTTCACGCTGCTGCATCCAAATGAGGGAGAGAAAGGGGTTCGGCTTCATTTAATGAGTTGGTCCAGTTGGACCGACGGCCCGGTTCGGGTCCGGTTCAACCGGTTCGGCCCGTTCGATCCAATTTTGGATCGTTTTCTTTGAAATTAGTGTCAAATTTTTCGTTTCGATGAGCTCTATCCTAATTTAATATAATATTCACGTTTATAATATTCCTTATTAAAAACTAATTTATTAACTAATTACTTACTAATTTAACCGGGGTTTACATTAACCCACTGCATCCGAGGTATGCACGTTTTTTGTAATTGAGGGCAGTGCATCCAAGATACAGTCTAAAACCTATATATATCCACAGCATCTGAGAAGAGCGTGGATTAGAGTGATTTTTTTCAAACTTTTGAGATTCTGCACGTGTGAAAGCGAGATTTTTCACGAGCTATGACCCCCTGAGCATATGTCCGCGATGGAGACATTAATATATATAATTATCTTGTAATGCATTCAGGGTGTTAGTCTTTAGTGACTTAGAAATTTATATATATGTGTTACATTTAATGTAAACGCATAGGTAGGTGCATTATAAGTTGTAGTACTGTTTAGGGACAATTAATGGTTTAGATGTAACTGATATGCGTTAGTTATGTGTTTTGGGAATTACAGCGACCACGGTTACTTTTGTCACGCCGTGTGACACTAGGTCTCCCGCTGCCACCCATCCTGCTTCCCTATATAAGGGAGGCTGGATTTGGGCATGCAGTAGAGTTGAGGAATTTTTTGTTTGACGGGTGCTTGATCTCTGCATTTGTCAAGCGATGGAGGTCAGAGACCTATACATTCAACCTTCCGTGGGGTGAGGTCAGCATTACGCTCGAGGATATTGCCTACCACACTGGACTACGCACTGTCGGAGAGCCTGTTGGGGTTGTATCAGAGAATTCCAGCGATGGCATGAGCACCCGACATGGGAGTGGGCTGAGGATTTATTGGGTGCCAGGCCGCCGCCACCGCAGGAGGGAGGGAAGCAGGTGTTTGGGATCAGGATGACATGGCTCAGGGACCGAGTGACGTATATCCCTGATGGGGCAGCCCTGGATACTCTTTGAAAGTATACACGATGCTACTTGATGATGCTTACTGGGGGGTTTCTGTTCACGGATAAGTCGGCTACACTTGTGCCGCTGAGATGGCTGCCACTGCTAGAGAATTTCAATCGATGCAGCCAGTTGTCATGGGGTCTGCATTTCTCTGCGATACCTACCACTCGTTGTGCACGGCGGCATCCCGTGACGTGACAGACATCGCGATGATGTCCGAAGACCAGTAGTTGTCAGACGAGGAGGCTGAGTACGCCCGACAGGAGGAGGTTCACGAGGATGTCATTCCCGATGCACATGCCGAGCATCCCTCCGACGCATTTTTCGCGACCATGAGGCTGACGTCGCTGCAAGGCTTATGCCGGGTACCTCAGTCCCTGGTCACCACCCGACCGATGACAGCGCTTGGGAGCAACCCCAGTTCGCCCTTGGATCCGATGATATGATAAACATCAATGACATGTTCTAGATCATCGGGGCACCTAGTGATGCGATGGATGCCTTGGCCAGTCGTTATCGCCACAGGAGAGACGACACCGACATACCTGGGACGTCAAGCGGTGTTTCCACCCAGCATGGGACAGCTCCTCCAGGTCACTATCAGACTCCTCCTCCACCACCGCACCAGTCAGTTTCTGCTACGTCACCCCACTATCGGACTCTATCCTTGCCACTGCGGACTCCACCGTCCGGATTCTGTCTAGAGACCACCTCCTACGCCTCCTCCCATGACTGTATCAGCTCCTCCTCCGCCACCATACCAGCGTCCACCACCCACTTCCAGCCAATCAGTTGTTCGTCTTCGTCCATACCATCCTCCTAGGGTGTCCCGTCCTCGTGGATGTGGGACTGGATACCACTTGGATCCTGCCGCTGGACGGCGTTAGTTACCATTATTGCAACATGTATTTTGCTTATTACTTATGTTTATACACCTCCATCACATGTATAACTCTTTTTTAGTGCATCCAAATGTATGATTCGACTTGTTTATCCATATGAATATATGTTTTTTATACAAAATATTGCAACGTATATAAATAAAAAAAATGTCATGCACACTTAAACCGTATTTCGGATGCACTGTCCTCAATTACAAAAAAACGTGCATATCTCGGATGCACTATATTCGCGATCTCGTCTTGTTCATATCTCAGGTGCATCGCATGGGGGTAGTACATCCGAGATAGGTTCATAAAATGGTTTCACCCACTCCATCCAAGATGTGATTTAAAATATATTTTAGTAAATACTTACACGTTTTATTAAAACGGTAAATATTATGTTTTTTAATTTAAATAAAAAAAAATCCTGTAAAATGTCCTTAGAGCCAATGGATACGTAAAGAATATAAAACTTAGTGCCATACCTATAAACAAAAATTACAGCCAAAGTAAATCTAAAATAACAAATGATTAAAAAGTAAATAAAATATTTACACTTCTTTTTTAAGAGAGAGAAAGAATTACTTGTCCAAAACTAGCTGCCCCAACTTCTTTTCAGCTTCAGTATTCAAGTCACTAAAAGGTTCATGCAACACATACCATTTTCTAAAATTATTATTAGCAAAGTTAAACAAAATTCTGAGTTTGAGGTCAATGATTCAACAATTGCAAGAACCATATATAAGAGGAAAAGTAGAGAGAAAGCCCCAGCATCAACGAAGTGCCCCTTAGAACAAAACACAGGGAACCTAATCAGGCAATTAGGCATCAAGACAATAATTTCATCCTTTTGGGGAGTATAAAACCATTTTAACTAGCAAGCACACGAGATTATGATATTTACTGAGAATGAGATGTTCATATAAAAGTTCCTCAAGCCCAATTCTTTTTCAATTAACAATAGGAATTCCATGACATTTTCTAATAAACCACTGACTATTGTGAATCACGTAGCCTTTGACTTTTTAGTTGATATTAGAAATTAAAAACTAGAACGACATAAATTTTTCCATGTAGCAGCTGGCCTGAATTAATGGGACAAAACTTTATTATTAGGAGCACTCTAATGTACAGATTGAAGTGGTATAGAAACAGTGACGGACCCAGAAAATTTTAGGAGTGGGGACAAATATATATATATATATATTATTAAATATTATTAATTATATGGTGATATAAAAATTAAAAAGAGTTAGTGAACACTTTTATTTTTAAAATACTATTTATTATATATAATTTATAAAAAAATATTTTGTTATTTCTAAAATTTAAAATTAAAATATTTTAATTAAATTATAGATAACTTATTATCCTAACTAATCTTTTTATACACATTTAATAATAAAAGACTGAATTAACTGGTATATTAGCGCCTAATGATACATTAGTATTTATAATTTGAAATTAGAATTATATATAAATACTAGAAAAATTAAATTTTATATGAAAAGTATGTTATATAAAATAATAAAAACATAATTTTTACAACTTTTTAAAAATAAAAATAATTAAATTTGTTATATATTTTTTAATTTAATTTTGATATAATGTTAGATAAAATATTTTATGTATCTGTTTAATTATATATTATAATTAAAATATTTCTTATCATTATTTTTAAAAATAAAAAATATATTCTAAATTAGTAAATTAATCAGTTTATTTTAAAATTTTATATGCAACATAGGTACATATAATAGAACAAAAGATAAAAAATAAGTAATAAGGATGAATAAATCGAAAATAAAATAAAATATATAAAGTCACGAAAAAAATAAAATATTAGATTGATACCTAAACTATAATTGTTTGAATTAAAAATTACAATTGAAAATATCAAAAAGAAAAATAATGAAATTGAAAGATACATAGAGTCATGGAGAGCTATATAAAAAAATTGGAGAATTTAAAATTTACTTTTTGATGAAGAGAAGATGACTATTAGACAAGGAATAGAAAAAGAATGTTGAAAATATAAAAATAAGAAGATGGTTTAAGAGAATAAAAAATTGACGGTACAATAATTAAATTTGATTAGGTTAAATAATAGTCAAAATAATAAAAAAAATTAAAATTAAAATTTTAGCTAATTGAATTTATTTTATTTGTAGTGGGGTCATTTAAAATTTGAAGTGGGGGCATATTATATATAACTATATTTTTTAAAACAAAAATTAAAAACATCATGGGGGCAAGTGCCCCCTCATTGATATGCTTGGGTCTGTCCCTGTATAAAAAGAGTATAAATTCTTTTTATAGTTACTTTTTATTATTTTATTATTATTTAAAATGTGGGTCTTACCTTTATTAATCTCTCTTTCATTCTATTAAAAAAAATCTGTAAACTTACATCTTTACCATATAATTCACCTATTATTATCATTGTTGTTGTATAATCCTTTCATAAAACACAGTTTATGTCTTATTAAGAAAGAAAAAAAAAATCACCGCATTCAATAAAATATAAAATTTTGGAAAATATTTAAGTTTTTATAAATAAAAATATTTTTTGTTTTTACTAAATTTATAAAGATATTTTAGTAAAAATATTAATATAATATATATTTTTAAAAAAGAAAACTAAGTTCTGACTTGAATACTATGTACATATGAATTTATTATTGTACCAAATCAAACACCTTAAAATATAGATGAAATTTATGAAACACGGACACTTCTCAAAGTTACCGTGTCCGCGTATCGAACACATTTCGAACATGATACTTATTGATACTTGTCCGACACGCGTGTCTACCGTGTCTTAATAAAAAATAAAAAAATTTTCACCGGACACGTGTCTGCATGTTCAGTCTTATTCTTAACATATATTGCTAAAATAAATTTAGAAATAGTATATATTATTATTTATTAAAACAAAAATTTTTAAATATTTTATATAATTAAAATAAGATATTAAAAAAATAATTTATATTTTAATATCAATAAAATATCAAAATATCATTGCTATTTTTCTAAAAAATACTTCATATTTTACAAATATACGTATCCCCATATCTTATAAGATTTTAAAATTTATGTGTCGACGTATCACATGTCGTATCGTGTCTCGTGTTCGTGTCAATGTCTATACATCATAAGACGGAATTCAAGTTGAGCCCATTTATTTGTCCCAACTTTGCATTGATTTATTCAAATATATAATAAATACATACCTTTTCTTCTTATTTTTTAAACAAAATTTGTAAAGTTCCAACCCGATTCCTGTCTATTTTTTTGAAGGATACAGTGATCCTTGTCCAAAAAAATGGTACCCTCAATCCTTGTCCTTGCTTGTCACGAGACATGGCAGTCCTTCCGTCATCTCCAGCATCAAGATCTAACGGAATTTGCATATGTGGCAGTTAACGTTGATGATGTGATCGTTAGATGCTGTGCTGGCTAATTGGAGGTTGGACATGGATCGATTTGTCCCTTTTTTGAGTGGTCAAAACGTTGCCGTTTCGCTAAACACATAGGGTGTGTGTGGTTGGAGGAATTATAAATAATTTCTAGGAATTTTATGATGGGAATATCATATTCCCATGTTTGGTTCAAAGTTTGAAAAGCTATTCCTAAGCAAATTTGATTCCAGGGAATCAAAATACCATCATTTTAATTTCCACATTTTCCTTGGGTATCTTTGATTCCCATGGGAATGGAATCTTTCTAACAAAGCAATACTTGAACCACACACACCCATAGGATTATATGAAATGATTCCCATCACCTAAACCCTCCCACTCCCCTCCTCGTACATCCATTCTATGAACCCTAGAAAACAATGGCGGAGAGCAGTGAGCATTTGTCACTCTCAAATCGGCAAACTGGAAGAGATGCATCTGACTTCGAAAGTTGGAGTTGAAATTCTAGTGCGACTTTAGGAGAAAGGAAGAAGAGGAAGTGGGTTGCCCCAGAATGTAACTGCAGTACTCATGCCATTCTCTTCATGCTTGGTAGGCTATTCTTTGGCTGCCCATACTTCAAGGTAGTTTATTTTTTTTTCATTTATTTAGATTTAGATCGAAGTGTTACAATATATTTCCCAAGGGTAACAATCTTCCTCCCATGTTGCAGACTTCAACACCTCATTGCAAGCATTTTGCATGGCTTAACGAGTATGCTTCATCGTTTAATGAGGATGCTAAATCTTCGTTTTAGTGGGCTGATGCAAAATGAAGCTCATTTTGAAGGCCATAATCATATTATTCATGACAAAATGAAGTAGTTTGATGAAAGATTGGCTGAGTTAGAAGTTGAGTTATACAAATCTAAGGTGAATTTGATTCAAAGTAGATGCAATGGTGTTGGATGTATTGTTATGGTATTTATTGCAGGAGTTGTAATTGCAAAGTTTCTGAGGACTTTTGGCTTAAAAAGAGCAGAATTTTAGTTGTTTTATTTTGTAGAAATGTGATCATGGTTGTAAGGGTTGTACTAATGTGAAACAAGAAAATATAATTTGTGCATGAATGAAGATGAAAATTTATAGTTTAAAACATAGCTGTGTTTAATAATTTAAATATGCAGTTGCTAGACTTGGTATCATTAGTATAAACAATGACCAAACTATAAAATGATAATATAAAGCAACAAGAAAAATTCAGTAGAGAAATATATATATATATTAAGGTAATAGTTCTTGGCACATATTTATAAGGAATGATGTATCATTCCAACTGTTGTAATCTAATATAATAACACAAAGTCGATATTGATAGCTCCAAAAGGCTACAACTTTGCCAAAGAGAACAACTATAACAATAGCAGATATGGAAAATGATTCCAACAAAATACTGAAGATGAAGTCAAGTTTCTTCAAGGCTCCAAAAAGCTACAACAGTAACTTTCAAAATATGCGTATCCAAGTAAACTAAAAACAAAAATAATTCATAAGGTTCCTAACTAAGTCAACAAAACACAAATAACTATTTCAAAGTTATCATTTCAATTCTCTTTAGGTGGCCTCATTCCTGGAGTGGGGATGAACTTCAAGATCCTTGAGGCAGTCCTAGAACCTGCTGCAGCAATTGTCTCTGTGAAAACAGTATTGTTGACAGTGGTATTCTTGGGATGAGGGGCCTAAACCTTTGGGTTGGAAGTGCTGAAGCCATGGATGTGAACGGTGGTCCTTGTTTTAGTGTGGACATGCATGTGGATCTAAAAATCTGTTATTTTTCTCACACAGATGGCATTGGATTCATCTGTGTGTTATCTATCATAGGCTGGTCCAAAAAATAACAAAATTCAACATTATCAAAAATTACAGTGAATGTATTTGTGGGTTTAGGTTAATATGTAAATGTGTTTACGGATGAATAGTATACCTCCTCTATATTGAGTGCAAATTGTGATAGAAAAATTTTCTCACTTTGGTGTGTGCCAACTTACCCTTCTTTCGGTGTGGTTTTAGGGAGTTTTTTCTTGTTCTTCTTGGCCTTAAACTGTATCGCTCGATACAAATTTACATGTTAGTAAGGCTAGCATCACCATCATATAGTTATATATTGGATCCATGCCACAAAATGTGTTATACTCACCATAGCATCTACCCGAATTTCACCCTGAGGAGCATTTGAACTGCTATCTGTGTCTTATGATGAGCTAGAGGCATAATCTCTTTCAATGCTAATGCCAACCCCTTATTTAACAAAACAATGCAACGAAATTAAACAATCAGATTTTAATAAGTTGTAAAATAGTTATACAAATATAAACGTAAATTAATTTACTGAAGTCACCTTTTGTTAATCTGAAATGAAGTTTTAACCACCTTCAGTACAGTCCCCCAAATCTTCTTGAAGTAGTGTCAAAAATCACTTTCATGTCTCCTTACATTCATTTGGTACCACAGCATATGCAACCACATAAAAATGGTTATTGCCATCTTGTCCAACTGCACTAAGGAGCTGTCCACCATAATAGCCCTTAAGAAAGCAACCATCCAATCTGATAAGAGGCCTGCACCCGTCTTTGAATCCTTTTTCGCATTCATCGAAGTTAATATAAAGCTTATCAAACAATGGTAGAGACTCAGGCTAAAGAGTTACTTCCATCAAAACAGTTGACCCTAGGTTACTCCTATGTAATTCCATGAGATAATCGCGAATTCTTCCATACTGTGCTTGTTCATTGCCAATTACTTCCTCTCTTGTTGTCTTTAGAGCCATACTAATTATTTTTCCACTCAACTGAACATTATACTCTTCAATCATGTACTCCATGCCTGCTTAAGTTTTAAATTTGGCTGGGTAATCAACCTTTTAACTAATTTTGAAGTAACCCATGACCTATCAGCAAGGTTACTATCGAAGTCCCTCCCACAGTTATGCTCACCAAAGAGAATTTTTACTTGAAAACAACTATCTTGGCTGTTCCATGATGTCAAGATTAACCAAGAACAATTTGGATCCGCACATGCTGCCCTTACCTTTTGCTTATCATTCTTTAAGTACATGACATCCTTACCCCTCATATACGAAGTACTCCTTCAAAGCATTTTTGAAAGCCTCCATGGTAACAAATGTTTGACTAACCTTGAATTCAATTTCACCATACTCGGTCTCCTCATTAAATTCATCATATACAGTCCTACCCTCATCTTTAGATGACACTGGACTATTAAATACTTCACTTTCATATTCATAAAGTTTCTCATAATCAGAGTCCAATTCCTCACTACCTTGATCAATATTTGTATTCTTAACACATTTCTCTCAAGACCCACTACTAATTCCCTTATTGCCACTACCTACAGAACTATTGTTCTTGTCATTATGCAACCCATCCTTAAGGATATGCTTTCTTTTCATTCCAATGTACTTCTTAGAAGCCCTTCTTTTTAAACCATTCGGCCCAACCCATCATCACTAATTGGGCGGGTTTGTGAACTCCTTTTGGGCCCTGATCAGTCTTCTTCTTAGGTGAAGCCTTCTTCTTCCTCTTATTAAGTTTCTTTCTCTCTGATTCACTATCTTCACTGCTGTTAGAATCTTCAAACCCAGGAGGAGGAGGCTTGTAAGCCTCATCCTCTGCACTCTTGTATCCATCATCTGAGGATGAGGATGATAAATCACTCAGCACAACTTCAACCCTTGCCCCATCATCAACAACTTCAGGAACACTGATTAGATGATCAAAGTATACGTAAAATTCACCAGTCTCTTTATTTCTGCTGATATTATCCCTCATTTGATTTATCTCAGCATCATCCTTGAGAAGATGCAACTCAGTTTCCATATCAAGTGCAGTCATGGCAAGCCAATACATGCTTTTATACTCTCTATATCCCAACTCCTTAAATAAAGTCTCCAAATCAAAGAAGTTAATAAAATCTAAATTCATAGGTGGATATCTATGCACTTTTCCATTAACATAATTTAGTACCTCCTCTGAGTTCTTCTTAGGAGAACCTCCATAATTAAACACAAGAACTACCATATCATCATCCATCTACATTAAGATTAATTATAACAAAAAAAATGTGTAAAAACTTAATTATCACAACCACTTTAATCAAAACAGCACAATTCATTCAGTCAGGCAGAGTTCAGCTCAGTTCAATGATGCAACAATGGAGAACAATGAAAAAAAATTCATACCAACCCTTCAGTTTACCCGAATCTTGTGCAAAACTCTTTGTATTAACTAAAAACAAAATGAACAGATATAAAATGCAGCTTCCTTAAATGAAAAAAAAAAATTAGACAGCTTCCATGTCTGCAACATCGAAAAAAAACAAGCACAACTTCCATGTCCCCATTGTTTACCTCTGTAGCTTCCACCTTCAACTTCTGTCGACGCTGTCAACGAGTCCATCACTGATGCCGTCAGATCCCTTTCCTCGCGTCTTGTCAGCAGTATAGTCAGAGGTTCACTCAGGAACACCACCACATGCACCGTCCCAGAGTCATTTTTTAGAGGGAGAAAAGGAAAAGATTCTAGGATTTTCTGTAAATAGAGGTGAGGGATTGGGAGTTATATGGAAAGCCAATATGCACACTCAACAAGCCGTTTTCACCATTTATAAAACGATAACGTTTCGGTAAAAAAAATAAGGACAAATCAATCTTTATCCAAATTTCACTTGCCATCATGGCACTAAACAGACAGATCCTTGACACATTATCAATGTTAATTGCCACATACGTAAATTCCGTTAGATCTTAAAGCTGCAGATGACGGAAGGACCGCCATATCTCACGGCAAGTAAGGACAAGAATCGAAAGTACCATTTTTTTGGAAAAAGATCGCTATGTCTTTTAAGAAACTAGACAAGAACCGAATTGGGACTTTACTCTCCTATTTTATTTACTTCTCCATATATATTTTTATATATTCTTTTATGTCCCGTTAGGCGTTAATGGATTCATTGTGTCCACACAGTTCTTTAAGGCTGCGTTTGTTTGCTTAGACATGGACACTGATACATAGACACGGTGGTACACGTCCACTGTTTGTTTGCTGAGACACGATTTTTGAATGGACACGGTGGTACACAGATACACACAGAATACATATTTTTAGTGTCTCTCCTTAAAACTGAGACACTGAGACACAACTTATGGGACACAATTTTTTTTCACTTTTATCCCTAGTTAATTTAAAAAATTCCAACCTTATCCCTACCTCAACCCTATCCTAACCCCTTTCTCTGCTCCCTCTTCCTTCTCCGTCAGTCTTCTACCTCTCTCCAGATTCTTCTCCTCTGTCATAGATCTCGTCATCGCCGCCATGCCTCCATCCTCCGACGGTCCTCTCTCCATCGCCGCACTCTTCTTTCTTGCTTTCTTAAATTTGTGTCTCTTCTGTGTTCTTCTGTCGTTGCCTTTCTCGGATATGTGCCGCCTCTACATCGCTGCCGCCACTTGTATAGATCTGTCGTCCTCGTCGTCCATTCCTCGTGACATAGAGTCACAGCACCGTCCAACCCACAGCGAGTCGCAGCATCGTCCAACCCTCTCGACACAGCAAGTCAGTGTCGCCATCCAACGCTTGTGACCCAGAAAATTGTAGCACCTTCCTCTGCTCCTTCTCTCACCGTCTCCCTCATCTCTTTCATTCTCCTGTAATTTTTTTTAATTTTGGTTATGGTTACTGTGATTATTGCCTCTGTCTTCTCTGTTTTTTTTTCTTTTTATTTTTTTGAGACAAATGGTGATTATTAAAAAATTTATCAGTAATTTTTTGGTAATTAGATGATGATGAAAATGATAAATCTGATAATGGTAGTGATGGTGGTAGTAGATGGGGATGGTGACTGTGGATGGTGGTAGTAGATGGTGATGGTGGCTATAGATAGTGGTAGTTGTGGATACATTGGTGTTATTGATGAGGATAAATTTGTCATTTTGATAAATTTGTATATACCAGTGTACTGATATGTATAATGTTGCCAAACAAGATAAAAATTTTGTGTATGTTCATGTCTATGTGCTGTTGTATCTTTGTGTCTCTGTCCATTACTGGTTAAGACAGCAAACAAACAGAGCCTAAAAAATTGGAATCAACCTATAATATAGGTAAAAAGTGGATATTAAATTAGAACTTCCTTTCCAACTTTCATGAGTTTATTTTCCTTCAGCCCTACTGAGTCTCTTCCAAATCCTTTCCTAAATGAAAATTGAAATAATATTTTTTAGACATTCAATTCCTACTACTAAAATAGACAACCCCAAGCATATATATACTTGATAGCTTGAAGTCCCACTCTCAACCAATCTTAGATAAAGAAATTGTCTTGTAATAGGTGTGTTTTGGTTGAATGAGATTCAATATTTGTTTAGGTTATCCATCATCCAAGGGACGATTGATAATGATTTGAGACATCTTTTATTGTTAGGATATTATTTTTTGAGAATCTTGAAAAAATTATACTATTACTCTGACATTTTTTACTAGATAATTCCTACATTTTAAACATACTAAATTTAGTATTTAATATTGATTATTGACAACAAAAAATAACTCTGCTAGAGAGATAATGAAAAATCTAAACAATGTGAATAATAAATTGTAAATTTAGTCTAAATACATATAAAAAAATAAAAAAATATTTTACAAATTACCTAAATAAAAAAATCCACTTAGTTGTTCCAAAAAAATAACCATCTCAAAATCTAATTTATTAAAGCATTTCACTCTAATACCCTTTTCTTTTCCAACCAGCTGCCACCCACACATTCATCAATAAGCATTCTACTTCACTGTCGCTGCTTGGCTTGCCACATGCCGCTATCGGCGTCGCCCACCCATAGTGAAAATAACCATCTACTTAAGGATAAAAATAATATTCCATATACTTAATAAATTGAACATCTAACATATTTTAATTATATATAACTAAACTCAATCCAATCAAAATAATCATTCACATAATAATTAAAATAATTATCCGCATATCTACTAAAATGACAATTCTAAACTGACCATTGAATTAATATTAAATAGTTGAGAGGCATTGCATGCACAAAGTCTCTTCATGTGACCAAGTGACCCGCATTCTTTATACCTTCAAATATTGTCTTATTTTCCAGCTTCCTATATGTCATGATATATACATGCATGTTACCATATTTTTTCAATTACCAGCTAAATGAAAACATGAAATTTATGGAAGGGTTAGGAGAATGAGAAACAAATAGGAAAGATTACGTGAGAAAAAACTAGGATGTTACCATGTCACATCCGGCAGCGACAATTTAGACGACGGAATGAACAGAGTGATGGCTCCATCGATAGTTAACTCTCCAGTAATTTTTATCGGGAATTACGGCGCCTCATAACGACAAACTGGCACGATGCAGCAGCAACTCCACAAAAGGGTTGCGCAACACCGCAACAATGCGTCCAGGAGAGAGTGGCGTAAAAATAGCGGCAGTAACGTTGGGCTGAGCACTGGAGGGCGAGGCGCGTCGAGCTGACTGACGGAGGTGGAGGCGGTATCGGCGGGAGGCTGCGGCAGCGTCGATATGGCCGACGGAGAGTGCAGCGGCGCAAGGTAAGGACCGGAGAAGATGACGTCGAGTTTTGGACGTGTATTGGAGGTTATGTGAGATTAGGAATAACCGTACGTAGTGTGAATGGATTTAAATGTTAATTCTAATTTTTCAAATTTTAATTTTACCTTTCTTAATCTGTTGTTCACATTGTTTACAATTAGCATTATTTTTTCATACTTTCTCAAAAAAAAAAATTACTAAATTTAGTCCCAAAATTTCACAACGAATAATTAAATTAATAATCTTATATCCAGTTTATTAACAAATCATTAATGTATACCATTGAAGGGTCTATTCAAATACCATACCTAAGTTTTATTTGTCTATGTTAGGGAGTAGTCAACTTAATAGATTCTTTTCAAATATCTTTTGGTGAAAATAGGGTAAAATATTTGTAAAGGACTTTAGTACTTAATTTTTTTGACATAAAAAGTCAAGATCAGTGTTTTTTCCATACTTACCCAATTATCCAACATGTTATTTTTACACTCCATTTAATGAGAATCTTTAAGCGTGAATGGTTAGTCATATAATTTACATTTTTTTATCAAGATATTTTCAATCCAATAAAAACTAATTTATTATAAATCAAAACTATATTTAAGAATTTAACTTACCAATATTTAAATTTTGTTATTTATTTAAGTGAACTAATAAATTAACTACTAAACCGATCCAAATTAATTTATAAAAGGACTTATTTGATGAAATAAATTTGGTTTACTCAATTTATTTCTAACAGAATTATTTATACACTTTTAGTATCCATGGACAAATAATTACCAAAATAAATCTTTCTTATAATTTGTTGAAACAAAACTTATTGAATTTTTTTCCACTCAAGACAAACAACTTTTCTTCCTTTTTCTTTTTGGGACATAGAAACCACTTTTCTAAATTTTGTTTGGTTCTTTTTCCATATATGGAATTTTGTCATATTCCCTTTTTTTAAAATCTGGATTTCTGTGATATTTTACCAAGTCATCCTAAATGCACCCCAAACTTCTGGTCCAAAACCATGCCACCATTCACATGGAAAAGGGTTGCATTTGCATATCTATTTTGTCAAACATTAAGTAGATGTGGCATGCAGACCCTGAGAGTGAGAGGATCACTAATAAATGTTTAACAACTTCAAAATTTAATGGTCCAATCAAATCCTTGAATTCCTTTTCCTTTTGATTTTTTTTTTTCTTTTTACATTCCCAATTTTTATGGAGGCCTGGACCAACCCTTTACTACAACGCTATCTTGGGCACTGGACCCAAGACCATGAGTCCATGACTAAATTTATGAGAGGGGCAAACATGTAATTATGTAGAGACATTAGTTCAACTAAAATATACATGGAATTCAAATGTGTTGTGTCATGCGCCTGCTATATTTGAATTTCATACACATTTACATTCACATTCACATACATGTATACTTCTCTTCCAAGAAAGGCAAGAATTCTAATGAAACATGCATTTTTCATAAATGCGAAAAACAGTGTATATTTATGTTTAGATACTTTGATTCAAAAGTAATTATAATTGATAAAATATTATTTTACTAATAATGACTAAAATTATTTTTAAATGTAAAATTATCAAAAAAGTAAATATTAGATTAAATTTTTAATATTATTATTTTAATAATTTTTATATTACAGAATTTTAGATTATAATATATTATTATATAAAATATTATCTTAAATATTATATGTATATTATAATAATTACACATAATATATATATAATTAAAAATAAAATGAAGAATATGATATTATGGGAATGGATCCTCTCCATTGAAAAAAAAAACTGGATAGTGTACAGTGTTTAATCTAACCATTTATTATTCTCTCTCTCATTTATTTCTGATCCCACTTATAGAATTAAAGGTGAGAAATCACACTAGATTCTGTCAAGTGTTAAAAAAATTGGAGAAGATCTATTTCCTGATATTATATGTAAAAAAGATGAAAAGGATAAAGTAAGGTAATTGAAATATAAAATAAAAATAAATGTATAAGAAAAAGAAAAAAAGTGAAAAAAAATAGTTAAAAGAATAAATTTTATGATGAATTCTCAACGGTAAGAATTAAAAACAAAAGCTAAAAAATATTATTTCAAGTAAACTTACGTTTGAGGGTAAAAATCATATTTAAAAAAAAGCATCCAAACAAATTTGGTCAGCGTTCAAGACTTTTAAGCATGCCTTTATGCTTCTGAAGGCTAAACCAAACATACACTTAGTTGATACAGTTAAACTAATTTTTGCACAACTATACATTTGAAATAAGAATAAGCATTACATTCACTTGATGATGAATGGCAGAAGTTGCTATCATAACATGTATTTTTCTTGGACTTCAAATTCCAATCAATTTCGATCACACTTGACTCTTAGATACTGTGATAAAGTTGAATACCATTGTAAAATTCTATGGCATCAAAAGAATCCATGAAAGTAAAGGGTTACTATAAAAGAATGTTACTGATATTATTAATTAGTTTCTCATATGGAAATTAAAGTATGGAATTGGTTTACAAGTATATGAACCTAACCTATGTAGAATCATACATACATACATACATATATGAAATTGCAGAGGCAAATACACCTTTTACAAAAGCCCCCTTCAACAAATAATGATGAATGATTTGATATCATATAAAAAATATTGAACATCTAAAGCATCAAGATAGTCAAATACAAACAACTTTTTTTTCTTTTCTTCTTTTTGGTTTTGATAGAACAACTAGCACCAGCAAGATTAAACAAAAGAAGTGCCTGCTAGGCCATGATGTAAGAGATTATGAGCAATAGCATCTCTAGCTTTCATTGAAGTCATAGATCTCAAAGCAACCTCAGGAACAATCTCATCATCAAGAAGATCAACCTTAATCTCAGGATCCATTTTCTCACCCCTCAACTCACAAATATTATGAAGAACACAACAAGCACCAAGAACAATAGGCAAGTCCTGAAGCTTAACCTCAGTCCTCTTTTGCAAACAACTCCACCTACCTTTCAATTTTGCAAATGCATCCTTAGCAACTTTCTGAACCTCACCAATCTTCTCATTGAAAGCATGCTGTGTCCAAGTCAAATTGTGTTGACTATAAGGCACCAAAACCCAATCCATCAAAGGGTACCCTTTTCCACCAACAATCCAAACACCATTCAACAATCCACCATTGTTGGCCCTTTGAGAAAGTGCTGATTTCTCAAGAACTTGATCATCAAGCATTGATCCTGGCCAACCAATGCAAACATCAGTGAACACCCCATTTGGATCAACAACACCTTGAACTGTTATTGAATATGAAGTCTTTTGGTTCCTCTCAGTGTGCCTCTTGTTGAAATATGCAGCAACACTAACCTTAGGAGCTATGATAGGAACATGTGAAGTGTACATGGATCCTACAACATTTGGAATACCAGAAATACCCTCAAACTCATTCTTGATGTTCCTCAATTGAGACTCATTAGGCCATTGGAGATACTTAGGCATAAGAACAGTTTTGATTGCAGTGCAAACCTCAAGAACAAGCTTGTGACAAGTTGAGATTCCTAATCCAAATTTCTTTGAAACAAGCCTTAGAGGATCACCAGTTGCTAATCTCCATAGACAAACAGCTACCCTTTGCTTCACAGGGATTGCATTCCTCAGTGTTGTGTCTTCTTTCACAATTGCTGAGTTCAGTTCTTCACATATCAAATCAAATGTTGATCTTCCCATTCTGAATGCTTTTCTGAACTCTTCTTCAGGAAAATCTTCTCTGTTGCATTCATCCCACCATGCCCCTGATCTATCCTTCACCCACAGCCTCCTCTGAGGCCCCCCATTCCCTGCCCCGCCTCCGCCTCCTCCACCACCACCACCACCTCCTATGTATAGCACAAACATCAACACAATTGGTGAATTCATGTAATTGATGCAGATACCAATCAATGTGTAAAATTGAAGTATGTAATGCACAAATTAGTCACAAATTGTAGAATTACAACATATATCCTAAATAAAAATACCAAAAATAGAAACAGAAACCAATCAAAGTAACAGTATACAGATATGCATAGGAACAAATATGTGAAGAAATTTGTAGTAAAAGATTAAAGAAATTTAAGAGATTATTGGAAGGTAGTTAGTACCTTCTGAGGATGCTGCTTTTTCTAAGCCTTGTGAGGCAGCAGAAACAGCAGCAGCACAAGCCATGTTCCTTGATTTCTTCCTCTTGATCCTCTCTGATTCTTGGACGTGATTATAATATTCATCAAGGTTGGAATAGTAATTCACCATGGCTTTTGTCTTGTTCTTGTGATTGGTTTCCAATGAGAGCTTCTCTTCTTCACAGATTTTGTTGAGGTTTTGATGATCAAGCTTCTCTTGTTCATCTAATAATAGCAAAGATGTTAGAATACCCTTTAACTCTTTCTTCTTCTTCTTATTCTTATTCTTGTTATTGTTATTGTTCTTCTTCTTCTTCTTGCTCTTGTTGTTCTTTGCATCTTCATCTTCATCTTCATCTTCTTCATCTTCATCTTCATCTTCTTGGTTGTTATTGTTGTTGCTACTGCTTGATCCATCATCATCATCATCATCATCATCATGTTTTCTATGCCTCTTTCTTGTGGAACCATTAATGGGGTCATTCATTTGATCAAAAGAACTCTGAAGCAAAGTGTAAACGTATGAGAGTGATTCAGGGTCTGCAAAAGTTGGGAGTTTCATGAATGAATGAATAAACAAATGAACAATATACAAAAATAGAAACAAAGGGTTGAGTTCAATTCTTCAAAATTATGGAGAATTTGATTGATGAGGAAGAACTGAAATTTTGAGTATTGGAACAAATAAAGATAGAGACAACAAAAGTAGTTGTTGTTGAGTTAAAATCTCTTTGTTTCTTCTTTGAGATTGAGTTATGATATGATATAATATATGGTTTGTTATTTTGTGGTAATATTATTATTATTATTTTTTGTGTTTGTAGTGTGAACACAAGGTGTGGTGTGAACGCGGACATTGAAATTCGAGCAAAACAATAAACAAAGACATGCCAATAAATAATAATAATAATGAAATAAACATTGCCAACCTTCTTTATTACTTAATTAATTAAAGGATTTGTGTAGCCAGTTCTCGCACTTATTAAGGGAGGATGTTATAAATAGAAAAAAATATAGAATAAAATAAATAATAGGTTTCTAAAAAATTTATTATTAAAAGATGAGATACATAAATCTTTTTGTTGAGACACACAAAATGACAAAATCTTCTGTTAATCAATAAACTTCTATCTGTCTTGTATTTTCAAAAGTTAAGGAGTATTTAATTTTGATTATATATCTCTAAAAAAATAGTTAAAAACTTATTTGTTTTTTATTAAAAAATTAAGGGTAAATTATACTTTTTATTTTTGAAGTTTAGCAAAAGTTTAAAAAATATCCCTAAATTTTATTTTGTTTTAATTTTGTCTCAAAAGTTTTCGATTTGCATCAAATATACCCTCGACGACTAAATTTTCAAAAAATTTAAGACCAATCTAACAATAATGCATAAAAATTATGTTTGATTTACTTATATTAAGGGGTTGTTATTATGAAATTGTTGTTTAATCGGTCTTAAATTTTTTGAAAATTTAGCCATCAATGGTATATTTGATGCAAATCAAAAATTTTGGGATAAAATTAAAACAAAATAAAATTTAGAGATATTTTTAAAACTTTTGTCAAACTTCAGAGACAAAAAATATACTTTACTCAAAAATTAATAACCATTAGTCTATTACTAAATAATATGTTGTTTACTATCTCTTAACAAGTGAGTTTCTTATTCTTATCATTCTCTCATTAATTAAAATGAGTAGAAACACGTCTTAATAAATAATAATAAGAGTTCAATTAATATGTGTCTTTATTATTACTAATAGAAATTTTTTATAAAAAAATTATATATTAGCTAAATTTTAATAAGAAAATTCTTTTTTTATATAGTAAGAAGACTAAGGGATTTTTTTTTCTCATTTTAAAGGGAAAAAAGGAGGAAAGCAATAAGCACGCACGTTTTGCTTAGCTTGTTCAATTTCCCTGGGGTTTTAGCCGAAAAACAATACGTATTTAGTTTAGAAATTTCAACTATAATTAGGAATGAAAAAATGCTTATAAAATTGTTCATGAAAAAAAAAATCTAAATTCCCAATCTTTATTATATGTGTAGAAAATTTAAGTAAAATTATACAAAATATATTTTTACGATAATAGATACAGTGTTTTATAAAGTTTGTTGTGTTTTTTAATTTTACGAGCGTGTGGTGGAGTGCAAAAATCACCACTTTTTACTTTTTTTTTTAATACTGGGTTGACAACTGTGTTTTTTTTTAATTATAAATAGTTGGGATGTTAGTTTTAGATGTGACATGGATTAATTTAGAGTATAGAAATTAGACTCTTTGATTTGTGAGAAATACAAAAATCGGACCTTTCGATTTGTGAGAGAAACAGAAATTAGATCCTTCAATTTTTACTTTAAAAAATTTAAGGTACAGAAGTTAGATCCAATAATTTTTGTACCTTTTACAATTTTAAAAAATATTTAAAATTATTATGTTAAAATATATTACTCAAGTTAAATTCATCTAAAAAAATTAGCCCAAAAATTACAATTAATGATTTTATTTAAATTAAAAAAATCTCACTAAAAATTTTTTAATTTAATTTTAAAAAAGACATAAATTTTATCTTGTGATTTCTAAGTTTATAATTTGTTTCATATTTTGGTATAATCCCAAAAAATCCAATGATTTGGAATTTAAAAGAAAAGTCCCTCGTATGTAAAAAAGATTTGCTGTAAAATGTATATATAGATAAAATAGAAATGGAACGAGTTACTATTTAACTAAAGAATTTGTAACATTGAAGACATTTATTTTGTTAGGACTTTTAGATAGAATTTAATTTAATGTGCATTAAAAATTAAAATTGATAGAATAATGGAAAGAAGATGCGGAAGAATGACGTAAGAGAGTAAGAGGGTGAGTGAGAGTGAAGTGTGAACACGGTTTGAGTTTCGAATTTTTTGAGATTGAAATCTTTGGCTGTGTCAGACTCAGACTTGGAATTTTCCTTCTACCTTTTTATTTTAAAATAGTATGGTAATAATTTGGTGTCTAATTTTTGTTTAATTTATTATTTTGATAAATTTTAAATATTTAATAATTATATATTTTTATATTTTTAAAATTAAATATTAATTTTTAATTTTTTAATAAATTAAATAAATATTTTTAGATATTATAACAAATAATTTTTTTTCTTTCCTCCCATCACAACTTTGCATATCTTCTATTCTCACATAATAATATAATAATAACTTTACTATATATATATATATATATATATCTAAATTATTTATTTATATAAAATATATTAAAATATAAAATAAAAACAACATGTATATTTTTATAACTGATTTAATCGTTAATTTTAATATGTATATAATAGTTTTAAATAATAGATACGATGATTTCTATTATGATTATAATAATGATTATATTTAATTTTAATAACATTTAAAAAGGTATAATTAATATACGGGATTTTTTAAATTTATATAAATTAATTTTATACTTAATTTTAGTTTTACATAAGTCTACTCAAGGGATTTAAAATCTTGAACAAAAATCCTATATATAATTCTCATGAGATTTTAAAAATTTATCATCATACTAGTAAAATTCTCATATTTTAATCATACACTTCATCCTCAACTAAATCTTATATTTAATTTTCTTGAAAAAATATTAGTAAATAGATATTACAAAAAGATAAAAGAAAGATGAAAGAAAAATTTAATTCTTAAAAAGATATTTTTTTAATATACGAAATTAAAGAAATATAAAGATGAACAGTCATAAAAATATATATGTTTTGTTCATATTCTAAAATTTTTTTAATTAACTTCTTTTGTAAGTATTTTTATTTTAAAAGTGTGGTTTTTATCAATTATTATTATACACTATACTATCAATTATGAAAGTTAAATCTCTCATCCTTGCGCAATTGTATTAGTCGCTACTCACAACCAATTAAAAAAAATAAAGTTAAAATCTCTACTAAGTTAAACAAGATTGTCCCATAAGAAAGATGCTTATTATAATTCATGAAGGTTCAAGAAAATTATATTCTCTTCCATGGTAACCCTTTTTTCGTTTTGGCATATATATAATGACAATTTTTAAATGTACAATTAAAAAATTATTTAAATATATAAATTTAATTAGTCATTTATGTAAATTTTTTTACACTAACAGTACATGAAATTTAAATTCATATATATTTGTATCATATATTTATATACCAATAATATTTAACTATTGATTTTTAATGTAAATAATATTTGTAATATATATAAAATGCTATCTTGTGGGCCTTAACCTGTTGCGTTACTAATTATGAACGGTTCCAAGTTTCCAACTGTTGACAGCCCCGCTACACCAATTATTAGGGGACCAACATTTTATGTTATGTCAACCTTAGAGAAAACCTTATTATGGAATTAAGATTTTCTTTTACAAAATTAACATGGCGGAACGGACGTTTACTTTTTGTAAATTATTTATTTAATTCTCTTCTATATGGCGATACCATACTAAACTTAATTACCTAAATACTATACAAAATAAAACATGTTTTAATTTCTATTATCTTTTAACGCAAACCCTACGTCTCTCTAGAATATGTGCTTGGGTATGCTTAATCATTTCCAATTTAAACATGAGAGACTTTGACTTTGAGCATCCATGTTCACATTCACATTTTGAGATTGCTTACAAATAGGTCCTTATCTCTAGCTATACTCATTCATAGCTATACCCTTTTTTAAATTTTCAACAATCTACGCTGCTTTTGACTTTAATTTAATTTGTCTCAACATGCATCCTCTCTGCATAGAATCTCAGATGTCTATGAAAATGAAAATTACATGGATGCATGATCAAAGTCTCACTTTCAAGTTTCAATTGTATAGTCTAGATTAGAATAGAATATGATTAGCTTAAAACTTTTATCTCGTGTAAAGTTGGTTAAGTCTTCTTTAAATTTTTTTATCTCTTTATGCAGCTACTCATTTTCTTTAAAATAGTTCAGATTTACGGTCACAGAATGGTGGTATTCACAACTTTTAAGTTGAGATTTTAACTGCTTGTTTTCTTCAACAAGTTTAACAGCAATTTCAGCCTCCCTTAATTTATCATTGAGAAAACAATTTTCAGCTTTTAAAATAGCAATTTGAGACTCAAGATCTTGATTTTCACTCAGAAAACATTTGATTTTTTTAGAAAGATGGTCAATCATGAGATGAAGATCTTCAGTGTCAGGGTTATGAAAAATTACCTGCTCTACATGATCGGCCATGAGGCAGGTTTGAGACTTGGTTTCTGATTCTTCATCTTCATCAGAGTCATTTTCCAAGTCTTCCCAAGAAGCCATGAATCCCTTCTTCTTTCTCTTTTTCGGCTTCTCCTCCTTCTTTAGTTTTAGGCAATCAGATTTGAAGTGCCCAACCTTTTTGCAGTTGTAGCAGATCACTTTGCTGAGATCCTTCTTCCTTGAGCTACTTCCTCTGTTTTTCTCCTTTAACTTCACCATTTTCCTGAATTTCTTAGCAAACAAAACAAAATCATTTTCAGATGAGTTATCACTGGATTCATCATCCAGAGGGTTAGTAACAGATTTGAGGGCTATTCCTTTCCTTTTTGAATCTTTTTTCAAATATGTATTTTCAAAAGCAAGTAAATTTCCTCTCAAATCATCATAAGTCATAGAATCAAGGCCACTATTCTCAGATATTACTATTGCCTTAGTTTCCCACTTTTTTGTGAGACTTCTCAAAATTCTCCTCACAAGCACAGATTCAGGATATGTGATCCCCATAGCATCCAAGCCATTGATGATGATGTTGAACCTTTCAAACAGTTCATCTATCGATTCTCCTTCCTTCATTGAGAACATTTCGTATTCTCTATTCAGCATGTCTATTCTGGTTTTTTTTACTAGGGTTGTGCCTTCATGAGTGATTTGTAGTTTGTCCCAGATTTTCTTTACTGTTGTGCATATTGATACTCGTCGGTATTTCTCGAAGCTGATCGCACAGTTGAGCAAGTCGATAGCTTTGGCGTTGAGCTCCACCTTTTTTCTGTCTTCTTCAGTCCAACTGGATTCACCCTTAAGAGAGACCACACCATCAGCTCATGTAGTGGTTGGAAATTGAGAACCTTCTAGAATTATCTTCCAGAGTCTGTAATCTACTGATTAGACAAAAATCTTCATTCTTTCCTTCCAATATGTGTAGTTCTTTCCATTAAAGAGTGGATGTCTGTTCCTTGACTGCCCTTCTGTCAAAGTGTAGGCCACCAGGTTTGAGCCACCGATTTCTGCCATCGGGATCTTTTCTCCAAGCTCTGATACCAATTGATGGTAATCAGTGGCTAAGAGAAGGGGGGTTGAATCTTAGCCCCTTTTTCGCTGAGTAATACTTGCTGCCTTTTAGAATGCTTTAGGAGATTTTTCTGCGTTTTGTCTCGTAACAAGACACGAGACATTTTCTTTTTGTCTCATACCCAGTCAGGAGATATTTTTCAATTTTGTCTCCTTAGCAACAGAAACTGAAATGGAGTAGAAGAGAAAGAGAGAATCACACCAAGAAGTATCCTGGTTCAGCTGCTAAGTGCAATGCAGCCTACGTCCAATCTCCATCACAACAATGATGAAATTTCACTATAATCAACCAGATTACAAACACCAATTCTCCCTAGGAACTACCCTTCCTATCCGGGATAAGTCCAGAATCTATCCTCAATCCTGAACTTGACTTGGTCATCTACCAAGTTTTCAACTACTAAGTGCTAACCCAACTTGCAAGGGGATTCCCACAGAATTATGAAACACAACACAGATGTACAAAGAAACTCTTAGACATCTATGGCTTTTTCTTTAATTTTGCTCTCTCTGCCTTTTTTCACTCAATGGCTTTTTCTTACAAACCTCACTATGTTTGCCTTTTACCATGAGACTCAGACACACAAAACTAAAGAAAAGAATACAAAATAAAACTCATTGAAGGAGAAGAACTCAGTTAGCTTAGGGTAGCTATGAGAACTCTGTGCTTACTCTTCTTGTCTCAAGCCTTGTCCGTTCACCTTTATTATAGAAGGGGAAGCTTTCAAGATTGAAACAGTTCAACCGAGCCAACTTCTTCTTCTTCAATACCAAAACCAGTTCGGACAGAGAGAAGAGAGAGGGGACCGAAAGCTAAAACCAACATGCAATTATCTCTCTCTCATCCCTTCTCATCAAGCTTCATCACTCTGAGCTTTCCATCTTGACTTAGTCCCCAAGAAGGATTTCTGACCCTTGATAAACACTTGATCCTTGACAGCTCTATCTGCTCCACTTTTGCTTCCTCCTCCACGTAGCTACAGTAGCTACCTTCTGTGATGGATGAACAAAAAGTAGAAATGAGCTTCACTTAAGGGATCTTCTTCTCTAACCGAAATGGATTGCTACCATTTTTAGGCATGGAGATCTTGAGGCTTTTTCTCCACTTCTTACCTTTAGTGGAAAAGATCTCAGCCACGCCATACTGTAGATCTTCCTTTTGCAAGGGCCATCATCACTTTGGCCCTTGCTTCTTCATAGCTTCTATTCTTCTTCCTCTGATAGCTTGCTTCTACAAGCTTCTTTCCTGTCAGTGAAGTGACCGAAAACTAGAGAGAGAAGAGAGAGAAGAAAGAGAAAACTTTGGAAGTAATGAGTGAATAAAATCAATTAAAGTCCAATTCCTTTCTTCTATGCATAAAGTAACGTGGAGTCATTTGATGCAATCAAATCAAATTCAATTTTCTTTTTCATTTACCAATGCATTTAAAACAAGTTAATTAAATTTGAATTCCATTCAAAGAGGGGAGTGGGTAACCGAACCAAACATGCATTACTCCTTCCTTCTTTCTTTTCAATTCGGACCAAGCCTTGTTGGTCTTGCAACAAAGATTTAATTGGGCTTGCTCAAGAATTTTATGGCCCAACTAACATAGTAATAATTCAGCCATTCATCAAATAGAATTTTGTACAAGGTTGAATATTACATTGGGCTTGATGTGATTTTTCGGCCCAACAAAAATCTGCAAATTAACAAAATTATTAATCAGCTAATTTCGAATTAAAATTCAATTTAATAATTTTGTAATTAATTATTTTTAATAATGTTTGATCATCATCATATTTCAAGTTTTCCAAACTTAACAGTATTTATCTAAGCCCCAATACGATTAATATTCATAGAGTTAGCCAGTAGTGTACGAGTAATGGAGGGAGTGTTGTGGCTAAAGAATACATCAGATTTATTAAGATTTACCCTCTGGCCACTGATGCTTTCATAAGAATTTAATAAATACATGATGTTTAAACATGCTTCAGGATTAACCTTACAGAATAAGATGGAATCATCATCAAAGAGGAGGTGGTTGACCTTGGGACATCGCCTATGTATCTGAAGACCCTGAATTAGTCTGTTTTGTTCTGCCTTGTGTAGTAAGAAGGAGAGACATTTTGCACAGAAAAGAAAAAGATAGGGAGATAGAGGATCTCCTTGTCGAATACCTCTATTTGGTTTGAAGAAACCATAGGGTTGTCCTTCCACAATAACAGAATAAGAAACAGTTGTCACTAATTCTCGAATCCACATGATCCACCGGGAGTCAAAACCAAACTTCTCCAATATAAACCAAAGAAAGTGCCATTCTACCCTGTCATATGCCTTACTCATATCTAATTTTAGTGCCATTTCATTTTCGAGTCCCCTGTTTTTGTTCTTCAAGTAATGCATACACTCGTGAGCAATTAGGATATTATCAGAGATTAATCTGCCTTTAATAAAAGTACTATGCGTAGGGCTAATTAGTCTATTCATCATACCCTAAAGTCTATGTACAAATACTTTAAAGATAATCTTGTAAAAGACTGAGGATAGGCTTATTGGTCTTACCTGAGTCATATCTTTAGCATCAGAAATCTTAGGAATAAGACATATCTGAGTGTGGTTAAAACCCTTCAAAATTTTGCCCCCTAAAAAGAAGCTCTTAACTGCTCGAAACACATCACCACTGAGTATGTTCCAAAAGCTTTGAAAAAATTTTGCTGTCACACCATCATCTCCTAGAGCACTTTGAGGATGAATGATAAATGTTGCACATTTCACTTCCTCCATAGTCACTGGTCTTTGAAGCCTACGGTTCATGTGAGCTGTAACTTTAGGTTCAAAATCAGTAAACAGAGGTTCGGGATTCTCATGACAAGTGGAGGAAAAGATGTTTTTGAAATAAGATTCAGCCACAGAAGCAATACCAGCATTTGAAGTAGCCACTTCACCATCACTACCAGTTAGTTGCCAAATTTTATTCCTTCGAGTTTGATTTCTAAATTTCTGATGGAAGAAAGCTGTATTCTGATCGCCGGATTTGAGCCATTTGACTCTATACTTATCTTTCCAATAAGATTCTTCATTTTGCAATGCTTTTTCAAGTTTGTCCTCTATTTCTGAAATGATGTCACCTCCATGAATTCCTGCTAAACGAAGTTCCTCTAATTTAGACTGTAGTAAATCAATCTCCACCTTAAAATTAGATCTGTGTTCTTGCTGCCATCTAACAATCTTATGCCGACAACGCTTTATTTTTTTGAGCTAGGATATACATGGCTGAACCATCAATCTGTTTGTGCCAAACCTCTCTAACAATCTGCCTTATTTCATCATTGGAACACCATCTTTCTTGGAATTTGAATCGTCGTTTAGATCTCTCAGTTCTCGGATTAGAGTCTAAGAGAAGAGGGGAGTGATCCGACCCTGATTCTGACAGTCTAAGAACCGTTGCATTGGGATAGAGTTGCTGCCAATCAACTCCTACCAGGAATTGGTCCAGTCTTTCCTGTATCAACTCATCACCACTCCGTCTATTCAACCAAGCGAATGGTCTTCCGACCATACCAATATCAATTAGGGAATTATCATCAATAAAACTATTAAAGGTTTCAATAGAAGAAGAAGATTTAGCACCCCCACATGCTTTCTCCAATTGATTAAAAATGGCATTAAAATCACCCATTAACACAACCTTACCATCAAACTGTTGGGTGACTGAAGTTAATTCAGCAAACTGATCCATTCTAAGTTGATCATTTGAACTGAGATAAACACCTAGAATACCATAGGGATCATTACAACCAGCTATCAGAACTGATGCCGCAATGAAGAATCTACCATGTTGTAAAATCTGAACAGTGCAAGCATCCCTCCATGCCATTGCCAAACCCCCTGATAATCCATCTTGATCCACAATAAACCATTCCTTGAAACCACAAGATCTTAGTTTTCCTTCAACTTGTCAAGATTGATTTTTTGTTTCACAGATAAAACCAACCTCGGGGGGTAGGATTTGCAAATCCCTTTAAGATTGTGGATTGTCAGGGGTCTCCCCAAACTCCGACAATTCCACGAGAGCAGTTTCATATTTATTTGGGTGCCACTTGAAGGCTGGCACCCTCCACCGTCATAGCATCAGAGACAATATCATTGAGAAAAATTTTCTTTAAAATATCTTCAGTACCATTACCTCCACTCCTCCGTTTGAAACCTATCACAGACTTTCTGGTAAGTTGTTTCAGGTTTGGCTTTTTGTTCTCCTTTCTAAGCTTGGATATGAAGTTGTTATTGTGTTGGACATTATTCATGAGATAGGATATCTCCAATAAAGCATTAGAAGAAGAATTAATATCAACAGTCGTACCTGTGTTTTCTGATTTACCCTCATTTTCTACTCTAGAACCCGAATTGGCAGCGATTTTTTTATTATTCTGTTTTTTCTGATCATCTTGCACACTCAATTTTGAGAAACTATAAAAAATTCAAGCAGGTGGAGATTTTTTCTTCGGTTGAGCTGGAATAGTACCATCCCAAAGTTGGTTAGGATTGAAGGAAGCTCTCTTTTCAGTTAAACGCCTACCGACTTGATATGCCTTAAGCCATTCACCAACTCTATCTTTCTTGATATTGTTTTGGGCAGAATCATCAATAAAAAATTGGCAGTTCTTAGATTCATGCCCCAATTTTGCACTATAAGTACAGAACACACCTATACATTCATAGCGTACTCTAATTTCCATCATTTTCTAATTAGGATCAAACAATTTCAGTGTATCCCTCACTCTTTTATCACCGTTCAATTTCAATTTAGCCTTCACTATGCGTGCATCTTTGCCTCTAACTTCAAATAGAGCAACATCTTCAATTTGACCAAGTCTCCCACCCAATTTTTGGCCAACCTCATGCGTTTTGTATTGTTCAGGCAATCCTCAAAATTGTGCCCATACAGAAAAAGAAGAGATGTGATTATCCTCCATGTTTATTGATTGCTTCCATCTGCGAACATGAATAACAAAACTATTGAATAACCAAGGCAAACCCCTCTCAATTCGAGTCACATCAGAGTCATTCGCAAAGAAAAATTGAAACTGGTTCCTGGATTTTTCGAATACTCTGAATCTTTTTGGTTTATTCCATATTGTATAGAGAGATCCTTCCATGGTACCTACGAAAAAGATCCAATCTGAGAAAATTCTTATGGACAGGCTCTGTGTACAGGCTTGAATTCCTTCGAAAATATCTTCATAAGCTAAAACAATCAAATCATCCTCCTGATCACTATCAATTATATGAGGGTTTTGAGTGTTTGATTTGTTGCTCATCTCATGGTGTAGAAAAAATTAAAATTGGTATTTAATGATTCTAGAGAAATAAAATATATGGCATAAGTGAATTAGAAAACAGAATGAATTAAAAGAGAAATGAATTGGAAGAGGAAACGAAAATTAGAGAACTAAGTGGGAAAGAAATTAAGAAAAGAAAGTAGAAGATGGAAAAGACTTTGACGAAGAAAAGACAAAGAAAGGTGTAACCATGAAGGTAAAATCCTAGTAGAGGATGGACGAATTCATGGAGCACTAAATGAGGAGTACGTATTCTCGCTCACATTCATTCATTTCAAATTTCGTTTGTTGCATCGTTAATTTTTTTATTTAATAAATAAATTTGTCAGCCTTTATATCTTTTATGAATATAAATAATAATTTATTTTGTATGTATAATGTGTAACTTAAATTGACATGTGGTAAACTAACAAAAATATTAGAAAATGATAGAATCCCGTAGGAAATGAGGAGAATTTCAGTTTCATTTTTGGATTAAACATTGGATAAATGATTATACTTAAAAAAATAGTCTAAACCCTATATATACACACTCACTTTAAATTATTTTTCTCAGCTAGGCAATATTTCTCCCTTATATTTTTAGTGAATTTAATTTCTGTTTATTAACATGTTACTACGTCAATTATAAAATCTGAACACTTCAAATATAATTTTTTTTACACTCTAATAATACATAAATTATATATATAATATATATCATGTATTCATGTCAATTGTCAAAGTATAAATCTAACATCATCATGCTAATTTATGTGTCGCCATATAAGGTGTTACTTGAATTATTTATAAATCTAACATCATCATGCTAATTGTCGATTATGATGTCAAAAAAGTTGTGTTGTTCTGTGGAGCGTGTTATATATAAAGAGAAAATTCTAATCTTTTAGAGATGTTAAAATGATATTTTTTTTATTATTTATAAAGTATATATATATATATATATATATATATATATATATTTTATAATTTAAAAAAGGGTAAAGTATATTTTTTGTCCTTAAAGTTTGGCAAAAGTTTTAAAATTACCCCTAAGTTTTATTTTGTTTCAATTTTATCCCAAAAGTTTTCGATTTGCATCAAATATACCCTAAACAGCTAAATTTTCAAAAAATTTAAGACTAATCTAACAATAATACATGAAAATTATGCTTGATTTGCTTGTGTTGAGGGTTGTTCTTATGATATTGTTGTTGAATTGATCTTAAATTTTTTGAAAAATTAGCCGTCAGGAGTATATTTGATGCAAATCGAAAACTTTTGGAACAAAATTGAAATAAAATAAAACTTAGGGGTATTTTTGAAACTTTTGTCAAACTTCAGGGACAAAAAGTATACTTTACTCTTTAAAAAAATTAATTTATTTTAAATTTTTTATTTAATTAATATTAACTTTATCTATTTTTTAAGATCAGTGAAGTGAATGTATATTTTACAAATAAAGAAAATTTTTTTAATGGATTAAAGAGAAATTTTTTAAAAATTATAAAAATATATATATTTTATAAAAAAAAAGTGTTATTTTAGCATCTCTCAAAAAAGGAGGATAAAATTTTTTCATATATAAAATTGCACTTCACTTTAAAGTGCGAAAAAAAGGGCACTCTAATATGGGTGTTATCTTGTGATAACTATGCCCATTAAAAGGGGCGTTATTCCGAAACTTTACTATTCGCAATAATGTATATTTTCTATTTTGGTACCATAAAAAAGAGGTGGATTCTATGGTGTAGAAAGGAAATTATTTCTACATGTATAGAAGGATAGGTGTCAATACATTAGTAGTTTATGTTGATGGCTTTTGGATGGGGAAGAATTAATTAGAGTACACAAGTATTGATTCATTGGACCCACAAAAAAAAAAGAGTGTGTGACATTATATATGTGTCATAAAGACAACTTATTAGGTTTTTTTATTTTAATAAATTGAATAAATATTTTATTTATTAAAATAAATAATTTAAAAAATTATTACCATGTAGACGAGATATATGTATTTATAAATATAAAAATATATTTTATAAAAATAATAAAAATATTAATAATTTAAACTAGACCAAACTCTTAAAAATAGAACATTCAATTAATATGGAAGGTAGACGATCTTAACCGTACTACGTCCATCCACCGGCGTTTTTTATTAGAATTTACACTAAATCAATTCAAATAATAATAAGGCGGGATTCGAATCCCCAACACTTGCTTAAGCAAATTAGTGAGCTAACTACTAGACCAAGTTCATTAATTAGTTAGTTAAAACCGCCTATTTCTTCTATTATTTTGAAACTGCTCATCTTTTCTATTATTTGAAATTGCTCATCTTTCTTATTATTTGAAATATTCTATTTTTAAGAGTTTGATTTAATTTAAATTATTAATATTTTTTATTATTTTCAAAAATTATATTTTTATATTTACAAATACATATATCTCGTTTACAGTAAGGAGATATATGAAAATTGAAAAAATACACATATCTCAATACGGATAAAATTATCTCGTTTACAGTATAAACAAGATAAGAGATGCTTATGTATTTTCCTAATAATTTTTAAAATTATTTATTTCAGAAAATAAAATATTTATTTAATTTATTAAAATAAAAAATTCCCACATATTATTTGATTTATTGTTAATAAATATGTATATCACTAATCAAATTAGAATTAAGTCCATTAGATGAAAAAAATTTTGAAAAAAAAAATATTTTTTTAATATTAACCAAAATATTTTTCATAGAATTTGAAAAAGAAAAAGATTTGGAGACTAACTTACTTTCACTCTTAAAATTATTACTATTAAAAACGAAAAAATATATAATTTAAGTAATAGGTAATTACTATTCATTTACTGTGGTTAACAAATTTAATTTGTTTTTATAATTATATGTCCTAAATATATTACTAATTATTTTTATATTTTTAATATTTTACATGTTTTAATTTATAAATTGAATTGATAATTTACTATTATTAAAGGTATCCCATTTTTTAGAAGAAAATATTTAACTTTGAACAAAAGACTAAATTAGAACGATATAAAATGTTTTAGACAAAAATAAAATATTAATAATTTAATTTATATAAAATGTTTTAGACAAAAATAAAATATTAATATAATTTTTGAAAATAATAAAAAATATCAATAATTTAAATTAAATCAAACTCTTAAAAATATAATATTTCAAATAATAAGAAAGATGAGCAGTTTCAAAATAATAGAAGAAATAGGTGGTTTTAACTAATTAATTAATGAACTTGGTCTAGTGATTAGCTCACTAATTTGCTTAAGCAAGTGTTGGGGATTCGAATCCCCCCTTATTATTATTTGAATTGATTTAGTGTAAATTCTAATAAAAAACCCCGGTGGATGGACGTAGTACGGTTAAGATCGTTCACCTTCCATATTAATTGAAATGTTCTATTTTTAAGAGTTTGGTCTAATTTAAATTATTAATATTTTTATTATTTTTATAAAATATATTTTTATATTTATAAATACATATATCTCGTCTACATGGTAATAATTTTTTAAATTATTTATTTTAATAAATAAAATATTTATTTAATTTATTAAAATAAAAAAACCTAATAAATTGTCTTTATGACACACATATAATGTCACACACTCTCTTTTTTTTGTGGGTCCAATAAATCAACAATTGTGTACTCTAATTAATTCTTCCCCATCTAAGAACAATCAACATAAACTACTAATGCATTGACACCTATCCTTCTACACATGTAGAAATAATTTTCTTTCTACACCATAGAATCCACCTAAAAAAGAATGCGAGCGAGTAAAGAATTGAGTAGGTTTTGGGGGGTTATATTTCAAAAAAAGGGCTACTTAAAACCAAACACCATCTATTAAACTCCCGTGAAATTCGTTATTCTATATGATACATTATGTGGTTGTACACTTTTCTACAATGGGCTCCATACGTACATTTTCGTAGCAACTTATGTAAAATGAAGTGAAAATCTATATGATAATGACTTATTTTTAACTTTAATCCACTATCTAAATCAAAACTTTTTTATTTTTTATTTTTATTTTTAATGTATTTTTTCATGATATGTGTTAAAATATTACTTTTAATGGTATTTATATAGAATTTAAATAAAATTTGAGTGTTTGAGATCTCTTTAAAAAATTTTGAAAGATTATAGAATACTTCGAAAAGCCTTAGAAGAGTCTAAAAGAAATTAGAATATTCTAAAAGATTCTAAAAAATTATAAAATATTCTAAAAGAATATGAATATGTATAGAAGTTCAAAAAGATATGTAGAGTAATTTATGAGTATTTAAAAAAATGTGATAGGTTAAATATTTGTAACAAAAGTTTTAAATGATAATCTAAACTATTGATTAGAAATCATAATTGTCCATTTAGGAAGCGGATGACTTTTATATGGGATGAAAATTTTGAGTTTGGTGTGCAGATAATCTATAACAAATATTATTGTAAAATATTTTTTTACCAAAACTTTTTTTTCTATTCTATTCTATTTTGTTAAGTAGGAGAAGTTAGACTAATTCAACTTTAGCTTAAAATGCTGAGTGAATCCAGGTGTTAGCACAATAGCATTGAAATGTGTCTAAAATTATGACAAGATATCATCGATAATAAAGATTAGAGAAATGCCATTAGAATTTATTATTTTTTTTGTCATTATTTAGCCATTAATTTAAATCCTTTAGTTTAGTTTTTTCAGTCTAATAATTCAATAACATAATTTATCTTATATTTTTAAACATTGATAACTAAGTAATGATTAAAAACAATAAATTTTGATAGTTTTCTAACATTTTTCTAAAGATTAATCACCTTGCCATTTGAATCTCCCTTTAGGCAAATTAATTTTTTTACTCTAATATTTATTATTATTATTGTAACACTACATTAACATTCAATCAAATGCAACTAATATACCACAAAAATGGCTACTTTTGTAAATCTAATTTATACAGAATCATCTTATTATATATGCGATGTATAATTGTAATTTTTGGTTTTTGAGAAAAGAACTCTAATTCCTTCTCATAATAAATATTCAAATATAAAAATAAGAATTGTCAAAATTTCTGAAAAGAATGACTAATTAAATTGAGCGCAGGTTGTCCAGTTACCTCTGACATCGTTGTCATAAGGTGCATTTGGAAATCGAAATGTTAGGTAGGGATCAACAATGAGGACAAGTTGCAAAACTGCACAACGTTTTTCAACGAAAGCTGCAAAATGCAATATCCTTACAGACCATGAAAACAATACTTTTCAACCTAACTAGGTTTATAATATTGGAAGCATTTCAAGTGCACCGGGAGTACCGGTGCTCCAGTTATTTTAACCGTTGATCTGAATTATAAAAAATATATATAATATATATTAATTGAAATCAACGATTAAAACAACTGGTGCACCGATACTCTCCGGTGCACTTGAAATGTTTCCTATAATATTAATATACCTATATCAAGACCTACACATGGTTCTCCATAAATTATGTAATTTTACATACAAAATACACTTTAACCTTCCCTAAAATTTAAATTATATAATATTTAATATGCTTGCATTATATAAAATGTAATATATGTTTAATTAATGTAGACCCGAACATCATATAATCTCAGGAGATTCTTTGATTTGAATGCCTATCATAACTGTTTACTTAAGAAATTTTCAGGTTGCTCAAAGAACTTAGTCCGTAGATATGTACCCTTCTAGCTTGCTTAGATAGTAACCATCAAAACCCAGAATTTTCGCCACATTTCAGGCAAGTTAGAAGCTTAATAAATTTTCTGTTTTATGTCCAAGAAAAACCTTACTCCTAAATTAATTAGTCCGATGATTACAACATCCAATATCAAAACATATAAACTATATATATCTTAAAAAAACTAGAGAACATTTTTTGATATTGGACAAAAAAATTACAATAAACTCAAACTAGGTGCTTTCATAGGGACACGTAGAGTTCATGAAATTTTTCACCATTTGGAGTTGAACGTAGCTATGATTGCAGCATAAAGATATAGATTGAGCCTTTCTCAGTAAAGCAACATCTCGGTCACCACTCACCACTATTAGAGTGTCCACACCTACCATGTCCACTCAACTCGGTGCGACAACTATCTCCTAAGTTTGGCAAGCTTGATATACATTGTGTTCCGCCGGTGCCGGGAAGTGTCCTGTGTCTCCCAAACCAGTCAGCTTTGTGTATTTAAATGGCTTAGTTGGCACACATACAGAATCACGTGAGGGATCTCCCAGCCCACTCGCGTTCTCGTCTCTTTTGTTTGGCTTGCATCCTATTGAACTTCTCTTTCCCTTTCTCCAAAAGAGGGTCATGCACGACATAGTCGTTCGGGTCTTCGTTGCGAGACATGCGATCCTGCACATATTTACAGGGAAAATCATAAGCAAAAACATAAGAAGCTGGAAATGGGATAAAAAATGTGGTTAAATTCACCCAATTCAGTAGTAAACTTTTTTTCCCCCATTTTTTTCTTTTTCATCTTAGGCCGACGACTTATTGTGTACAAACATTTAAACAGCCTCCTCTGCGACAAGAGAAAAATTACCTTGCCAGACTCCGGGGCAAATTTTAAGCCAACACTTTTCCAGTCAGACAGTTCTTTGTCATCAACAACATCACTAGATTCACTGGCTTTGGGTGCCGACTTTGCTGATAAGGAATTTTTGAATTTCTCGAGTTTGGCAAGAACCTGAGGATAGAAATACAGGAAAAAAAAAAAGGGTTAGTCATCAAGAGTGATTAAAAATACCCATATGCTTTATCCATAGAAAATAACCAATAAATTATTTGAAAAAAATGCTTAACTCTAATACTCTATAACCTATTAGCATAAAAGTTTTCACACGTCACATTTCACAAAACAGTAAAATACTCCAATAACACATTTTCCCATTTCCAGCCTTTAAAATGTTTCCTGTTATCATGTCAAGTTAATTCCCCGTTGATACACCGTTCTTCAAACCTAGAACAATATCACTTGGACACCAGCAAAAAACATGTAAACAAAAAAAAATGGTAAATAAAAATAAGACAAAGGAAAAAAACGTACATCATCTTCACGCCCTTGTAATCTGCGTCTCTTCTGTTTCTGCAACTGTCTTCCTCTCTCAGCTTCATTCAGTAGCTGCAAATCTGCATCAGCATTAGCAATACGTTCAGCTCTTGCTTCAGACCCTATTCCCTTCTTCTTCAAGGACAACTTTTCCGCCCTCGGTTTATCATCATCATCATCATCATCATCATCAACCACCCGTGAAGCATTTGACCTGGCAGGAAGAAAAACCCAATCACATACTGAAACTCATGCTGATTAAAAAATAAAAACTCTAGCGTAATTCCAAAATCCCCAGAACAAGCTTGCATATGTAGAACATACAACTGCAATTAACTATATTCTGATATAGCAAGAAACAACTGTCAAATCAAGATCAAGAAGCTAAATAAATGCGAATCTACTTGATAGCTGATAGTCACCTGCTTCTTTATGCATCTATTTTTTTTTTTATTATTTGTTTATACTTATAAAAGATTCCCTTATAACTGATGTGAATAGCTAAAGTTTTTCCCCCTCCCTTCTTAACAAGGAAAATATATTGAAAAGATTGACCTTGGGAAAAGATGGGAGGATACAAGACTCTCTTTGGGAAAAAAAATAATAAAGAAGTCAATGGAGCATTGTTTTCCAATATCACAACATATTTGAGATGGAAATTCCTCTAAAAAAGACCATGTGCTTTACACCATAGTGGTCAAGTGTTTAATTCGATGCCACAAAACATCTTTGCTAAAATCTTTAGAGGTTCTGGAGATTCTGGCAATGAAAGTATGAAACTGCAAGGCTGCTCTAGCAACTAGTATCCTTTTAAGAAATTAAGGACAAACATGTATAAACTCAGTGAGACATGCTGCCAAAAAAAAGCATATTGCCAACCGTGTGTCATCCGGAGTAACAAGATACAAATAGCTTTGTCCCGCACAATCAAAGTAAGGAACAAGATACGGGCACTTGCCACGCATAAATGAGCATCATCAATGATGGATTCTTGTTTTATGTCATATTATACAATTTAAGAGATATAATTATGTAAATTGCGAGCATCCAGTCGGCACATAGTGAACGAAAAAAGTGTTCATCCTGGATTCTATTCCTCAAGAAAAATTGTGTACCAAAAACATGACATAAATTTGATTTATAGCACAATGTATATTACAGCAGACAGGTATTTAATATATCAATGTGAAAACCAAAAATGAATTTTAAATTTGGATAATTTTACCTGGCTGCTGAAATATCCCGGCGCTCTGGACTGGATCTTCCTGCATATTAAAATAAAAGTTGGTAAGCCTAAATTACAATCCAACTCAATAATCATTAATCTGTTACCTGGTTACCCATATGATAGTTAAATTTAAATAATCTTTATATGTTTGTGACTTCCATTTTTTCTGTTGTGAAATACAAAACTAAGTAAATGTTCTCCAAGGGTGTTGATTCAGCAAACGGGTATTTTACAGTCAAACTAGTGATCTAAAATCAATCATGGTGTGTATCAAACTCTCAGTTGTTTTCATATGGTAACGCTAAACTCTTCAAACCATGACATCAACTTGCAAAGTAAAATCAGGACATCACTCTCTTTCAAAAAAAAAAAAATCAGGACATCACTTGTTAAGGCTAACATTTTACGCCGGATCCTTCTCCAATTTCCTTTGACAAGTGGCACATAATTGATAATTCTATGACTTGAATGTACCACATTTTGGTTTCCATCACAATTTTCTAATTCTATTTTCCCAATTCTCTATTGCTTCTAGTTTCTTGTATCTGTTTTCTGCAACAAACATTACCACAAGCTGCTTAAGTCTCCAAAGGTACCTCTTTCCTATGCCTAGTTACTAAGTTTACTGCCATGTAGGAAGAAAAAGTGGCAGTCTAGTTTATTAGAATAAAACAGGTTTATGTCAGTTATGAGCTCAAAGAAACTTTCCTCGGTAAAGCCATGACTATTTCCTATAACAAAGGTTGAGATTTTTACAAGCTACAATATAAAGATATGAAAAATGATGACAGACATACCATTTTGCACCTTTGGCTTGGGAGGAAGGTCACCCAACTCCTTCCGCTTTTTCAGTATTCGCCTGCGCATTCTTGCATCAAAATCTGCTTCATTGCCATCGTCTTCGTCGTCATCGTCATCATCACTGGAATCAATTTTACTAGTTTCTAACTCTTTCTGAGGCTCTTCCTTCTTGGTTTTTAGTGCATCTCTTACAGTTAACTGCAAATCCCTTGTTGCTTTACTCTGCAACATAAAAACAACTAATATTATATTTGTGGTTATTTGATATAACATTTACACCATTAGGTTCTTGTAAAAATATGGACTTTCAGGCGAGATTATTGAAATAACGATGTAGTGCAGATTTTAGTTCCATAAAGTATAAACAACAACAACAATATTCAGTAACTTATTAGTATGTGGAATTTATCAAGCAAGGCTTCTACTTGAGAAGAAAAACAAAAACGAAAGCAAAGGTCATATTACCATTTCATTGTTGGGAGTTTCTTCCTTCAAAAGACGAGGATCATTCAAGACATCATGACTGCTCTTAATCTTTTGCTTCACCAATGCCAATTCCTTTTCTTCTTCTTCAGCTTCTTCCCCAAACGAAAGCAAGTTCAATTTTCTGCATTATGAAATTATTAAAATCAAGCAACAATTGACTCAAATACTTGCCAACACAAACCAATGCATTGAGTTCTACAAAGTTGGTTCTCTTAGGTAGGAGACAGGACTTACTTCACACCCTTTGTCTTCAAACCTTTATTTTCTGTAACAGGTGTAGCTTTAGTCTGAAGATTTCTTGGCACAATATCTTCAAATGGGTTCCATAATACCTACCAAGAAGAAACTGTGGAGGTGAAATTCTTACTTCCGCGGACGTAAATTTCAAGATTTTTGGATATGTTAGTCAAAATATAAACATACCTCAACTGATAATATCTTTGGAGGTGGATCTAAAGGCCGGTCGTTTTTGTCAGTTTCAACTTCACCCAGCCTTAAAAGATTATACATTGTATCTCCTGTTACCTGAGATAAAATAACAGTGAGTTCATCCACCACGGATCCCTAAAAAATTACAAAATTCTTGCAGGAAAAAAAGGAGGTTCTGACACAACAACATTCCAGTACCTTTCCAAAAATAGTATGCTTCCGATCAAGCCAGTCACAACGGTCAAGGGTAATGAAAAACTGACTCCCATTTGAATTAGGTGGCCCAGCATTGGCCATTGCAACCAATCCTCTGTGCTTGAATTTCAGACGCGAATGAAACTCATCGGCAAAAACATCCCCATAAATACTCTCACCTCCTAAACAATACATTATTTGCAAACAAACAAAAAAGACATCATTTCACAATTAAAAGATCACACATACATCTTCAATACAGATCAAATTTGAGAAATAAAACACGTGTTTTTTTTTAAATATAAATATTTAATAGCCAGAATATTAAGGAGAAAATGTTTTGACATTGCATTTAAACAACTTTCACTACTTCAACTTATCTAACTACCTTCAAAATCTTAGTCAATATAGTACAAAGGATGGCAAGGAAACATTACTCTTTCTTTCCCCAAAACAGTCTAATGGCTATATTGAATTATTTATTTAAAAACAACAGGCCAAATGACTTAACATTGCTTTCCACTATTGGACGGACTTGCATTTCCTATTCTGAATCATCACCACACCATTGTTCGGTCTAAACAAATTGTGATAAAATTTCTGGCAGATAATTTTAGTTGTGCAACAATGTTCTTCACCCAAATTTCTAGTAAAACTTTGCTTATAAACTGTTATGAACACAAAATAAGCTAATTTAAACACAGGCATAATATCAACCCAACTACCAATCACAAATGATACCAATCAAAATTTTAATTATACCATTGTAATATAATCCCCCCCCCCCCCAAAAAAAAAAAAAAAAACCTTTAATAGTTGTTTAAAAATTAAAAATGAAAATAAGCTGAAACACCAACCTACTCATAACTCCAAACCAAAAACGGCCATAACAAATCATACTAAATCAGCTACTCACAAAACACACCAAAACAAGGTATACAATACCTATTCTTCCAATTCGAACACTAAATTCTTTAAAACCATAGCCCAACATTGAATAAACCACGTGTCCAACTACATTTTTTCCCCTGAAACTTTCGATAGGAAGAGAGTCAACAGAGTCACCAACTCACTATAGATTGAATTTCAAAACTTAATTCATAATTCTAAAATCCAGCACTCAATTAAACCGCATGCCCATTCTCAATTGTGCTAAAAATTTTCAAGAGAAAGATGTTAAGGGTGTTTCCCAAAGCTTCAATTCTGACACCTAATTCGATTAACACTTGAAACCAACTCTGAATTAAACCTAGTGCCCGATTCCAAAGCCAATCAAAGCAGAAAGAGTGAAAGAGAGCACAGTATCGCCAAAGCTTCAATGTATCAGCACTAAATTCAGGAAGACTAGAAGAACCCAACACTGACTCAAACCACATACTCATTTCCAATCGAGCTGAAAACTTTGGGAGAAAGAGTGAAAATTATGTATCGCCAAAGCTTCAATTCTGACACTAAGTTCCTAGAATTAAACAATCATGCGCATTCATGAATCCACAGAAGAACAACCTAACCCTAAATTAAAGCACGCGGGAAATTCCAATGATGGTGAAAAGAGGGGGTTTAGGGTTACCAGTGCCGGTGCCGGTGGGATCACCACCCTGAACAAGAAAGTCCTTGATGACGCGGTGGAAGATGGTGTTGTCGTAGTAACCTTCCATGCAGAGCTGAACGAAGTTCCTGACAGCTTTGGGTGCTTCCTTCGGCCATAGCTCGATGTCGAGTGGGCCCCGCGTTGTGTTGACAACCACCTTCCCCTTCGTCGGCGGTTCCAAAACGTATACCGTCGACATCTCTTCCTTATTATTCTTCTGATTCTCGACAAACGATTATTTTGATTCTGATTTCTCCCAAAACGGAGGGTTTTCGTTGCGATTTCTCTTCCCATATCGCAGTAACGGAGGTAAGAAATAAAACCGGACTGGCCGGTTCAATCAGAAAGACCAGGAAACAAATTTTTCAACCGATTCGGCTCAGACAAAAGTCGATTTCAAATAAAAAATTAATAAATTAGTTTAACCGATTCGATTTTTATTAAAAATTAATTAAACAATTAATTAAAATATAATTATAATAAATTTTTTAAGTTTTTGAATATTTAATTTTATCAATTCAATAACCGTTTTTTTTTTTAAAAGCACTCTTTTCCTTCGCTTCTTATGACTCACATGTCACTAAGTTATAACTAACAGCAAAAATCTATAGTTGTTTTACGTTATTATCAAAATAATTATTTGTTAGAGTATATATATTATTATAAAAAATTTATGTGTATATTAAAAATCAGCTATCAAGTTAGTCATTATATATATTATTTAATTTATTTTTAATATTTATTTTATATTTTAACATATATTTTATATAAATAACTGATGTTTTATTATTATTATTATTATTATTATTATTATTATTATTATTATTATCTAATCTAGAAAAAATATCCAAAATATTTTATTTAATTTATTGTGACAATTTGTAAGCCATACCAATAAAGTTAAGAATCTGATTGAAGAGTTTATTTACACTGTAGAGACTTAATTAGAACATTTTATACCATATAAACCTAATTAAGAAATTAAAAAATATTAGAGTCAATATTTTGTATTAATATTTGTTAATATTTTATTTTTATATTATTAAAATTTAAAATTTATAATTTAAAAATTAAAATTTAACATAAAAATATTTTTATTAACTAAATATTGATAAAAAAAATAATAAATTATATTATCATATAATATTACTCGTTAAGAATTAAGAAAAACTATAATATAAGAAAAAGAAAATGATATAGTATGAATTAATTATGCAATGTATATAATGTTATTCTGTTAGAAACAAGTCAGGCTTGGTCAAAGTGTCTAAATTAAACCCAAAATTTAGCGGATGAAATTGACATGTTAACTGTATCCATAGGTTTTTTGCAACACGAATTAGGGTTTGCATGGGGTTGCTTCCATTTTCTATCTTCCAAAACAGATAGCAAGGAATCAACGAACCTTGCTAGCTAGCTAGGCTTCTCCTCCTCCCCTCCTCCTCTTCCTCCTCCTTTTCGGAGCAAGTGGTGGTGGTGGCGGCAGCGGCAGCAACAGCAACGGCGACAAGCAATCATATAGACCAGCAACATGCCTCGATTATTAACGATGGTGGCTGTAGACAAAGATAAGAACAGTGTTGATGCATTTCGTTGGGCCACTGAGAATATTGATAATCCAATCGTTATTGCTGTTCATGTCAAGGATAAAGAAATTCCTCATCGTAGGTACCCTCTTAGCTTGTATATATATTTATATATATCTCTCTCTTTTTATTTTAATTATGAATTAGAAGAATATAATGTTCAAGAATTAATATTATATCATTCTTGCATAATAAGTTTACGTTTGTTTGTCAATGAGTAATAGCTCAAATGGCATAGTCTCCCCATATTCAATTAAGAGATTGCGGATTCGAGTCTCATATCTTTGGTAAAAAAAAAAAGTTTACGTTTGTTTATTACAACAGTTTTATTTAATTTTTTCATGGTAAACCATTATTGCATATGTTCCTTCTACATGTTTTAATTTGCAAAAATACTACTCATACGTTAAATTCAGTCACTAAAATTAGTCACTAATATATTTGTGTATAAATACAAATGTAATTTAATTTATTTCAATATATATTTGTATTTTAATATATATTTTATATTAATTAAAAGCTAATTTTAGTGACTAATTTTAATTTACACATAATATAGTCGTTTAATTTGAGATCAAACAAGTATTTTGGTAAGTCTTGGTTCTTGGACAAATTAAAGGGTTCATTGGTGGTTTTACAAATATATAATTTTCTTTAAAGACTAACATATTATAATTGATGATTATGTGTGAATAATGCAGAGGGCAAGAATGTTTTCCCACCTGACGACGAAGATTTAGAAAATATTTTCAATCAATTGCGTCAAGAGTGTCATCCTAAAGTCGTATGTAATTGAGTCTTCTATTAAAAATTCACACTTTATCTATTTTTTTTTCAAGGTATAATTACCCATTTGATTAATTACTATAGTTTCATTCAACCATTTTTAATTAAGTACCTATAGTTACATGCAAGTATGTAATCAAACTCTCATATTATATACAAAAGGTAAATCGTTTTAGTCATCAAGTCCTTATAATATGTAAATATTTTATAATTAGGTCCCTTTGTTTAAACCATCTTTAATCAACTCAGTGAATTAAATGATGATAAATATAATACCTGTTTTCTTCTCTTATTTCTATGGAAAATATTAGTAGAATATGAAAATTTACTTACAATACTTTTAAAAATATAATTTTAAAAGAATATTATTTACATACTAAAATCATCATTCACAATTTATTTGTACATAAATATATATAATTTAATTTATTTTTAATATATATTTTATATTTCATCAATGTATATTATATTTTGGTGACTGATTTTAATGTATACTTAACATGATTATTTAATGTTAATGTATTAACATTATAAAATTTTTTTATATAATTATCCAATCATCTTTTTGTCACATTAGCCAAAGTAACCAATTTTTAAAGTCACCAATCTAAAAATAATAACTGTATAAAATTTTGTATGCTATAAGTGCATTAAATTAAATTTTATTTTTAAACTATAAATATTTAATTAAACATTATATATAATATATAAAGATTTTATTACAAACTTCTATATTATAGAAATTTAATTTAAAATTAGGTGATGAAACTATAGTAAACTCTAAAATAATGTTATTATTATTATTAATCAAATGAAGCTTGAAGAATTCACTAGTGTTTGTTGATGTTGGCACTTGAATTCAGCTAAAGATGAAAGAAGCTGTAATATATGATAGTGATCCAGTTAAAGCAATAATAGAATATGCAGAAAGGAATCGTGTCCATACCCTTGTTCTTGGTGCACCCACCGGCTCCAACAAGAAGAACACTCTGGCAAAATCTCTTTCTCTTCAATTCACTAAGTCATCAAGCAAGTTAAGTTCACATACATACATATATCCCCGAAATAATAATTGAATTTAATTTTATTGCATACGTGTATTCAATCATATAATGTCATATCAGTAAATAATAACTTTTTATATAAACCACATGAATAGTCATTTAAAAAAAAGATGTGATTATACGATCGTATAAAATTCATAATAATTTTGATTAAGGTTTCTTAATTATTATTTATGATAATAATGTCAGGAAAGTGAAAGGCATAGAAGTAGCAACAGGTGTAATGAGAGCAGCACCGGAATACATATCAGTGTATGTAATTAAAAAGGGAAAGATAGTGGCAGCAAGAGCATCAACACACCCATTGATTGGGGCAATACCACCAAGACAATCTAGTGTTGATTCTCTTCAATATGACTTGGAAAATAAAAGGTAGGTGCCAAGGAATATCATAAATATATATAGCTTATTAGATATATAACTATTTATATTGTCTTCTCTTATTAGTTTAAATTTTTGGGATAAGTGATTTCATGACATGATATTAAAATTCTATATCTAAAAGGTCTAGAATTTAAATTTTGGTAGACCCCAAAAATAAAAAAAAAAATAGCATAAGACAAATAAAAAAACACCTATAAAAAAGTTAAACATATAAAAAAAAACTTTAAATTGAAAAAAAATACTAAAGACATAATTATTTATGTTATTTTCTTCTATCAATTTAAGCTTTTGATATAAGTAATTTTACGACATAACTAAACCTATTTGTCATCATCATTTTCAAACATTTTATGTAACAATGCATGCTCATATCTATAAAATGTGCTCCTAACTCTTCAACAATGATTCTTGATACAAAATGAAAATCATGAATAGTGTATATACTCCCTCCATTTTAAAATAAACGTCGCTTTTACTTTTTGGTTAATTGAAACACATTAATTTTTTTAATAACTCGAAAGATAAAAAAGATAGTTATTTTAAAAAAGAAAAAATATATTTTATATATAAAAAGTTACAAAAAATTGAGGTGAGTGCCAACAGATTTTTCTTTGACCTCAAAATTATTTATCATATTGATATATTTCTTTATTTTAAAATATGAATAAATGGCCATTTGTATCCATAAAAGATGAAAACGCTGACATATGTATCCACACTAGATCGAAATTAAACTTGTACTCATGCAAGATGCCCTCCGTGTGATAAAAGTACCCTGTCTTTGAAGGGTTAGAGTGTCACGTAGGGTACTTTTGTCACACGAATGACATCTTGCATGGATACAAGTTTAGTTTCGATCTAGTGTGAATACATATGTCACACGGATGACATTTTATTTTTTGTTAATGGTTGGCACCATTATTTTTTAATTGTTACCAACATTATATTCATTAGGGTTTTTCTTATAGGATTGTTGTTGATTTATATGATTTAATTAATTTGGGTTGAATGAAAAATAGGGCATCATTAGTACCACCACAATTGATTAGAGGATTAAGCACCAACAGTTGTAGTAGATCTGAAAGAATAACGAATGATAACATGAGAAGGAGATTTTCAAGGTTGGATTCAATGGCGGAGAGCGTTGACCTAACTAGTTATCGACAAAGGTTATCAATGACCCATGATGAATCATCAAAAGCCTTTGACTTCAATTACTCTCCTTCTAATAATTGGGTCATTGATGATTCTTCCGACAAAATCTCTCCTATCACAAATTCCCCCCAAACGTTGAAAAGCTCAAGATCCAAAAGAGAAAAGGTTCATAATCAATTACCCTTTTATATCATATTATGTTTATAGAAATTTTGGATATATATGTTTGGTTCATATTTTTTTTTTATAATTTTTTTTTGTTTTTTTTAATATGTCAGACAAAAAAATAAAAATAAACAAAAAAAAAATTTAGTGGTTTTTGTTTTCATTTTGAGTATTTTTTATTTTTAAAACTGTTTGAAGGAAAAACTGAAAATGATCTCTTAGGTAGCGTTTGTTTTGAAATATTGAGACGGAGACTGAGAGATTAGGACTCAGTATCATATTTGTTGCACAGAGATTGGTATTAAAATTTTAGTCTCTGTCCTCAAAATTTCAGTATTTCAGTCCTTCCAAAAAATAGGGACATATGGGACTGAAATTTTTGGGGACAGAAACTGAAACTTTAATAATATTTTATACCTAAAATATTTACATTTCAATTAATTAATTCTAACTTTTACCTTTTGTGCAAATTAAATTAAAGTTTCATTCTTATTTCAGTCTCTGTCTCTCACTTTACAGTTTACACCAAACACAATACTAAAATTTATTTCAATCTCAATCTCTGTCTCTCTTCCAAATACTACCTTAAGTATTATCCAAAATGATGAAAAATAGTTATACCTATATGTGTATCTACATATATCATCTAATTGTGAATTATGTGCAAGGGAACACAATATGTCCCATACAATATATGAATACACATAATTTAACTCTAAATTATTTATAGAGATAATAAGAATTTGTAAAATGTACAAAATGGTACCAATATTAAATAATTTCTTCTGAAATTAATAATTAAACTATGTTATTATGCAATGTATACTTTCATTTGCAGAGTGACGTTGAAGCTGAGATGAATCAATTGAAGCAAATGCTGAAGCAAACTATGGACTTGTACAGTGTAGCTTGCAAAGAAGCAATTGCAGCCCAAAATAAGGTGATAGATATATATAGTTAAAGGTGTATTTGATTTGTATTTGTATTTGTATTTTTTTGTTTTTGAGATTTTGTAAAAAAAATAATACAAATGAAAGTTATTAAAATAAAAATATAAATCAAATGAAAATAATAGTGAAATAAAATTTGTCTAGTATTATTTTAACGAAATAACTCAACAAAACTACAATTCATTGTCAGGCTAGAGAAATTAATCAATGGAAATTGAAAGAGGCGCCTAAGATTGAGCAAGCTAGGCTAGCCGAAGAGGCGGCCATGGCGTTAGCCGAGGAGGAGAAGGCTAAGGCGAAGGCGGCGATGGAAAAGGCGGATGAAGCCATGAAAATGGCTGAAGAAGAAGCAAAGAAAAGAGCAGAAGCAGAGAGGAAGGCTAAATTGGAGGCAGAAGAGAAAGAGAGGGCCTTAAATGTTTTGGCTTATAAGGATTTTAGGTACAGGAAATACACCATTGGGGACATTGAAAAAGCTACTAATAATTTCTCCCTATCATTGAGAATTGGTGAAGGTGGATATGGACCTGTCTTTAAAGGCCAACTTGATCATACCCCTGTTGCTATCAAAATTTTGAGACCTGATGCTTCACAGGGCAGGAGACAGTTTCATCAAGAGGTATATATCTACTACACACATTTAATTTTATATTTTCATCTCAATAATTTCAAAGAAAAAGGAATTTCTCGTTATAAGAATAGGTAGTTCATGAAAATAATTAGAATAAAAAAAAGTCTACATGTCAGTAACTTTATTAAATTCTGACTAGCATGACCAGTAAAAGAAAAGTGAGTAATCTCACGCCATTGGATGAAATCTAACACCATTAAAAACATCATTGATGTCTACTTAATAGTTATAAATCACAAAAGTTACTGGCCCCTAACACTCTTCTTAGAATAATCCATAAACAACGAATCAAAGATAATAGGTAAGATTCAATAGATGGTTTGATATATTTAATTAACCTACTTGATATAACGAGTGTTTACATTTCAATATCATCTTTATACAAAAATTGTTGTACTTGTAATCATTTTTATTTGAATAGTCATTATATATTAAGTGAAAACTCACGTGCAGTTGTATTAAAGTTTATAGATGAGAACATAAAAATTTAGTCAAATCAGTCAAATCATCTAACGGCTCTCAGTTATTAACTTCATATGAAATCGACTGCAACTGAATTTTCACTAATATATTAGCCTATTTTTTTTTTTTGAAAAAAAAAAGTTGTAACAAATTGCTCTGTTCTTGTTCTTGCCCAAACTCATATAGGTTGAGGTATTATGCAGCATTAGGCATCCTAATATGGTCCTTCTCCTTGGTGCTTGCCCTGACTATGGATGCTTAGTGTATGAATTCATGGATAATGGTAGCTTAGAAGATAGATTAATCCGAAAAAATAATACCCCTCCTCTCTCATGGCCAAAACGGTTTGAAATAGCGGCCGAGATAGCGACCGCGCTACTCTTTCTTCATCAGGCTAAACCGGAGCCAATCGTGCACCGAGATCTTAAACCGGCCAACATTCTCCTCGACCGGAATTTCGTAAGCAAAATAAGTGACGTCGGCCTAGCCAGACTAGTGCCGCCGTCCGTGGCCGACTCCGTGACACAATACTACATGACCACGGCCGCCGGCACCATGCATTATATTGATCCGGAGTACCAACAAACCGGAAAACTAAGAACAAAATCGGATGTATACTCATTGGGAATAATGTTACTTCAAATAATAACGGCTAAGCCTCCACTAGGGTTAACTCATCAAGTTAAAAGGGCAATTGAAAAGGGTCAATTTTCTAATATTCTTGATCCTTCCATAAATGATTGGCCAGTTGAAGAGGCACTAAGCTTTGCTAAATTGGCATTGCAATGTTCGGAGCTAAGAAAAAAAGATAGGCCAAATCTTGGAACAGTTGTAGTGCCAGAATTGGATCGTTTAAGAAACTTTGGATATGAATCAATTGGCCATAACAATATTCTTCCTTTTAGCAACTTCTATCATGCAACATCATTACTCCCACCTCGTTCACCTACACAAGTCATCAACAATATTTAAATCATATGCATGCCATGCCACATTTTGTATATTTTGTTGGCTTATATTACTCCTCAAAATTCATATGTATATGCATGTTTTTTTCTTTTAGTTAGTTATGTATATGCATGTAGAGAATTCTTTTTTTTTTTTTTGGGGAACAAAAATTTTTAAGTGGGTTCAACATTAGTTTCCACACATTCAACGAGCTCTTACAAATTTTTTTATAGGTCACCCATTAAAAAAATGGCCTCGTTTGATTAGGAATTAGTTGCCATGGAATACAAAAATTGATGTGTTGTAATTTGAAGTTTTCAATGTGATGGGAAATTAAATAATTATCCTTTATATATCACACTGATGAAGTTTGAACCCAAAATCTTGTGGCTTTTACTCAAAATCCTCACTACTAATTAGTAAATAAAGATAATAAAAAAAAGCAAGCGTAGCACAAAATATTGAATATTAATTCTAAAATGCAATAAGATAACAAAAATTAGTAAATTATATTAACTAAATCCGAGATAAGCATAAACCAATTAAAAAAATAACATAACACAAAAATTTGACTTTATGAAATCAAAATCTATAATCAATTTTCTACTGAGTTTTGTATGTTTTAATCATAACGAAGGTAAAGGACTAATCCGTCGTAGATCAAAATTCCATTTAAAGATTTGTCATTAAACGAGATTCGAATTCCCAACACTTACTTAAACAGACTAATGAGTTAATTACTTGACTAATCTATGTTGAAAAGTTACATTTTTTATTATTCATTTGCGTTCTTTCAAAGGAGAATCTGTGTGTGGAAATGACAAGTAAAAAGTTGAGTAAGAATACTAGCTTTCAAAGTAAAGTATATAAATTGATTATCATATGAAAGTATATATATATATATATATATATATATATATATATATATATATAACACTAATAAAGGCACCCCAGGTTGATCCAATAGCAAAGTTAGATTATGTTTGGGGAAAGGTATAAGAAGAAAGGGTAAATTGGTAAAGAAGCTTTCCTCCGGATTCCCCTACCAATTTGGTAGTTTACCATGAAGATGCAATGCGAAGTAGTGTCCATAGGTATAATAATAATAAGATTAATAAATTCCTAATTTCCTCTCTAAACTTTTTGAGAAGTTATTTAATTTAGTCTCTGATCTTTGATTTATTAAATTTTTAAAGTGACACATATTATTAATTTAATTTTGTGTACATTTTTCTTGTATACTTTTATTTTTTAGTATTAAAATAATTAATAAAAATACTATAAAAAATGTGTATGTTTAAACATTAATTTTTTAAAACATTTATTTTAATATTTAAAATGTATAATAAAGTGTGCCACTCATTTCTAACTATCAACTTAGTTCAAGTGGTTATTTATCTAAGGAAAAAAAAAAAACTCATGTGACTACTAAACAAAAAGGTAAAAGGAAAGGAAATACTCATAAAAAATGGTTAAAGTTAAGGCAACTACTCAAATGAAGATGGCAAAAACATCTTTTTATGAAGATGCTTTGTTAAAAAATGTGATTTATTTATTTAGCCACACTTTAAACAAAGACAACATTTTTATAAATATTAAAATCTAACAATTCAATCTATCATTCAAATGTCAAAAGAGAATATTTTCACATGAAGACAATTATAAAGTCTTCATTATAGTATCCACCTAAAGTTAAATCTGATACTTGATTATGAAGTGAAAGAAAGTAAGAGAATTAATGCTTTTCTGCCATGCATCAACACACCTTGTCCTTAAGCAAGCATATAGAATCAAAGTTCCCAACAAAAAGTCACATATAACTATAATAACCTACTTCATTCTCATCACTTTATTTGTTTCTATAACACACACCATAGTAATCCAAATTAATATACACATTATTTCACTAGGGCCATATGAACATACATACCTTCCTTCCTTGTTTCTCTTCCAAACTCATCCCTCTTTATTAGTTATTAACACAACATGGAATTCATCAAAACACCTTTACTATCTTTATTCATTATTGTTCTTGCTTTGTTAGCCAAAGTAACATTTGAAGACAAAGTTGATGATGATGATGAGGGTTTAAATCTATATTGCATTAGTGAATGTGCCACGTGTCCAACAATATGTTCACCCCCTCCATCTCTTGCTACATCAAATTCAAACCATAATAATAATCCTCCAACATCCCCCTTAAATAATTCAAATAATAATAATAATCCTTTACCACCACCAATTCAAACATCAAATCCAAACCTTCCACCACCACCACCACCACTTTTAACATCATACCCACCACCACCACCTTCCCTAATCATAACATCAAACCCTCCTCCACCACCACTTCTAACATCATTTCCTCCACCAACAATTCCAAAAATACCCTTTGCTCCACACCAACCTTCTTTTAACTATCCACCACCCTCGCAATCGCAACCGTTGCCTCAGCCTCCTCCTTCTCCTTCTCCTCCTCCGCCGCCGCCGCCAAAGAACCCTTCTTCTCCTTCATCATCAGGCTCATCAGGAGGACAACCTAATGTAATTTCTGGGCCACATGACTACCCATATCCTTATTACTATTATTATTCCTCAAATGCAGCATATTCTTCTCATTATTATGTTCATCATGCCATGAACTCACTCCTTCTGGTTTTGTTCCTTCTTTCATTTCATATATAGGGTATTTTGTTGAATTGTTGTTGGTGGCTGGTGAGTGTTAAACAATAGCTTGTGTATATATATATATATATATATATATATATATATATAGATATAAGCATGTATATAGTGTTATATGTAGTGTTACATAAAAGTTGAGATGTATGTAATTAGCATTTGGGGGATATGGGAGAAGAGCTTTAGTTTGTAATTTGTTTGCAAATAATTAACTCCAGATAATTATTTATTGTTGATTGCTTTCTAATTATTAGTCATCTAAATTGGTGAAAATTATACACTCTTCGGTTCGTATTATTTAGAGAAAATTTCACTCTCTTTTAGGAGACATACTAAAATGACACTCATTTCTCTTTTATTTGTAAAAGAGAAATATTAGGGGTAACAACTTCTGTGATTTGTAGTCATCAAATAGCTATCAATGATGGTTTTAATGGTGTGAGATTGGTGTGAGATTTTATCCAATGGCTCACTTTTCTTTGCTGGTTACATGCTAGCCAGAATTTAACAAAGTTACTGGCCCCCTAGACTTCTCCTTTGTAAAATATATACTCTTCTTTCTTGTAAATTTTAAAAAATATCATCTTTAATTCATTTTAATTTTTTTGTATTAACTAACATTAAATTTATCCATTTTTTAAGAAAAAATAAATTATTTTTTACAAAGCAAAAATGTTATTTTTTGTGATTAAATTTTATTTATCAAAATACCCTTTAACAAATTATTTTTCAATTGATTAAATTATATATTTTTTAAATATTTTAAAAAAATTTAATAATTAAATTATTTTTTCTTAAGATACTCTTCAATAATATTTTAATTATTAAAGAACTTGTTTTATAAAGATGTGAAGGAATGAGATATTAATTTTTTAAATTTGGGATTTATTCATCTCGGCTTATTTTTAAGTTTTGATAAAGTTATTAATAATTTTTAATAGTTTTATGAAATAAATTATTTATTTATATTAATTGTTATACATATTAACAGTGGTAAGATTTTTTAATTTAATGTTAAAATAATATATATTAATATCGAAAAATTAATAATAAAGTACAAAAATAATTGTTAACAAAAATTTTAGTAAAATCACAATTTAATAATTAAAAATTATTGAAAGGTGTTTTAGAAAAAAATAATTTAATCATTAAAAAAATTTTAAAAGAATATTTTGGTAAAAATACAATTTAATTAGTAGACAAATAATTTGTTAAAGGGTATTTTAGTAAACAAAATTTAATCACAAAAAAGTAAAATTTTTATTAAAGAGTATTTTTGTAAAAAATAATTTTTTTTCTTAAAAAATGGATAAAGTTAACATTAATTTACACAAAAAATTTAAAATGGATTAAAGTAGAGGTTTTTTAAAAGTTATAAGGTAGGTATATTTTACAAATAGAGAGGAGGGGAGTGTCATTTTAGCATCTCTTAAGAGGAGGAGAGTAAAATTTTCTCTATTATTTAATTTGTCTCTTTTTACTTATGTGCAATATTTAAGAAAATAATTAATTTTTATTGAAAAGATAATTAAATAATTACAAGAAAAGCTAATAATTAGCAGCGGTTTAAAACGGCCGAAAACAAATTTAAAAAATACTTGGCAACAATTGCAGCATGTTGGGAAGTGCCGCAAAAAATTGAAAAAAAAAATTCAAATTACGGCGATTTTACATCCATCGGTAAATATGAGGTTAATCCTGGCAGAAGTATATTGCGGCAGTTTTGAACCGCCACCAAATCACGCGTCACAAATTAGGGTGGTTCACTAACTGCTGAAATTGCTAATCGGTCGAAAAAACCACTGCTATTTTCCATATTCCTTGTAGTGTAAGAAGACAAAGGTATTTCTTATATTATATTTTCTCCTTTCATTAATTCTCTATTCTTTTATTTTTCTCTTTTTTTTAATATTAAAAGATATATACTAGGTAAAATATAATTAAAAGTACTACTTGTCATTATATGCATGATACTATTTTTTTCAAAAGTTTAAGTCATGAATAGCTTTTTTAGCATGTTTGCATGTATAGATTTTTTTTCTTTTTTTTTTGTTTTACCTTTATGTTATTTTTTTTGTTTAACAAAAATTAAATTTTAGACTTTTAGATCATAAAAATTTTATAATATATAGAAAATTATTAGATTCATAATAAGTCGGACTACAATATATAGAAAATTACATGTTTGTGTTTTGATGTTGCGTGGAGTTGTATTTCTTTGTAAATTCCGTCCAAGTGTTGAACTCATTATCCGTTGTGATGGGGAAGAGTTTTATTTGAATTATCAATGTGTGTATATATAGTTGTATGTGTTGATAATTTTGTTTTCACATGATAAAAATGATGGAATAGTGATTGAACTTATTGGTAACTTAAATACTGAAGTTGAAAGGAAGTTGAGGCCCTTAGTTTTGGATAAGTAATTCCTTCTCTCTCTTGAAAAAGAAGTGTAAATATTTTATTTACTTTTTAATGATATATTATTTTAGATTTATTTTGGCTGTAATTTTTGTTTATAGATATGACACAGAGTTCTATATCCTTAACCAGTACCCATTGACTCTTAAGGCCATTTTACACAATACCTTACTATTACAATCCACAATATTCCAACTTATTTTATGTCATTGTTAGAGGCAAGTAATAAGCAATTTTGTCATACATTACATTCATACAATAAATTATTGCATTAAACTTTTCATCTATGTACCAATTTGAGAATATTGGTGAACTTCTAGTGTCATTTAGATTATTTTTTATTAGTTTAATATTGACAATGATTAATTATAATAGAAGTACATAAAAAATAAATAAAATTAATTATCAAACCTTTTTTAGTTTTCTATTTTTTTATTTAAAAAATTTTAAAACGAGAACTCATTTTTTTTCTCTCAATTTTTATTATTTTTCTCTCTTCTAATTTATTAAATCATTAATATTATAGTTTGAATACTTTAAGACATAAATTTTTTTATAAAAATATTTAATAATTAACTTTATGTACTCCTGATGTATTTTTATTATAATTAATTATTATTAATATTAAATTAATAAAAAATAATCTAAATAATACCTAGAGTACATTTAATGTGTTTTAAAAATATTAATAATCACTTATTCTTGATATTTTATATAATTTTTAAACATTATACATGAAAATAAATGGAAATAGTTGTTCTTGGAACATGTAAGTATTTTGTCATAGCCATGGTCGCTTCTTCATCGATATAAGTTATGTGTTGCTTATTCCATAGGTGAGGAGATCACTTTATCCTCGTGATCCTCGTAGGATTGTACCATAATAGTTAAACTCACGGACAGATGTAGAAAGGAATGAATAGTGACCTTAACTCTCTTTCCAAAATTAAAAAAAAAAAAAAATATATATATATATATATATATATATATATATATATGAATTATATGTTTAAAAAAATATAAAATATTATGTAAAATAGTAATTTTATATATATTATTTTTTATTATGTGATTAATTTATATTTTAATTACTTAGTTTATTAATATTTTTTATTTAATCAATTTAATATTATATTTTTAAGATTTTATACTTTTTAAATTAGTTTATATATATATATATATATATATATATATATATATATATACCTGTTTTAAAAAAATAATTTGTTTTTAATATTAATATATTTAACATTTATATTATTATATAAATATTATTAATAACTTGCATAATTATGTGTTGGTACTCATTGAGTATTTCAAATTTTTTTTAAAAAAATATTTATTTATTTTTAATTTATTTTATTAAAAAAATCATTTCACATGTTTTTTCCTAAAAGTATAGAGCTAATAATGATTGCATTCCATGTTTGATTAAATATTTGAAAGAGTTCTTTATTAACATGTATTTGTAAAATTATTTATTAAAATATTAAGTTATATTTACTGTTTAGTTACGTCATATGTTGAGGAAAATTTTATAGATAAGTTTTATGCATAATATAATTATATATAAAGTTTAATTCTCTGACTAAATGCACTTTTAATGTTATTATTTTATTCTTGGCACGCCGTACATGTGGATTTCTTAGGCAGCAATCTCTCAACGTTGGATTCCATGAAAACCTTTCGAAATATCAATTACGTCTCGTTTATAATTTATAATTTGTCATCTTTTTTCCTGATTAGCACATTAAACTTTTTATATGTTAAAATTAATTTATTTAATCACATACACAAGTGTGGCTTAGTGCGTGGTTCATCACTTATTCTTTTAACCATGATATAAAATATTTCATATGGTTAATAATGTATTGTTAAATAATAGATAGCCCATAAAAAAAAATTAATAACTGTATTTGTTTGTGATTGATAATTTTATATGGAATGGGAATAGATTTGATAGTTTTGCTTTTAGAAGGAGACTTAAACAGGGCGATCCAATGTCTCTTTACTTATTCATGCTTTGTATTGAAAGACTTGCTTGCTATATATCTCATAAGGTGGTCCAGGGTGTGTGGAAACCAGTTTTTATCACTAGGGGTGGCCCAAAATTTTCTCATTTAATGTTGTAGATGATCTCTTACTTTTCTATCAGGCTACAAAGAGTCAGATCTAAATGGTCATGCATTATCTTAACATTTTTTGCAAGACATCTGGCATGAAAGTGAATCTTAAAAAGTCTAAAGCTTTTTGTTCTAAAAATGTGACTGCTCGTAGAAGAGATATTTTTACTAGTGTTTCTTCAATACATTTTGCTTTGGACTTAGGAAGATATCTTGGAGTTAACCTTAATCATTCCCATACCAGTAGGGCTTCTTTTCATTCGGTGATTGAAAAGGTGAGGGGAAGATTAGCTAACTGGAAAGGAAGGCTTCTAAATAAAGCAGAGAGACTTTGCCTGATCAATTCTGTTGCAGCATCCATTCCTGTCTATCATATGCAGGTATCTTTTTTTCCAAAGTGGGTTTACAATAAATTGTCTTCTATGATGAGACAGTTCCTTTAAAAGGGTCAACTTGATGGTAGAGGTATTTCTCTTGTTAATTGGAGGACCGTGATCACTCCAAAGAAATTTGGTGGCCTGGGTGTTAGAGATCCTGCGTGTGTTAATATATCTTTACTTGGTAAATTGGTTTAGCAACTTTTTCATTGTCAGGATAAGCCTTGGGTTGCTCTATTGAGGGCGAAGTATCTGAGGAATGAGGAAGTTTTAGATGGCCATGTCCCTTGCAACGTTTCTCATGTTTGGAAGAGTATCTCCAAGGCTTTTTGTGCTCTTGAGGATGCCTTCTCTTGGTGCGTTGGGTCACTTGATCAATCTTTTTGGTTTGACAATTGGAGTATTGAGGGCCCAATTGCTCAAGATGTCCCTTTTGTACATATATCTGATTCTAATTTAACTATTAGAGACGTTTGGAAAGATGGTCAATGGAATCTCCATGATATTTTCTCTATCGTTCCAGAAGATGTCAAACAGCGTTTGAATGCTTATAATCCGGATTTGAATGCTGGAGAAAGTTCGGGTTGGTCGTGGGGTATGGCATCTTCTAGACTCTACTCATTTTGCGGCGGTTGGAATAAAAACCGCCGCTAAATACAATCCTGATTGAAGCATCGCCGCTAATTGCCGCGATATGCGCCGCAATATGTCATTTGGCGACGGTTCAAGAAAAACCGCCACTAAATACAATCCTGATTGCAGCCTCATCTCTAACCGCTGCGATATGCGCCGCAATATGTCATTTGGCCGCGGTTTTGTAAAACCGTCGCAAAATTTCCGCCGCTATCTGCCGGATTTATTGTAGTGGAAGTACAATTTCTTTATTTGACTCAGTCTTCATAATGCTATTCCTACGGCAGAGTTTCGTTTGGGTCGTGGCTTAGCTTTATCTAGCACCTGTCATCGGTGTCAGAATGGTTCTGAATCCATTCTTCATTGTCTTCGGGAGTGCCCTAGTGCCAAGGAGGTCTGAAACCTTTTAGGCCTGTATTCAGATAACTTGGATTTACGTGATTGGCTCTACAGAGGTGCAAGGAGTGAAGATGTTTTTCTTTTCTTTTCGACCATCTGGTGGATTTGGAGAAGCAGGAATCATGACTTATTTAATATAGATGATTCTTGGAGTGCTAGTAAAGTGGTGAGTTTGATTCGTAGTTCAGTAAGGGAGTTTCACACTATTTTTGCTATGCATCAATCTTTGTCTCCTCCTTCGCTTTGTCTGCATTGGGTTCCACCTCTAGTTCATTCTGTTAAATTAAATTGTGATGCTAGTTGTTTTGCTCCTTCTGGCTATGCTGGTTTTGGTTGTATCATTCGCAATTCTGATGGATGTTGGTTGAAAGGTTGCACTGGGAAAGTCGAAGTGTGCAGTATTTTTTTTGCTGAATTGTATGCAATTTGGAGAGGTTTACTTCTTGCTTGAGAGAGTGGATTTCGTGAGGTTATTTGTGAAATAGACTGCTTAGAAGCTCTTTTCTTGGTAAACCAAAGAATGCTTGGTAAGAATATTCCGGAATGGGATTTGACAAAGCATATACAGGAGGTTATGAATTGGAATTGGAGAGTCTCTGTTCTTTTAATTCAGAGGAATGCAAATAGTGTTGCAGATTGTATGGCTAAAATAGCTGCTTCTGGCGCGGACATTTACTCGAATTGGAGCCAACCATGGAGTGAGCTTCAACATTTAATAGATTTAGATATGAATCTAGCCAATTAATTTGGCTTTGTCTCTATTTTTTTTTTCTCTTTCTTTTCTATTTAGTCACAAAAAAAATAATATCTTAATCCAAATTCTTTCTAAATTTCTATATAAATGAATTTAAAAAATAAAAACAATAATATTCTTATCGATAAAAATATTTTTAAATAATTTAAAAATACAACAAAAATAATTAATAAATATTATATTTTTTATAAATAATTAAAAAATTTTATATTTAACAAACAACTTATATTTGATCTGAATTTTTTATCAACATTTGAATATATATATATAAAAGGTACATACAAAAATTTAGAACAAAATTTGATGTTTATATTTTTTATTTTTCTAAACAATTTAGTCATTTAAAATAATTTTTTTTAAAATTATTTAACATAAAATTATCAAATTTTTAAAATAAAAAGATTTTATTTTTCTAATAATATTTGTAAAAAATACATCAAAATACAGTCTCTAATTTTTTTTATAATATATATCCAATAGCTATTTTTTGTCATATTTTTTAATTTTTTGAAAATTAATTCATAATTGTTAGTATTTTTTGAAATTATTTTTGTTAATAAAATGAATTTTTGAATATTATTTAGTAACTTACTCGTATATCTAAGTAGCAACTAATTATCACACGAGAATAATGGATTTTTTTTTTAATTTTTTTTATAAGGCGGCTCTACCTTAATAATTTTGCTCGGTGCTAAAACCTTAAAAAAGTCTAGAGATTCATAGATTTAGATTAATCTATGTATTGATTTGTCGTCCCATCCACAAAACAAACTATACACTGTATTTAAAATTTTAAATACGTGTTATATTCTTCTAAATCTGTTATCCCTTAACTTCCACGCCAACTTTTTTTTTTAAATACTATTTCAGATCAAATAAAATAAACCCCACCAATTCATCCATGGTAAAATCTGATCTTCTTTCATAAATCTACTTTTTTTTAAAATATATATTGTATTTTATTAGCTTGGCTACAATTTAAAATATAGTAGTAAACTTATTATATATATAAAAGTATATTTTTTCTTCTATGGTATATCTAATCTGGTCAATGAACTACTATATACATAAATACGAAATTCAAATTTCTCTATAGTAGTAAATTAGGCGACAGATTGTTGATACATAAAATTAGTGAGGGATCTGTTATTATAAAATATTTTATATAATTATCTAATTATATTTATTTTTTGAATAATTATTTGTGTAATTAATATAAAGTATAATTTTTAATAATATATTATTACGTAAATAAATATATACATAAAATTATTTTATATTGACAGTATGTATATTAAAATTAAAAAATTTAATAGTTATTTATTTTATATTTTTTAAATTTTTGTTATGGTCTAAAATAAGCCATGACAGGCCTTCAGAAAAAATAGTTTCGTAATAAATCTAACAGACTCAAATATAAGTTGAATAAGAAAATTACAAATATTTTACAAGTTCTAAAATAAATACTTATACATTTTTAACAAAAATTAAAATAATTAAAAATGGTTAGATTCTGCCTGTGACATATGGAGCATATAAAATCTAATAACTCGACAAAGAATAGGTACTCATTACAGATCGTTACTCTTAAATAGAAAGTCTCACATAGTCAAGTATTTGTTTCTGAAAATATTTTTAGAAAAAACGGAGTGAATTTTGTAACTCAATGACTAGACAATACATCTATAATCGACATGAGACCATATAAACATTATTATCAAAGTAATTTTAAATACAAAAAAATAGTAGTTTATTCTAATAAGTGAATCAATAAGGGAGTTTTCATATAGAAATCAAATCAAAAGTTTACACTTGGGTGGTTCCACCTCTATGGATAGCCCTTTCCTTTTGTGTGTCATTCTAACAGAATAACAGATCTAACGTGCAGTCTACACGTTAGGTTAGCAACACCCCTGCTAGGTGGAGTCTGAGTTAGATGAGTCTAAGTTAACGTCATAACTGCCGTTAACTACGGTTTTCTAATATGAGCCTCCTATATCAATTCAAAACATATAATTTCAAATATAACAAATCTTTGATCTTTCAAATATATAAGGTATCAAATCAAATCAAATCAGATAATCATTTCTCATTAGAAATTTGTTCCAATCATACTTTTTCAATCAAAAAATTTTTCAAATATATTTCACAATTTTAAAATAAATGAGTACCAACAAATATTTTAATACTTCAAAAACAGAAATTCAAGTAAAATCCAATATTTTGGAATAATAAAAAACTTCATCAAAAATATATGGTCTCATGTATAATTCCTAAAATATAAACTTCACAAAAACGAATTATTCAATTCTAATAAATTAATTATTCTAATCAATTTAAATCGTTCAAGGCAAATATAGTGAGTATAATTCAAAGATCATAATAGATATATGTCAAAATAATTATAGATGTACAATCAAACAATTATAAATGTAAAGTCAACTCACAACTTAGTTTCAAGGGACCGAAGATACCGAACCCGGAGTGCCAAAATCTAAGGTGAGGAGGATTGAAGTAGAATTGAACGAATGAGCGCAGAATTTGGATTGGGGCAGCGACAAGGTGGAGCTGACGATAGTTCGGGTTAGTGACATAAACGATTAAGCTCCAGCGGCACCAACAGCTCCAATAGCAACCAATGTTCACCTGAATAGCAACGGCGACGGTAATACGTGAGTAGCCCTATGCGTACGCGTAAAGGGTCAGCATGCATGTCCACACGTACGCATGACCTACGCGTGCGCGTGACATGACGTACTCACCTACGCGTACGCATGGCCCCTTTTTCAGCAAACATGATTTTTCTGAGTTTTAAATTCTATTTCAAACTTCTAAACTTCTATTTTTATTCCTTTAGTCATAAATAATAGTATTAAACCTGATAATCAGATGAAGTTAGGAAATAGGGATAACTTGGAAGTGAAGTAAAGCTGAAAAGTGATGAATTGATTATGAAATATTACGGATATTCATGTATGATATTTGGCTTGAATAATCAAATGATCTGAGATACGAGATTCTCTAGGTAAAGTACTGTGGCTTGCTACCACGTGTACCAAGTTGAAAACTCAATACTCTGTTGACCCTACGACGTAAGAGTGACCAGGCACTTATAAATTCTTGGGAATGGTACCCCCATCGATCGATTTGAATATATATATATATATATATATATATATATATATATATATATATATATATATATATATATATATAAAAGAAAAAGCTATACATAGACTCATGGGGATGCGCGTCGGGGGACAGTCCAAGGGTTTAGCAAATCGGACTTGTCGGACTGGCTTGATAACCGACAGATGAGACTCATCAGCCATAGGACAGGCATGCATCATGTGCATACTACTTGAATTAATTGTTTGTGCATTAATTGGGTGTGCCTAAGTGTACTTGCCATGTTAAATGTATATTTGTTACTTGTAGTACTTGTAATCTTCTTATACTTGCCTTTATCTGTTTATTTGTCTGTGAAATGCTGACGGAGATGGAGGTATGGAAGAATGGCGGTATGGGACTTAGATTTAATATTAAGTTAAGTTAGGCTCAGATACTCTTAGAAAACTACCTTTTATGGTTTCTGTTTAATACCTTAAGCTTTATAATATGAGTGTCGGCGTTCTAGGATTGCCTCTGACATTCTCAAGACCTTATATCTTATATGTGTGGCACCTTTACCATGCTGAGGATCTCTGGTTCTCACCCCATACTATGTTGTTGTTTTTTTCAGATGCAGGTCGGGAGGCACCTCATTAGGCGTCTGGACTTTTGAAACGAAGTGGTTGTCAGATTATTTTTGTTGTATAGTCATATATGTACTTAGTTTTCTCTCCGCATAACTTGCTCCTTTTGATCCTCTTAGAGGTTTATGGAGAGACATGATTTTGTTTATGTAAATTTGGGTTTTGGATATGTATATATACGTGTATATATTCTCCGGCCAGTCTTGACTTCGCGGGTTGAGTTAGGAGCTTGTTACTTTGTATCTTTGGCCCTCTGTTCCTGTTTTTGTTACCTTATACTTAACAGCCATAGCTTTCTTGGTATGCAAGATAACTCGTTTCTTGAGCGTTGCGCTTTTATTTCGCGATTTTTATTTCATCTGTTCTTCAAGGCTCCTAGTATATTATAATCTTTCTGCTATTATATGTACACATTTTATTTTAGAGGTCGTAATACTAGGGGTGTTCGCGGATCGGATCGGATCGGATATGGCCAGAATTTCGATCCGATCCGCACTACAATCATCGGATCGGATTGGATCCAATATCCGCAGTTTTTAAGGTTGGATCCGATCCGATCCGATCCGCACATTTGCGGATCGGATCGGATATCAGATATATCCGCAAAACACAAAAATATTTTTAAAAGGTTATTTTTATTAAAAAAATATCAATAAAATTTATTTTTTCTATTCTTTTAAATATGTTTACTCTTAAAATAATATTAAACATACTTTTCTTGAATAATAAATTAAAATAATTTAACATATATGATAATTATTAGTTAAAATAAAACATAAAAAGAATATTTTACTTATTTATTTCTTTATTTTTGCGGATACGCGGATATGCGGATACCAACACAAAATCCGCAATCCGATCCGATTAGTGTGTGGATCCGATCCGATCCGAAAGCCTTGCGGATCGGATTCATATCCGCAATTTTTGGATCGGATTCGGATAAACACTGCGGATATGCGGATCGAATCCGATCCATGGACACCCCTACGTAATACCACACCACCTCTATTTTACAGCTTAAGCATAAAGCTCAGTGTGGTAGGGTGTTACACACCACCTTTATAAGCAAGAAACAATGTCAAGGAAAGGAAAATCGAACCTTGAAAATAAACTAATAATTAATAAAAGAAAATCAAATGCATCCTTATTCCAATCAATGCAATAATGGATCTAAAAGCAGCATCACCCCTCAATTGATCTTAACCATCATCTTACTCTACATTCCATATTCTTCCAACCTTCTCCTCTTTAACAACAATGACCAACAAAATTGCCTCCTATTACTACCACCACCGCCACCACCACCAGACTCGATGACTCTGCAACACAAAAAATTCTCTAAATTAGTATTGACAACAACACATCCATAACCACATTAATCGAAGAAGAAGCTTCCAATGAGAATAAAAAGAAACAACAAAAATCTTCCAATGACAAAAAAAAAAAAAGAAGACGAAGAAGAAACGATTACATTGTTAGAAGAAGAAGTGGAAAATAACTACCTCGTGGTGGTTCAGTTAATTCCGGAACAAACGGCACAATCAACCGAAATAGAATTAAAACACATTGTTTTTAGAATTGTCGCATCATCTAACTTGTGGGAACAAAGAAAAGAATACATCAAGATATGGTGGAGACCAAAAGAAACTAGAGGTGTTGTTTGGTTGGATCAGAAAGTAACAATAACAAAAAAACGAAGGATTACCGGAGATTAGAATATCTTTTAGATTAGTGCCAAAATGAACAACATCAACGGGGAGGAGAGGAGTGGAGACAAAGAATAAAGATTAACATTTAGGAGTTAGGGTTTATAAGTGAGAATTGGATCAATTTGAGTGTTTTAATCAAATTTAGGATACCAATTTGAGTTAAATTCATTATGTGTCCATATTAGCGTGCAATTAAGTGCCAACTTGGCATTTAGCTTTATACCTTAGCGTCGTTAAAACATCTGGTAACTTTTAGACTAATGGAGATTCACGATTCTGAGAATAAAAAACTTATTTGATCATTTTAAAAAATAAAAGACTAATCTAAAACAAATTAAAAATTTTAAGGACTATTTTAAACATTACCTTCTTTTTTATTAGTACGTACATTTATTTATTCATTCCTTTATATATTCTGGTTTCAACAGACCAGTTGTATATAATATATTAGCAATAATAAAGTATAACCAATTCATCAAAATAATAATACTTATTAGTTGTATTATTTGAATAAGTAGTAGTAGTTAAATGAGATGGTTGATGAGTTACTGATTTGTTTATTTGTTTTGCTATCGATATCTAGATATTAAAAAATATTTTAAATATATTAAAAATTAATCAATATATATATATATATATATATATATATATATATATATATATATATATATATATATATTAATTTGCATATTTTTGTAAGACAAAAATATTTAAATTTGTTACAATAGAATAATTAAATTTATTTAAATTAATATGATTTAAAAATTTTATGAAATATTAAATATATTTTTATATTTACTGATTGATTGGTTCCTGACTTTTGGACATTAACATGATTACTAAATCTTATTATTAGAAATCTCATTTATCAAACTTCATACTACCTCTCTCATAACAATTTTCTTACTTCCTTTTTTGATTCCATGAAGTTGAAACTACCAAAAGATAAACGAACTTGTTTAGTATATTTACTACTCAATCAATTGGATGTTAATTTGTGGTTAATTAATGATGTATAAACAAATAGGTAAATAAAGTTAATAATTAATTCAATTTTGTGTACTCATTGCAACTTGGGGTGTAGTAGTTCATAGTGGAACACTCTGTGTTTCAAGTTTCAACACTTCACTTCACTTAACACAACTTCTTTCTAGTAACTTAATGTGTCTCTGAAAATGACTTATAGAGATCATTAATTTTCTGATTCCTTTAATTTTGAATTTTGATCACTTAATTTTGATTTTAATGACTTTCTTTTCATTTTGAGTTTTTTCGTACAAGTGTTCGTATGACTACTTTCAGGTTTTATACTCATTCCATTAGTTATTACTGTTGCTGGTATTTTCAACTGTGTATTCTTGTTTTTTGTGTTTTTTATTTTTTATTCTTTTAAAAAATTATATACACCCTATAAATTAGTTATCAAATTATTTATGAGAAATTTTGGGGAATCAACATTTTTTTGTATTTTTTACTATTATTTGACCAATACAAACACTAAATTATTATTTTATTAATTTATGGATATAAATTCTAAAAAATATAAATATAAATTATATTGATTTATGGGTGTAAAATATATTAATTTATGTGTACAAAATTTTAATAAATATTAGTGTAAATTATATATTTTTTGTGTGTAAAATATCTATAAATATGAATGTAAATTATTATTAATTAAGTGCTGACAAAAAATAATAATATTTGCTGATTATGTAACATTATTTATTATTTATTATATATTTGTGTATAAATATATTTATTATTTAATTTATTTTTAAATTTTATTTTATATCTTAAACAAGTGATTTGGTGGCTTATTTTACACCATCTCCAATTAAGACTAATACTGCTGAGTCAGGACCTACCTAGCACTAGAATCTGTTAGTTATGTAAATCCCTCTTTTGGTAGCGTATGGAATCTTTTCAAATTGAAGTTAGAATTGATTTGATTTATAATTAATTATTTTTTTGGAATTAAAAAATAAGAATTTGATTGGTTTAGAAATTTTATGGATTTTTCTATTTGTTATTCCAAATTCTCTCCCTTTTTTAATAAGATTTAGTTATAATTAAATTGATTTGAGATTAACAAATAAAAAGGACCCATTTTTTATTTTATTTTTTTTGGCAAATCATAAAAAAATGTATTTAGATTATTTTGTTGTTGACAAAAATATTTTAAATTTTGTTATCGACAAAAATACTCTCAAATTATTTTAAAATGCGACAAAAATACACCCTCGTGAACTAAAATGTTATATGTTGATAATAAAAAATAATAACGTGACAAATAGAAATTTTTATGTAACAAGATTTTAATATTAACAAGTAGACCATGTTATGTTTTTTTGTTAATAAAACAGGTCTCTGATTACGATGAATATTTTGGTACATTTTTAAATTATTTAAAAAAATTTTGTCAATAACAAAATTTAGAACATTTTTATTTGCGCCAAAATATTTAGAAGATATTTTTTGTGGGTTTTTTTTTTTTTTAATTACACACGCAATTTGCTCTTTAGAGGGAGGTGGTGGTGGACCTTAAACACAAAATATAACCTTTGGTAAAAATATGATTTTATTTATATCCTCTAGTAACAATATGTTTAAAGTACACCTACTTAGTTAAAAAAAAATGGATTCATATCACTAAATATCTTTTATATAATGCTCGTTATTTTTTTTTTAACTTTTTGGAGATTCTACTTTAGTCATTTAGAGTTTAATTTTAATATATTAATAATATAAAATATTTAATATAATATTTAATTATATTCGTTTTTTTATGATTTTATCTATATAATAAACAACCAATTTAAATTAGTCGAATTATCAGCTCGTTTATTTGTTTAAACAAATATTGTGAGTTCTAAAATTTAATTCTTACCATTGATCTTGTTTTACAATAACCGTGCCAAAATAATTAAGTAAAGTTAATAGTGCATGCTACTTAAGTAGAACACCACTAATGCTAATTCTAATTTTAATTTTATTTTAAATTTTATAAGAATATTTGGGAGCTTATATCTCATAAATAGTAATTTAAAAATAAAATTTATTTTTTTAATACTTAATTTTAATTTATTTAAAATTTTATATTATTTTTAATTATTTTATCAATATAATTATACTAATTTTATTTCATAAATCAATTTTGATGCAGATTTATTTTAACTCTAAATTAATTTATTCCATCGGAGATGGTCTAACGTTTTTGTTTCAATATTTAAAGTAAAAAGAATGTAGACATGCATACATATCACTAAAAGCTAATTAGTAGTATAGCCATAAATATTTTGAAATCAAAGAAAGATTACATATAATGTTGACTTCCTTGCTAATGTTAACATAAGCATAAAGTCTAATTAAGGATTTTGATTGTTGAATGACAATGAATATCTAGGTAATTATTTAAAACGGATTTAGATGTCTATTGCTACTACTATAGCTGTAACCTATAGTTTGATGCTATACATATATATTCTTAAATTGAAAACGGTGATCAAACTTTAGTTTATAATTAATAAAGTTATTACAAAGGAATAAACCATTATTTTTACGTATAAAAGTTTTTAATGTTGATAAAATGATTTATAAATTGAATAAAATTAATTTATTTATCTTTCGTAAGAAAAAATTAATTTCATTTATGAATAATTTATTATTAATCTAAATTTGTATAGACTAAAATAATAATTTTCTTTTGTTTTTAACCTAACTAGTTCTGTTTTTTCTCGTGAAACATATAATTATTATATGGGATATAGTAATACAAACACAATATATCGATGTGAATATGAAAACAATATTTAGAAATTAGAATGATAAAAGAGGATGCAATTTTAGTGATCTGTTAAATTAGTAAAAACTTATTGATAAGAAGCAAATTTTAATTTCAAGCTAAATAGAGGAATAGTACTCTATTATTAATATCCTCAATTAATGTATACTCAATGAAAAGTACTTATTATTATTTTATTAATTATTTGTGGTTTATTATAAAATTTTACTTATCAGAATATAGAAAAATGTAAAATAATAAAACATAATTAAAAATATTAAATGAAAAACTAGATAAGGTGTCAATACTAGATGTTCGGCTGGTAAGGCTCACTACTAAAAATTTTTATTGGTAGCCGAATATGATATTAACCCACAAAATTTCAAGATGAAAGTTGTGTTATACCAGATCAGAGGATGGCATATTCTGCCTACTGTGGAATTTTAATTTTAAGGTAGAGAAGTAATTTAATATTTCGATACATTATTATTATTGTTACAAAATAAAATATTTTATACTATTAATGTCATGCATGTGATGACTTTAGAATAGTTATTGTGCGAAAAAAAAAAACGCTTTTATTAATAACGTGATACTAAATAGTTACATAATAATTACTTTGAAAAGAATAATTATTTCAGTAGTCATTAATCAATTTGAAATTTGGGAAGGCAAAGCAATTGCAACACTTTAGAAATTACTGTCACTATAACTTGTTATACATGACAAAAACAATACTGTCTCATAATTTTAGAATATATTAAATATATATTTATTTTCTAAAAAATATATTATTGCAAATAATTTTTAAAAAACTGTACTAATAATTATGGTTTAGAAATATTTAATTTTTTTCAGGTGCTTATTTTGTGGAGTTTAATTATTTTTTGTCTATTTCCCATGAAAGCTAGAAGTGGTTGTGGGTTAGATTGATTGGTACACCACTTCACCATTTATGTTTGACCTTCCTTGGCACCACCATCAATCTTTCTTTATTTTATAATATATATACTAATTATTAAATTATTAATAGTATTGTTTCATTCAATTTTTCTTTTCTCTTTCTCGTAGCTTAATATATATGCAAACCTTTCTTGGAGTCCTTGGTTGTATTGACCATTTCTACAATCTTATGTGGCTAACCAAAGTGCACACGCATTTTAATTTGATATATTTAATTTAATTATTAGGACTCAATGAAAAAGTCCAAAAAATAAAATTACAAATTAAATCTTATTGTTCTGTTAAGAGCCTATCTTGCTTAGGTTCTAGAAGCTGTCCTTGATGCTCCATAAGAATTTTATTTAAAAAAAAAAAGTCTCTTTGTCTTCTTGTTTATTGTTTGATTTTGACATCTTAACAACAATAATATCCAGAAGGGCTTTACCAACCAAGCATATGAAAATATTGAATTATTAGATAACCATAATAAAATCCTTGAGAATCCCACAAAAACACATTTCCCTTTTATTATAAATATTTTGAGTGGAAAAATATTTCACATAAACAGCTAATTATATGTTGATATTTGATATGTTATTAGGGGTATTAGTAGATTAGATCTAAACAAATTAAATTAAAAAAATTATAGAGAATAAAATTTTAATGAATTAATATTAGTCAATTTTTTTATTATAATTTGTTTAACTTTTATTTTTTAGAGAATTTAGAGTTTAGATTTAGAATTTAAGATAAAACTATAACTTCAAAAATTAGTTAATATTAACTGAAAAAGTTGATTCCCTAATTAAACTCTAAATCGAATTCAAATTCATTACCGAATATGTTCTTAAACTACAAATTCGATTCGATAATAACACATGAAAAGCTTGTTTGGGTGAGCTTCTAAGAAAATATATTTTTTTGAGTTATTTTTTAAAAAAGATTTTATGAAAAAGTAAACGTAATTTTATGTTTGGATATCTCATGCAAAAAGATTTTTTATCTATTAATTATGTTTGGATATAACAATATAAAAATACTTTTTTGTTTATTTATTACATAAAAAATATCTTTTTTTTAAAGAAAAAAGATCTTTTAAAAAAATGTAAATTACAACTTATCAAAAAAGATGTTTTTTTTTTTTATTTTTCTAGTGCTTTTATTTTTACTACTAGAAATTTGCCAAACACGCTAAAAAATAAAAAAAGATATTTTTTCATTAAATTTTTTTTTATCAAAATAATGGCACCTAAACAATTACGAAATATTATTAATAAAAATAAGTTATATATGTGGCCTAAATGATCATGTAAAAGTAAAAATTGAATCAAAATAATGATATAAAACTTTTAACCCTCCTGAATATAACAAAATTAAACTCTTATGGCACTGTAGCAAGGATTAAATTAAAACCTTGGATGTATGCAACGACATATATTTGATAATTGGTAATGGTTTAGCACTTATTACTTGAATTTTGTCAAAATCTCTTCATATTGTTTGTGCTTTCTTCCCAAGGAATAATGTGCATCAAACTTGTAAAATAATTTAATTTAATTTAATTTTTTTAAAAAGTGGACGGCAAGGGATGCAAGACATAGATATACGTATACATATACATATACATATACATATACAGATACCATTATATGATAAATATGATCATACAAATGTATGGAAGTTAGGGGATGAAAGATTTTGTGTAACATTGAAGTCAACAGGGTAGGCAAGTTACTTGCCCTTTAATTAATTGTAACATATATAGAAAATGTGTCACTTAAAAATCAAAATTAATTAAAAAAAATGATTATTAATAATTCATGCCTAAAGTGTAATGAACTCATAGCATCCATCCACATCCTCTATCTAATAAGAAGTCAAGGAATCTCGCTACTACAATTTTAATTTCCAATAATAATCTTGTTAATTATTGTAAGGTAGTAGGTGAATGTGTATATACTATATAAATTTCTCAGCCTTCACTTATTTTTTATATTCAATGGTCATCAATCATATCCCAACTTCTATCTATGTCCTGTTCCTAATTCAAAAGAAGAGGTAGTAGTTGTTAACAATTATTTGATACATTACATTGCAAGGTTTTTGTTTTAGTATGAGTAGTAGTACTAAGAAGACAACATGGAAATCTATGATGTTGATCCTAAGTTGTTGCAATTGCAAGAGTGAATGCAATTTGGAAATGGAGGAAGAAGAAGAATCAGAGAAGAAAAAATTGAAACAAGGTTCATTCCAGAGGCTATGTTTATCAGATGTAAGCAATTCAAGTTCATCACAAGCAATTGAAGATCTTTCAGTGTCACTAGCTGGATCAAAGCTTTATGCATTCACACTTGAGGAGTTAAGAGAAGCAACAAACAATTTCTCATGGAGTAACATGCTTGGTGAAGGTGGTTTTGGTCCTGTTTACAAAGGCTTCTTTGATGATAAACTTAGGCATGATTTGAAGCCTCAAACTGTTGCTGTTAAAAGATTGGACTTAGAAGGCTTGCAAGGTCATAGGGAGTGGCTGGTAATTTTTATTTTTTCAGATTACCCCATTTTTTAATAATATTTGATAATATCCTTATCACCCCATTTCTTTATTAGTCCCACATAATAAACTTATGATTATGGTTTTTATGGTAATTTATGATCAAGTAGGACTAGGCTTAAGTACTAAGAAGAAGCTGTTATTTTTACTAACTTGGAACATTTTATTTTTTCTAGGCAGAGATTATATTTCTGGGGCAGTTAAGACATCCACATCTTGTTAAGTTAATTGGTTATTGTTATGAGGATGAGAACAGGCTTTTGGTGTATGAATACATGCCAAGAGGAAGCTTGGAGAATCAACTCTTCAGAAGTATGTATTTTTTTTATTTCTTCTAATTTTTCTCAATATTATTATAGATGATACAAATTATTTTTATTCATTGGATTTATACTCCTTAATTAATAATTATATGAATTTAATTTTGAAGCACTCTAGTGTAAAATAGCCTTACACGTGTTTATAATTACATAATGTAACATCAACAAAATAACTACTCAAAATTAAACTCTAATTATATATCAAGCACACACAATTTTCCAAATTCTATTTGTTTTCTTTGGGTTCTGATGAAAAGTAGCAATGATATTGATAAAACATGATAATAACTTACCATAAAGAAAGTATTAAGGCCTGTGATTAAAAAAGCAGGGTACTCTGCTGCCATGCCATGGTCAACAAGGATGAAAATTGCATTAGGAGCAGCAAAGGGATTGGCCTTCCTTCATGGAGCAGATAAACCTGTAATATATAGGGATTTCAAAGCTTCAAATATCTTACTAGACTCAGTAAGTTCTATATAATCTGCTATTTTCACACCTTCTTAAGGATCATCTTATGTTATGTTACATCTCCAAATATAGGATTTTACGGCGAAACTGTCGGATTTCGGTCTGGCTAAGGATGGACCTGAAGGGGAAGACACACATGTAACAACAAGAATCATGGGAACACATGGCTATGCTGCTCCTGAATACATCATGACAGGTATATTGTTAATGTCTAAAATGTAAAAGGGTATATTTAGTATGTCAACAAGCCTTAGTATGCATCTTAAATTCAGGATGAACCAAATCATCCTGTCAGTTCTCCTATCAGCTTAAGATTTTGGGATGAGTGGTTTCATGACACGTCCATTTGAAAATATTTGAAGCTAAAATCAAAGTATGATGATTTTCAGGTCACCTTACAACCAAGAGTGATGTGTATAGCTATGGAGTTGTTCTATTGGAACTAATAACAGGAAAAAGGGTAGTGGACAAGTCCCTCACAAACAGAGGAAAAAGCTTGGTGGGGTGGGCAAGGCCTATGTTAAGAGACTCAAAGAAATTGAAGCAAATCATAGATAAAAAATTGGAAGGTCAATTCCCCATGAAAGGTGCCATGAAGGTTGCTTCTTTGGCTTATAGATGCCTATGTCACCATCCAAATCCAAGGCCTACTATGAGTGATGTTGTCAAGACATTGGAGCCACTCCAAGACTTTGATGATATTTTCTTGCGGCCATTTGTGTATGTTGCCACTAATCAAAATGGTAACATAGATACAAGGTAGCATGGTATAGATAACATAGAAGAAGAACAGGTTCAAGAAAATTAAATTCTGAATATATGTATAAAGGTTCTACACTTGTTATTGATTTTGACAATTATAATTGTTGATATAGTCAAATATTCAAAGTAAACTACAGTAACACATTGTTGAATGTGAGGGTCTAAAATATACAATAAAATTTTGACCCTTACACTCAATGATATGTTATTAAATCACGAAGTAAGTTTGACTGTATTAATTATTCTATGGTATGTCATTCATGAATACAAGTGTAGAATGTTTTATACACATTGTATGAAAACTTATAAGATGTAACATATAGCAAAAAGTAAATTATTAAAAAAAAAAACCAAACAAAAGAAAGAAGAAAGAAAATGATGTGTTTATTTATTATTTGATTTTGTAAAGGACAGTTTGGTCTCAACAATTTGGGAGCGGCAGCAAGTGAATTTTGTTACTGTCTAAGGTGGAATTAGTACTACAAAACACTCTATACTATACCATAAAAATTGTAGTAATAACATTGGAAACCAAGTTGTCATTAAGTGGCAATTGAGGTTCAAAGGTTTGGTTATGTATACAACAAGCAAGCACTTGAAGGAAGTTTTGTTCATACTTCTACTAATTACTTACTATCAGTTTGACAATTTTAAGGTTATTACATCATTACATTATACATGAAGTTTGTATGTTTATAATGGCAAATTCTAAGATATTTTATAGGATGGCCATCCAACCACTCATCAAAGAAACTCTGTATCTCTTCACTATTTTCACTCTCTACCATAACATGCATTTTTTATAATTATACCATCATTTTGATGAATGAAGAATGGGCACAAATAGGGTTAGAAGTGGGCTAAGTTGAGTCGAGTTAAACCAAGCTCAAGTTCGGCTCATAAAAATTGAGCTTGGCTCACGGCTCAACTCATTAACAATTGAGCTTATTTCTTAAACTCAAGTTCAGCTTACCGAAAGTGTAAAATCCCTATATTACCCTTCTCTTTTTTTTTTCCAAACCAAATTCTAACCCTAACTTTGACATAGCACACTCCCTCACACACTCACCAAAACCCTAGCCACCCTTACCCCTTCCAACAGCAGAACAAAAGAACAGAAAGGGAAAAGAGAAGAGGGGGAGAACCGGAGAGGGAAGAGAAGAGGAAGGAAGGGAGGTGGCGCCGGTGGGCGTCACTGCCACCGTCGCCGCCGTGGTGTCATCGCGAGGAAGGCCAGAATCGAGGGAGAGAGAGAGCCGCGCAAGGAGAAGGAGGCGTCACCGTCTCGTGTCGTCGTCGTCACCGTTGAGGTCTTCATCGTTGCCGTCCATGGAGGTTTGCAAACAGAGAGAAGACGCGCCATTCTACCCAGAGCCGCCACGGGAAGGGTCGTCGCCGTCAAGCCCAGCCACCATCGCGGCCGTTCGTGCCTCCGTTTCGCGCCGCCAGATCTGTCGCCGGGAGAGAAACAGAACGCGCGTGGAGAGGGAAGTGGTCGCAGGGAGGTTCTGCCGCCGTTGGAACTCCGCTGCTGCTGCTGCTATGGCCGCCGCGCCTCTGCCGCCAAGAAACGCCAAGGAGGGACGTCTGCTGCTGCGTTGTTCCTGTCGTCGTTTGGATGTACCTGAACCAAGTCGTCGTTGCCACCGGAGCTGAACCATTATCCTGGTCCAGCCTTTTTCCTTGATTCTACTCTAGCTTTCATGTCCTATTATGCCACCATTTAATCTGTCTTGTCCTTGTTTTAATTCGATTTTAGTTTTGCCTGTTTTAGATTTCCGAGACTATCGCCAGCTCTATTTTGTCGCTACTCCGGTCCAAATTCTGTGCTCATTCATTTTATTCCACTTCAATCCTCCTTATCTTGAATTCGACACTCTGGGTTTTGTCTCTTCGGTCCGTTAGGACCATGCTGTGAGTAGGCTTTACATTTATGATCGTTAAGCTTTTGGTTTATGCTATTATGAGTTTTTAATTATATTTATAAAACTGTTATTGAAGAACTTTGATTTGATTAGAATAATTGATTTATTATAGCTGAATAATTATTTTTATGAAATTCATACTTTAGAGATTTACATGAGACTATATATATATATATGTTTGGTAAAGCCTTATATTATTTTAAAATATTGATTTTATTCGAATATATACTTTTGAAACATTAAAGTATTTGTTGGTACTCACTTTAAAATTATGAAATATGTTTTTATGATTGAGAAAGTATGATTTGAAAAGATTTCTGATAAAAAAATATTATCTGATTGATTTGATTCGATACCTTATATATTTGAGAGATTGAAGATTCATTGTATTTGAAACTATATGTTTTGAATTGGTTTGGGAGGCTCGTATTAGAAAACCGTAGTTAACGGCGGTTATGACGTTAACTTAGATGCATCTGACTCAGACTCCAGCTAGCAGGGGTGTTGCTAGCCTAACGTGTAGGCCACACGTTAGATCTGTTATTCTGTTAGGACACACAAGAGGAAAGGGCTACCCATAGAGGTGGAGCCGCCCATGTGTGGACTTTTGATTTGATCTCTGTATGAGAACTCCCTTATTGATTCACTTATTATTATCAACTGCTATTTTCTAATTTAAATTACTTTGATAATAATGTTTATATGGTCTCATGTGGATTATAGATGTATTGTCTAGTCACTGGGTTGCAAAACTCACCCCTTTTTTCTAAAAATATTTTTCAGGAACAAATACTTGACTATGTGAGATTTTCTAAGCAAGAGTCACGATCTGCAATGAGTATCTATTTTTGTCGAGTTCCTAGATGTATATGCTCCATATGTCACAGGCAGGATCCCTCCATATTTATTTATTTTATCTTTTATTAAAAATATGTAATTATTCATTTTAGAAACTGTAATTTTCTATTTCAAATATTTGTTATTTTTTTTATTCAATTTATTCGTTGAGTCAGTTAGGCTTGCTAGGGATTATTTTCCTGAGCGCCGGTCATGGCTCGTTTTGGGCCATGACAAAGTGGTATCAGAGCTTAGGTTTAATCTGTGTAATATGGAGCAAGTGTCCTATGGTAGGATCACAATTGTATAAATAGAAGCGCGCCTATTTGTACAAATTGTGGCACTATCAAAGGCCTATAGGAATGTCCTCTTTGTCCTCTATGTCATTGTTGTCTTCTGATTATTGTGATCATCTGTCCTCTGCCTCTTCTTACTACTCTTGTCCTTTTGTACCCAATCTTGCCCTATCCTTTGCTAGATTTTCTCGAACGTGTTCTTGCAATAGTTTCAGTTTCGGTTCCGGTTCGCGATTCCTGCCTTGTAGCTAGTTCTAATCTTTTCCCTTTTTGTGAATGCATCCTTTAATCTTTTTCGTTTTTTGTTGTTCTCTATGATTCCTGATGTCAATATTTCATGAAATACTTAGAAGATCCGATTGGTGTTTGCTGTGAATTACTATCTAATTCCTTTATAGAGCTGTATTTGAAATTTTGGATTGCATGAATTCATTGAGTTACTAAACGAGATGCCTTGTTTTGGACTTGATAAGCGATATCTGAATTTTTATTTTTATGTTGATAATCTTTGAAGTTATGACTAAATTTTGAGTTGCTTGTGATCCTTTCTTTCAAATCAATAATTTAAAAAAAAAAATTGTTATTCAGTTGCTCAAGGAGAAGAATTATGCGATAAACATATGAATGAAGTGTTATTGTTGTTTGTTAGATTAATGATTTTCTCTATTTAGGTGTAGTGAATTATTTGGGTGATTAATTGGCTGGATTGAAATATTTTTCAATTTAGAAGTTTGGTTGAGTTTTTTTTTAAATTTGCTGATTTGGTTCTATTATGGTACTATGTTGTCAAATATGATTTTTCTGTTATGGAACTATTTTTCTGATTGTTCAGGTGATATCTAGATTATGAACGCTTGCTTTTTGTTGGTAATTAGATAATGAATTTTGCTCTTGGCTAAGATATAAAACTTGAGAATTCTCTCAATCTTAGTTTTTTTAGAGTTTTCCTGCTCTTAACTAGTTTTTATTCTCAAAAGTTTAGAGAGATTAATTTTCTTGATTTGTAGTGCCTTGTGAAATTGGGATTATAGATCTTGAATATTGAAAATAATTTTTATTGATTTTCAGCGAAAAAGACTAGATATCTAAATCCTCAAAGCTGAACAAAGTTTATATACAAGTTTTTTTTTTTCTTGTTATATTCTAATGATTATAAAGCATATGATGATTATCTTGAATATGTGTTAAATTGTAGCTTGCATGTGAGAGTTAGTTACTAATTTAGATAGTTCTTTGCTGATATATGTTGCTTGATTAGTGATTATTAACAAATAAGTAATCTGAGTTAATTGCTTTTGAGGGATGCATGAGGTTATTGGTTGCTGCTGTAAAGTAGTTTAATAATATGTAAGTGTTGCTGAATTAGTGATTGATGCGGTTGTAACTTGATGAATCTTGGTTGAAAATTGCTAAAATAGGTTAATAGTGAGCTAGGAGGTTTTCATATCTTATCTTATTCATAAAGTGTTTATGGTTTAAACTTGACCTTCATACTTATGCGATTATTTATTTAGTTATTTTTGTTATTATTCTTCCATGAATAAAGAGTGAAAGAACTAAATTCTAATTGCTCAACTTATACGTCATTGGCTTTATGATATAGTGATGGCTCTCGATTGGTTGATGCTATTTCCTTTAGATGTTTCGCTTTTAAGATATCAAGGAAGAATTTTTCCTTTTAAATTCATATGATTAGTATGGTAATGCTCACTTGAGAATTATTTGCTTGTACAATAAATACTATATTGAGTCATAAACTTCTATATGTTACATAAGTTTTATTTTATGATTATAAAATTATGTCGAAAATATTTTAAATTGCCAGCCCATCTATATTTGACACCTTGCACTGAAATTGTGGGCGATGGAGATTGAAAAATTTCTTGTTTGTAATGTATGAAAATTGGGGATGTCTATACTCTAAATAAATTGATGAATAAATTTTTGTACTGAGTTCTTTTTGAGTTTTTGGGTTTGATCTTGAGTTGTTCCATCATAGCTTGTTAACCTAGGAAATAATGGGTATGGATTGATCACAGTTTAATCTTGAAGATGTAAATTTATCATTTTTTTTTCTTTTCATGAGTTTCCTTTTTTTTAATTGGTTCATTTATTTTGGATTTTATCATACGTTGCATTTGGTTGTTTTGAATCTTTCCTTTATCTGTATGCTTTGATTGATTGTGTTTGAATATTTCGTTTTGTTTTGATTGTTAATGTTTAGAAATAAAAATTTTTAAGTGATACCATTTTTTATATATGCTAGCTTCTAATTTTGGATGCAACATCTATGTCCTTTTCCTAATTTACTCTCTCAATTATTTGCAATACTTTCATTATTTTTGGCCTTTTTAGAGTCTTGATGATGATGCTGATGAGGAATGGTTATAGAATAAGGAATATGGTGAAGCTTTTTCGGTGATTTCAACAATTACTTATGCCCTAAAGCCTCTTATGCTATGATGATATTGTTCTGCTGGACTTTGTTTTGTTTTGTTCGCTTTCTAGTTTTGTTGAAAGAAAAAAAAATCTATATTCTATCTAGCGTCGTCACATCTTGTGGTATGATTGTTTAGCATAGTGCATACGGAGAGCTAGAAATGATAACTTGCGAGAAATAGTTCTTCTAAACTCTTCGTTTCTTTTATTTAAGTAATGGTAATCGTTAAGTTTGGGAACGTTAGGTGTTCTTCTTGGGATGGTTTGTGTTGAAGTATGCGCTAAAATCGTGCCGCGTGATTTTATTTATCGTTCACTCCGCTATATTTCATATCAAGAGTTCCTTGTTTTAATCCTTGTTGAAATTGGAAATTTGATTATTTTGTTTCACGTCCTACATCTTATGCATATCTCGGTCTTATCGTCGTGCTTTTGGCTATCCCATAGATTCTCGACAACATAGGTGTTGACGTTGCATTCCTTTACGTGAACTATGTAACTCCTTGATGTAATCTGAACTTGCTTTACTATGATACATCATATCTTCTAATATTCTCCTCGAATTCTTGTTCCAGATCTTCTTTGAAAAAGTTATTGATTTGATTCTTTTCTTGCCTTATCGCGTCCCTAATCATCCACTTAAATCTTTTTGAAAAAAAAAAAAAAACACTGCCATTGACTTTGGTTATCTTCTTTTAGTGAACTTTGTACTTCTTTGATCCAACTTAAACTTGTTTTGACCTAATACACTATCTTTTCTTTTATTGTTTCTATCAAAAATTTTTTGATTCAGATTTTCTCGTTAAGATTCAATTGACTCTCTTTCTGGGACACTTCATTGTTTCTGTACATCATTATTTAATTGCAATCTTAAATATCCTTCCACGTTCGTGCGAACACCATCTGTGATGTTTGCTCTTCTCTTTCTAGGTTTCGAATCCTTTTGAGTAAACCCGTGCTTGTTTCAGTGTCACGTGCGATTCCCAGATAGCAAACGATACGTTAATTCATTAGGACATAGCTTATGGATGCTGAAGTTCGAAAACTTGTAATTCTAAGACATGATGTAAGACCGGGTGCTTCCGTATATATATACTACAGAACCAAGGAGAGTATGAAGTAAGAAGGTATTTTGAGGAGATTGACGAACGAAGTGAAGAGTGCTATGTACATCTGAGCTGTCAAGGAAATGTGAGTCGGTGAATGTCAACCGCATTTTTTTTAACAAAAACCTATCTTGTAACTTTTGCATCTCTTTATACTTCTTTCTCATGTTTGGTAAAGTGCTAAAACCAAATAAAGTCTTGCAGATTATATCAATTTTCGAGGGCGAAAATATTTTTAAGGAGGGTAGAATGTAAAATCCCTATATTACCCTTCTCTTTTTTTTTTCCAAACCAAATTCTAACCCTAACTTTGACATAGCACACTCCCTCACACACTCACCAAAACCCTAGCCACCCTTACCCCTTCCAACAGCAGAACAAAAGAACAGAAAGGGAAAAGAGAAGAGGGGGAGAACCGGAGAGGGAAGAGAAGAGGAAGGAAGGGAGGTGGCGCCGGTGGGCGTCACTGCCACCGTCGCCGCCGTGGTGTCATCGCGAGGAAGGCCAGAATCGAGGGAGAGAGAGAGCCGCGCAAGGAGAAGGAGGCGTCACCGTCTCGTGTCGCCGTCGTCACCGTTGAGGTCTTCATCGTTGCCGTCCATGGAGGTTTGCAAACAGAGGGAAGACGCGCCATTCTACCCAGAGCCGCCACGGGAAGGGTCGTCGCCGTCAAGCCCAGCCACCATCGCGGCCGTTCGTGCCTCCGTTTCGCGCCGCCAGATCTGTCGCCGGGAGAGAAACAGAACGCGCGTGGAGAGGGAAGTGGTCGCAGGGAGGTTCTGCCGCCGTTGGAACTCCGCTGCTGCTGCTGCTATGGCCGCCGCGCTTCTGCCGCCAAGAAACGCCAAGGAGGGACGTCTGCTGCTGCGTTGTTCCTGTCGTCGTTTGGATGTACCTGAACCAAGTCGTCGTTGCCACCGGAGCTGAACCATTATCCTGGTCCAGCCTTTTTCCTTGATTCTGCTCTAGCTTTCATGTCCTATTATGCCACCATTTAATCTGTCTTGTCCTTGTTTTAATTCGATTTTAGTTTTGCCTGTTTTAGATTTCCGAGACTATCGCCAGCTCTATTTTGTCGCTACTCCGGTCCAAATTCTGTGCTCATTCGTTTTATTCCACTTCAATCATCCTTATCTTGAATTCGACACTCTGGGTTTGGTCTCTTCGGTCCGTTAGGACCATGCTGTGAGTAGGCTTTACATTTATGATCGTTAAGCTTTTGGTTTATGCTATTATGAGTTTTTAATTATATTTATAAAACTGTTATTGAAGAACTTTGATTTGATTAGAATAATTGATTTATTATAGTTGAATAATTATTTTTATGAAATTCATACTTTAGAGATTTACATGAGACTATATATATATATATATGTTTGGTAAAGCCTTATATTATTTTAAAATATTGATTTTATTCGAATATATACTTTTGAAACATTAAAGTATTTGTTGGTACTCACTTTAAAATTATGAAATATGTTTTTATGATTGAGAAAGTATGATTTGAAAAGATTTCTGATAAAAAAATATTATCTGATTGATTTGATTCGATACCTTATATATTTGAGAGATTGAAGATTCATTGTATTTGAAACTATATGTTTTGAATTGGTTTGGGAGGCTCGTATTAGAAAACCGTAGTTAACGGCGGTTATGACGTTAACTTAGATGCATCTGACTCAGACTCCAGCTAGCAGGGGTGTTGCTAGCCTAACGTGTAGGCCACACGTTAGATCTGTTATTCTGTTAGGACACACAAGAGGAAAGGGCTACCCATAGAGGTGGAGCCGCCCATGTGTGGACTTTTGATTTGATCTCTGTATGAGAACTCCCTTATTGATTCACTTATTATTATCAACTGCTATTTTCTAATTTAAATTACTTTGATAATAATGTTTATATGGTCTCATGTGGATTATAGATGTATTGTCTAGTCACTGGGTTGCAAAACTCACCCCTTTTTTCTAAAAATATTTTTCAGGAACAAATACTTGACTATGTGAGATTTTCTAAGCAAGAGTCACGATCTGCAATGAGTATCTATTTTTGTCGAGTTCCTAGATGTATATGCTCCATATGTCACAGGCAGGATCCCTCCATATTTATTTATTTTATCTTTTATTAAAAATATGTAATTATTCATTTTAGAAACTGTAATTTTCTATTTCAAATATTTGTTATTTTTTTATTCAATTTATTCGTTGAGTCAGTTAGGCTTGCTAGGAATTATTTTTCTGAGCGCCGGTCATGGCTCGTTTTGGGCCATGACAGAAAGCTCACGAGTTAGCTTAAATAACAGGAATATAATCTATAATTCTATACCAATATATTATAACTTATATATATTAAAAAATATTAAAAAGGATAAATTTTATATACTATCTATCTATCAATTATAAATTTTCTTATTTATGTCCTACAACAAAATTATATATAAAAAATGACTATAAAATTTTAAATAATTAAGAATATTAATATATAAATACATCTCTCTTGTTTTCTTTTATCCTGAACAATTTGACTAGATTTGTCACGTTCGATTTCATCATCCATTTAACTAATAATAAAATAAACAAAAATATTATAACTTAAATATAACAAAATAAAAAATGTATCTATATATATATATATATATATATATAATCGAGACAACTCATGAGTTAATAAACTGAACTTATGCAAGTTTAAGTTCGGTTAATCTAATATATGAACTCAATTTCAAACTCAAATTCGTCCCACCAGCTCAGGAGCTTAACTTATTAAACTATTAACAAGTTGAACTCAAACTAGCTCATGAATTAGCTTGACTCAGTTCCAACTAGGCACAATAAAAAAGACAAGTGCCTTATTATCACATTTCGTATGGCAAGGAATGTAAGCAAAGTATGTGGTAATCTATTTTAAACCCCACAGCTCAGTTTCTTTTTCATTTCTATGGTTTAGTAAAGTCACTTTATAAATGAAAACACTCGTTACGGAGTAATACACTTAGAAAGAGTCAAAGAGGTTAGTTTTTTTTTTTTTTTTAGTATTAGAGTTTAGAGAGGTAAAATACTATTAAAGGATATATATTTATAAATCAAACATTTAAAAAAAAAAAAGGAAAATATATGAATAAGATGGGGCCCGGCATACCCATTTTTGTGCCATGGAATGAAATCAATGAATACATACATGACAAGGTTTTGAAGCATGGGGTGAAGACGTGAAGTGGCTTGTGCTTTACCTTCGTCCTTTATGGCTGATTTCTTGTACCCGTTTAATTTGGGAATCTATTGTCATGTTTGTTCATAGTTACAAAACAATGGCAGTGGACAAGCACAAATTCATCATCATCTCATCTATAATATAAAGTGGAGAAATAGTAATTAACTAAATCCTAAATTCCTAATACTAATTATAATTGCCAAACTTCCAATAATTTCCTACATATTAGTAGCAGTCATCATCATATTTACTTCCATATTTTAATTACATCTCTATTTTCAATTTTCATTCATAGATACTACTAGCCTTAGTGTTTAGTAAAGCATCCAAGCAAGCCCATCTCATTAGATAAGGTTATGTGCCTTGGGATTAAAATTTATATGATACCAAGATGTTTTAGGCTTTTTGATGGTTTTATTAAAAAAGCTGAAAAATTGTATTAAATTAATACTTGAAATAGTTTACAAAAAAGGTGTTTGTATTTTATGATTAAAATTGTTTAATTGTATTCACATAAAACTAGTTAAAAATTACACCAAACTTAGCAAAATAAATCACTTAATAGCTTCCATAAAATAGAATTCAAATCCGCAATGGATTAGTCTTTGATATATTGAATCGAACAATACCACTAAAAAAAGGAAACATCATTGCTTGTTTGTGTATTTTTGTGTTTTTCACGGTATCTCCCAATTCGACAGGTTAAAGACTAACTCTGTCATGCATCAGGAGCTCCATTTAAACATTTGTCACTAACTAATGAGTTGCTGCATGTACAATGTGAAAAATTCGAACTTCCGTTACTTATTTAAGTAAACTAATGGATAACCACTAGATTAATCTATTTTGTTTTTTATTTTGGTCTTAAGCCCATTATCCGTTAAGGGTATTGTGAATAAGCCCATTGGGCCTATAAAAAAAACTCCTTAGAGATGTGTATATAAACACAAGACAAAGCGTTTCCATTTCTCACGTGACTCCCTCTTCAGTCTGAGTAGCACCCTCAAAACCCTAGCATTTCCTTTACAAAGAGAGGAGGTTAAAGAGACGGCGCCGTTTCGCTGTCCGCCTTGACATAGCACCACCGCTTCGTCTTGGCCCTCGATTTTGCACCTCTTTTTCTTTGTCTTCGAAACTCGCAATCTTCATCACCATCAAAAATGGCACCAAAACCTACCAAGGCTGAGAAGAAGATCGCTTACGATGCTAAGCTCTGCAAGCTTCTCGAGGAATACACTCAGATCCTTGTTGTCAATGCCGATAACGTTGGATCTAACCAGCTCCAGAACATTCGCAGGGGTCTTCGTGGTGATTCCATTGTTCTTATGGGCAAGAACACCATGATGAAGCGTTCTGTTAGGATGCACGCTGAGAGTACTGGAAACAATGTGTATCTCAGCCTTATCCCCCTTCTTGTTGTAAGTGGAACCCGAAATTAGTACTCTTTCATTTCTGTTTTCTATTTTTGAGAAGATTGTAAACTTTCATTTGGTTTAGGGTTTTACACTTTTGAGATAAATGTTGCGAAATTATTTCTAATATTATGTTTGTTGAACCAGGGAAACGTGGGATTGATCTTCACTAAAGGTGACTTGAAGGAGGTTAGCGAAGAGGTTGCTAAGTACAAGGTGATTTAACTGTTCTTTGGTTCTTATATTTGTGTTATTAGTAATACCATTTAATTAATGATTGTTAGGCTCTGTTTGGTGTTGACTTGCTAGCATTAGTTTTGTCTTGAATGTGTTCTGCGTTGCTTATAGAAGAAGATACTCAGTAGGTCTCTTATGGTTTCTTATTTTTCATTGCTATCTTTTACCTGGAATTAACTGTCAAAAGTTTCAACTTTGTTTTGATGTTTGGACGTGTACATAAAGGTTTAGTAATGTCACTTGCATTTCTTCAAGCTTGTTGATTTTATGTAGTAGTCTTATAGGAATGAAGGTCTTGATCTTCGTTAATTTAAACTTCTCAACTCATGATACTACTTCACTTGGTGGGATGTTTTGTTTGTTGTGGTGTACTTTTACCCAGTGAATTTGATGCTTTTAATGATATTTGAAACCAATTTCCTTGAATCTATTATAATTTTCTGTACTGCATGTTGAACTTAGTCTTGTATGTTTGTTATATCAACAGGTTGGAGCACCGGCTCGTGTTGGTTTGGTTGCTCCGATTGATGTTGTTGTTCCTCCGGGCAACACAGGGCTTGACCCCTCACAGACCTCTTTCTTCCAGGTATGTAATTTTGTTTTTGTTTATATAATTTATTCTGATTGTTGGTTTGTTGCTTATATCAGTCTTCCAATTCAGGTGCTGAACATTCCAACTAAGATTAACAAGGGTACTGTCGAAATTATCACCCCTGTAGAACTTATTAAGAAGGGTGACAAGGTTGGCTCTTCTGAAGCTGCATTGCTTTCCAAGCTTGGCATCAGGCCCTTCTCATATGGTCTTGTTGTCCTTTCTGTGTATGACAACGGTTCAGTGTTTAGCCCTGAGGTTCTTGACCTCACTGAGGATGACCTTGTTGAGAAGTTTGCCGTTGGAGTCTCGATGGTGACCGCACTCTCATTGGCCATCTCATACCCAACACTTGCTGCTGCCCCACATATGTTCATCAATGCCTACAAGAATGTTTTGGCTGTTGCTGTTGAGACAGATTACTCTTTCCCAGAGGCTGACAAGGTTAAGGAGTATTTGAAGGTATTGTCTCTGAACTTTGGATGATCTTACACTGAAAATACTGCTTCCTTAATTCTTTTCGTTTGCAACTTACTGGTTTAAATGCAGGATCCAAGCAAATTTGCTGTGGCTGCTGTTGCTGCTCCTGCTGCTGCCGCCGGTGGTGCGCCAGCTGCTGCTGCCAAGGAAGAGGAAAAGAAGGAAGAGCCTGCTGAAGAATCTGATGATGACATGGGCTTCAGTTTGTTTGATTAGGTTGCATCCGGTTTTTATTGAGTTGAGTTTGAGCGCTTGTGTTACAGATTTGATAAGTTCAGTGTTTAGTGTTTCTCATCCTAGGTTATGCTAGTTATGTTATATTGGTGTTTTTTTATAATTCAACGACTGAATTTAGTTTTCGAATTTTGATGATATAATTAAATTTTTGTTTCAAAGTTGGGGGTGCCTCTGATTGTCATGAATTCGGGGTCCTTGCATGTTAAAACGTAAAAACGCAATGCTCCTTGCCGCTGCTTTTAAAATGAGCTGGCTCAAACAATTTTGTGCATGCATATTGAATACTCTCCTTTTAAAATTCATTGAATTTATCGAAGGATGCAATGAAAGCAGGGTAGTCATAGATTTCAAAAGTTACGCAACATAATGGTATATAATGTAAATGAAGGTATAGACTTGGGCAATGATATCAACTAACTTATTGTGAGCAGTGATCAACATAAACATTATGTCCTAAGCAAGCAGCAAGCCCATATCATATAAGGTTGCATAACAATTGAAAATAACTTTTTGTACGTATTTATTTAATATTTATTATATCATCAAGATAAAATAGAACGTCACACACACTAAAAATACGAAAAAGCCTTATCATCCTAAAAACCTTGAATTTGTGCAATTCACTCAAGATTCAAACCAATGTTTTAAAGTTAGATTTTATTAAATCATCGTATACTTTTCAAGGTATAATTTCTAGGATTCAAGTGTTTGATTTTACGAGTAAAATTGTCTCAAGAGTCAAGACACGACTTAGTTTTATCGAGCTATTTTCACCAAATAATTAAAAATATTTTTTCTTAAGAAAAATATTGAGACTAATATTTTTAGAATAAAAAAAACGAGAAATGAGTTAGCGTGAACTCAAAAACAACATAAATGAAAAATATTAGTTAATTAACATTTTTTTAACATGAAATATCATTACTAATTGATATTGATAGTAATAAAAGGTATGTGATTAGCTACGTAGAGTATGTAAAATTATAAATGTAAATATGTAATTAGCCTATCTCTAACAATTGGAAGAGTAAATGATAAAAATAATAAAAGTATGTGTAATAATAATAAAAAAATTGAATTATACGAGATAACAAGTGTTCTATATATATATATATATATATATATATATATATATATATATAATAGATTAAGACACCAAAAAAATATATAGTACAGATTATTATTGAACTTAAAAAAATATTAAATACTAATTCTTCTAATATTTTCATTATGTATAGCATAGATTATTATTATTATTATTTTATAAAAAGAATTGTACACAATTAATTATATATTCACTATATTGTCACATACTCACATAGACATAGTCACATTATAAAAGTAATTAATTTTTAAACAACTATTTAAAAAACGGAAAAACTGTTTCACCTCTGTTGAGTCAGAACTCAGAGCCAACCCGGCGATTCGGCGATCGACGCCACCGACCGGTTCATCAGAATGGTGGCCTCCGCCGCAGTCGCCGGCGTCTCTATGACGGCGCATCAGCGCAATATTCTAGCTGGTGTTAACGCCGGCGCTTCGAGCCTCTCGTTCGTTGGTTCAGGCTTCATCGTTCTCTGCTATCTCCTCTTCAAGGAGCTCCGCAAGTTCTCCTTCAAGCTCGTCTTCTACCTCGCCCTCTCCGTACTCTCTCTCTCTCTCTCTAGATCCAAAACGCTGCGTTTCTCCACCGAACGTTCTTGCTCTCTACACATCTTATTTTGAATTCTTGAACATTGTGTCAGATTCCTGAGTTATATAGTTTAACTCTAAGCGCCAAAAACAAGATGGCGTGATTGAATGAGCTTTGGATTTTCAAGTAGAATTCGTGTGTGGCTGCTGTGTTTCCGCTTGATTTCAAACTTTGTAGTTGTTGTTTAAAGCAATTTAAATCTGATTGCGTATTTGTCTTCTTTTACCTGATTGCTCAATTTGATTTCGGAACGAATGACTGTAGAACTGTTTGGGTTCTTTAACGGTTTGTTATGGTGGTTCAAGGAATTTTGCTGAATTTGGAATAGGTTAGGAGTATAATGCTCATGAACCTTAGCTCCAGTGACAGAAAGTTATTTTGGTTATGGCTTGATCCCTAACTGAATAGTTCAAGAAAAAATGCCTTAAATATCTTTAATATGTTTAAGAATATAATTTATGCTTAGTGAGCTAATCGTCACAATAAGCTTCTTCATGCAATATACGTGTTGTTAAATTAACTCTTGTAGTATTACCTGATTGTAGTATTACCTTTAGTAGATGAAATCTGTTTGGCAGTTAGAAAACTAATTCAGGCAACTAACTCTTGTATTCTTTCTAGAGTTGTTTCTCAAAGCCGTGTAAGTTGCAACTTTAGTTTGTATTTTGTGCTGCTAATGTGGTTTGACATTTCGCAATTATTAATCATAAGGTACTATGTGTAAATGATCAGTTTATGTATTTGTTTGCTTTGTTTCTTTTTTCAAGACATACAATCTCTTAGTATAGTTCTCTTTTATGAATATTTATTTTCTTAATTTCTTTTAACAATTGCAGGATATGCTTTGCAGTTTCTTCAGCATAGTAGGGTATATCTGCTAGATCAAGCACAGTTCTTCAGATGTTTGTGTCATTGATATTGTTCGTCATATGATTGATAGATGTCTTCTTCCTTAACAGGGATCCATCAAAAGGTTTCTTTTGCTCTGCTCAGGGCTATAGCACACATTTCTTTTGTGTGGCATCTTTCCTATGGACCACAACAATTGCTTTTACCCTGCATCGAACTGTTGTTAAGCACAAAACAGATGTTGAAGAGTTTGAGGCAATGTTTCACTTGTATGTCTGGGGTATGCATCTATAATGTATCAGCTTTATATATTGTTGTTTGAAAAATGGACTATTTGCAATAATATTTGTCTTCTGTGACTTTCTAATCATATTACTTCTAAGATTACTTTATTGAGCAATATCACGCTGATGTATGGCTTCATTATCTACCAATAGTTGGAGCGTTAGACTTCAAAATTTGTTCTTGATTTCAACTATCCTATTGCATCTTCATTGCTGAGAGGTGAGAGCTCATATATCTTTTTCGCTATTGGTAGGTACTTCCCTGGCTATGACAGTTATACGTTCATTTGGTAATGATCATAGACATCTTTCTGCATGGTGTTGGACTCAATCAGGACTTGCAGGGAAGGCAAGTAGTTGTAGCACAATTGAGTATTGCATTTTGTGTAACCCCTAAGAAATTGTGTAATATTTTCTTTTCATTTCTTTCTTTTATATAAAATGGGTTTTTGATTCACTGAAAAGAGACACATATAATGCAGATATAAGAAAATCTAAATTTAATTTAAGCCATGATGCATTTCTACCCTTTTGACAGAATAGTTTACTAATTTCCATCCTTTCCCAGGCCTCTAAAAAGAAGTTCCTCTTTACTATGCAGGCAATTCATTTGTTAACATTTTACATGCCACTCTGGGGTGCTATACTATATAATGGGTTCACATACTTCCAAGTTATACGCATGCTGAACAATGCAACCCGTGTATGTATCTAATTTTGCTGATTTTGTCAAACAAAGAAGAAACAACTTGTATAGCAAGTTTTTGAGACTATTTGTTGTTTCTTGGCAAATTTTACAGATGGCAGTTGGTATGTCAGGCCAACCTTATGCATCAGATGCACGGGATAACATGAGGGTATGTTTGTTATTCCAACATTGAAAACAAATATCCATACTAAGAGAATGGAACCCAAAAAAAAAAAAAAAAAAAAAGAGCTACAACAAAGATCCCTTTCAAACATAAAATAATCTTTGTATTGCAATTGGCAAGTATTAGAGGTAGACCATGGAGGAAATCATTATTTAATGGCTTGTTTATAGGACGCGGTTTATGATATGATGCAAAGGTATTGTTTGATCCATAAAGTATGTAGCAATATGTGCTTAGTGGGAAAAGGCTTGGTTATTGTTGTTGTATTGTATCTTGAGTCTTGTTCTGTTTTCTGTTCCATGGATGATTAAATCACTTTAGGAATCTAGGGTAGCTTTTTTTCTGCTAATGTAGGAAATTTTCATGGAAAAGCTTTTCATGATTATGCATTTCCTTATTTAAACTTTGCGCTGTCTTTATAATGTGCTTAGACTTCCACAAGCTTCACCACTTATATATATATATATATATATATATATATATATATATATATATATATATTTGTTGGCTGGGATTTCATGACTAGATTTGTATTTATGCCTAAACTAATTGCTTAAGATGAAACTGTTGTTATTTTTTGAATCTACATTCTTATTGAAAAATACTTGAAGTATTTTCTATTTTATGTTACAGGCTCTAAATCGCTGGGGATACTATCCACTGATTCTAATAGGATCATGGGCTTTTGGAACCATTAACCGTATTCATGATTTCTTTGAACCCAACCATAAGATCTTCTGGCTCTCATTTCTAGATGTCGGAATGGCTTCTCTTATGGTATCAACCAGTAACCATAGTTTCAGATTTTCAATTTACTGTATGCTTTATAACTTATATCGAAACTTAGCACAGTTATCGTTCAAACAGAAAAGTGCCATTTAGTAGGAAAAAGGCCTTGTTATTATATTTTTGTCTGTTCCATCCATTTTCTAGCACCCATTTCTGGGCATTTTTACTTTTCAAACAATCGGGCATATTTTGTGTTCCCTTCATTCTTGTCAATAACAGATCAAATGCTTTATGCAATTCATAACCCAATACATCTGAGTACAACTTATTCAAAATTGAGGAAATATTTAAAGTGAAAAAATATAAAATCCATTCAAGGATGTGCTTCCAACTACCTTGCATACATTAACAAGTGTGCACTTCTGACTTTACTGGCCTTATAAGAGGTACTGGTTACCTGATTACTATGATAATTGAAAACATTGATTTAAATGTTGGTCAAGGTTTTCCAGTAGTTTGATATTGGTCAATGATTCTTTTTTTTGGTAACTTATACAAAAGTAGATGATGCCAATGTCACAATTTAGTTTGGCACTTTAAGAATTATTTTTCCACGATCAGCTCCACCCCAATTTTAGGATGACTGTACTGTTAATCAATGTTGTGAACTCCAGTGATAGTCTAAAATAGTTTTTATTTATAATTTACACAAGTGCATCACATGGTAATGATATGACATTTAATCACTTTCCATTTTGCTGCAATATTATATGCTTTTCCTCTTAATTTGTTGCCATCCCTTAGTGATATCATTAGAAGTGGTACCATCAACTGTAACATCATGAAAAGTTATGATGATATGTAGCTAATTTTTTCACTTTTCTCTCTTTATTGCAGGGCCTCTTTAATTCAATTGCATATGGCCTTAATTCTTCTGTTCGTCGAGCAATTTGTGAAAGAGTGGACAAGTAAGTGCCTATTTTATATTCTAGGAGAGATTCCAGGAAAATTATTTGATATCTCTTCTTAGTCCCATTGACGTTAAAGGCCACTGTAACTGTAATATCCTTTCCACTTGACTTGGTGTCAATTTTAACTTGTGCATTTTTTTTACTGCTAGGTTTAACCATAATGATGTTATGGGTGTTGGACAGGGAAAGGAAAAGGAGAGAATATAGGGACAATAGTACTAACGTGTGTGTTTTATCCATAAAATAATTTAATTTGTCTGATATTGATGTGATATGTTGTCATGTATTTAAAGACAAATTACTAAGCCATAATCATATAAATAATTGACTACTAATCCTAATTAAATAAGAAAATAAATTACAGAATATAAACAATTATGAAAAGTACTCGTAAGATTATCTAAGATACAACCAGGATATTATGAGATGTTTCATGCAGCTTCCTGCTTAAGCTATATTTTACTATGGTTTGAGACTAAGATGAAAAACGAGGCTAGAATTTCTAGGACTAAGATGATAGGGTGAAAGCACGGGGGACTGACGGAGAAAGTTGTACCCAACAGTAGTCACCAATAAAAAATTCTTACCTAAAGACAAATTGAGGAATGTTTGACCATATATCCATAAGATTTCCAGTGCTTGTATAAGACTTAATGTTTGCCAGTAATAAACTACAAAGAAATCAAGTTTAGTATTCCAGTGAGGATGTGACTTTGGGCAAGTATACGCATTTGAAAAGATGGGATCACAAAACACAAATAGATGCATTATAGAGAAAGTTGGGATCTTGTGAAACAAATGGTAGAATCTTGTGTTAAATGATTTGGGCATTTCTGGAAAAGGCTTATAGAAGTCCTAATAAGGAGGGCAAATCAAATGAAGGGCTCTTTAATGGTTAAGAGACAGAAGACAGAAAACCAATATTTAAACTGTCAAAAGAAACAGATGTCAAAGGTTTAAATTCAAATATGATCTATGTAATCAACCCAGCTGGGCAAGGTTTACTTCCTTTTATAATTTTAAACATTGATATTGTTTTTATGTTTTTCTGCCAGGTATTGGCCTGAGGGTCTTAAGAGATGGCTCCCTATCAATTTCAAGTACAAGGCCTTAACGCAAGAAAGTGAACTAGTATTGTTAAGTACTGATGGTCAGCGATAATGAATGTGGATGCTTTTCGTCCTCCATACCATGTTTTGACTCTTTTTCATTCTAGCGAGATGCCGTTTTCCATAGACAACAGAGGATCTTTTGACGTCATTGATTCCAGACTATTTGTTCGGATGCTTCTTTAGTTATGTGAATCATGTAGTTCACATTGACATTATGAAATTTGTACCAACAACGAGGATCCCTCTTAAAGAAATCAGAGGGAGTTCATGTGGAATCTGGGTTTTGAAGCTGTTATCCTCAAACGAAACACCCTCACTTGAAGTTCAGGAAGTGCATTTTTTTCTCCCAATGTTTCTCCCTGTGATTCATCTTTAACAAGCCTAGATGCTAACTGTTCCCGTTTGTGCCATTGTATTTCCTCAGGTTTCTGCAAATAGTGATTGCCTAATTTTTGTTGTTGCTATCAAGGATAAGGTGCACCTTCAGATTGTTTACAAATTGCTGGACATTTTTTTTACTTCCAAATATGTTGGATGTATAGAAAAGTACTTTTCAGAGTGAAATCCACGTCTATATTGTTGTTACCCCTTTGATCTTCCTTATATTACAAATACATAACTCTCTAATTTTTTATTCCAAATTTTTTCACTCATGTAATTATTTCACTTAATTACAAATTTAAAAAAAATCAGGGCAATTTCACTACCATCAGACCGAAGGACCATTTATATATAAATATTGCATAATTAGACTCTTATAATTTTTTTTTGTTCATATTTTTTAGTCATTTTAATACATGTATCAAGTATTTAAATTAGATACTATTAAAATTTAGAAGTATTTAACATATTAATAGGAAAAATAGTTAAGTAAATATGTAAATAGTTGAAAACATAATGCCAATTTTTAAATATATTTCATAATTGAATAAATAAAATATTATTATTATTAACAATTTTAAGCATATTATATATATATATATATGACATATTATAAATATATGAATAAATAAATTTGTAAGTAATTAAAAGGAATTCAAAATTATGAATAGAGAAATGGTAAGTTGAATTAGAATATGAGCAATGTTACATAGTCATTAACAAATATTATTATTTTTTGTTAACAATAATTTATATCTATATTTATAGACGTTTTACACACAAAAACATATAATTTGTATTTATATTTACTAAAATTTTATACATATAAATCAATACAGTTTGTACCTATATTTTTTAGAATTTGTATATATAAATTAATAAAATTTATTTGTTAAAATAATTTAATATTTATACTGACTAAATAATGACCAAAATTACTAAAAGTTGCTAATTTCCAAAAAATTTTCATCGAATATTAGTTTACAAATGAATTAAAGAAAGTCATGTAACTCGCAAAGCCATTAACTTTCTAGATCACCACAGCTGGCCAAATTGCTTCCCCAATATAAAGATAAAATACTACATGTGTTGAAAGAAGAGTTATGTTATGGAAATATCTGTAAACTTAAATCTGTACATTATAATTCATTACAGATTGATCATTTCATTGTTAAAAAAAAAAAAGGATAATTTATATCCCTATAAAATTTATTCTTTTTGTATTTAATAATGAAATTCAGGTTATACAAATTTTGAAACTAAATGCTTGGAGTTTAAAATAAGAACAAATTGACTCAGAATAATATAAGATATGTTTAAAGAGAACATAAGATCTTAGTATTTTTTAATTTTTAATAGTCTATCTATTATTATAAAAATTAATTATTATATATTATATATATTTATATGTATTAGTTAATAATTTTTCATTATTTAAGTTAATTGAATACTATGCCTTTCAGTTTTAATTAACATAAACGTTTTTTCATTATTTTTGTGCCATGTGCGTTGTCGATGCACTAGTAATATACAATTTAGAGGTGGAAAGTGCAATTATGTGAATTATCCCATTAATATTAATATTGTTTATAAAAATGGAAGGAAGATAGAGATAGAGGAAGCAAACTCTGGCAGAGAGAAGCAGCAATGGCTTACATCTATGCTTCGACAAGAACTATCCTTTTCTTATCTCGCTCAACCACCAAACTCTCCCTTTTCCCTTTCAAACCCTCTTCTTCTTCTTCTTCTTCTTCTTCTTCTTCTTCTTCTTCTTCTTCCCTCACTCTCCATTTCACCAGAACCAAATGCACTCTCCAACACCAACCTCAAACTCTGCTTCGCCGCAACGTCATCGAAGTCCTCGAAGAGCGCGGCCTCCTCGACTCCACCACCAATGACTCCGCCCTGAGATCCTCCGCAGCACCATCGCCGCCATCTTTCTCCGGGGCCGCTAATTGCCCGCCTTTGAAGGTCTACTGCGGCTTCGACCCCACTGCAGAGAGCCTCCACCTCGGCAACCTCCTCGGAATCATCGTCCTCTCCTGGTTCCACCGCTGCGGCCACCAACCCCTTGCCCTCATCGGCGGCGCCACCGCCCGCATTGGCGACCCCTCCGGCAAGTCACTGGAGCGGCCGGAGCTCGACGTTGCCACACTAGAGAGGAACACGGCAGGTATATCCCAAACTATCAAACAAATTCTAGGTCGCTCTCTGAATTCGAACTTGGAAGGTTCTAAGGTTGTGATTTTGAATAACTATGACTGGTGGAAAGAGTTTAGTTTGTTAGAATTTTTGAAGAATGTTGGTAAGTATGCTAGGGTTGGGTCTATGATAGCTAAGGAGAGTGTTAGGAAGAGATTGGAATCTGAACAAGGAATGAGTTATACTGAACTCACCTACCAGTTGTTGCAGGGATATGATTTCTTGTACTTGTTTCAGAATGAGGGTGTGAATGTTCAGATTGGGGGGAGTGATCAGTGGGGGAATATAACTGCTGGGACTGAGTTGATTCGGAAGATCTTGCAGGTCGAGGGCGCTTATGGACTTACATTCCCTCTTTTGTTGAAGAGTGATGGTACTAAGTTTGGAAAATCGGAAGATGGCGCGATTTGGCTTTCACCTGCGATGTTGTCACCTTACAAGTTTTATCAGTATTTTTTCACGGTTCCAGATGCAGATGTTATTAGGTTTTTGAAGATTCTCACGTTTTTGGATATTGAGGAGATAGTTGCATTGGAAGGGGAGATGAAGAAACTGGATTATGTGCCTAATACTGCTCAGCGCAGACTTGCTGAGGAAGTTACAAGGTTTGTTCACGGAGAGGAGGGTTTGACTGAGGCACTTAAGGCTACAGAAGCATTGCGGCCGGGATCTGAGACAAAGTTGGACTGGAAAACTATCGAGGGAATAGCTGAGGGTGTACCATCTTGTTCTTTGGCTTATGACAGTGTTTTGAACTTGTCATTGGTAGATCTTTCGGTCTCTTCTGGTTTGTTTGAGAGCAAATCTGCCGCGCGCCGCTTGTTGAAGCAAGGGGGTCTTTACTTGAACAATAACAGAGTGAATAGTGAAAATAAGAGGATCGAGGAAGCAGATATAGTGGATGGGAAAGTTCTCCTTTTATCTGCTGGCAAAAAGAATAAGGTGCTCGTCAGAATAGCATGACCGGGAATTCTTAGATAGCTGAATATTCTTTGATGACTATTTCACTTGTATGTCTGGGGTATGCATCTATAATGTATCAGCTTTATATATTGTTGTTTGAAAAATGGACTATTTGCAATAATATTTGTCTTCTGTGACTTTCTAATCATATTACTTCTAAGATTACTTTATTGAGCAATATCATGCAGATGTATGGCGTCATTATCTACCAATAGTTGGAGCGTTAGACTTCAAAATTTGTTCTTGATTTCAACTATCCTATTGCATCTTCATTGCTGAGAGGTGAGAGCTCATTTATCTGGGCTGCTATACTATATAATGGGTTCACATACTTCCAAGTTATACGCATGCTGAACAATGCAACCCGTGTATGTATCTAATTTTGCTGATTTTGTCAAACAAAGAAGAAACAACTTGTATAGCAAGTTTTTGAGACTATTTAATGTTTCTTGGCAAATTTTACAGATGGCAGTTGGTATGTCAGGCCAACCTTATGCATCAGATGCACGGGATAACATGAGGGTATGTTTGTTATTCCAACATTGAAAACAAATATCCATACTCAGAGAATGGAACCCAAAAAAATAAAAAATAACAAAGAGCTACAACAAAGATCCCTTTCAAACATAAAATAATCTTTGTACTGCAATTGGCAAGCATTAGAGGTAGACCATGGAGGAAATCATTATTTAATGGCTTGTTTATAGGACTCGGTTTATGATATGATGCAAAGGTATTGTTTGATCCATAAAGTATCTTGCATATATGCTTAGTGGGAAAAGGCTTGGTTATTGTTGTTGTATTGTATCTTGAGTCTTTTTCTGTTTTCTGTTCCGTGGATGATTAAATCACTCTAGGAATCTAGGGTAGCTTTTTTTCTGCTAATGTAGGAAATTTTCATGGAAAAGCTTTTCATGATTATGCATTTCCTTTTTCATTAATCTGAATTAAACTTTGCGCTGTCTTTATAATGTGCTTAGACTTCCACAAGCTTCACCACTTATATATATATATTGTTGGCTGGGATTTCATGATGACTAGATTTGTATTTATGCCTAAACTAATCGCTTAAGATGAAACTGTTGTTATTTTTTGAATCTACATTCTTATTGAAAAATACCTGAAGTATTTTCTATTTTATGTTACAGGCTCTAAATCGCTGGGGATACTATCCACTGATTCTAATAGGATCATGGGCTTTTGGAACCATTAACCGTATTCATGATTTCTTTGAACCCAACCATAAGATCTTCTGGCTCTCATTTCTAGATGTCGGAATGGCTTCTCTTATGGTATCAACCAGTAACCATAGTTTCAGATTTTCAATTTACTGTATGCTTTATAACTTATATCAAAACTTAACACATTTATCGTTCAAACAGAATAGTGCCATTTAGTAGGAAAAAGGCCTTGTTATTATAATTTGTCTGTTCCATCCATTTTCTAGCACCCATTTCTGGGCATTTTTACTTTTCAAACAATCGGGCATATTTTGTGTTCCCTTCATTCTTGTCAATAACAGATCAAATGCTTTATTCAATTCATAACCCAATACATCTGAGTACAACTTATTCAAAATTGAGGAAATATTTAAAGTGAAAAAATATAAAATCCATTCAAGGATGTGCTTCCAACTACCTTGCATACATTAACAAGTGTGCGCTTCTGACTTTACTGGCCTTATAAGAGGTACTGGTTACCTGATTACTATGATAATTGAAAACATTGATTTAAATGTTGGTCAAGGTTTTCCAGTAGTTTGATATTGGTCAATGATTCTTTTTTTTTTTTTGGTAACTTTTTGTTAATTAATGTTGTGAACTCCAGTGATAGTCTAAAATAGTTTTTATTTATAATTTACACAAGTGCATCACATGGTAATGATATCACATTTAATCACTTTCCAGTTTGCTGCAATATTATATGCTTTTCCTCTTAATTTGTTGCCATCCCTTAGTGATATCATTAGAAGTGGTACCATCAACTGCAACATCATGAAAAGTTATGATGAATGTAGCTAATTTTTTCACTTTTCTCTCTTTATTGCAGGGCCTCTTTAATTCAATTGCATATGGCCTTAATTCTTCTGTTCGTCGAGCAATTTGTGAAAGAGTGGACAAGTAAGTGCCTATTTTATATTCTAGGAGAGATTCCAGGAAAATTATTTGATATCTCTTCTTAGTCTCATTGACGTTAAAGGCCACTGTAACTGTAATATCCTTTCCACTTGACTTGGTGTCAATTTTAACTTGTGCATTTTTTTTACTGCTAGGTTTAACCATAATGATGTTATGGGTGTTGGACAGGGAAAGGAAAAGGAGAGAATATAGGGACAATAGTACTAACGTGTGTGTTTTATCTATAAAATAATTTTAATTTGTCTGATATTGATGTGATATGTTGTCATGTATTTAAAGACAAATTACTAATCCATAATCATATAAATAATTGACTACTAATCCTAATTAAATACGAAAATAAATTACAGAATATAAACAATTATGAAAAGTACTCGTAAGATTATCTATAAGATACAACCAGGATATTATGAGATGTTTCATGCAGCTTCCTACTTAAGCTATATTTTACTATGGTTTGAGACTAAGATGAAAAACGAGGCTAGAATGTCTAGGACTAAGATGATAGGGTGAAAGCACGGGGGACTGACGGAGAAAGTTGTACCCAACAGTAGTCACCAATAAAAAATTCTTACCTAAAGACAAAAATTGAGGAATGTTTGACCATATATCCATAAGATTTCCAGTGCTTGTATAAGACTTAATGTTTGCCAGTTATAAACTACAAAGAAATCAAGTTTAGTATTCCAGTGAGGATGTGACTTTGGGCAAGTATACGCATTTGAAAAGATGGGATCACAAAACACAAATAGATGCATTATAGAGAAAGTTGGGATCTTGTGAAACAAATGGTAGAATCTTGTGTTAAATGGTTTGGGCATTTCTGGAAAAGGCTTATAGAAGTCCTAATAAGGAGGGCAAATCAAATAAAGGGCTCTTTAATGGTTAAGAGACAGAAGACAGAAAACCAATATTTAAACTGTCAAAAGAAACAGATGTCAAAGGTTTAAATTCAAATATGATCTATGTAATCAACCCAGCTGGGCAAGGTTTACTTCCTTTTATAATTTTAAACATTGATATTGTTTTTATGTTTTTCTGCCAGGTATTGGCCTGAGGGTCTTAAGAGATGGCTCCCTATCAATTTCAAGTACAAGGCCTTAACGCAAGAAAGTGAACTAGTATTGTTAAGTACTGATGGTCAGCGATAATGAATGTGGATGCTTTTCGTCCTCCATGCCATGTTTTGACTCTCTTTCATTCTTGCGAGATGCCGTTTTCCATAGACAACAGAGGATCTTTTGATGTCATTGATTCCAGACTATTTGTTCGGATGCTTCTTTAGTTATGTGAATCATGTAGTTCACATTCACATTATGAATTTTGTACCAACGACGAGGATCCCTCTTAAAGAAATCAGAGGGAGTTCATGTGGAATCTGGGTTTTGAAGCTGTTATCCTCAAACGAAACACCCTCACTTGAAGTTCAGGAAGTGCATTTTTTTCTCCCAATGTTTCTCCCTGTGATTCATCTTTAACAAGCCTAGATGCTAACTGTTCCCGTTTGTGCCATTGTATTTCCTCAGGTTTCTGCAAATAGTGATTGCCTAATTTTTGTTGTTGCTATCAAGGATAAGGTGCACCTTCAGATTGTTTACAAATTGCTGGACATTTTTTTTTTTTACTTCCAAATATGTTGGATGTATAGAAAAGTACTTTTCAGAGTGAAATCCGCGTCTATATTGTTGTGTTACCCCTTTGATCTTCCTTATTCCTACTGTAATTTATACTAAGTAGGGCCATTAAGTTTGTACCTGCTCAACAGAATAAATACCTCTTCCCGACGATGAAGACATAGAGGGGTCATGAACTCATGATCCAAAAAAAGAGATGGAGGTGGATCTTTAAAAGTTAAAAACTAGATTAACCCACAACCAAAGGGAGGGTTTAAAAAAACGTTTTATTTTACTATAATCAGTGTAAATTTTTTTATACAATTGTCCAAATCATATTTTGACTGCAATATCCACTGCTATCGAGATGCATGTGCATTAGTTTCACATCAACAATTATCTTGCCCTTGGTAAAACATCTAAAGAATTACAACACATAAGCAATGTTCCTCTGCTCAATGCCTCAATATATGGTCCAACCAAAAATCCAAAACAACAAAAGCAATTAGACCCTAAACAAACACAATTCAGAATCTAAAATGTTGCTACTCTTATTAGCACTTCTCCATGATCCCAAACACATAATTCAGAATCTTAAAAGTGGCTACTCTTATTAGCACTTCTCCATGATCGCAAACAATACAGTTTATTTATCAACTCAACATCAGCACAACAAAAAATACAAAAAAGGAAAAGAAAAGTATCTTATCTCACAAATCACAGTGATTGATTAAACTCAATGAATAAAAAAAAATTGGAAACTCGCATGCTTATCTCTATAAGAAGTTGATAATTGATAAGTTTGACTATATTATATTAAATTAAGCACAAGCACAAGTCCTATCACCAACACCACCAACATCATCTTCAAAAACCTCACTCCTAAATAACAAGTACCCAATTGAGAGCCCCAAAACAATGGCCACAAAAACCCCACCATTGAAGGACATAATAGCAAGCATTAATAAGTACCCGATCCCAGAATTCACACCAAAAAGAACCGATCCAATCAACTTCCCACCCAACTTCGCCTTATCCCTTGAAATCTTCCACCCCATAAGTGGTGTCTGAATAGCCGCCGCCACAGGTGGCAGCCTCCTCTCGCCGGCGAGTCTCAGGCGAATCCTTCGATTCTCGAGATACTGGTAGAGTGCAGCCACCACAAGGCAAGCGAGTAGACTCATTGAGTAACTCAGCCATGACTCGGTCTTCCATGAATCGAAGAGAAGTGTTACCTTCTTGCCCCAATACAATGTCATATGCATCATCTTCTTTATCTCTTTTTTTTTATAGAACTTAATTAATCAAACTTATCAGAACAAAGAAGAGTGAGAATAATGAAAAGAATTTGTGAAGAATAGAAGAGCAATAGAGGAATAATAAATAGAAATAGAAATTAGCGTGCTTTGATTTTGAAGGTCCGTGGTTTTTTGAAATTATTCACGAAACTTCAAGGTTCAAGACATTTTTTGTTTGGTTTGGTTCGTTACTTTGTTACTATTTTTTAGTGTGAAAACTGAAAACTCAGCCAACTCAACACGTAAAATTAATAATTAAGAGTCGTTAAATAATTTAAATAAATTGTAATTATTAAAAATTTTTATTATTTTTTATCGGTATTTGATTTATAATTTGTTGATATAATATAATCTGCAAAATAATTACATTGGATATGATTCTATCCACATATTTGTGGATTCTCACTAAATAATAAATAATATATATTGTATCTATATTCTATTTCAATTAATAACTATTATGTATATGTTATATTATTTTTTTAATATTTAAAATAGGTTGATTTTTAATATTATATAAAAAATATATTTAAACAAATGAAAAAAATTATTAGAATGAAAAATATGTTTTATTGGCTCCTTTTATAAAAATATTTTTTTAATATATTTTTATTTTGCAAATATGAATTAGATTGGATACAAATATAAAAATGCGGATATTGAATTTGATCCAATTCGATAAATTTAGTGTGGATCAGATTATAATTTTGATTATATTTGATCCAATCTACAAACAATCTTAATGATTAGAAAAATACCATCCTGCTTTTGGCTCGATGCTTTGGTTGAGTTGATTTAGCGCTTCCAAGGGCATCCACGGAATTTCAAAGGATGCTGAAATCCAATTTAAATACTGAAATAAATTAAATTTGGAATATGGTTAAAAAGAAATGTTAGAGAGTTAGTAGAATTTATTATTTTTTGTCAACAGTTAGTTAATAATATTAAAAGTATAAACTAAAAATATATTGTTAGATTGCTAAACTAAAATAGTTAGATTGGTGACCAAAATACTAACAAAAAACAATAAATTTTTAGCTTTTCTCATAATTTAACTTTTACACACCATAAATCTAAAAGAGTTTTATATAATAAAATATTTTTATAAAATACACATTAAAAATGTGTAAAACAATATATATAATTTTGTGATTGATTTTTCGTATATATATTGTTATTCGATAAAAATATTAGCAATCGATGAGTAAATTTTAGATTAGTGATGTTTGTCGAAATCGAGGAGGAGATTCGATTGAATGTTTGTCGAGATCAAGAAAAAGATTCGACGGAAAGAGTTGGCAAGACAAACGTTTGTCTATATAAACTTGACAACAAGAAAGATTTGAATCGACTTTGATAGTGTTGTAATTCGACATGAAACTGAAGTCGACTTGATGGTAAAACAATTTCTGCAGAATGAAAAACGTAGCTAAAAAAATAGTTTTGGTTTATGCTTGGCGGAAACAGTTACTTTGTTGAGTTATTATCAGGTCGACAAATATCAGAAGAGAATTGATGAAAGATATTTATAAATAAGATGGCAAATAAAAATTTTGAGATTAAAAAATCTTTTCAAAAACACTTACACAAATTCTCACATCCCCAAACTTTCTGAAATTTTAGTCCAGAATTAATTTTTGTAGATTTTTTTTCATATTTTTTTTTTTTACAAATTCTGCACTTTATTACATTCATGCAATTTATCTTTTTCGTAAGTTTAATTTTAGTTATTTTACATTCTAAGTTTACTATTAATCTTTATTTATTGTTGCAACAAACTTTATATTCAGTCAAGTTTTATTTACATTAGAAGTATTTAATTTCGCAAAGTTAATTTGCTTTCTATTTATTAGTTTACCATTAAAAAAAAATCTTTTTTTTTTTTCATCATGGCAAAAAGAAAAGATTTTAATGTATGGTAAACTGGTATCTTAAAAAATTAGTAGATTTCGTTTCTAAATATTAGATTTTGAACCAACCTAAAACTTTTTTGCAAAATTCTTTCAATTCTAATTTGTAAAAAATCTGTTAAACACATATAATATTTTTAGAATGCAAAATTGTACTCGTATAATATAATAGTCTTGAGCAATTTTGCGGATTGTTGTGGCTGCTAAATAGCTTTCTACACTAATTTTCTAAAACTTGTGAAATTTTTATATAATACATCTAAAAAATATATCAGTCATATTACATATTTAAATTTTTTTGGCAATTAAGTTTAACTAACTTGGTCCAAATCCAACAAAAATCAATGTCATTAGTGAGAGCTAAAGGATTACTATGTGTTCATAACACACAGTAGAAAAAAAGAAAGTAATCCTAAAGATCTATTTTGTATTTAAATTTTATTCCAATAATTTAATATATAGATCAGATCTAAATACCTTTATAAACGCTTTAGTAAAAACTTTATTCTTTGATTATACGAAGGCGCTATGCGTATCCACACCGAGACCAACCTTTGCTGTCAATTCCTTGACCAATGGACATCTGATCTAAAATTAAGAAACCTCATGCAACTCTTTGCACGCCATAAAATTCTTCTCCAAGAATTAGGTTCACATACATTTATGTGCGTAGAGGTAAAGGAATAAAATTCTTTTGTTTTATTCTCATCTCCATCACATTCCTCTACTCTTGGCATACATATATATAGTATGAGATTTGTTACTGATTTTAAATTTGAATCTCAATTCAAATTTAAATCATATCATAAAATTCTAAAATTGAATCCTTCAAATTTATGAATCATATCATAACTCAATTTGAAACAGATTCAATTAGGATCTCATCCAAATTTAGAATTCAAATTTAGAAATAGAATAACCAATTATTCTCAAATCTCATTTAATATTCTCAATTATCATATTATTATTATATTCTTGGTGCTAGCAAAAAATATAATAATATGCCATCTGAATTAATATAATTATTTATTTGATCAAATCAAAATAATAATCAAATAATTTTACAGCAAAGATTAAAACACTCGTTAGTGTGTGACCCCATAGGTTCAATACTAAGCGAGTAGTAAATTAATCATATTAAATTTACTATTAAGGTTGACATCTAGCAACACTCCTCAACGACCCGATAGTATGAAGTAATATATTTTTACTAAGAACCTCAGAAGAACAAAGTATAATTCCTTCCATCTTTCCAGCTCTTGGTTAACCCTTAGAGTATGGTTTAATTGTCAAATTCTAACTTGTTACCATTATTATAATGAACCGTGAATGACCTAAGAAACTCATTTCTTCATTCATTCAATCCCCTTGACCAAGGTTTTATTCGTCTCAGTCATTATAATCATAGAGCTCAAACTCTTTACCGAGAGTTGACGGATTCCTTATTGATTAATCATTAATTCTACAAGTATTTAAATCATACCCAATATCCATTCAACTAGAACCCTAGGGTATTAGGTGTCCGGGATCAAAGTATAATAAATACATTATTAATTACTATGACAGTCGCAGGTCAAAGGAAACTCTATTACTATGTTCATCTTGAGAATATCCTATTGACAAATATACGGTAATTATAACCATTAGGAATTCCCAAAGTGAGTCAGTTCAATGGTTATATCTCTATATGCACCATCTATATATATAATTTAATAAATGAGAACTATTAATATTCATCCGATGAAGACCATTATATATATATATATATATATATATATATATATATATATATATATATATATATATATATATTATTAATGTCATTTTTTTAATAATCCTATGACCAAGAACAATTTAGATTAAATTATAAAAGATTCATCTATCAATATTGTGATCACTATCACAATGATAAATCTCTAAATTTAATCAAGGACGTTATTATATTAACATTTTAATATAATAACAATAACAAATTATTTGACACATGATTGATTGGATTGTGGTCATACTCCTTATTCCTAACAAGAGCATAGTTATACGCTCCAATTTCTCAACTTCTTCTTTGCATTTCTCTTTGCGTTCATTTTTTTTCTTTGTGTTCTTTTATTGTTGTTGTTATTGCTGCATTTTTCTTTTCTTTTCCTCCTCCTCTTCCTGATGATTTTACAGTATTATGTATTTTTTTTTCTTTGTTTGATTTTTTCTTATTTTTATTCTTGTTAAGAGGATAAAACAAGAAGAATTATAAGAAGATAAAATAAGAAGGAGAAGATGAACAAAAGAAGAAAAAAAAGATCATGATGATAAAGAAGAACAAGAGAATGATGAGTTTTGAGTTATATATAATTTGTCAGAAAATAATATCGAAATTTTTAAGTGTGACACAAAAATTTTTCAGTTTTGACACTGAAATTTTTTAACTGTGACACAAATTTTTGTTAAGGAAATAAAACAAGAATTATGGAGGAGGAGGAGTTTTAAATTATGAAAAATTATCAAAAAATAATATTAAATTTTGTTTTTCTCCTCTTTCTCATGTGTTGTAGTTATTTATTCTTTTTTGTTTGAGTTTTTTTATTCTCTTAAGAGAATAAATAAAAAAATTATTAGAAAATAAAATAAAAAAGAGAAGATGGTAAAAAAATAATAAAAGAAAAACAATAAAAAAAAGAGTTTTCAATTAAAACATATAAAATTCATAACAAACTCGCGATTTAATAGGCATATCAAAGTAACATTTTTTTTTACAATAAGATGTTTTTACTACATGCAGTTTGAATTAATTTAGATGATATAATATTAAATTGTTACGATTTAAATTATGAGACTTGTTATATATATACAAGTCTATATAAATTAATCCAAATTCAACAAAAATTATCCTTAATTTAGAGAGCGTCTAAATACGTACTTTCTCAACTTTGAATAGCGTAAGATAAGAAACGGTTTGTTCTTCTTCAATGTTTATATTTCACATTCTTTGTATTCCTTATTCTTTTTCTCCTTCTTCGTGTGTTTCATTTTTATCGTGGTTTTTTTAATTATTGTTATTGTTGCTACATTTTTTTTCTCTTTCTCTTTCTATTGATTTTGCAACATTATGTATTTTTTTCTTTTTTAATTTGTTTGATTTTTTCTTCCAAAAAGAATTATAAGAAAACGAAATAAGAAGATGAGGAATGAAGAAGAAGCAGTAGAAGATGAGGAAGAGAAAGAGGAAGAGTTTTGAATTATGCAGAACTTATCAGAATAAAAATACACCCAAAACTCTTAAAATACACCAAAATATCTTCGTATTACACCAAAATATCTTCGTTTTATACTCAAATTTGCTGCAAATACAGAAAAATATTTCCTCTAATGTTGCATTTTTCTTCTTTCTTTCCTTATTTCTTTCTTTTTTTAGTTAAATGAATGTAAGTTCATCGTCTTCCAAGTAATTTTGCAGCATTATGTGTTTTTTTTTTTGTTTGATTTTTTTTTTATTTTTATTCTTGTTAAGAGAGTAAAACAAGAAGAAACTTGAGAATGTAAAACAAAAAGGAAAAGATGAATAAGAAAAAAAGAAGAAGAAGAAGATGGTGATGATGATGAAAAAAAAGAAGAAGTAGCAGAAAATGAGGAGGAGGAAGAGGAAGAGTTTTGAATTATGTAGAACTTATCACAATAAAAATACAACTAAAATTCTTAAATTACACCCAAATATCTTCGTGTTACACCCAAATTTGCTGCAAATACAGAAAAATATTTCTTCTAATGCTGCATTTTTTCTTCTTTTTTTTCTTATTTCTTTCTTTCTTTTAGTTAAATGAATGTAAGTTCATCCTCTTTCAAATAATTTTGCAGCATTATGTGCTTCTTTTTATTCTTTGTTTGATTTTTTTGTTTTTATTCTTGTTAAGAGAGTAAAACATGATGAAACTTGAGAAGGTAAAACAAAAAGGAAAAGATGGATAAGAAAAAAAGAAGAAGAAGATGGTGACGATGATGAAAAAAAGAAGCAGTAGAAGATGAGGAGGAGGAAGAGAAAGAGTTTTGAATTATACAGAACTTATCAGAATAAAAATACACTCAAATTCTTAAAATACACTCAAATATCTTCATTTTACACCCAAATTTGCTGCAAATATAGCAAAATAATTCTTCTAATACTACATTTTTTTCTTCTGAATTGAACCACACCTCAGTCACTTGATTGGATTCAAAACAATAATCTAAACCTGAATTATTCATTATCTTCAACAACGAGATAATTGATGATAGAGGAGAAAGAGAAAAATAATAAAGAAGAAAAATAACGAGGAACGTGCAGTAATAACAACAAGAAGAAGAATGTGCAGTAACGGCATGAAGCGCGTGAATATAAATGACTTGTAAAGACTTATATGGAAAAAACGCTTGTATATGAAGTAATAGCTCATCCGAATTTTAAATTTAAAAAATATTATTATTGAAAATTTTATATTGTCAAAGTTTTCCTTAAAAAATTTAATTTAAATCACATGTCATCCAAATTTAAATTTTGAACCCTAAACCATTTATCACGTAAGGAATTCGAATAACTAACGTTAGCCACATGGAACAAACTAAATTTGGACAACATATAATTTAAATTAAAATTGTTTAGAAAACCTTTAACAATTTAATTATGAAAAGAAAATAAACTGAAAATGATTGAGAGTTGGATTCTTGGTGCTTGTCTTTTGCTGAATCAGTGAAACATACATAATCTGCTCCTTCTATTGCTATTGACTGGAGTCCACTGAAAGTAAGAGCCAAACTCACTCACTCACTCACTTTTTAACTTTCTTATTATTAATTCTTATGTCATACTTTGGTTACTTTCTCCCTTTCTTGGTGAGCTTTTCATTCTTTTCCCCAAACCAAATGTGGTGCGGTAAACACAACCATGTCAATATAATTAGGTGTGACAGCACAAGAAAACAATACATACATTATTGTAATGTAGTACATATTATTTATGGCTAAAAATAGTTGACATAATTGAGAAGCATTACCCGTGTTTTATGTTGATATGTATTCGATTTACAATATTTAATATGACGAATATTTTTAGTAAATTAAAGGTTAGGCAACAAAATCAATTCCTAATATCTGAAATGATAATATATATGATATTTTTCACCAATTTTTTTCTATATTTAAATATTTAACTTTGCGGATTAAGTTTTACTCAATATTCAATCCACTTTCGAGACTAACTCGAACTTGGTATTTTGGTGAATAATATGTAATTAAATATTTCTGTAAATAATTAACTAAGCTTAATTGAGTGGTTAATTGACTTGTTCGCTTAAACAAATATCAGAATTTAAATATTATATTGTATATGATGTATTATGTAGCAATCTATTGGACCCTTAAATCGAGTTTAAATCTATGATAAATTAGTTCTTCACCTATTCATAGCCCTCTATTTTATATCCATAGGATGGTGAGTGTAAACCATTATTAATTTCTAAATCTAGAAACTTAGAGGAGATATCATTCCGACAGTTACGTGAAACAGTGATTTGGGTCTGAACGTGAGACCCACACTCTTTATGAGGTAGCATTTGACTTGTTCTGCCGATGTATCGCCGTCTGAGTTCCTCATGAGGAGATGGGAGGTGGTACATGCAAGGGACTCCGATATTTAAGTTAGCAATGATTTTAGACAAGTTTTTAGTAGATTAGAATGTGAATATACTTAAGGGATGTCAATATATTTATAGTAGAGACAACAACTAACTTTTCTAGAGAAATTCTATCTTTTTTGGTAGATGACCATTCCCTTCATCTTGAGAGTTTGTTGGGATTTATCTTTTAGGTGAGATAGAAATAATAATAAAGATTTGAGGAGACAGTTATTTATTTTGGACAAGTAAAAATGATCTTTTTTGTTATGTTTGACTTCTTAAAAAGATCGAGTAAATGATAAATGACTTTTTTATTTTTATTGGACCTGATTTTTTATTTTGAGATAGAATATGATGAACAGATATAATCTTATTTAATTCCGCGTATAGTTCCGGTTTAGAAATATGATATATCTTCAAAGATTTGATCCCATATCGGATGTAATTATAGTCGAGCCGCCGGTATGACGGACGGGCCATGATAAAGCTTCACCCGGACCAAACGGAAAAAACCTTTTGGTCTTAAACAGAACAAGTATATATATAAATGTGTGAATTCTGAATTAGGATGAACAATAATGAACTTGCATTGTTACTTGAATCTTATGAAGAAAGCAAAGCACAAGAGTGGCTAGGCATGCACCACAGTGGCGATAAGATTTTTGACTTGTTTTGTATGAAACATATCCTTAGCCTCAAGAAGGTCCTAGCACTTTCCAAGTTGTTGCTATGGTGGGTCTAACTTTGTACGGATTCTTTCCGATAACTCATTGTTACACAATGACCCCATTTTATTGGCATCTTCTATTCTATGATACAACACAATTTTTCCATGTGCCTAACTATCACAAGCAATAGGGACCCCATCACACTTAGATATTTTTTTCTTCCATTTCTTGTATTGTTCTTGTTCTTTTATGTTTTATGCCTAGTCAAACATAGTAAATGGGTGAAGCTGAAGGCATTTATTTCTTCGCTATCATACCTATGTTCTTCTAAAATTTTGCAAAGGAAAAGATATCAGTAAGAATGGTCCATATATGAAATTGATTTGTGAACATGCATATCATAAATAAGTTAAAAAAGTTCCATTGTCTTTTTGTCGTCTTGCCAGAAGAGTAATATAAAAATATATTATATTTCAAACTATATAGAGTGATAAAGCCTATGTTGCCTATGGTAGTAAAGTCCGGTGGTTATAATAGTTATAATTATAGTAGGTGTATTAAAATAAGGGATAAGTACGATTTTAGTTCCTAACGTAGAGGTCGAAAATTTATTTTGTTTTCAGCCTTTTTTTTGCTATAAAATGGTCCCCAAGATTTCAGTTTGTTTTAAAATCGTCTTTTTTACCAAATTTTTTATTTTTATTATCAAATTATCTCTAACTAAAAAAATTATAAAATAAAATAAAAAAAGAAAGGGACGCAGGGGGAGGGGAGAAAGAGAAGCGAGAGGGGGTGTTGTTTCGGGAGGAGGGGAAAGGGGGAAGGGGGAAGGGGGAAGAGGGGGAAGGTCGCCCGCCGCAGCCGCTCCACACCGCCGTAGCCGCTCTACGCCGCTTCTTTCTTCCTCAGCAAATACACAGCGCCGCCGAGACGGGGGAGGGGGGAGAAAGAGAAGCGGGAGGGGGTGTTGTTTCGGGAAGAGGGGGAAGGAGGAAGGTCGCCGCCACAGCAACTCCACACCGCCGCAGCCGCTCCACGCCACTGCTCCTCCACGCCGCTCCTTTCTTCCTCAACAAAAACACAGCGCAGCCGAGACGGGGGAGGGGGGAGAAAGAGAAGCGGGAGGGGTGTTGTTTCGGGAAGAGGGGGAAGGGGAAAGGTTGCCGCCGCAGCAGCTCCACACCGCCGCAGTCGCTCCACGCCGATGCTCCTCCACGCCGCTCCTTTCTTCCTCAGCAAATACACAGTGCCGCCGACAAGAGAGGATCGAAGTCCTCCACAGCGCCGCGACCACCACAGCACCCTCCTCGTGGCGATTTGTACTCCGCCAACACCACATCGCCGTTCACCGCCGCAGCCCCTCCTCTCCACCACCACCGCAACCCTTTCTCTCTGTTTCAATTTTTTATTCCTTTTTTTTTAATTTTTCAGATTCAAAGGATTCCATTGTTGTTATTGTTGATGATGCTTCTGATTGTTTCTGTTTATTCCTTTTATTTCATTGTTGTTGTTGATGCTTTGGTTGCTTCTGCTTCTGCTTCTGCCTGTTTTTGCTTCTGCCTGCGCTTGTGCTTCTGGTTGAGGAAGAAGAGGGGAGGGAGGGGGTATTTTTGTCCGAATGACTATTTTAAAATAAACTGGAATCTTGGGGACCATTTTGTAGCGAAAAAAAGGTCGAGGATAAAATAAATTTTCAACCTCTACGTTAGGGACCAAAATCGTACTTATCTCTTAAAATAACTAATATAGTTTATTAAGCATGAATACTTTGATGAGTTATTGTGTGTGTAGGCCAGATAATTTTAAACATGATACTTATTATTAATATTTATTTTAACATGTGTGTCTTCTGTTTTTAACCGTTTCTTAATAAAAAATAAAAGATTATTTTTTAAATACGTTTAAACATACCTAAATATCATCACATATCAGCATATCGAATCTTATTCGTAATATGTATTTTTAAAATGAATCTAAAAATAGTATATATTATTATTTATTAAAACAAAAAATATTTAAATATTTTATATAATTAAAAAAGATATTAAAAATAGTTAAAAATTAATTTATTTTTTAATATCAATAAAATATCATTACAATTTATTTAAAAGATAATTTATATTTATGTATATATTGTGTCCCTATGTCTTATTATAAGAATTTAAAATTTATATGTCTACATGTTCTATATTATGTCGTGTCTCATGTTCGTGTCCATATTCATACATCATAACTACTAGTATACAATACACATTAAAATATAAAATATATTAAAATTAAATTAAATTATGCATGTATTTATAATGGCTGATATTAGTAGTTAATTTTATTATACAAATAATATTTTTGTAATAGTTATAGTGCTTTAATTTATAAAGTATTATTAAAATTAACATAATATTTGTTTATTATTTAACAAGTTTTTAATTTAAATAATAATTTCTTTTATCAAAATATAAGAAAATAATAATTTTAATTTTAATAATATTTATCTAGTCACCATAATTATAGACATTATAGACTCTACCATATAAAATAGTTTATTAATGAGTCATTTATTTTTCATTTTCATTTTCCTTTTCATATGTACAGGCATTCTGTGTGTGTTGAATATAAAATAAAAACGTTTTGTTTGTCGTTTTTTTTTTCAAAAAAGAGATGATTAATTATATGATACATAAGAACACATGACTATATTTAATGCAGTTGTATATCAACATGAATATTAGCATGATAATACGTAGAGTTAGTCAAGAGAGATAGCAAAGTTGACAAATACTAAGTATATTCGAGTCTTCTCTACTATTATTTATTAGGAGAATTTTTCGTAGGTGATTGAAAAAATAGTAAAGATTTACTAACAAATAAATATACTTCTAAGATTTCATAAAATGAACCAATAAAAGGAACGGAAATTTTTGCTCAAATGGAGATAGATAATCAAAAAGCGACATTTAGATTGAAGTCGCTATGGAAGATTTATTTCTTCCAACTCAATCAATCCACTCAATCACAAATATCAAATTAAGAAAGACCAATAATTCAAAACCTAAACCATAATCCTAGAAACCAACGATCCTGAAAACATTACGTACGTAAGACAAGTAAAGAAACAATCACTGCTTATGATCTTCTTATGCGTCTTTTTTTTTTTTTAACTGGTTTTTATTAGGTAAACAAGATATTTTTATGAGTTAATAGTTAAATGAGTTCCTAAAAGATGATGTATTTTTTAAATTTGTCTCTTAAAAATTTTTTCAATTAAATTTATCCATCAAAGATTAAAATTAATCATATTTGTCCTTCAGTTATTTTATTAATAATAATTTTTGTCAATAATTAATATTATGAAACATTAATTGACAACATAACATATATGATATCTAATATGTCTAATTGAACTTTGACAAAATATGTTTGTAAAAAATTAAAAATATATTAATTAACATGCATATATGATATTTGACCTGTCTAATTGAATATTGGTTAAATATGTTTACGAACATCTATCAATTTAGTTATTTTTTTTAATTACATAAATTATATTTCTAATATGACCACTAAATTGATAAATTTTCATATATAGGATGTCATGTATAATATCAATCAACATTTCAAATTATCAATCATTGATGAAAATTATTAATGTAAATGACAAATATAATTAATTCATAATTTTAGAGGACTAATTGATTGATAACATCTTTTAAAAATGAATTTAAAAAATATTTTATGTTTCAAGATAATTTTACTATAAACTCATATTTTTATAATTAAGTTGAATTAAGTTTTTTTTTTTTATCTTCTTATATGTTTTTTTAAAATGATTTTTATTTGGCCAATAAGTTATTGTACTAACCCAGTTTAAACAAGTTCATAACTTATTTTTCCAAAAAACTTATATAATTTTCTCGTAATGTTGTAATATTTTTAAATACTTTTAGAGTAAGAAAAAAAAATTGTATTTTAACGTATGGTAACAACAGTGGTATTTTTTCTTCTTCTTCATGAGAAGACCCAAGAATAATTTTTAGAAAAAATAAAAAATGTCCCCAAAGTAAATATAATTGTAAAATTAAATGGAAAAAGAGACCAATTAACCCTAAATCATTTTGATAGAATATCAATCATTATGATTATTGATCTCCCTCTTTTGTAAGCTCCCAACAACAATGATTAATCACTCAGAAAGTGTCTGATCTTGAGAAGTAGTAGTAGTAGTTTTTGTTGTTGTTGGTTGTATGGTTGAGAAGCAACTTTGGGATCTACCTAGTGGCCTACAACCATTGAAACTGTCCTTCCTAGGAGAATCCAATGTCCTAAAGAGGATGTTCTTCATTGCAATTATGAATTCCTCAGTGGGGTTATTGGGTGGACTAATTGAAGACCTGAATTGTTGACAAAACTTCATGTGACTTCTAATTGCTTCATCCATTGTCATCATAATACTCTCATCCTCACTTTTGTTCTTTGATCTCAGCCGTTCTTCCTTCACTGCCTCACCACAAAGTCCGCAAATCCAACGGCCCTCGAAACGCTCCTTCACGCGCGTAATATACGCCTCCGTGCACTCCTCCACCAATCCACAACAACAGCATTTCACCGCCGAAACTGTCTCCACCTCCGTTGCCGCCGCCGCCGTCGTCGCACACTCAATGACCGATGGTGATTTTGCTTCTCTTTTAAGGATATTATCATTGGCCATTTCGTGAATGTGTACTCTAATTCAAATAAACACAAGCGACAATAATTTTAGGGTTAATTCTAAATCTTAAACGATAAATATTAAAGCATATATTTATATGAATAAATAAAAATAATAATTTTTAATTCTTTTTATTAATAAATTTTTGAAGAACAATGATTGAAAATTATATATACACAAATAACGTAACATGATAATTACCGTATCTAGAATGGATGAAACTGTGGAAGATAGATAATCCAATGAAGGATCTGAATGAAATTATGATAGGAAGAAAGAAGAAGGTATACGTCCCCAACTGAATGTTCTTATTAGCGGCAAAATAGAGAACCCAAAAGTCCCAAAAGGAGTGTAGTACTTTTCAGAACTCAGTTGAAGAATGGTACTTTAATTTTGAGAATTAATAGGAGAAATCTTTCTGCCTCTGTCTGTCTCTCTTGATCATGGTATATATAGCATTTGTATATAACTAAGATTTTGAATCTCTTTTCTGTTTTTTTTTTTTTTAGAGAAAAGGACAATTTAGTCCCTGACCTTTTAAGCCTCAGACATTTTCGTCCCTGAGCATTGGAAAATACATTTAAATTCCCGACGTTCCTGAAAATAAGACCGATCAGTCCCTCCGTCCATGAGCCACCCTTAGAGTGGACGGAAAATGCTGAGCTGGCTCCCCTATGCTTACCTGGCTCAACGGCGTTCCCACGTGGCACGTTAGTGGAATAGAGGTTTTAAAAACGGGACACATAAGTCCCTCTCACTCAAGTAAAATGACTACATTGCCCTTAACCATAATTCTATCCTCACCGCCCCTCTCCTCTTCACCTGCGCAGCCCCCAACCCTCCTCTCCTCACTTTTTCTGCCTTCTCAACTATACACACACAAAACAAATGCATTCACACACATGGAAGAGAGATCCGAGAAGGGAGATGCGTCGCCGGTAGGGTGTGGGCCGCCGTCACGCCATCGTGAAACTGGAGGGAGGAGCCGTCGCCGCCACGCCTCACCGTCGATCTCCTCTTCACCTGCTTTCAATCCCCAATTGGAGACCGATCTTCTTTCTTCCAATCTCTCATCTGCTTCCTCATACATTCCGATTCGCTTCTCTATTCTGATTCTACGATTCCATTCCATTCCATCAATTTAATTCTTCTACTCTCCGATTGTTTTCCTTCCACAGCTAAAGGTTAAGGTCATTTCTCCCTCTCTCCCTCTCTCTCTCTCTCTCTGCTATTTTTGACCGATTGAATTGGTACTGTGAGGTTTGATAATTTTGAAAATTGTGGATTAATTAGTGGTCATGCCTGTAATAAATGACGATTTTAGTAAGGTGTAATAACAAGTTTAGATTTTTTTTGGATTGGGTATATAATTTGGGTTTGCTTATTGATATGGATTTTGTCGTTGCGTGGTTTTGGGATTTTGCAGAGAGATGGCTAACAATGCTGCTACGTGTGCTGAGAGGGCAACAAGTGACATGCTTATTGGTCCTGATTGGGCAATTAACATTGAGTTGTGTGATATCATCAATTTGGACCCTAAGTAAAAACCTTATAGCTCATACTCTTGCTCCTTTTCTGTTTAACTTTTCTTTTTGTCTCTCATATTCTCATTAATGGACTGCTAAAGTGAAGTCTCTGTCTTCAAATCGATACTACACCTGTGATTTAGATATTATGTATGTTTTTGGCTTGTGAGTAATTTTATGTAATTTCAATGATCACTGTTCACTAGGTTCCTAATCTTCTGTTAGTGTTTGCCAGAGAACTGTTGGTAATTCATACACTGTGGCTTAGTGAGCTAGGTGTCAAGTAGGAAAAAGTGAAAGTGTGTCCTTTTTTTTCTTGTTAACTTGATATTCAGCTTTTACTTTTTGGTTTTGGATCTTAAGTATGTTGATTGATTCTTTATAACTTATTCTGGACACTGTGGGTTTTCCTTGATTATGTTGTTCTTGATCTTCTCTGCTGAACTGATTAAATTTGCAGGCAAGCAAAGGATGCGTTAAAGATAGTGAATAACTCTAACTCACATGCATGGTATGTATTTGATGTAGGCACTGGAGACCCTTAGTAAAAATTGTGGTGAAAGCGTGTTTCAGCAGATTGTTGAGCGCAGGTGAAGAGGAGATCGACGGTGAGGCGTGGCGGCGACGGCTCCTCCCTCCAGCTTGACGATGGCGTGACGGCGGCCCACACCCTACCGGCGACGCATCTCCCTTCTCGGATCTCTCTTCCATGTGTGTGAATGCATTTGTTTTGTGTGTGTATAGTTGAGAAGGCAGAAAGAGTGAGGAGAGGAGGGTTGGGGGCTGCGCAGGTGAAGAGGAGAGAGGCGGTGAGGATAGAATTATGGTTAAGGGCAATGTAGTCATTTTACTTGAGTGAGAGGGACTTATGTGTTCCGTTTTCAAAACCTCTATCCCACTAACGTACCACGTGGGAACGCCGTTGAGCCAGGTAAGCATAGGGGGAGCCAGCTCAGCATTTTCTGTCCACTTTGAGGCTGGCTCATGGACGGAGGGACTGATCGGTCTTATTTTCAGGAACGTCAGGGATTTAAATGTATTTTCCAATGCTCAGGGACGAAAATGTCTGAGGCTTAAAAGGTCAGGGACTAAATTGTCCTTTTCTCTTTTTTTATTTTGTATTTTATAATTATATTTATTGGATACCGAGTATTAAATATAAAATTAATCTAATAATATCATATAATAATATCTAAGGTTGCATCATATGGACACTGGATACTACTTCTAAACGAAAGACACTAATGGACACGAAAATAAGATGGTGGACACAGGATTTTTAATAAAATCTTTTTTTTTGTCTTTGGTTATTTTTCATTATTCCACAATTACCCCTTATATTATATTGTGAAAAACCCTAACCTTAGCTTTTCTTTACCGTCATTTTCAGGTACTCTCTCTTCTTCTTGCTCTTTTTTTTTTCATTCTTTATCTTCTTATTGCTCTTTATGTCGTCGTCTTCTACTTTGATTTGTTCTTCCTCTTCTTTCATTTCTTTCACAGTAATATCTTCTTCTTGCTCTTTGTTTCTGTCTCTCTTTCTTCTTTTTCTTTTTCCTTTCCGATTCTTTTCTTGATTTTTTTAGGGTTCTTCTCTCTTTTGATTTTGTATCTTCTTATTATTTTTTTATTTTTTATTAATTTTTTTGTGCAGCCAATTACTACTCGTTCTTGTTACAATTTTCGAAAGTCTGTTCTTCTCTTTATCAGTCACATAATCAGATATTACTCTACCTATCCTCTTATTGTTTCTTACTTTTGTTTTTGTTTTTCTATTTAAAAGAATTTTGTTCTGCTTTGTCTTTATTTTTTCGTTTTTAATTTTTTTATGATTTTTCAATCTAAAAATCATATAAGAAGAAGAGCTATATTCTTTTCTTTGACAAAATGTTAAATATTTACAGTGATGGTATGAATGAATGAAAAAATAATTTTGAATTTTAATATGTTGATGTATTTGTTCATAATGAAAGAATGAATGAAAAAATTGTATTGAATTTGTGTCTTGTTATTATTTTTAACTAAAAATTAAAATAATTAGTGAGTTATGTTATTGTTGCTGATAATTTTTAGTATGTGTTAATTATATAAGTTGTTTTTTATGTGTTGATTAGGGAAGAATGGAATCATTGGACCGCTCTGAGCAATTTAGACGATTTCTTTATTATTTTTTTCTTTTATGATTCAGGCTGAACTTGAAGCTGTTACAATATTAGTTTTGATGTTCGTATTTTTGTATTTTAGAAATAGGAGAAGAGGATATTTGTTGATTAGGAATAGAGAAATTAATACTAATTCCTTAAGACGGAATGTATTGAACCGCATAATAGGAGGGGCTATAGAAATTGCATTTGGGAATTAAGGATGAGCGTAGATGCATTAGGAAGATTGTGTGAGTTACTAAAAGTTTAAGGTGGATTAAGAGAAGAAAGTCATGTAAATATACTTGAGCAAGTGATTACGTTTTTAATAATACTAGCTCATCATAAAAAGAACCGCACACTTCAAGTTAGATTTTATAGGTCAGGAGAAACAATAAGTAGGTATTTCAACAAGGTGTTATCCTCAGTTATACGTGTCCAAAGTCTATTGTTTGCAAAAGTTGTTCCTGTTCCAGATGACCAGATGAAAATGGTTCAACGTAAATATAGTAAATAATTGAGGTAGTGATTTTGTATAATCTATAATTTTGTATAGAATTAGTCTTGACACTTCAATTTCTTTGGTTTAGGATTGTTTAAGAGCATTAGATAAAACATATATAGATGTGACTGTCCCTGAAAAAGATAAATCAAGATACCGAACAAGAATTGAAAAGAGAAGATTCAGAACAACACCCGAAAAGAGAAGGAAGAGAGACTGAGTGGGCAGAAACAGAAAACGAGTTGGCAGCGGCGCGGAAACAGGCAACGTCGTCCAGGTGGAACAAGAATCATTCCTCCATAGTTCTTCGGAAAGAGTACGGTTAGGGCGGCAGTGAAGGAATCCGAGACAGAGACATGATGAGAGGTGGGTATGAAAGTTAAAACTAAATATGTCTATTTAGTAATTTTATATCATATTGTAGTCTTGTTCATATTAATCCAAACATAATACTAGACATTACATTAATGTTTTGTCCATTGTATCTAAACATAATACATAAAAAATAATTTTTAGTGTCTCTGTCTCAGTGTCTTTGTCTCAGTGTCATATCCTGTCCTGTCTACAAAAATAAACACAACCTAAGAGACAATAATTTTATTAAATACAATATTTTTTAATTATTAAATATTTATTTAATATTTATAGTTATATTAAAAATATTTTGATAATTAATTTGTCCATACTCATAAATAATCAGTATAATAATACGAGTATATTTAATTAATAATTTAATTTAATTTAATAAAAATAAATATATCTATTCGTTATTTATAAAAAAGACCAGCGCGCTATTAATTAATTTTTAATAAAAAATTTAATTTTTAATTATAAATATATAAATACTATCGAAATCTAAATATTCACAAATTTTCTTTTTTTTCTCTGCTCTCCAACTTTGTCAGGTCTCAAATTTTGCTCCAGAAACTTTTAGTTTTAGTGGATATAATTTTTTAACTACAAGAACAAGTTAAATAAATAATATCATTTTTTTAAAATTAATTTTACAGTATTCATAAATAACTAGTACAGCAATATAAATATATTTATTTTTATTGAATTAAATTAAATTATTAATTTAAATTATAATAATCTAAATTTAAAATTATTTGAATTAAATTGGATGAAATGAAAAAATAAAAATCAAACAAGAAACAATAAAGGCACCTTCATATATTTTCCGTCCCTTTAGACTATATTTTTTTACTAATTTTGACATCACTAACATCATTCTTCTCACCAACACTTTCGATATTACCTTATATATATACAACCTATTATATTAATCCGCCGAAGATTTTTTATTTTTTTTGGCTCCCTCAAATTTTAGAGTTAGCACCACCCACGTTACATTAGCATCCATTAGTAGCTTAGCACTTTGGAAGAATTCCAACACTACTACAATAAACTCCTGACCAATATCATCCCAACATTCCTTAATGAAATTCACATTATATCCATCACTACCTCGAACTTTAGTGGACTCACAATCCCAGACTGCCTCTCAAATTTGCTTAGACGATGGCAGTACCTCTAATGTTGCTGCTTCCTCATCATCAATTTGCTTTACCAACCCATCACAGAACCCAACCATAGGAGCATACTCCTTTCGATACAACTCTTTATAAAATTCTCTAATTACAATTTTTATTCTGGTTTAGTTCCGCACTGATTTTCCATTAATTAGCAAAGTATCAATTCTGTTATTCCACCTTCTCATCGATGCTAGGTTATGAAAGTATCTAGTATTCTTCTCCATATCCCTAGCATGTTGACATCGAGACATCTGCTTCCAATGAATCTCCTTTCTGATATACCACTTCACACAACAACTCATCAGAGTGTCCCATCGAGCCTCCACCGTTCCGTCATAAGTACCAGCACTAACCATATCATCAATCTTCTTGATATCCTCCTCAAACTTCTTTATCACGTTGTCCATGTCTCCAAAATGGTCCTTATGCCATCTTCTCATTGGTACCGTCAAGGCCTTTAGCATATTAGTGAACTGATCATCACCCAAGTTTCTCCACTCATCCTTCACCATCCTCATGTGTAAATAAGAAATCTAAACTTCTAAATGGTCTTGGGCCCCACTAACTCTTGTAATTAGTACAATCAACGGACAGTGATCTGATAGGCCCCTAGGTCCCCCTTTCAACCAAGTATTTAGGAACTTCTCAAGCCACTCTATACTGACTAGAACTCTGTTAATGCGACTACAAGATCGACCTCTAAACCATGTGAATTTTTTTTATCATTAAGAAGTAAATCCAAAAGTTGTAAATCTTGCACCCAATCCTTAAATTTTTTTGCAGATGCCGGTAAATTAATTGCACCTTTCCTTTCCTCCACCCATAGTATTTCGTTAAGTCTCCCATGAAACAAAATGAAACCTGACATAACCCCATAATATAGCTTAACTCCCCCCACATTACCAATTTCTCACTCTACATATGCACACCATACACTAAGCAGAATGCACACTTAAAATTATTTTTTGTTAGCAATCCTTCAACACACAGCCAACAGTCCCTTTTGTAGCAATTTGACTGTTTAAACAGCATATCATGCTACATTAACAATAAACCTCCAGAGGCACCTGCTGATTCCACATAATCCCAGCCCACCATACCTCAAATCTGTGCTACATCAAATTTAGTAACTATCTTTCTCTTAGTTTCAATCAATCCTAACATATTCAACCTAAATTTTTTCTTCAATTCCTTCACCATACTCAGCTTAACATCACCTCCTAATACTCTAACATTCCAACAACTAAAAATTATTTAAAACAATTTTTACACACCTTGTTATGATTTTTGGGTCTGCTCCTCCTTACTTTCTCTTTTTGTTTCGCCATCCTTCTTTTTGTCGCAATTGCTTCGTTCTGATCTTGTAAAATTGCCATAATGTCATCCTCTTCATCGTGCAAAACTGCACCAGACTCCACTGTCAACTTTCATGTTTCTGTATTTTCAGTAATCTGTTCTTCCCATGTGCACCTCTAATCAGCATTCTCGTATATACACTCTGCTTCAGTTTCGAACCTAGCATCCTCCATAGCCCATTTTTTGACATTTTTATGTTGCAACCCAGTCGCGGCTAATGTCTCGAGGCTATTGTATTCCTCATGGATCGGATCTGATCCACATATCCGAGGTATTTATTCGAATCCGATTCAAAAATTGCGGATATAGATCCGATCCACAATGCTATCGGATCGGATCCGCACACTTATAGGATCGGATTGCAAATTTTATGTAGATATCCACATATCCGTGAATTTGCAAAAATAAATAAATAAATAAGTAAATATTCTTCTTATGTTTTATTTCAACAAATAATTATCATATATGTTGTATTTTTTAATTTTATTATTTAAGAAAAAAACGTTTAATATTATTTTAAGAGTAAACATCTTTAAAAGAGTAGAAAAAAAGTTTTATTAATATTTTTTAATAAAAATAAATTTTTAAAAATATTTTTGTGTTTTGCGGATATTTTCGATATTCGATCTGCAAATGTGCGGATCGGATCGGATTTGATTCAAGGTTAAAAATTGTGGATATTGAATCTGATCCAATCTTATGATTTTAGTGCGGATCAGATCAAGATTTTGGTCATATCCGATCCGCAATCACCCCTAATGTGATGCGGACTTAACTGCTCTTGATTGCACTCATTCAAAAAAAGTCAGGTGTTACCATTTTACCCTTCTCTTCAATGTCGCCCTTTGCCCATGTCATGACTAGTTCAGTCGTCGGATCCCAAACTACCGCCTTCGACATCAATTCATCGTCATGTGAACTAGAGTTGTCACACATTGGCCTTACTAGTACATCTTTCAATAGATATTTATCTCCATATATCTCACGTCCCACCTCGTTTACAAAAATATCAAATCCACTAGTGCTTACAGTGATATGAATCTATTCATTAATCACATTGAATACACAGGTATCGATTAACACTAGACCAACGCTCAATGATAAACCAGACCCCATTACTTCATCACACTTAACTACTTTTTCCCATAGATCGCATATCGTGTTGAACGTCTCTACTGACTATATATATAAAGGCACTCCATAATACTCTAACCAGACTCTTCTAGTCTCACCGCGTTCCGATTCCTCCCATCTCCATACACTATGAAAGAATTATAAGAGACTATTCATTTTGAACATAAATGCTTCCTCCACATTCTTCACAATATCAAAGACTAAAAGCACCTTGTACATTCCAAGCTCTTTGACTTCAGCAACTTAAGGAAGATTCTTACGAATAGCTCTCCGTAGCAATTTGAATTCAATGGCCGTTGTCATTCCTCCTACTAAACTCCTCAACAGTCAATTGAAATTCTCTTTTGCTACTTGGACTTCAACCTTTTTCTTCCATCCATTCCCATGCGGGTTCTTTACGAATGTATTCTTCGTCGTCTCTTCCACTCTTGTAGGGTGATCCAAACTTTGTCCCCTTTGAGGTTGCCTACTCTCCGCACCCGTTCTTGCTATATCCTCTTTGTGCGCCCCAATATTCTCCTCCTCGTTGCCCTTCTATACTTAGCCTCTCCTACGGAAATTATCTTACCCCTTAAACTTATCTGATTTATCTCTGTTATAGCCTTCGTTGCCCCTCTTTTGGTCGTATAGCATACAAATGCAAACAAGTAAATCTTTTTATTTTTTAGTTTTTGGGATAGATAGATATCATTGATTTATCTCATCTAATAAAAAAGGTAAAATAATTCTTTTTTCCAAATATCTTGTGGCAGATTATCCACAAAATTAAAGAAAGAATCATTTTTTAAACGATGATACTTTTTTCAATTTTAAATTCTAAAATTTTTTGTCTTTAATTTCCTAATTCTATCTCATGCATTCTGTGTCCCTCTTCTCTCTTCTCGAATGAACGAGATCATTAAAAGTATGTCTATGTAATATTAAAATTACAAGTTTAAATGGTAAAAAACAGATATTAATATAATCATTAGATGAGTCTGTATATATCAATACGGAATATTTGTGCCTTGAACTGCTTTATTTTTAGTTATGAGTGCTATGTTATTGTGTTTGATTGTCTAAACCTGCAAAGGGACTTTGATGGAATACAATCATAATTTATGGGAGATTGATAACAAAACATTCATTTCGTTCCTTTATTACTTATGTGTAAAGAGAATATATATGTTCAACCACTTGATTATTACTTGACTATAAACAACTTATACATAGATTGATGTAACATTACCCAGAGTCAATATCTAATTATCTATCACAATTTAGTACATTGTGTGTAGCCAGCTGGAATGACACTAACCCATTGCGGATGTTTGAAGCCAAACGTGCAACTTAGTAGAGATGCTTTCTCATTTATATGAAATGTTTTTTTTTTTTTTTTTTTTTTACCAAAATAGAAGACTCAAACCCACAACCTCTTAATTGAGTATGGAGAGACTATGTCATATGAAATATGTTTGCTCATCAATTATTTTTAACGTATTGTTAGAGTAAAATAATATAATTTTATACATATATCTAATTAGTTACTAAAAAAAATATATATCTAATTATATAATATTATATTAATAAAATTAATTATCTTTTATAATAATCGTATAAACAATCATTTAAAAAAGTATATAATTAAATGATTATATATAATATTTTATATTATCAGTATATTAAAATTAGACTTTATTTTATATAATCAATTTATAGTATGTACTAAATTAGCAATTTTTTATTATTAAATAAAATATAACTTTTTCTAAAAATTCGTATTTAATCTATTAAATGATAAAAGAGAGGCATGCAAATTTAATAAATAACTAAATAAAAGAATAAGCAAGTATGGAAAATTAACTTTTAATTAAGTAATATTAATTAATTTTTTATTGTAAAACTATTTAATTTTTAACTCTTATGTTAACAAATTTAAAATTTAAAATAAAAATAATTTTAAAAAAAGAACTGATATGGATTAGAAAAAATTAGATCCAAACTGAATTGGGAAATAAAATGAGCAGAATTTAGCCACATATTTATTTATAGTGTAACAAAATCCTGCGGTTGTGATTGTGACCACATTGGATGAAGAAAAGTACGAAGAAGCCGTGAAGGTTAGCCTTATTCCCATCTCTCGCTACGTTTTTCTGTCATTGTCATGGGCCTCTTGATTTTATAGCTCCTTCAGTACTTCTTTGTCTTCGTTTCATCACACATCATAAATGATAAACTTCCAATCAAGATCCCAAAAAAAAAAAAAAAATTATAAACCCTCAATCATCAATATTTTTAAGGAGTGCTAAGGAGCAATAACTTTTATGATTTGTATCCATTAAGTAGTTATCAATGATGTTTTTAATAGTGTGAGATTTCATCAAATGGTGTGAGATTATTCACTTTTCTTTTGTTAGTTATATATTAGCCAAAATTTAATAAAGTTGCTGACTCCTAAACTTTTTTTTTTCCAACGCAAAATGTTTTCAACCAACGTATTATACAATGCAAAGTTTAAAAACTTAAAATTGGTTAATTCTTTTGTTCATACATCTACTCTACATGAAATCTGTAATTTTGGTTATTAAAAATACGAGGAGTGCTAGGGCCAGCAACTTTTGTGATTTGTAGCCATCAAATAGTTATCAATGGTAATTTTAATGGTGTGAGATTGGTATGAGATTTCATATAATAGCTCATTTTTCCTTGCTGGTTATATGCTGGCCAGAATTTAAAAAAGTTGCTTACTTTTCTTAAAAATATTTGACCGTAATAACGAAGTTTTGCCCTACTATGTATTATGAATTAAATAATAGTATTATATCTTATTATGAATCATATTTCTAAATTCAATTCGTTCATACTAAAATTTCTTCTAATAACCTTATTCAGAATCATTAGATTTTCATCCGTTTCTAACAATGCTGGATTATTTTTTAATTTATTTCGTCAAAATCAATTCTCGTAACTAATCACTCTTATAATCTTTTTCCGAATAAACCACCTAAAGTGATGAGATTTCACAATTCTTTAAATAATAGGCACCATTCCAATTTTTTTTTTTTTAAATTATCAAAGAGATATATTCATTGATATGTATACTATTACAAGTAAGAAACAAAATTTCCTAACAAAACTAGATTAAAACCATCAATCAACACACCAATATAATTTTGAGAGAAGAAAACTAGGAAAATACAAAATCCAAGAATTTCTAGAAAAAGAATACTAATGAAATCAAAGAACTTCGGATGACTCCAAATAATGCCTAAAGCAGCCTCAAGCATTTCAACAGAAAACGTTTCACCTACAAAAGGATGATCAACAGTGTCTGTTTTCTTGCAATGTCTTCATCTCCACAAAAAATATGATTTTTACGCGACAAAAATATTATGTGCCTACAAAAATTAGCGATAATATATATATATATATATATATTTTATACGAATAACTGTACTAATTTAATAGCTAATTCTTTTACACGTATAATTGTTATTTCACTTATTTGCACAAATAATCAAAATAATTGGTATAACAAATTTCATAAAAGAAGTAACTTAACTAATATAATTGAGACAATAATTTCCACCAAAGAAACGCAACCCATTAAAAACACATAACAATCCATTAAAAGGATGAAAACATAATCATCATAAGATGAACCAAGATCAAAGCATTGCTAGTGTTTGATTTTGAATTTTAACTTAGTATATATACTTGCAAAATATTTAGTGATTTTCTTTCTAATCATTAATGCACTGAAAAATAATATTAGCTTTCTTTGGTCTCCGACAAGGCAGGGAACACTCCTTTGGATTTAGTGCCAATTTGCCATTATTGCCGCTAGTCATAGAGTTGGAATTGTATAACTATTAGTGTTAATTTGTCATTATTAAAGTTACTTGTTAGGGTTATTTGGAATAAAATTTTTAATAATTTTTTATTAATAAATATAATAAAAAATATTAAATACTTTAAATTTATATCAAACATCTAAGGAAATACTAGCAAAACTCTAAGCATTATATTAATGTATATACAGCAATTCATTAACTAATAACGAATCATTAAATAAAATTTAAATTTATAACAAATTAATTCTTTACCTATTGAATTAAAAGATATCGCAGAAAATAAAAAATATGTCTAGACAAGTTGACAATATCCTTGCTCTGGCTGGCATAAATGAAAACTATATACATGGTACAACTTGCAAGTTGCAACCAACACATATTACATAAGCATGGAGCATGTGGAACTGTGGATCAAGAATTTGTGATTTCCCACTTGTTTTTCATCAAAAATTTTAATTAAGGGGGAAAAAGTATATGATAGAAGGTGTTAAAGGGACACGTTGGCATGACTCATGACAGTAATATAACACAGCAGATTCATGTACTTATAAACACTGTGCTTGTATATGTCCTCATTCACTCATTCCTTAGCTGCTTTTGTTCATCATCAATGTACACAACTTATCAATAAGACACTTATGATTTAGTTTGGTAAAATTTTTATTTTTTAAAAGTTGTAGTATTTATATTTAGTATATTAAATTAAAAATAATTTTTAATAAACACAAATAAAATTAATTACGTTTGATAAAATAGTTTTTAAATTTTAAAAATACTATAATAGACATAAATGTAAATATTAAAATTGAAAAGTACAAGCCAATTTTAAAAAATTCTATCTTATATACTTTTAAAAGTACCTTAATTTTTTAAAAGTTGCAAGCACAAGCGTTACTAAACACAAAATAAGGAGTTTGAGCTTTTAAAAAACATAAACACCTCTTTAAAAAACTTTACCAAACCAAGCCTAATTAAATTATCTTTCTTCAAATGTTATATACTTATATGTGGCCATGTGCTTTGATAAATTAGTTATTTACATCAAATACACATTAATTAAATATATTGATTATTTTAGTGAGTAATTTTTGTATACGTAAAGCATTTTTTATCTATCTTTACCACTAATAATTAAATAAGGTGGTCATCAAGGGGTAAAAAAGCTGCTAAAATTGGTTACAATAATATTTTTTAAAATATCCTTATTTTCAAATAAAATTTTAAAATTCAAACAAGATTCCATACCAATTAAAAAATAACTCCAACTTTTAATTTCGGCCTAATTTGCTTATTTAGTTTACACTAGGCGAGAAGTGCCTTTTAATTTCTAGTTGTATATAATAGGGAAGTCAAATAAAGATTAAAATATTGATTAAAATTATTAAAACTATTAAAAAAAAGATTATGTTTCTATCAAAACCATTCATAAAAAAACATAAATTCAAAATTATCTATAAAAGATTATGTTGAACTAACAAAAACCCTTACTTTTTGGGTAAATTGTCAAATGAATTAAGTCATTTGGATTCAATGGAGTAATGAGCAATTATATGTATCATTTTTTACACTTGTTTAAATAAATTAGAGAATTAACCATTAAATCGACTCAATTTTGGTTGTCTATAATATTTTTTTAATAGCTATTTTTTTTAGCAATGTATTTTTTGGAGGTATTTTTTTCATTTCTTTTTTTTTTTTGGGTAAAAGGTTGGTGGTGGTGTTGGTAACGAAAATTCCTAGACACACATTTTCTTCAATCCATACGACAATAAAATTGGAAAACCCAACCCAACCTATTCACCTTTTTAAAACCATAAAGTGGATTGGGCTTTGCTTCCTCGATTTCAACCCACCCAACCAAAAATAAAAAATAAAAAATGTGTTCTATTTCCAAAGAGTTCTTTGTTTTATATTAAGAGCAATGCTAAGGGACAGCAACTTTTGTGATTGGTAACTATCACATAGCCATCAATGATGATCTAATGGTGTGAGATTGATGTAAGATTTCATCTAATGACTCACCTTTCTCTGCTGGTTACATACTGGCCAAAATTCAATAAAATTGCTGGCCCTTAAACTTTTCCTTATATTAATAAACTCTGCAAAAAAAAAAACTCTTTGCAAACCAAAACAATAATAATAATCATAATAAATCATAATTAAAAAATCAGCCCTCTTTTCTTCTTATGCTTTCTCAGTGTTGCCGGCTGCAACAATCTCGTTCCAACTTCTCCATTTCCATACAGAGAGAGAGAGAGAGAGAGAGAGAGAGAGAGAGAGAGGTAAGCTCTTAAGATTCTTTCTTTTACCTAACAATGGCGTTTCATTTATTTTTTTAATTAGTTAAAGCTTCCAACTTTATTTTGTTTATGATGCAGGTCTTCATGGGTGTTGTTGATTTTTACAATTCTGCTGCTACTTGCTTGGTTAAGTCCAATTCCATTGATCATAAGCAAGTGGGGTTGGGGCAAAGATTCAATTTTTCTTTTGAGGGGAAGAAGATTCAGAGGAGGAGGGACTCTGTGGCTATGGCTTCCACTATTCCTACGACAGAACCGGTTCTTCAGGTGACCGGTGACTCCTTCATCAGAGAGCATTTGAGAAAGTTGTCCCCTTATCAACCTATTTTGCCTTTTGAGGTATAAAAAATAAAAGCCAACTTTTATGGATTCTGTTGTAATGCAATGCTGATTTTTATTTGAAGAATTCTGGGCATTGTTACAATTTCTGGTTAAGAGATTTGGTTGTGTGCTTCTGTTAGCTCTTAGTTAAAGCATACTTGATCACTTGTTATTTTAAATAGAAATGCATTTTTGTTTCTTCAGGCTTTATTTAGCCATGATTTATTCTTATTCTTCCTTTGGAGGAATTTTTTTTTTTTTTTTTTGGCTAATACTGAAGGAGTAAGCAATCATATATTTGCATAAGTTTTTGACAATAATTACAATCTAAAAAAAGGTCTTCGGCTTTTTTGTAGAAACTGATAAGAGTTAGCTTTTGAGACACGAAAACAATGAAAATAACAAAATCCTGTCCTCACTATTTTATGTTCTTCTTTCACAAAATCATAAAAAGAGAAAACCTTTAAAATGGGAATGGGAATGAAATAAGAAACAAATCACTCTCCCACCCCACCCAACAAAAAAAAATGAAATTAGTCTTATTGGTTCTATGTTAATACTTGTTTTTCTGTTTGATTGCTATGTCACTTGCAACTCACTGCACATGTATTGCAAGTTCATCTAATGTAATTTGTCACCGCTTCTTAGCATAAAAACTTCTCAGCACTGAACCCTGGCTTTTGTAACACTTGCGGTAGGCCTAAGCACTTTGTTAGTGGTTACTTTTGTGGGGGAAAATCATTTCATTATGATGCAATTTAGTAAACAAAGATTCTCTGCAGGTTTTATCTTCTCGTCTTGGACGCAAGCCTGAAGATATTGTTAAGTTAGATGCTAATGAAAACCCTTATGGTCCCCCTCCCGAGGCAAGTGTTTCATCTTTTCCCCCCTAGCTTGTAGTTTTTCCATATTATGAGATCTCTTGATCCATCATCCATGTAACCAAATCCACCTAATGAAGCATGATTTAGTTAATGTTTGTTGTTGGTTAGTTGTTCTTTTTTTTTTTTTATTATTTCTTTTCCCCCCTTAACTATTGCATAAAAATGGAAAATAATTATCTGCTAGTATGATATTTTTTCTCTAAGCTATACTCATGTTTATGCATATGTATTGTCACCTGAGTTTACTGTCAGATGTTTGATAGGTCATGGAAGCCCTAGGATCAATAAAATTCCCATATGTCTATCCTGACCCAGAGAGCCGCAGATTGCGTGCAGCTCTTGCCCAAGATTCAGGCCTTGAATCTGAATATATTCTGGCAGGATGTGGCGCAGATGAGCTTATTGATTTGATAATGCGGTTAAAACCCAAACTCTTATATTAAGCCTCAAATTCATTTTTTTCCTTTGACAATAAATGATTATCGTGCATACATGATGCTCAGTTGTGTGCTTGATCCTGGTGACAAGATTGTGGACTGCCCGCCAACCTTCACAATGTATGAGTTTGATGCTGGAGTTAATGGAGCACTTGTCATCAAAGGTAAGAATAACATTTCATACATGTAGCTTTTAAAAAGTTTTTCTTTTTGTATGATTTTAAAGTCTAAATAAATTTTGTTTAACTGTTGCGATACATATAAAGTAAAACCAATAATGAGTCTTCATGTTATATGAGCTGGATCTATACATTATTCAATCCTAAAGGATCTTTAGGAAAAGGGTGTCCTAGAGATATTAAATCAACCATGAACCTCCAATAAGCTTTTAGTGCGTTGGTCATTGACAATTGTTGAATGAGAAATAGGTATCTCTAAACAGATTGAACCTTGAGATAGTAAATTGGTTCATATGTTATGAATAAAGATCTTTAGCTTTTAAACTTTCTAGTGAGAATTTGTTCTTATGATATTATAAATCCTGTTATACTGGTCAAATACAAAAGATAGTACTTAAACAGATTATATTTTCATATTTTTGTAATAGGATAAGGCTTTGTTGTTGTTATTTAATGTAAAGGCTTATATTTAATGGTTGTGGATATTTAGATATTAAATGGATCACTTTAAAGGTCTTTTGTTTTAATTTTTCTTATCATTCCTATTGTCCTCTTAACATTATTGTGTGTCAAGTTATTTTTTTTGTGTGTGTAATGTCAGATTTGCATAACTATCTCAGTTATTTAAATTGTAGTTCCAAGGAAGTCAGACTTTAGCTTGAATGTGGAACACATAACAGAGGTTGTTAAACAAGAGAAGCCGAAATGCATCTTTTTAACATCACCAAATAATCCAGATGGAAGGTGATTGATTGTCAAGTATTCCTTTTTTCTATTCTATTTTCAGATTGTTTTTATGTCATTAGTATGCTGGAAATTTGCGTGTATCTTCTGTTAGATTTTGGTTCTGTTGATACTGTTCTGACAATTTTCCCAACAGTATAATTGATGATGAAGTACTTCTAAAGATACTTGAGCTTCCAGTATTGGTGGTGCTGGATGAAGCATACATTGAGTTCTCAGGAATCAAATCGAGGATGACTTGGGTCAAGAAATATGAGAATTTGATTGTTCTTCGGACATTTAGCAAAAGGGCTGGTATTGTTCTACCTTTTCTTTTAATCGATGTTGAACACGGGTTATTGAAAATGGATTGAGAGCTCGTCTTGTTCCCTTATATATATTAATGCAAATAACCTAATTATGAATGAGGAAGCCTTCTATACTTTGTTTTTATCCTCCATCTATCATTGTTACTTTTCGGTACATCATTGGATCAACTGTATCTAGATACATTAATTCAAAGATGTACGAAAAAGAGGCGGTGACTGATAGAACAATGTCTTTCGGGCATGCAATTGGTCTACTTGATTGCAAATGCTATTATATTGGTGACATAACAAGGATTGAAGCCTTGCAGGTTCAGGTTAAACTCGAGTGAAAGTGTATGTGAGCTTGAACTATTGGGATTTATGGTTGCTGTGAAACTAAAACTATCATACTTTAACACATTTTTGGTTGATAAATCATAATATTGGGATCACTGAGGAAATGGCTCCCTAGATTAAGCATCACCTGTTATCAAAGTGTATTTGTATTGGAAAATTTAATTCTAGAGAAAATACCATTCTTTATGAGTATGATCATAAAAGTTGTGTTTGATTAGTATCTTCTAATTGTGGCCCAATGAATTCATATTTTGAAATGAATTGCTGGTTCAGGTTTAGCCGGACTTCGTGTGGGATATGGAGCTTTTCCTTTGAGCATCATTGAGTATCTTTGGAGAGCAAAGCAACCATATAATGTCTCTGTTGCCGCTGAAATTTCTGCGTGTGCTGCATTGCAAAATCCTACTTATCTAGAGGTTCTTTTTTCTTTTTCTTTTGTGTGGTTAAGCTCACATATTTACTTTAAATTTTAATTATTCTGGAGGTACGTATAGTTTTTACTTAATTTTTTATTAGGTCCCTATAGTTTTAACGTTTCTAAATAAGTCCTCTGGTTTAAAAATTTTGATTAAGCTGTTGTAGCTGATGATAAATTGCCAATTTAGATAGTATATAGACTTTACCACAATTTTTAAAGCCGAGGAATATGGTTGAATAATGTTTGTACAGGGAGTTAATAAGGAATATTTAGCCTATAGGGGAATGATTGAAATGTTTTGTACAATATACGGATTTCGATACAAAGTTTTAAATTATAGGGATCTCTAGAGTACTTAAACTTTATTATTACAAAAGAGACCGCCGCATTGTGACACATTAGAGTCAGTAACTTTTATCTGATATGCACATAGAAGGATCAAGTATAGTACACTTAAAATGCACTTGAAATTCTTAAGAATTGAACCTAACTTGCAGAATGTAAAAGATGCTCTGCTGAAAGAACGAACGAGGCTGTATGATCTCTTGAATGAAGTTCCGTTCCTTCGACCGTTTCCAAGCCATTCTAATTTCATTCTCTGTGAGGTCACCTCTGGAGTGGATGCAAAGAAGCTGAAGGTGCTTTCCTTTTCTTTTGTATCAAACTTTGTTCTTAGTATCTTGTTAGTCGCGCATCAAATTTCATCTTTCGAATTTTTTATCAGAGACTTGGAGCAGATGTATTGCAAAATCGCTTTGTTAATTAGGGTTAAATAAGTTTTTATTCCTTGTAAAATCGTGATTTTTTGTTTTAATCCCTGTAAAAGAAAAAATTGGATTTTGGTCCTTGTAAAATTTAAAATTTCCAATTTCAATCCCTAGTGTTAGTAAATGGTGAGTTAGTAGGTTAAATACTAGGGTAATGCTATGGTGAAGAACGAAGTTTGGTGAAGAGTAAAGATTATTCTTTTAACGATGTAAAATAATAAAAATTTACATGATCAAACCGGAAAAAGAAATGTACAGGGATTAGAACAAAAATCACAAGTTTTGCAGAGATCAAACTTTATGTAACCCTATTAGTTTTTGTTTTTAGCATGTCGAGTTAGCAAATATTATTTTGTTATTAATAATTTTAACTAAAGATTGTGTACATGAAAACCAAACAGGAGGATCTTGCACAAATGGGAGTGATGATTCGTCACTATGACAAGAAAGAGCTAAAGGGCTACGTTCGTGTATCTGTTGGTAAGCCTGAACACACAGACGCACTAATCAACTGCCTTAAGAAAATGCCCTAGTTACCACCATTTCTAACTGTTAATTTAGTAGATTTCATTTTATGTTAATGTAATTCATCACATTTTACATGAGATTTTTTGTATTCCGTATTAAATTGAAATTGTATATTATTGGGGGATATTATTTCTTTCTTAGAAACTAATTTTGGTGCGTTGACAATATAAAAGAGTTTTGTATTGTGATCTAGTATGTTAATGTTAGTAAGTTTTTCAAATGAGGAGGAGGTTATTTTTGTCAGTTTAGGATTGAATCTATGCACTCGAATTTTCTTATTAACAATGTATCTTCTTTTATTAATTATTAGTATTATAAAGTTACCGTAGTTAACCAATTGTCATACTTCTTTTGTCTTGGCGCTCCCTGTATTATTTAAAATTCAGGTGAAGTCGACTTCACGTGAAGTTGATACCTGAGAGCCGTTAGATGAAAATTTAGTCAAATCAGTCAAATTATTTAACGGCTCTCAGGTATCAACTTCACGTGAAGTCGACTGCATCTGAGTTTCCACCTTTATTTATACTTGGTGGATATCATACATGTGAAGTCGACTGCACATTTCCACATTTATTTATACTTGGTGGATATCATATTGATCATCAAACAGCACTTTCACTACTTATCCTAAATAAATAGCGTCTAAACCATTAGTATATATATCTATTTTTTTTTCTTGGTTTATATACATCTATTTGATCCTTCTATAGATGATAGTTATCTTGGGCACAAAGGTAATTTTTGACCTGAATTGTTGTGTGCAGTCTTTAAATAATATGTCTAAGGTCTTTTCAAAATTTTAGGCAAAATGCATGAGTCAATTGTAAAATATGAAAATTTTTTTCCTATATTGTAATGTACTAGCCAAAGTAGTCAACTTAGTTTGAGGCAATATAACAAGTTTGTAATGTCTTTAGATGTCTCGGTGGCACGTTCATTACACTAATGTATTCAATGAATCTAAATTTTGGCCAACAGACTTGGATAATTTTTGAAATTTTATCATGATAAGGATAAACCATTGTAATTGTTGATCTTTAACGAGGAATTCATAGTAAGCATAAATCATTAATTCGCGTTGTTGTCGTGAAAAGGACCGTCATAACAATAATATATAAAAATAAATACTGATAGTAATATATAAATATATATATAAAAAATTTGTTTTTATTGTTTTCATATTTTGTGTGTGTATAATATATATAAAAGAATATTTACGATAGAGATTCATTTGGCCTTTTATCTATTTTTTAAAACTAAGTTTGTCTTTTAATATTTTTTATATTTATCATCAGAGTCTTCAAAACACATCCTACAAAGACGGGCCTCAGGGGCGGGGGGCCGGGGGGTGTTTGGGATGTTAGCTTTGAGGACTATAACTTAAATTTAAAAAAACCTATATTAAAAATTTAAAATTATTAGATATATATTTGATTAACAAATATAGTATGTGATCCTTCAATTTATTTTATTAACGTATCTAAGTTTAGTAAAGCAACTAAAGCTAATTATAGAAAAAAAAAAGAAAAATTAAATAATAAAAAGATAAAAATATTCTTAAGTAATAACTATCAAAATTTGATGGTGGAGAGAGAAAAAAAACAATAACCTCATGTTATGGGTGGTTTACGTAACAGATGTTCGCTTACAAATTGAAAATCTTTTTATTTTGTTTTCAATAAAGTCATCCAGATAGAATAACATAATATTTCTTTGAGTAGTTTTCTCCTATATATGTAAAGAGAAGTGTGTTCTCTTTTTGTCAAGAGAAAATGTTATTGTAGTCTTCTTGTGACAGAGAGAAGTTGTAATTCTCAAAGAAAATTATTCAATTATTTCTATATTTTATACAAATTTCTAATTTTTCAACTCTATATCTTGTTGTATCATTTGTCTAGTACCTAACAGTGGTATTAGAGTCAAAGGTTACTGATTAATATATTTTTTTTCTCCGCTGCGAGTTACCATCTAAAAACAAACGTTAGCAAAGTATGAAATTCTAAAATTCAATGGGAGTAATTTTATTGTATGAAAATTGAAGATAAAACCCATTATGAGAAAAGACAATTGCGTGACAGCAATTGAAGGTAGACCCACTGGAATTACAGATGAAAAATGGAAGGAGATGGACAACAATGCTGTTGCAAACTTACACTTGGCACTAGCTGACTCAGTTTTATCAAGTGTAGCAGAAAAAAAGACAACAAAAAAATTTGGGATGCTCTAACCAAATTATATGAAGTCAAGTCACTTCACAACAAGATATTCTTGAAGAGTAGACTTTATATTCTTCGAATGAGTGAGTCCACATCGGCAATGGATCAAATCAACAATCTAATACGCTATTTTCCTAACTCTCATCGTTGGAATATACCATAGCAGAAAATGAACGTGCAGAGCTCTTACTTCAAAGTCTACCAGATTCATATGATCAGCTTATCATTAACTTAACTAATAATGCTTTGACTGATTATCTTTCTTTTGATGACATGGTTGCTGCGATTCTTGAAGAAGAATCTAGGCGTAAGAATAAGGAAGATAGATTAAAGAACTCAAAACAAGCAGAGACTTTGTTGATGACAAGAGGGAGATCAATGGAGCATGGTTCCAGTGGGAGTCAAAGTAGACTAAAGTCACAAAGTAAGAAGTAGGTTAAATGCTACAATTGTGGTAAGAGGGGCACTTCAAGAAAGATTGTTAGAATAAGAAAAGTATAGAGAAGGTTCCAGAAGGATCAAGTTCTCAAGGATGTGTTGCGAACACCTCTGATGATGGAGAAATCATGTATGGCGAAGTAACAATCGGTTCTAAAGGTAGCAAACAGCTCACTAATGTTTGGATTGTTGATTAAGGAGCAACATAGCACATGACTCCTCATCGTGATTGGTTTTGTACATATGAACCTGTCTTGGAAGGATCGGTATTTATGGGAAACGATCATGCCTTAGAAATTATTGGAATGGGTACTATTAAAATAAAAATGTTTGATGGTTCTATTCGTTCACTTCAAGGGGTAAGACACGTGAAAGGCTTGAAGAAGAATTTGTTGTCGATTGGGCAATTGGATGAACTTGGTTGCAAGACCCATATTGAATGTGGGATCTTGAAAGTTGTTAAAGGAGCTCTTGTGGTAATCAAAGTAGAAAAGATTGCAGCAAATCTATACATACTTGTGGGAGATACTTTGCAAGAGGCAGAGGCATTAGTTATTTCAGCAAGCCAAGAAGAAATGACGATGATATGACATTGCAAACTGGGCCACGTGTCAGAACGAGGCTTGAAGATTCTTGTAGAACGTAATCTCATTCCCAGGGTCAAATCGATAAACTTTCCGTTTTGTAAGCACTACATTACAAGCAAGAAACATAGATTGAAGTTAACTGCTTGGAGCAAACACATATTGAAGTTGATTCATTCTGATGTGTGAGAATCATCGGAGATTTTTCTAGGAGGAGTAAAATATCTTGTATCATTTATTGATGATTACTCTAGGAGGCTATGGGTGTACCCGATCAAGAAGAAATCAGACGTGTTTGCGACGTTTAAAGAGTTCAAAGCAAAGTTAGAACTTGAATCCGAAAAGAAGATCAAGTGTTTAAGGACAGATAATGGAGGAGAATATGTCGATGGTGATTTTCTAACATTTTGCAAGCAAGCAGGTATTCAACGGCAATTCACAGTTGCATATACGCCTCAGCAAAATGGTGAAGCAGAGCGAATGAATAAGACTCTCCTAGAAAGAGCACGAGCTATGTTACAAACTGCAGGTTTAGCCAAGTCCTTTTGGGAAAAAGCTATTAAAACCGGTTGTTATGTGATAAATCGGCCACCATCAACTGCAATTGGGTTGAAGACACCAATGGAGATGTGACAAGGTAAGCCACCTAATTATTCTTCTTTACATATATTTGGTTGTCCTGTGTACGTGATGTACAATTTTCAGGAAAGAACAAAGTTGGACCCAAAGTCTAGAAAATGTATATTCTTGGGTTATGCTGACGAAGTTAAGGGGTATCGCCTGTGGGATCTTACTGCTCGCAAGGTAGTTGTCAGTAGAGATGTGATATTTGTAGAAGATGAATTGCAACAAGAACAAGAAAATAACAGTACTGTTAAAGAGATAACCACTGTTCAAATAGATAAAAAATGCAGAGAAGGTGATCTTTCTGAAGCAGAACCACAGCACGAAGAACACGAAGCAGAGGCCAATGACATAGAAGTTTGTCAATCCACTTGACAAAGAAGAACACAGTCATGGCACTCAAATTATGTTTTGACAAACCATGATGCATATTGTCTTTTGACAAAAGATGGAGTATGGAGGCTATGCGCAATCCAGACACTTCTATGTGGATGACAGTAATGCAAGAAAAAATTGAGGCATTACATAGGAACCGTACCTGAAAACTTGTTGAACTTCTAGCAGGTCAGAAAGTCATTAGTAACAAATGGGTTTACAAGATCAAACGAGATAGTAATGATCAGGTGAAACGATATCGTGCAAGATTGGTTGTCAAGGGATATGCTGAGAAAGAAGGTATTGACTTCAATGAAATATTTTCTTCAGTGGTAAGACTAACTACTATTAGAGTAGTTTTGGCTATGTGTGCTGTAATTGATTTACATCTAGAGCAATTGGATGTAAAGACTGCTTTTCTTCATGGAGAACTTGAAGAAGAGATATATATGCTCCAACCAGAAGGTTTTGAAGAACAAGAAAAAGAAAATTTGGTTTGCAGGTTAACTAAATTTATGTACGATCTAAAGCAGGTGCCAAGGTGTTGGTACAAGAGATTTGATTCTTTTATTATTAGCCTTGGATACAACAAACTTAGTTCAGATCATTGTACCTATTACAAGAGGTCTGATGATAATGATTTCATTATTATGCTGTTGAATGTAGATGATATGTTGGTGGTAGGTCTCAACAAAGATCAAATCCAAGAATTGAAGGCACAGTTGGCTAGGGAGTTTGATATGAAAGACTTGAGACCAACAAACAAGATTTTAGGGATGCAAATCCACCGAGACAAAAGGGATAGGAAGATTTGGCTATCGCAAAAGAATTATTTAAAGAAGATCCTGTAACGTTTCAATATGCAAGAATGTAAGCCAATTTCAACCCCACTACTTCCTATGAATTTCAAATTATTCTTAAGTATGTATCATAGTAGTGAAGCAGAGATGATGGAAATGTCTTGAGTACCGTATGCATCAGCGTGGGAAGCCTTATGTATGTCATGATCTGTACAAGGCCAGATATTCCTCAAGCAGTTGCGGTGGTAAGTTATTTATGGCAGATCCGAGTAAAGAGCATTAGAATGCTGTTAAGAGGATCTTGAGATACATCAAATGGACCTCGAATGTTGCATTATGTTTTGGAGGATCGGAATTTATTGTCAATAGATATGTCGATTCAGACTTTGCAGGTGATCTTGATAAACGAAAATCTACTACATGATATGTGTTCAACCTTGCAGGAGGAGCTGTGAGCTGGCTATCTAAATTATAGACTGTTGTAACTTTATCTACTACAGAAGCTGAATATATGGCAGCTACACAAGCATGCAAGGAAGCTATTTGGATCCAAATGTTGATGGAGGAATTTGAGCACAAATAACAGATCGAAGATTCTGCACATTGCAAGGAATTTTGCCTTTCATTCAAGAACAAAACACATTGAAGTACAATATCACTTTGTTCGGGAAGTAGTAGAGGAAAGAAGTGTTGATATGTAGAAGATTTACACTAAAGATAACCTAGTAGATACCATGACAAAATCAATCAGCACTTGAAAAATTTGAATGGTGTAGATCTTCATATGGCCTATTAAATATATGAGCAATATAAATTTTTGAAAATTTACCAAAATTAGCTTTAAATAGGAGATTGTAAGTTTAGTAAAACTAATTATAGAAAAGAAATAAAAAACTAAATAATGAAAGGAGAAAAATATTCCTAGATAATAGCCATCAAACTTTGATGGTGGAGAGAGAGAAAGAATAGTAACATCATGTTACGGGTGGTTTACGTAACAGAGGTTCGCTTATAAATTGAAAATCTTTTCATTTTGTTTTCAATCAAGTCATCCAGATAAAATAACATAATATTTCTTTGAGTAGTTTTCTCCTGTACATGTAGAGAGAAGTGTGTTCTCCTTTTATTAAGAGAAAGTGTTATTGTAGTCTCCTTGTGATAGAGAGAAGTTACAATTCTCAAAGAAAAGTATTCAATTATTTTCATATTTTATACAAATTTTTAATTTTTCATCTCTATATTTTGTTGTGTCATTTGTCTGATACCTAACAACGTATACACAAAAAATCAGTCATCACATAAATTACTTATATAAAAATATAAAATATATATTAAAATATAAAATATATATTAACAATGAATTAAATAACAAATATATTTATATATAAATATTAAATACATCATAGCTAATTTAGTAGCCTTGATAAAATACTTTATTTCATTTTATATTATAGTTATTGTTTATCAAAATTAACTTATTTTATATTCATTTATTTGCTTACAAATTGCATCTCATACATAACTAGCTAAGCATTACATATGTTTATTTGTTATTTTATTTTCTCATCTTTATGATTGTGTATCTTAGTTAAGAATTTAATTATCCTAAATTGTCCAATTTTTAATTCATTATAAGAAAAATAAGCGATTTTACAACCGCTAAAAGTAGTTATTTTTATAGGATATATTTTTTATGGTCGCAAAAAGAGTTAGTATTATTAGAAAATGTTTAAAGTATATCTTTACGGCTATTTAAAAAAAAAATATTTATTGACATTTATTCTTTACCATCAATGATAGCTAAACATTAATAAAAGTAGTGCCAATAAAGTTTTCCTTTTTACAATTAAGTGTCCGTTAAAAGTACGTTTAAATATTTTTTGTAATTATTAACCAACAATAATACCGTAGATATTAGAATTAACAACCATTAAAATATATTTGAACATATTTTTGACACAATTATTTGTTACAAAAATATTCTAGTAAAATGGTTATTTTTTTGTATACTATTAGCCGTGCTAAGTATTAAACCACTCTTCCACCTTAGCCCATGACAACAATAAAGACGTCTCACGGCCCACAAATTCAGCCGAACAGGATACACAAATTCAATTATAATTTTAGTCTTTATCTTATCTTATAGTTATCTTTATCTTTATCTCTATCTTATATTTATCTACTTTTATCTTTCATAGGTTAATACTCTATATATACTTAGTTTTACCTTTATAGTTTACAATTCAATCAATCAACAATCAATAAAATTTCTTCATATTTTTCTTTCACAATTCTATTATCTTTGCGTACTCTTTCCGTTTTATTATGGTATCAGAGCTCCTCTTGAGCTCTGCTGACATCCATGGATCAAGGAGAAAGGGCACAGCAGCAACTTCATCCGGAGCCTATTTTGGACCTTTCGTCAGCCCAACATTTTTCTTTCATGGCACTTCCTTTCAACGAAGAAGCTCGTCCTACAAACCAACTTGAACTTTTGTCAAGTCCAACTACTCATTATCTTTGTTCTTTCAATGCCTTTTCTACTGTTAACAATTCTTCAAATCGAGATTCATTCTTAAATACTTGGATCATTGATTCTGGTGCCACAGATCACATTGCATCAAATTTGTCTTGGTTTATTTCTTACACACAAATTTCTCCTATTATTGTTCATTTACCAAATGGTTCTCAAACTACTGTTTCTTATAAAGGCATCGTTCAATTTTCACCATCCTTGGTTCTTCATGATGTTCTTTATTTACCTCATTTCAACTTTAATATTATCTCTGTTTTAAAAATTACTTCAGCACTCGTATATGAACTCACTTTTTCATCTTCTTCTTGCACGCTACAGAGCAACAATTTGGGGACGATTGGTTTGACCAGAATGAGAGAAGAATTATATGTCTTTGAACCCAATTTTGGTAAAAATTTAACCACTACACACTCCATAAATTTCATCCAATCTCCACCCATTACACCTTCCAATATATGGCATTTTCGTTTAGGACACCTTTCTGGACAAAGACTTAATCATTTACATAAACAATTTTCTTTTATCTCTATGCATCAAGACGAGGCTTGTGACATTTGTCATCTTTCTAAACAAAAGAAACTTCCATTTTCTCAAAATTTTAATAAAGACAATGCAAGTTTTGATTTATTATACTTTGATATTTGGGGTCCATTTCGATAAAATTCTATTCATAATCATAAATATTTTTTTACTATTGTTGATGATTTTAGCCGCTTTACATGGGTTACTTTATTAAAATCAAAAGGAGAAGTGCAAAATCAAATAAAAAATTTTATTACTTTAATTGAAACACAATTCAACTCCAAAGTCAAAACTATTCGTTCCGATAATGGACCAGAATTTATTTTACCTGATTTTTATGCTTCAAAGGGCATTATTCATCAACGTAGTTGTGTTGAAACTCCTCAACAAAATGGAAGGGTAGAACGCAAGCATCAACATATTTTGAATATAGCTCGTGCTCTTATGTTTCAATCTAATTTACCATCATCTTTTTGGTCTTATGCTGTTAGACATACTGTTTATTTACTTAATAGAGTTCCATCATCCGCAATTAATTTTAAAACACCATTTGAGATTTTATTCAATCATCCACCAAATTATCATGACCTTAAAGTTTTTGGATGCTTATGTTTTGTTTCTACCCAAATGGCAAACAGATCAAAATTTGATCCAAGAGTCAAAAAGGCTGTATTTATTGGCTTTCAACCTGGTTTTAAAGGGTATATTATTTATATTTTAGAAGATAAAAGAATTGAGATTTCTAGAAACGTGATTTTTTATGAAATGATCTTGCCCTTAGTCACAAAAAATGTCCAATTCCATACACTCAACTCAACATGACCAAACACACTTTCTCAAAAACAAGATTCAGTTAGTCTTCCAGTTGAACCCTCACCTATACCCATTGACCCAAGTCCACCTAGTTCTTTATTTTCTCCAACAAGCTCTCCTTCTTCCTCATTATCGTTTCCTAACCAAGTTGAACCCATGACCACCGAATCACTTTTAACACTAGACACCAGTCCACCATCACCTTCTCATCCCCCGTCACCTTCTTCACCACCTGAGCAACCTCATCCTCGTCATTTCGACCGGCCTCACTGACCTCCAGCATATCTCTCTGATTACTTGTGTAATTCCTCTCTCATCTCTACAAATTAATCTCCCTCAAAGTGTAAGTATTCTTTATCTCCAGTCATGTCTTTTTCTTCTCTTTCATCTATAAAAAGCTTCTTTTATCTCTACATTCTGACGTTGAGCCAAAATCTTTTAAGGACGCCAATCAACACTCTAATTGGCGTAATGCTATGAAAGATGAGTTGCATGCTCTTGAGCCGAACAAAACTTGGCGTCCTGTTGATTGCCCTGCAGGGGTTAAGCCGGTTGGCTGTAAATGAGTCTATCGCATCAAACGCAAGCCTGATAGTTTATTTGATCGATATAAAACACGCCTTGTGGCTAAAGGGTTCACTCAAACTGAAGGTGTTGATTTCTTGGAAACTTTCTCCTCTGTTATCAAGCCTGCCACCATCAGATTAGTTTTGGCATTGGCCTCTATGAAGCATTGGCCTATACATCAGTTGGATGTCAATAATGCTTTCTTACATGGGGATCTTTCTGAGGATGTTTATATGACTCTGCCACCCGGATTTATATCTCCTTAACCGAATCAATGCTGTAAGCTGCTAAAGTCACTGTATGGTTTACGACAATCTAGTCGTATGTGGTATGATAAACTTTCTCATCTTTTACTATCTCATGGATATCAGCAGACCTCATCTGATTATAGTTTATTTCTCAAATTCATTGGTGATCAAATTTCTATCCTTTTAGTCTATGTTGACGACATTGTTCTCACTGGTAATTCCATTTCTGAACTTGCTGCCATTAAGTCTATTTTGCACCAACACTTCCGAATTAAAGACTTGGGCCATTAAAATATTTTTTGGGTATTGAGGTTGCTCAATCAGAGAATGAAATTTGCTTATCTCAGAGAAAATATTGTCTTGATCTTTTAGAGAATTCTGGTTTATTAGGTGCTAAACCTGCCTCTGTTCCAATGGATAGTACTACAAGACTATATCAAGACAAAAGTCTCCTACTATCCGACCCTTTTGTATATCGTCGTTTGGTTGGCCGTCTTATCTATCTCACCACTATTCGACCGGACATCATGTATGCCATTCAACAATTAAGTCAATTCATGGCATCTCCTACTGAATCTCATCTTCAAGCTGCCAAGCATGTGTTACGATATCTGAAAACTAGTCTCGGCAAAGGACTTTTCTTTCCGAGGGAATCGGAAATTCAGCTTCTTGGCTTCAGTGACTCTGATTGGGCCGGATGTCCTGACACTCGGCGATCTTTAACAGGTTATAGTTTCTTCTTAGGTAGTTCTTTAGTCTCTTGGAAGACCAAGAAACAAATCACCATTGCCCGCTCATCTACGGAAGCAGAATATCATGCACTTGCCAACACAACTTGTGAACTTCAATGGATACTAAATGTGTTACAATTTTTACGCATCTCTCCTATCCGCCCACCAGTTTTATATTGTGATAATCAGAGTGCTCTTCATATTGCTGCTAACCCGATTTTTCATGAACGGACCAAACATTTAGAGGTTGATTGTTACGTGGTTCAACAAAAAGCTCAAGTTGGAGTAATGAAACTTCTCCCAATTCCCTCTTCTGGGCAACTAGCTGACATCTTCACCAAATTTTTGTCTCCTCAACCCTTCTATCTTAATCTGAATAAGCTCAGTGTTCTTGACATCTTTCATCCTCCAACTTGCGGGGGCGTATTAAACCACTCTTCCACCTTAGCCCATGACAACAATAAAGACGTCTCACGACCCACAAATTCAACCCAACAGAATACACAAATTCAATTATAATTTTAGTCTTTATCTTATCTTATAGTTATCTTTATCTTTATCTCTATCTTATCTTTATCTACTTTTATCTTTCATAGGTTAATACTCTATATATACTTAATTTTACTTTCATAGTTTACAATTCAATCAATCAACAATCAATAAAATTTCTTCATATTTTTCTTTCACAATTCTATTATTTTTGCGTACTCTTTCCGTTTTATTACTAAGTTCTTTATTCTGGTGATTGTTGAGATTAAATTAGTGAATATAATGATAAATTAATAACTTGATAAGTGATTATTAAACATATATGTATATATGTTTAACAATTTAGTACATAATCTTTAACAATAAAAAACAAATATGTAAACTTATTTTGTTACACTTAAGGTGTATTTTTATCCTGTAGACCTTGGTATTGATTTCTCAAAAAAGATTAATTATAAAATTCTACTTGAACATTTCTTAGTTATCATTATCCTCAGATAACTGCGATGAAATTAAACTTTTTCAAAAAGAGAAAAGTTTATAAAATTCAGTTTTTACGTTAATAGAAAAAAAAATAAACAATAATGCCATCAAAACTTTATAAAACCCTAATAATTAAAAAGCAAAGAGAATATGTTTTATATATGATCTTTTATTTGTTGTTGTCATTATATATATATATATATATATATATATATATATATATATATATATATATATATATATATATATATATCGAATCATATCTAGACAAAAAATTTATTAAATTTTATAATGATAGATAAATGCAAAAAAAAAAAGTGAATGTATGTATATTTTTAATAATATATAAAGATTTTTTTTGGGGTCCCTAAGGTATACATCTAAAATTTTTTCATTCCAATCTTTTTTTGCATACAAAATAGTCTCTAAAATTTAACTTGGTTTTAAATTTTTTGCGGCAGAAGTAGAGGCAGCGGTGGATCGTAGACAACTTCTTCTTCTTCCCTTCCTTCTTCAAGCAGGAGTAAAAATACTCTCCTTCTCTTATTTTTTTTATTTTATAATTTATTTGTTATAGATAATTTAGTCTAAAATTTTAAGATTTGAATAAAAAGAACGTTTTAAAATTTGGTTTTAAACCTTAAAAATAATTTTATATACAAAAAAAATTAAAAACACAAAAAATTTTCAAACCTATATTTTAAAATACAAAATTGTAAACAATTTTTTTTTTATACGTGTGCAATTGTTTGCTAGGTAAATGAATGATTTTCATAATATGAGCATATCCACATTTACTCAATTCGAAATTTTGTACTTTCCATATATCAACATACTCTTTTATATATATATATATATATATATATATATATATATATATATATATATATATATTAAAATTTATTGTTTTTGTCATTAATTAGTTATTAATATTTAAAAATATAAAATAAAATATATTATTAAATTATTAAACTAAAAAAATTAAGTTAATGATAAAAAAATAAATGATTTCTAACATTTTTCACATATATATATATATATATATATATATAGAGAGAGAGAGAGAGAGAGAGAGAGAGAGAGAGAGAGAGAGAGAGAGAGAGAGAGAGAGAGAGAGAGAGAGAGAGAGAGAGAGAGAGAGAGAGAGAGAGAGAGAGAGAGAGAGAGAGAGAATTTTGTTGGATAGTAACTAAGCTATCTACACAAACCATACAAATTAAATATCTATGCATTTATTATAGATTTAACTTAATATGAACAAAAAAGTATACGTATATAGTTTACAATATAGTAGTTTATCATAAGTACAAATCATTATAATATAGTACTAGTACAAATAGTCAAATACATATCACAAGAATAGAAATCATAAGTAGGTATCTTATCCGATATTGTTGGTATTTTTTAAGGGAGAGGGCCGGATCAAAGTGCTATTAATCAGACTAAAAAAATGGCACTAAAAAAACTTGGCCACGTTCCACAATAATACCAATGACATGTGGTATGGTCGAATTGTATAATTAATTACTACATATTATAGTATATATATATGATGTAAAAAAAACAAGGATACTTGTACTGATAATTATGAAACTTGGCATAGTGTATGAGGGATTTAGGGCCTGCAAGGTGAATCAAAAATTCCAACTCCAAAGGAATGAATGGTTAGAAAAAGCATCATCATCATCAGCATCACCATTATTGTTATCCTCAAAAGTTGTTGGTGGTGTAGTAGTATACAAAAACTCACCTGAGTGCACCTTATCTATCCCTCCATAGTAGAGGCCAAAATCATAGCCAATAGTGTTATCAAAATTGGAATCATTTTGATCATCCAACACGTTCAAAAATGTCCAATCCATGTCCCCATGGTCCACTTGCACGTTATTATTAGTATTGTCGTCGTTATTATTATTATTATTACTCCCATCATAATCACACACGGAGCTTGCACTATTAGCACCATTTTGTGATGACGGTTCCTCTTCTTCCTCAGCATCAAAATTATTGGCGAATTTGGATGCAACTTGTTGAATTTCATGGTGGGAGAGAGAATGGTAGTGACTTACATTGTTGATCTCCAAATGAAGAGGCGTGTCGGGGAAATTGAAACTGGCGTGGCGGCCGCGAAGGCAGTAGAGGGCGGCGTCGAAGGCTCTAGCCGCCTTTTGTTGGGTGTCATAAGAACCCAACCATATCCGTTCTCGGCTGTTGGGAAGCCTAATCTCCGATACCCATTTGCCCCATTTCCTCTTCCTCACACCTTTGTACATCTTGCAACTAGAATCTACTACTCTGTTCAAAGTAGAGTTTTGCAAGGTTGAATCAATGTTAGGTGTAGTAGTCATGGTAGTAGACATGTATGTATGTGTATGTATGGGTGTGGGGTTTGACGGCGGAAGGGTGGGGAGTGTGGTTATATAGTAGCCATGGATGAACAAGATTTTGAAAATCAAAACGTGTTGATTTTAAAGTGCGTAGAAAGAGTGGGGGGCACGTGGCTAATCATAGGAAGTTGATATCGCTGCAGTGACGTAGGGTAACGCGGTAGGACCAACCACAGTAAAAGAAAAAAGCACGTGCGCAAAGTCTGGGTTCAACTTGACAGGGACTTCCAAATAGAATATAATCATACACTACATCATAATTATATATATTGCCAACAAGGCGTATCATTCTATTGTATAATCACCTACGACCAATCATATAACTAATTTTTAAATTTGTTATTCAGAAACAGAAATAATACGGGTATTAAATTTTTAGAAATGGTTGATAACTAAAGAAAATTAGTCAAAAACAGTTATAATTTTATTAATTTGTCTTATTTAGCATTTATTAATTATTACGATAATTAATAAATGTTAAATAAAGTAAGTTCTTACTGTATTTTTTGTCTCCCTAACATTACGTATTTTAAAATATTTTTGGTAATCAAATTTAATTAAATTAGTCCAAACTCAACAAAATTCACTTTCATTACATCAACATGTACATATGCACATATCCTTCTTCGTCTTCTCCTTCTCTTTCTCCATTTCATCCTCCTCTTTCTCCTTCTTATTCTTTTTTTAAATTTGCTTACGTAGGTTCTCCTCCTCCTCCTCCTCCTTTTTTCTCTTTCGTTATCATCATCGCTAACAACATTAATATTTTGCTAACATTTTTATTAGTTCTGATTTTCTCTGGTGTCATCATTAAATAATTTCAGTATAAAGTGAACATTAATTAATTCACAAATGAACCGAAATTATTTAATGATGGCATCCGAGAACATCAGAACTAATAAATATGTTTACAAATTTTTAGTATTATTGGTGATGACGATAACGAAAAAGGAAAAAAAAAAAAGAAGAATACGCAAGGAGGAGGAGGAGGAGGAGGAGGAGGAGACGCGTGATTTGAAAAGTTGTTATAACAACTTGGTTAAGTATTTTGTTTGGATGCAGAGTTTTATTGTTAAAATTTATTTTTTTAACCATCACTTATCTATTAATTTAATTCTTTTAATTTTAGTCTAATAATTCAACAACATATTTTATTTCATACTTTTAAATATTAATGATTAATTGATGGTCAAAATCAATAAATTCTGATGACTTTCTAACATTTTTCATTCAGAAAATTATCTAGATATATAAAATTTTTAAACACACATATATATACACATAAATCAATATAACTTATATATATAATTATATAAAAAATACTAATAAACTATCAAAATTTATTAATTTAAATAGTTCTTTTAATTTATTAATTTAATAATATATTTTATCTCATATTTTTTAATATTAATAATTAAAAATAATAAATTTTAATAACCTTCTAACATTTTTCTAATATTATTTAAAAGCTGCTGCATTACCTCAAAATATCATATGGATATGATAGCATAAGATTTATCAATTAGATAAAATTTAAAATGCTAAATTTATACATAAAGTTACATTATTTTTTTAAGTGATGAAGTGACTTTCAACCTTAATTCCATATATATATATATATATATATATATATATATATATATATAAAACAGCTAGAACTTGTCTTATTTAGCATTTATTAATTGTTGCAACAATTAATAAATGTTAAATAAGGCAAGTTATGACTATTTTTAGCTGATTTTTTTTTGTTACTAAATATTTCCATATATATATATAAAGAAATAGAATATATATTAGGTTTATCTATTAAACTATTCTTTTATGAATGATAGTTGTTTTCTGTTAAAACAGGTGTAATCAAGATTGATGTTTAATTTTTACTTGGATTGACGTAATAGAGATTAGTTGGATTCTGAGTTAAATTAAAAGATTGATTATTCATCGTGGGAGGTAGTTGAAGAAGAAGTAGGGTGATTTTTTACCGGAAAGATGATAGCTTATGTATCTTCTTCAAGGAGGATATTAAGACTCCGATACCATGATAAAATTGTGAAAGAATAAGAAAAGAAGAGAGGAAGAATATTATACTTTGTATTTTTTATTGATTGAATTGAATTGTATTACGAAAATAAAACTAAATATATATAGAGCATTGGCCTAAAAAAGATAAAAACAAATAAAAATAAGATAATTTATCTTATATTTTTGAAATTTAATTATTTTATAATAAATTTTATTATTTATTCAACATGTATATATAATATTAAAAATTTGATTAAAAATGATAAAAAGATTTATTTACCCCCTAAATGCATTAGGGAAAAAGTTGAACTTATTATTGATAAATAATTTAGCGGCAACTACTTAATTTATTATACTTTATAATTTGTTACAAATGAAGCTGAGTGTAACTAATAAGTACAAAATAACACTATTCCAGGTTAGAAGGTCAAGTGAACATCAATCAAATTAGTCAAAAAATGAATATTATATATGTTTTATAAAGGTCAATTATTGAACTATAATATTGATATTTTAAATATTATAAGAAGAATTTTAAGTGTACCAAAAACACTAGTGTTCCAGTTATTTTAACCGTTGATTTAAATTATAAAAAATATATATAATATATATTAATTAAAATTAACGATTAAAATAACTGAAATACCGGTGTTTCCGAAACACTTAAAATTTTTCTAATATTATATATGTATTTGTATCATCTTTCAATGATATGAATTGAGTTTGAAGATGAAAAAGCTTATATTAGAAGAGACATAAAATCAAAATTTTGTTTAATTATCGAAGATTTTATAGAAGTCATGGTTCTTTTGCAACTGATTTTATTACCAAATTCAAATATAAAATAATTGGTTATTAAAAGAAATAAATATTTTTCTTATATATTACCACTTGTATGAGGTCATATATGTTGGCAACTTGATATGCAGCCCAATAATGTTGTCAGAAAATTATTGACAGGTTTGGTTCCCAGTTCCCGCTACTCAATAGACAATAGTCCTTCAAACATGTCACATGTGTAAGTGGAAAAGATAAATTTAAAAAAAAAAAAAACTAATAAAGTAATTAATTAATATTTAATTAATTGTATGAGTAATTTCTAATTATAAATACATATATATTATTAAGTGATTTTGAATGTCACTTAATATGATGGTAATTGAAAGGGGTACAGTAGTGTACTTGTCTTTGGTGAGTAGTGGCGGCGATGAGTTCCACATGTTTTAGTCACTATCTATTAAAAAACGGCGACACTACTCCTCACTTAGAAGTTTGAAGTTTGAAACAAAACTTGGACCGGATCAAACTACTATTAATTTTTGTTCTTAATGTATCTCTCAACTTAGCATACTAACAGTTAGTGCATGTTTTGGGGTCATTATTTTGTTAAAAAAAGATTTTTTTTTAATAAAAAAAATATTTCTTTTTAATTTTTTAATGTGTTTGATAAATTTCTAGTAGTAAAAGTAAAAACACTAGTAAAATAAAAAAAAAATATTTTTTTTGAGAAGTTGTAATTTACATCTTTTTTTAAAAGATATTTTTTCTTAAAAAAAGATATTTTTTATGTAATAAATAAACAAAAAAATATTTTTATATTGTTATACCCAAACATAATTGATTGATAAAAAGACCTTTTTACATGAGATATCCAAACATAAAATTACTTTTACTTCTCTATAAGATTTTTTAAAAAAAGATAACTCAAAAAAAGATCTTTTCTTAAAAGCTCACCCAAACAAGCCCTTAGTTTGTTACGAATTTAAATTTTATTTAAAAATTTGTATTAACTAATAGATTATTATATATATAAAATAAATTTTAAATTTAATATTTTATTATTGATTAATAGATTATTGTATATATAAGATAAAATTTAAATTTGACACTTATTTAAATAGACTAATAAACTAACTATTAGACTAATTTAAATTAATTTTAACATGGATTTAACTATAATAATATTATTGTTGGTAAAAACTTTTAAATATTTATTTTAATAAATATATTAAAAATATAATTTTTATAGGTTTAATTTAATTTAGTGTAATAATCTAAATTAATCTTTAAAAAAAATTAATTGTATATTTTAATTTCTAACAAATTTCAGCTAGCAAAACAATTTCTATTTTTTTTTGTTTTGATATGTAAATTAGTCTACTAAAAAAATTAGATAAATTTATCAATCATTATTTTAAACAGATAGAAAAATCTTTGAAAATTCTTGAAATTTTTAGATTAGTTTTTCAACACAAACAAGTATAATATGATGTAGGGACTTACTTTTGTTTACGAAATAAAATTTTTAGTATTGATTTAGTAATTAAAATTTATAAATGACTAAATTATTCACCAAAAAATTCTTTATGGTATTATGTAATTTTAAATTATGACTTCTTAAAGAATTTTTTCAAAAATTAAATAAATTAATATTTTATTTATACACATGTGTTATTAGTATAGTTTAAATTGATTTAGAAGATAAAACTGATATAATTTATTACAATTTTAATTGAAAAATTAATAATTTTAAATTATAAAATATTAAATTATTAAATTATTAAATTTAAAATTTAAAATTTAAAAGAAATATAATATAAATAAGTCTAATTGAAATTGAATTAAAAAAATAGATTCAAATTAATATAATATATAGTCGTTTAAATCTCAAATGGATCGAAAAATAAAATTAAAATCATGTAATTTAAATCACAATAAATTATATCAATTTTATTTATTAATACTTTTTATGGCAGAAGAAAATATAAGGGAAAAAAAATGCGAGAAGCTTTTAACCCCATATACTGAGGTTTCACCAATACGCCCCATTTGGGGGCATTTCACTAAATCTAAAACCATAAAAGAATTTTCAGCCCAAGATGATATTGAACCATTTCAAAATTAGTTTATTTTATAGGTATTGTGAAAGTGAAAGATGTTGGTCGGTTCAAAAACATGGAGGAAAGGGTACAACAGTTGCTTTAAAGAAATTGGAGGCCCAATGTTTTGGTTTTGACTTGGGTACTGGACTTGGTCAGTGACAATGACAGATCAGTCCATGGAACACAAATTAATCAACATGCCGAAAGAGTTCTTAATTAAGATTATGATTGAAATCAATTTGGATTAATACAGTGATTAATCTTTAAATAAGTGTTAAGAGTTTAAATATTATCTCATTTCGTACATGTAATTAGGGGTGGCAAACGAGTTAGTTCGCTTCGTCAAAAGCCCGTTATTTTGTGGGCTAGTTTGTCCGGTCCCATCTAATAAGACAATCCCAAATTTTTATCCAACTCCGCCTAATGGTGGAGCCTGCCAATTCTTATTTGTTTTTTAATTATTTAATTATTAAATATTAAAATAAATATATAATTTTACAAACATTTCAATAACTTTATAATTTCTAAAGACAAAAAAATTATAATTTTTAAATTTACAAATACTAAAATTTTTATAATTTTAAATATCTAATAAATATAATTATTAATTAAATTTTTTGAAGCAAAATAATAAAATCAAAATTTTTAATTATCTAAAATATATAATTAAACTAAACATTGTCCAAATCTCTAATCAATCAAACATAGTTCAAATTATAACTTAAAATAAAACGGACAAATATTTTAAATACAAGTACAAAAGTAATGTTCTAAATTCAATTATTATCTTCATCCTCTTAAGAATATATGGCGGTCTCAGCGGATAAGGCCGCTCCCGTCCCACCAAAATTTGTCAAAATTTGTGGGTTAGGCCGTACAAATTAAGCGAGTTTTTATATTATGGCGATCTCAAATTTTTAGTTTAGTTCTTTTTTTTTTCGAATTACACAGACCGGCCCGGCAGGTTTCGTTTTGTTTGTTACTCTTTCATGCAACAACTCACACTCTTAAATAGAATTTAGATTCACGTAAAAAAAAAAAATAGAATTTAGATTCGCAACAGATTAAAGATTAATTTGTTGAGCTAGGAGATATTATAAAAAAAAATGTGATTAAAAATTAACGAATCAGAATTATTGACACGCACCATCTAGGGGACAGTATACTTATAAGAGCCATTAAGGTTTCATTTTTTTTTTGGGGTCTAAAAGTTTCAATAATTTATTACAGGGGAAGTTGTTTTTACATGAGCTAATAAAACATAGCAATATTGTGTTTTGAAACTTCAGTCAAAGAGTAGCTTCAAATTCAACGAACAAATTGACGAATAAAACAAAATTTAACCTTTTTTAATATTTTATTTTCAGGTTCTTAAACTTATTTTTCAAATATAAAAGAATATGAGAATTTATTTAATATCCTATTTTATTTTAAATAATGGTTACTTTTTTTCCACCATTCTTTGTTTTTAAAAATTCATATCATTCTCGAAATATTTTTTTTTTTCTCTTATTCTTCTTCAACATGTTGTATCATAAATAATTCATAATAGAGAATTATAACAACCATTCACTATAACTCGACATCCCCTACAATTATTGCCATTAATTTGTGTTGTTTCAACGACGACTGGTACTCCAAAAGATCAAAACCATATATAGTTTGATACTTTGATTATTCTTAAAGAAAAATAATGAAAATGTATTTTTTTTAAAATTAAGCAAATATATATTATGAATAAATTCACAATTTTAACTAAGTATTTTAATTTTACTTTAAAAAAACATATTTTAGGTTAATTTTTGTTACGGATCCAACCCACGGATCCCGCATACCCGGTTACCCGGGGATAACCCGTTTCGACCCAAAGGCCCAGAACCGGCCCTTCACGGCTCCTAACCAACTTCCGAATTCAAATATCTCTCTTATCATAATCAAACAAGATAAGATAAGATAACGGCCATCACCTATAAAAGGAGGACCCAGGTCCCCTCAGGTATGATTCATTCCTGACACCTTCTACCTCTTAGATCCATTCTGACTTGAGCGTCGGAGTGTCTTTGCAGGTACCACCCCCCATCGCTCCGGTCAAGCAATCCGGTTCCAGCCTTGCCCGCGGGTTCCCGATCCACCCTTCAATCCGTACCAGAGACATCTCGTACATTGGCGCCGTCTGTGGGGATCCTGCGCCAGCTGGGCCCGATGGGGGACGTCCTAGAGGAGACCCCCTCAAGCCAGGATGACTCTCAACCGATTAACCCAACCCCCGAGCACCGTGAAGTCACAAACCAAGCGAGAATAGCAAGTACTATCCAAAACGCGAACGATCACGACGTCACGGACCGACGACATCATGAGAAAGCCAACGACAAAGCAGCGCAGATCATCCAGGATCTCTGCCTCCGGGTTCAGGAACTCGAAGGCAAGATAACCAATAAAGGAAAACACAACAACGAACACGGAAGCCATGCAACCTCCAGATCAAGATCTCGCCGCGGTAGGTCGCCAACCCAACGACACGACAAGAGAGACGGTCGCAGCTCCTCACGCGACCACAGACACGAGAAATCACCAGAACGGCGATACAACAAGAAACATAACCGTAGCGCTTCTCGAGATCTGAGTTACCAACACTACTCAGACGAAGATCGGAGGGACCGAGACACCAAACGCACGAGAAACGACCATATAATAATGGGAGCTACACCCTTCACAGAAAGAATCCTAAGAGCAAAACTCCCCAAAGGCTTCGACAAACCTACCGATATGAAATACGATGGAACTAAGGATCCCCAAGAACACCTAACGGCTTTTGAGGCCAGAATGAACCTAGAAGGAGCGGCCGACGCGGTCCGATGCAGAGCCTTCCCGGTAACCCTCGCCGGGCCAACGATCAAATGGTTCAACGCCCTCCCAAACGGGTCCATAGCCAGCTTCCACGATATTACACGAAAGTTCATGGCCCAGTTCACTACTAGGATCACTAAAGTCAAACACCCCATCAGCTTACTAGGGGTCACGCAAAGACAAGAAGAATCCACAAGAAAATACATCGACCGCTTCAACGACGAATGCCTAACGGTCGACGGACTCACGAATTCCGTCGCAAGCCTTTGCCTGACCAATGGGATAATGAACGAAGATTTTCGCAAACACCTCACCACCAGACCGGTATGGACCATGCACGAGATCCAGAACGTCGCCAAAGACTACATCAACGACGAAGAAGTCAGCCAGGTCGTTGCCGCCAACAAGCGGCAGCACGGCAACACCCAGCGCAACAATTCGGCTTCTCACCAAAACCCGACACCCAAAGAGAATCAACGGGACCACCCCAGGCCGACTAGCCGACCACCGAGAATAGGCAAATTCTCTAATTACACGCCCCTGACAGCACCAATTACCGAGATATACCACCAAATAGCAGATCGAGGCATCATTCCGAAAGCCCGACAACTCAAAGAAAGGACAGGAGGCAACAAAACCCTCTACTACGAATACCACCGAGGTTACGGTCACAAAACACAAGATTGTTTCGACCTTAAAGACGCCCTTAAACAAGCCATACGAGACGGCAAACTCCCAGAATTTGCCAAAATCATCAGAGAACCGAGACGCGCGGAGAGAGACAGGTCGTCGGAGAGAGAAGGACGTAACCCGAGAACCCAAAAGCAACCCCCAGGGAAAGCCCAGAGGAAGATCCGACCATCATAGTAAACGTCATCACAGGCAAGGACGTACCAAGCAAGTCAAAACTAACAATGAAGAAGGACCTCAAGGTAATGGCTGTAAGGAACCAAGCCCCAATCTCCGCGACCGACAATACGATAACGTTCTTACCAGAGGACTGCCAACACGGCACCTCAGCCGAGGACGCCCCCTTCGTCATCTCAGCTAGAATCGGAACAGGACTTGTACGAAGGATACTGGTAGACATCGGGACAGACTCAAACATCCTTTTTCGAGGAGCCTTCGATAAACTCGGACTCCACAACGACAACCTCCAAACACACCGCCACGGCGTCACGGGACTCAGAGACAACTTCCTCAAACCAGATGGGTCAATCACACTTCCCATCACCATAGGAACGAGCAGCCAGAAAAAGACAATCCTATCTGAATTCGTAGTCCTAAAAGACTCCACAGCCTATAACGTGATCCTCAGAAGGAAAACAATCAATGACTTCTCCGCAGTCATCTTTACCAAGTACCTCCTTATGAAATTCAGAACCGACGACGGCTCCATTGGCACAATCCACGGAGACCGAGAAGTCGCAGCCGAATGCGACAACACCAGCCTAGCCCTAAGGAAGAAATCCCGAGATGCGGCTGGAATATTCCTAGCCGATCTGGATGCCCGACAAGACGGCCAACCCAGGCCAGAGCCAGAAGGGGATATGGAAAAACTACAAATAGGGCCAACCAAGGATGAATACACCTTCATTAATAGGAACCTCCCATATGACCTCAAAGAGGAGCTCTCTCAACTCCTGAAACAAAACAGAGACCTATTTGCATTCACACCAGCCGACATGCCGGGAATAAACCCCGACCTAATGTCTCACCGTCTAGCCGTGGACCCCAAAGCTAAACCAGTAGCACAAAGGAGAAGAAAAATGTCGCCAGACCGAGCCACCGAAGTCAAAAAATAAGTTAAAGCCCTACTCGAGGCCAACTTCATCCGGGAACTCCCCTACACGACCTGGCTAGCCAACGTCGTACTAGTGAAAAAATCTAACGGGAAATGGCGAATGTGCGTCGATTACACGGACCTCAACAAAGCTTGTCCGAAGGACGCCTTCCCCCTACCAAACATCGACGGATTGGTAGACGCTGCATCCGGTCACCGATACCTCAGCTTCATGGACGCATATTCCGGATACAACCAGATTTCGATGCACCGACCAGACGAAGAGAAAACATCGTTCATCACCCCAGACGGGACGTACTGCTACACAGTAATGCCCTTCGGTTTGAAAAACGCTGGAGCAACCTATCAAAGACTGGTTAACAAGATATTTCGAGACCTGTCCGGCAACAAATTAGAAGTCTACATAGACGACATGCTCGCCAAGACCGAAACCGGCGAACAACTAACCGACGACCTCAAGGTCATAATGAATATCCTACGAAAGCACCAAATGCGACTCAACCCGACAAAATGTGCCTTCGGAATGGAGGCAGGGAAGTTCCTCGGCTTCATGATCACGCAACGCGGAGTTGAAGCAAACCCAGAGAAATGTCGCGCCGTCCTCGAGATGACGAGCCCCAAAAACCTTAAAGACATCCAAAAGCTTACCGGCCGACTGACGGCATTGTCGCGCTTTCTCGGGGCTTCGGCCCAAAAAGCGACCCCTTTCTTCAAACTAATGAAAAAAGGAGCCCCTTTCAAATGGGAGACGGAATGTGAAGAAGCATTCCAACACTTCAAGAGGGTCCTAGCGGAACCACCAGTCCTCGCCAAACCCCAAACAGGGGAAACACTTTACTTATACCTCTCCATAACGGAAGAGACACTCGCAGCAGCACTCGTCCGTGAAAACGAGAAAAAGGAACAAAAACCCGTATAATTCATAAGCAAAGTCCTACAAGATGCGGAAGCTCGCTACTCACGCTTAGAAAAGCTAGCTTTCACACTTCTTACGGCCTCCCGACGCCTACGACAATACTTCCAAGCTCATCCCATGACGGTTCGAACCGACCAGGCGGTCAAGCAGGTGTTGCAGAAACCCGACCTAGCGGGAAGAATGCTAGCATGGTCCATCGAACTATCTCAGTTCCAGATCAAATTCGAACCCCGAAATGCGATCAAAGCGCAAGCCATGGCCGACTTCATCGCCGAGATGACTCCGGGAAAGCTCACCCCCGAATCATGGAAACTACATGTCGACGGCTCATCAAACTCCACCCACGGAGGCGCCGGAGTCATACTCGAAAACCAAGACGGGATCACGATCGAACAGTCGGTACGATACGAATTTTCAGTATCAAACAACTAAGCAGAATACGAGGCCCTCTTGGCAGGCCTATCCTTAGCCCGGGAAGTCGGAGCAAAAGTCCTAGAAGTGAACACCGATTCACAGGTAGTCAGTTCCCAAATTAACGGAGACTACCAGACAGGAGATCCCCTACTCCAACAATACCTCGCCAAGGTAAACAAACTAAAAGAAGGATTCGAACACGTCACCATACAGCACGTCCCTAGGGAACGAAATGCCAGAGCAGACCTACTCTCCAAGCTAGCCAGCACCAAACCCAGACACGGTAACAAATCGTTAATCCAGGAAGTCGTTAAGACACCCTCCGTGTCAACAACAACCAACGCTCACCTGACAATCTCAAACCGGGAATCTTGGACCCACACTATCCTGCAATACCTCCTCGATGGAACACTGCCACCAGACCCCAAAGAGGAAAAACGAATAAAAAGGGAAGCCGCCAACTATACCATTGTCGCAGGACAGCTATACAAATGCGGATTCTCGCAACCCCTGCTCAAATGCATCGAACCCGAGAACACGGAGTACATACTCCGTGAAATCCACGAAGGCTGCTGCGGTCACCACGTCGGGGGCAAGACTTTAGCCCAAAAAGTCATCAGAGCAGGCTACTTCTGGCCCACGGTTATCCGGGACTCCATACAAATAGTTAAAAACTGCGACAAATGCCAAAGACACGCCAATATCCACCAAGCCGCACCGCACCAGCTCAGCACCATAACGGCAGAGCGGCCGTTCGGCACTTGGGGCATCGACCTTGTCGGACCCTTCCCTACGGCACCCGGCCAACTTAGATACCTCATCGTCGCCATAGACTACTACACTAAATGGATCGAAGCCGAACCCCTGTCCTCCATAACGGCAACCCAATGCCGAAAATTCCTCTGGCGTCAGATCATCACCCGATTCGGAATTCTCGAGATCGTTATCTCGGACAACGGAACCCAATTCACCGACAGAAAATTCAGAGAATTTTTAGAGGGGCTACGTGTATCCCACCGTTTTAGCTCGGTAGAACACTCCCAGACAAACGGACAGGTGAAATCTGCAAACAAAATAATCGTCAAAGGACTTAAAAAGCGGCTCGACGACGCCAAAGGGCTATGGGCCGACGAACTCGAGTCGGTCCTATGGTCATACCGAACCACACCCCAAACGACAACAGGAGAAACACCTTTCCGACTAACATACGGGGTCGAGGCGGTCATCCCGGTAGAGATCGGAGACCCAAGCCCCAGGAAAACGATCGGAGGTAACGACGAGGAAGCAGAACGAGACCTCATTGACGAAACAAGAAGCATAACCCATCTCAGGGAGCTAGCCCTAAAGCAAAGAATCAGCCTAAGATACAATCACGGAGTCATCCGGTGAGAATTCGCGGCCGACGACCTCCTCTTACGACTAAACGACATCGGTCCCCCGACCCCGGGAGAAGGGAAGCTCACTCCCAACTGGGAAGGACCATACAGAATCAAGGCTGTAATCGGAAAAGGAGCGTACAAACTCGAACGGCTCAACGGCGACAAAGTCCCGAGAACATAGAACGCCGCCAACTTGCGACGGTACTACGCCTAGACCAACCTATAAAGGTCGCACCCTTGCCCTCATTTCTGTTTTTATACTTCTCCTACCAGTTTACAAATTCTAAGGTTTTATTTCTCATGTAAGTTTCAAATTTGGGTACTCTTTCCCACCACCAACGGAGGGTTTTAACGAGGCCCAACCATCAATAAAAATTCCATTAAAACAGCTATTTCTATTTTCCTTAGTATCCCAAATACGGAACAAAAACACGGCTGCAACTAGGGGACTGATCACCCCCCAGGCCCAAACACGCGGATATCCACAAAAGAACCCGACCAAACAACGGTCCGAGGAAACAAACGAAATACACGCGAAATAGCTTAAAACGGAATGCACGATAGGCCTAGACGGCCCAAAAACAACAACGGAATATACAAAAGGCCCGAACGGCCAATAAGTACTATTAAAGCGAAAAATAAAGTGTTCCAAAATCAAAATACACGGCCCTTGGCCATCCGAAAATATCCAAAAACACATTTCAAAGAAAAATCCAAAGAGATAAAAAATAAAAGCTACTCAAAGATCAACGATCTGACCATCGCGAACAGTCTTGAAGGCCCCCATCACGGACATATCCACACCAGGAGCCAACACTGAAGCTTGAGCCCTCATCGTTTCCTCGATAGCCGCAATTGCATCCTTCACATCAGCTAGTAACTCCGTCTTCTCCCTCTTCAAGGCAGCAACCTCGGCCTTTAGAGCCTCCGACTCGGCGCGAAGCATGGCAGCCTGAGAACCCACATCGGAAGCCCGCTGCCACTCCTCCGCCAACTGGGAGAGAAGCGAAGCTTCAACCTCAGCAAGTCGGAGAATCTCTGACCCGGCCTCCTCAGAAGACTTCACAGCCCTTTCCCTCGCAGCTTCGGCAGCCTCAAGTTCCCCCTTCAATTTGGATACCTCATCATGAGAAAGACGAAGCTTCTTATCCAGCAAACCGACCTGAGCCATCACAGGCTCAGCCTTCCGAACAACAACGGCTGACCGGAGGAGAGCACGATACACCGACTTGGCCTGGAACGAAACATCGCAGCCATCAAAAAACGGCTCCGTTCCAGGCATCAAGTGCTGATCAATAAACCCCGGGGCATCGAAGCGTCGATCCATCACGCTGGGCACAAGACCCTCATCCTCAAAAGTCTCACTGCTCGGGTCCTCAAGCCTCTTCCTCTTCCGAGAAGCCTCAGCAGCTGTCACCACAACGACTTCAGGAGAGTTCGCGGGGCCAGGAGAAACTTGAGCGTCGGCCCGCGCACCCGAGGAAATCACCTCCTGAGAAACCGGCTGAGACTCCACGGCAGGATTAGAAACAGGAGTAGCCGGGGACGACGACCCCTCCTCCTGGGCCATTGCCGCCTTCAGCTGCGCCAAGGATGTCAAGCCACCAGCCATCTCGACTGCAAGGAAACAAGAAACAAAAATCCCAAGTTACGAAAACGGGAAACAAAACATAAAAACAAGTAAAGAACGGACACACACGACACACACCAACATACGACCGGCAAGCAACCGGATCACCCATCACATCCCGAGGATTAAGAGGACGCTCCCCAAATAACTGCCACAGAACAAGAGCGATATCCCGCTCCTCCGAGGACAAGAACTCTTTCGAAACCCGAGTAAACACGGACGGACCAGCCTTAAAATTCCAGTAAGTGGGGAACCGACGTTCACCCTCCAACGTCAACCAGAAAGGGTGATGCCCCCTCGCGGGACGAACTTTAAAGTAACCACTCTTAAAACCATAGAAGGAGTCTTCATACAAACCGAAAACACGACGGTGGGGCTGAGCTCGGAAAGACACATACCCCTTCTTATGTTTCCCCTCCTTAGTCGGAAGAGTACACAAGAAAAGGAAAAGAAAAACATTTACTGAGGCAGGTAGCTCTAAATAATCACAAACAAGTTCAAAAGACCGTATCGCCGCCCAGCTATTCGGATGTAGCTAGGACGGCGCCACGGAGCACCGGTTTAACAACTGCTGAACAAACGGAGAAAAGGGAAGCCGAACTCCAAGCCGGGTAAACATAGCCTCATATACCCACATCCAATCCGGCACTGTCGGGGAGTCGAGATTGGTATAGCAAACCCTCTCATCAATCCCAGGGAGGGCAAACTCGTAGTGGCGTTCGGCATCGCCACCCCCACAAACAGCCTCTTGATCACGGAGCCGTTGGAGGTCCGCCTTCGTCATCCGCGACGGTGTCCCCCAAACATCACTGGTGACCCAAGAAAAAAGGTCAGGGACACCCCCGCCGGAACCACCGGAGCCCTCACACCCTCCGTCCGTCGGCGAGCCATACCTAAAATGTCGACGAGCACCACCGTCAGCCAAACCTCATGGCAGAAAATGACGGTGGATAAAAACCCAAAAACAAACACCGCCACCGCACACCACCCATTATACGGTGGCACTCCCCCCAACCCCTTTCTAAAAACCCCCACAAAAACTATCTAACCACCATACAAAACTACTCTAAGAACTACACTTAGCAAAAACAAAAACAAAACACTGCAGAAAACAAAGCAGAAGAAACAAAAAGAAACAAGAGAAATGCTAACCTGATAAATCAAAGGAAGAAAACCCGAAGGAAAGACGCCGTAGAAGAAGATCAATCGAAACCACAGAAAGCAAAAATGGAGAGTAAGGAAATGCTTTGGTTGGAAAAAGAAGCAAAATAGAGAAGTAAAAAGCAGAACGAGGGAACTGAAGGAGGAAAACCAAAACGGTTTTGAAAAAACAAAACGACGAAAATACCCTCAGAAAGCAAAGCAAACGCGAGGGCAAAAAAGAAAAAACGCAGCTTGCAATAAATACCCCCTCGAAAAAAGGTAACGCCTCGAAGAACGCAACAGACGCGACTGATACGGAAGAGTCACGTCAGACCTAAACGGTCAGACGAATCCTCCTCGATACAAAAACCGAGGAACCGACCTCACCCCGAAGAAATCACACGGGCAATCGAGAAAAAATCGAGCCCATAACAAACGTCTCCCAGCGACAGACCGACCTCGCTCGCTCTCCCGCTGCGGGGGCAACTGTTACGGATCCGACCCACGGATCCCGCATACCCGGTTACCCGGGGATAACCCGTTTCGACCCAAAGGCCCAGAACCGGCCCTTCACGGTTCCTAACCAACTTCCGAATTCAAATATCTCTCTTATCCTAATCAAACAAGATAAGATAAGATAACGGCCATCACCTATAAAAGGAGGACCCAGGTCCCCTCAGGTATGATTCATTCCTGACACCTTCTACCTCTTAGATCCATTCTGACTTGAGCGTCGGAGTGTCTTTGCAGGTACCACCCCCATCGCTCCGGTCAAGCAATCCGGTTCCAGCCTTGCCCGCGGGTTCCCGATCCACCCTTCAATCCGTACCAGAGACATCTCGTACAATTTTAAAATATTAAATTTTATTTATTATTTAAATTAACTAAATAATTAATTAATATATCCTTACATACACTACCTTCTCGTGCACAAAAATAAGTATTTTTTTCTCAAAATAGCTGTTTATTTTTTATTTTGAAGGTTAATTATATCATCGAAATTTTTTTAAGTATTTTTAAAACATCGGTATTTTAATAATTTTAATTGATTATTTTAATTAATATTATCTATATTTTATAATTAAAATCACTAATTGAAATAAAAAAAATTTCTATATTCCTAAAATACATAGAATATCTAAAATTATTCTTAGGATAAATGATATGATTAAATAAAATAGAACTCTAAATTACACAAATGTAATATTTAAAATTTGATTACATTGAAGTCTTCTTTCATATCTATATAAAATGTGTTGACTTGTAACGTAATTGCTATGAGTCGTAGTAATTTACGTATATTTTGAATTTAAAGAAGAAATCGCTACAAGTGATAGAGTTTATGGAATAAGATAAAAGTTGGCCAATAAAATCCCATAGATAGCCACGGTTTACGAGGCAAGAACCATGAGCCATAAACCACTTTAAGTGGTTGTGGTTTATGCACACAAAGAAGAAACCACTTTAAGGCCCCTTTGGGAAACTCTAGAAGTAGCTTTTTTTAACTTTTGACTTATAAAAAGTAGTAGTATTAATGTCGGGTTCAATTTTCAAAACCAAATTGTAATTTTCTAAGAAGCTATTTTGGAGCTTATAGAGAAGTTAAAAAAAATGACTTCTCTCATAATACTTCTATTTTTCATTACATTTCTTTAAAATAAGCACTTTTAGAGTTAAAAATCCAAACACAAAATAACTTATTTATAAGTTACTTTTAACAGAGTTATTTATTGTTTAAGTTATTTTATCAAAAGGAGCTTAATTAAGTTAGTTACCCAAACTGGGCCTAAGTCATAAATCGTCATGACCTGTCGCGGATTATATGGAGATTTAGTTGAGAAGAAACTGCGATGAGTTGTAACGGTTTATAATCACAATAGCTTGGTAAGGATTATTCATTTGGAGAGTTTTAAAATAAATTTTGGAGAATTTTTTAAAAAGTTTTAACAGTGCTACTCACGTTACTTGATCCATTAACGAAGATGTTAGTATATAATTTTATTTTGTTAGATTCCAAAAAAAAAGTGATTTTATTGATTAGAAGTAGATTTTTAGTGATAGTCACAAAGTTCATGATATATTGTTAGATGTGCTAGTTTTGTTGGCTATTAGTGATTTGGTTAAGTAGAAAGTGTAGTTTATTGATGTTGTATCAGATGATATATTGTTTTTGAAACTTTTAATGATGATTAGATAACATTGTAATTAGGGTCAGCTTGTTACTTTATGATGTAGCCAACTAGGTATATATACATTGTTTGGAGGCAACAAAACATGCCTCTTCACGAGTGAGTCATTCCCTACTTAGAGACTGTTGGGTTGTACCACTTGGCGAAGCTGAATAACTATTAGTTCAGACTATATGAGCCTTTAGTCAGCGCATTCATTGGGAGATGGCGTTATGAGACGCACACTTTCCATATGCTATGCGAAAAGTGCATGATAACCTTACATGACGTGGCGTACCACTTGGAGTTGCCTATCGATGGCGAACAGTTAGCGGGTGCCTCAGGGACTTTTCACGGTTCATTCATGATGGAAAGCCAACGTGAGTTAATACACTCGGAAATATTTGTGGTCATGTGTCCGAAGTGTCTCCCACTATCTTGATGTTGGCAAAGTCTAATTGTCGTAATTCATTCTGTTTGTCCAATCACACATAGCCGGGTCCTCCATCCTCAGAATATCAAATCAGTAGTCAAACTCAAATTTCATCATCGCATACGCAACATTGACAAGTAGCCTTTTTACATCTTTACTCTTGAAACTCAAAGCAAAGTTTGCTACAACTTGGTGAATACAAAATGCATGATAAGTACTTAGAGGGAGCCAACTACCATAAGGGGCTTCCAAAGTAGCCTTTATCCCATTGTGCCTATCAGAGATAACAAGAATGGCCGGCTGCAGAATCACGTGGTGGAAAAGATTGGACAAGAGAAAAGACCACGATTCCGCATTTTTAGCCTCAACAAGTGCAAATGCCACCGACATAATATTTGAGTTTCCATCCTATGCAATTGCCAACAGAAAAGTACCTCCATACTTACCATACAAATGAATCCCATCGATACTCACAAGTGGCTTGCAATGCCCAAAGTCTTCGATACATGGAGAAAATGTCCAGAACAGACGGTGAAAGTACATCGTAGAATCATAAACTTGATCACCAACTATAACTGGAGAAGTATTTAACACTACAATGCTTCATTGGTAGACTGCACACCGAGAATCTATCATGACAATGCTATAAGACTCCTCTCAATCTCCATGTGTGTGTGCGCGCGCGCTATTGTCTTCTGCTTCGCGAGCTAAACCTTTATGTAACTAGGTCTAAAACCATAACTTTCTTCTGTTGTTTGCTGCGAGAACTTTATTGTTACCAAATTATTTTCCCTAACCAACAGAAAGATAAAAGCACATATCATGTGATAATCAAGTGTGAGGTTCATTATATGTCCTAACCTCCTAGCTATCCTTTTTCTGCTGATGTCAGATTCGTATCAACCAATTGCAGCCTTTACCAAATTTCTTGCACTTTTCATGGTACTTAAGATGGTCTGACTCTAATACTCTATACTCTACTCCATGACAGATGCTATAACTCTTGACACTAAGCATAACTTTCTCTTTATTCTGGAAAGATTTCCTAATCTGAAGTTTCATTGGAGCGTTTGTGTCATGCAATCTCTAGCCACCAAAAGCAGACTCAAACCTCGGTTGTTATGCCATCGTATCCATGTTTAGTGTGAAAAAGTGTGGCATGTATTGTTGTGTGTCAGAACTTGATGAACCATGCTATATACATAAATCGCTCATTCGATCCTCATCACTGTCTCCAACTATTTTAACTGGCTCTTCCTCCAAATCATCATCTCCTCGCATTGCATTTTCAACTCGATCTGGTTCTCCGTCCTCCTCACCAACAGCAATCATGTGAGGGCTACCACATGCATCCCCATCATTGCAGTTTAAATCAACCGCAAACGATCGGGATGCAACCAATGCTGCAGTTGGTGAAATCACATGCATCGAACTTGAAGCTCCCCCTAAGCTAATCAATTAAGGATTTGGAACTGATCCCCCTGAATTGGCAATAACATCTTCTAACTTTGTAAATAATTCACAGGTTCTCACATCTGAAAAACTTTTCCGACAATGAAAAAGAACTTGCATATCTTCATTAGACCCTATAACAAATGTGTCATATTGCACACCGCTTAATACAACGGTGATAGAGATCATGTAAAATAATTTTTTCACTCGCTTAGTTCGACATATCCCAAATTTTTGTAATATACTAATTTGAATATCAACAAAACTATTTGATGAACGGATAAATGACTCCTTCTCTGTAAACTTTATACCATCTCTTTTGCTCTTTGAATCTTTTCTGTATAGTGCGTAAGAGCTAAGAAACTATCTTCACTAAACATTTATTCTATATCACATTAATATTCAACCGATATTTATAAAGCATGCAATTCATGTTCATAAACCGCTATAATTTATAAAGTATTATATTTAGAGCATAAACCACAATAACATATTGCAATTTATACTTTTATTTTTATTTTTCATAAATTATTGCAGCGATCTCTGCTTCGTCATTATTTCTTTTTGAACCCTACAAATTTATATTTTATATGATGTTCCTTCTAGAACATGATGTTCTAAAGTAGATTACATGTAAAAACCTAAAACACTATAACTGGTCGCAATTTACATAGAATTAGATTAAAATTTCAAGGTAACCGAATTTCAAATGTTGTATTTATATAATTTAGACCCACATTTTATTCAATCATGTCATTTACGCTTATTCCTGTATCGTTTGGCAGCATAAGATTGTCAAAGTACATTGTTTTCTGTTTTCTCTAAATTTGGCTTCATTCCCTGTCACGTATTGTACTAGACCCTATTAGGTTACCGCTGCCACACCCTAGTAGCCTATGTATAAATGCTTTTGTCCATTTCACTCCATCATCATTTTAATTCCTCTGAATAATTTTATATATTTTCTACTGGACTAGCCGCTTTTGCTACAGTTAGACTACTATCACTTAATTCTTCCTTATCATTTTGTATATTTGCTAATGAATTTTGTGGCTAGTTAATTCTGCTAGAAAGGCCATATGTCTAATAATAATTTTGACTTGGACAAAATAGTGTTCTATTTTCCATATCTCGGTGACACCGACATTATTATCTAATCTAATAAGTAATAATAATAGATACAACAAACGAAAGGTCTTCAGTGGTCCATTATTACCAACTAACGCACGAACCATGCACATACATGTACACTTTGTTTGGATATAAAAAAAATAAAATTATTTGTATATTATTTAGATAAAAAAAAATGTTTGGATAAAAAAATCATAATGGTATTAATTATATTAATATTCTTATTATAAAATAAAATATAAATATTTTTAATTATTTATTTAATACATGTAATGTTTAAATATAATTTTTATTATAATAATATATTAAAACTATTGAAACTAAATTTATATTAATAATTGTTAATAATAATATAACTAAGGACAATATTAAAATACAAAAAATATAGTATTTTTTTGTTTTTTTTTGTTTGTAAAGAATTCCCAAAATTTTTTTAATTTTTTTGATATTCAAACAAAAAAAAAATATTATTTTTTATTCATTTTTTCATTTTTTTTTCTCATTTTCTCTCCAACTAAACATAGTGCAGTATAACATCATGACAGAAATTATTTATTATATTAGTCTATTATGGGTGATATGCATGTGAGCGAAGATGTGAAATATTAAACGTGTGTATGGGAAACTATGCTACGAATAAATACAGTCGTATTATGGTATTTATGATTAATTATGTTTATTCGATTTAAAAAAATTAACGGTTTAAAATTAGTAATTTTAAATTCAAAATTAATATTATTTTTAAATTAAAAAATTATAAATAAAAATATTTTTATTATTTTTAAATTTTAAATTTAAATAAACATAATAGTCTTATTTTAAATAAATATTTTTATATTATTTTTTTAAAAGAATCTAATAAGCAGTCAAATATGATCTTTAAGTATTTTAAAAGAGATAAATATATATAATTCTTTAAATATGACCTTTAATTATACGTATACATTCTAATAATATTATTAATTTGAATGATTATATACATCTATATCTTTTGTTGAGATATTTAAAGATTATAATTTAAAAGTCTCCTTAAAAAAATAATACGAGTACATTTATTTAAAATAAGATGAATATGCTCCTTTAAAATTTAAAAAGTTTAAACAAATCTATTCGTATTAATTTTAAAATATACGAGTACTTTTATTTAAATTAAAATTACTAATTTTAAATAGTTAATTTTTTTGAAATTGAATAAACCTAATTAAGCATGTGAGTATAATAATATGATTATATTTATTTTTATCAAATTAAATTTAATTATTAAATATTGGTCAAGTAATAACAACAAATAATAAAAAATAATTTTTGAACAGTTTGATTTATTATTTAAAAAAAACATATTTTAAAAATTAAATAAATTTTCTCAGACAATGTGAAAAACACGAGACCACCACACCTATAACACCTCTTAATCCTACGCTTTCGAGCACATCTCTAATAATATTTTTCTTTTTTTTCCAAAGATAGTAGTTTATATTTCATTAATTATTGAAAAATGAAACATAAAGATGTCCAAAAGCAGGACAGCCTAATAAAAGGTGGGGATTTTCCAAAAATACTACACTGAAGGTATTCATCCAACGGTGCGTGGTCGAAAAACGAATAAAAATCTTAAAGAAGAAAAAATGATAAATCAAATTGAATGAAACTAAGAGTTTGCCTCATGGAGAAGACGACCTAAACTGGGAGTTCTTTGGATTTCACGGAGCAACTTGACAGAGCTTGCTAGAATAGGAGATGGCATTGAAGTAGAACCTTCAAAAATCAACTGGTTGCGAGCTTTCCAGTAGTTCCAGCAAATGATGGCAAGCAATTGAGGATTACGGTCATCATTCTTCAACGGGTTAAGCATCTCTGTTGATGCAGTCCACCATGTCCAAAAGTCGTTAGGACTTTGAGAGGGAAGACAGTCACGAAGATAACTCTGAGACCATACATCTTTAATTCTAGAGCAATCGAACAAACAATGAGTGACTGTTTCTGTTGCTTCATGACAGCAGGGGTATATTGGTGATATAGATGGGATGCGGTGATGAATCTGAGCAAGCACCGGGAGCCAACCATGGAGAGCTTTCCAGATAAATAGCTTAATTTTGTGAGGCAAGTTCAACTTCCATAGATCAATCCACGACTTTTTCTGCTGCATATAATTAGGGCAAAGCTCCAGAGGCGGGTGGTAAAATAAATAGCCAATTCTGTAACCTGAAGTTGTATCATATTGCTTGGATTTGTTCAAATCCCATTGCAATTTGTTCCTACTCTGTTGAATTTTAACTGACAAAATCATGTTTGCAACGTCTTGGGGAAATAATTCTTGAATGAGATTCTGATTCCAATTCCTATCTTCAATAATTAGATCTTTAACTCTTAGAACCAACTCAGAAATAGCCTGTCTATTTGGCATGTCAAAAATCATTAAAGGATACGGAGGAGGCAGCCAAGGATCCTCAAAGGTTCGGATATTCTCTCCAGTACCCATAGCCCAATTAGGACCTTTTTTCAACAATCTTTCGGCCTTCCAGTATGCTCCTCCATCCCAAGAAGGTAAGACTCCAATTTCTGCCGTTATAGCATTACCATTGCTAAAGTATTTACCTCTTAGGATTTTGGATAATAGGGAAGTAGGCTGTGTTACGATTCGCCAAAATTGTTTGCCTAACAGCGCCAGATTTTGGATTCGGAGATCTTTAAATCCAAGGCCTCCTTCTCTTCGTGGGCGAGTCATAGTGTCCCATCTAATCCAAGCCATCCGCCTTTTAGAACATTTTTTTCCCCACCAGAACTGAGAAAATAGAGTGAATTTCTGAAATTAAACTAGCAGGCAACTTGAAGCAAGACAATGTATAAATAGGAATAGCTTCTCCCACTGCCTTAAGCAATACATGTCTACCACTTGACGATAGAAGATTGCGCTTCCACTCTTGGATTCTTTTCCAAACCTTCTCTTTGATCATACTAAAAGAAGCCTTTTTTCGATTTAGAGAATGTAGAAGGCAAACCAAGGTATTTATTCTGAGCCCCAATATGATTAATATTCATAGAGTTAGCCAATAGTGTACGAGTAGTGGAGGGAGTGTTGTGGCTAAAGAATACAGCAGATTTATTAAGATTTACCCTCTGACCACTGATGCTTTCATAAGAATTTAATAAATACAGGATGTTTAAACATGCTTCAGGATTAGCCTTACAGAATAAGATGGAATCATCAGTAAAGAGGAGGTGGTTGACCTTGGAACATCGCCTATGTAACTGAAGACCCTGAATTAGTCTATTTTGTTCTACCTTGTGTAGCAAGAAGGAGAGACCTTCTGCACAGAAAAGAAAAAGATAGGAAGATAGAGGATCTCCTTGTCGAATACCTCTATTTGGTTTGAAGAAATCATAGGGTTGTCCATCCACAATAACAGAATAAGAAACAGTTGTCACTAATTCTCGAATCCACATGATCCACCGAGAGTCAAAACCAAACTTCTCCAATATAAACCAAAGAAAGTGTCATTCCACCCTGTCATATGCCTTACTCATATCTAATTCAAGTAATGCATACAATCGTGAGCAAGTAGGATATTATCAGAGATTAATCTGCCTTTAATAAAAGTACTCTGCGTAGGGCTAATTAGTCTATTCATCATACCCTGAAGTCTATGTACAAATACTTTAGAGATAATCTTGTAAAATACTGAGGATAGACTTATTGGTCTTACCTGAGTCATATCTTTAGCATAAGAAATCTTAGAAATAAGACAGATCTGAATGTGGTTAAAACCCTTCAAAATTCTGTCTCCTGAAAAGAAGCTCTTAACTGCTCGAAACACATCATCATTGAGTATGTTCTAAAAGCTTTGAAAAAATTTTGCTGTCATACCATCATCTCCTGGAGCACTTTGAGGATGAATGCTAAATGTTGCACGTTTCACTTCCTCCATAGTCACTGGTCTTTAAAGCCTACGGTTCATGTGAGCTGTAACCTTAGGTTCAAAATCAGTAAACAGAGGTTCAGGGTTCCCATGACAAGTGGAGGAAAAGATGTTCTTGAAATAAGATTCAGCCACAGAAGCAATACCAGCATTTGAAGTAGCCACTTCACCATCACTGCGAGTTAGTTGCCAAATTTTATTCCTTCGGGTTCGATTTCTAAATTTTTGATGGAAGAAAGATGTATTCTGATCACCGAATTTGAGCCATTTGACTCTAGATTTATCTTTCCAATAAGATTCCTCATTTTGCAATGTTTTTTCAAGTTTGTCCTCTATTTCTGAAATGATGTTGCCTCCATGAATTCCTGCTAAACGAAGTTCCTCTAACTTAGACTGTAGTAAATCAATCTCCACCTTCGAATTAGATCTGTGTTCTTGATGCCATCTGACAATCTTATGCCGACAACGCTTTATTTTTTGAGCTAGGATATACATGGCTGAACCATCAATCTGTTCATGCCAAACCTCTCTAACAATCTGCCTTATTTCATCATTGGAACACTATCTTTCTTAGAATTTGAATCGCCGTTTAGATCTCTCAGTTCTCATATTAGAGTCTAAGAGAAGAGGATAGTAATCCGATTATGATTCTGACAGTCTAAGAACCGTTGCATTGGGATAGAGTTGCTGCCAATCAACACCTACCAGGAATCAGTCTAGTCTTTCCTGTATCAACTCATCACCACTCCGTCTATTCGACCAAGTGAATGGTCTTCTGACCATACCAATATCAATCAGGGAATTATCATCAATAAAATTGTTAAAGGTTTCAATAGAAGAAGAAGATTTAGCACCCCCACCTGCTTTCTCCAATTGATTAGAAATGACATTAAAATTACCCATTAACACAACTTTACCATCGAGCAGTTGGGTGATTGAAGTTAATTAAGTAAACTGAGTCATTCTATGTTGATCATTTGAACTGAGGTAAACACCTAGAACACCATAGGGATCATTAGAACCAGTTGTCAGAACTGATGCCGCAATGAAGAATCTACCATGCTGTAAAATCTGAACAGTGCAACCATCCCTCCATGCCATTGCCAAACCCCCTGATAATCCATCCGGATCCACAATAAACCATTTCTTGAAACCACAAGATCTTAGTTTTCCTTCAACTTGTCGAGATTAATTTTTTGTTTCACAGATAAAACCAACCTCGGGGGAGTAGGATTAGCAAATCCCTTTAAGATTGTGGATTGTCAGGGGTCTCCCCAAACCCCAACAATTCCACGAGAGCAGTTTCATATTTCTTTGGGTGCCACTTGAAGGCTGGCACCCTCCACCATCATAGCATCAGAGACAATATCATTGAGATAAATTTTCTTTGAAATAACTTTAGTACCATTACCTACACTCCTCCGTTTGAAACCTATCACAGACTTTCTGACAAGTTATTTCAGGTTTGGCTTTTGTTCTCTTTTTTAAGCTTGGATATGACATTATTATTGTGTTGGACATTATTCATGGGATAGGATATCTCCAATAAAGCATTAGAAGAAGAATTAGTATCAGCAGCTGTACCTGTGTTTTCTGATTCACCCTTATTTTCTGCTATAGAACTCGAATTAGTAGCAATTTTTTCATTTTTTTTGTTTTTTTATCATCTTTCACACTCAATTTTGAGAAACTATCAAAAATCCAAGCAGGTGGAGATTTTTTCTTCGATTGAGTTGGAATAGTACCATCCCGAGGTTGGTTAGGATTGAAGGAAGCTCTCTTTTCAGTTAAACGCCTACCGACTTGATCTGCCTTAAGCCATTTACCAACTCTATCTTCCTTGATATTGTTTTGGACAGAACCATCAATAAAAAATTGGTAGTTCTTAGATTCATGCCCTAATTTTGCACAATAAGTACAGAACACACCTATACGTTCATAGCGTACTCCAATTTCTAGCATTTTCTGATTAGGATCAAGCAATTTCAGTGTATCCCTCACTCTTTTATCACCGTTCAGTTTCACTTTAACCTTCACTATGCGTGTATCTTTGCCTCTAACTTCAAATAGAGCAACATCTTCAATTTGACCAAGTCTCCCACCCAATTTTCGGCCAACCTCAAGCGTTTTGTATTGTTCAGGCAATCTCCAAAATTGTGCCCATACAGAAAAAGAAGAGATGTGGTTATCATCCATGTTTATTGACTGCTTCCATCTGCGAACATGAATAACAAAACTCTTGAATAACCAAGGCGAACCCTCTCAATTCGAGTTACATCAGAGTCATTCTCAAAGAAAAATTGAAACTGGTTCCTGGATTTTTTGACTACTCTGAATCTTTCTGGTTTATTCCATATTGCATAGAGAGCTCCTTCCATGGTACCTACGGAAAAGATCCGATCTGAGAAAATCCTTCCGACAGGCTCTGTGTACAGGCTTGAATTCCTTCGGAAACATCTTCATAAGCTAAAATGATCAAATCATCCTCCTGATCACTATCAATTATATGAGGATTTTTGAGTCTTTGACTTGTTGCTCATGGTGTAGAAAAAAAATCAGAATTAGTATTTAATGATTCCAGAGAGAAATAAGATATATGGCATGAGTGAATTAGAAAACAGAATGAATTAAGAGAGGAATGAATTGGGAGAGAAAATGAAAATTAAGGAACTAAGTGGGAAAGAAATTAAGAGAAAAAAGTAGAAGAAGATTGAAAAGACTATGACGAAGAAAAGACAAAGAAAAGTGTAACCATGGAGGCGGCGCAGTGAAATCATAGCAGAGCGTGGACAAACTCATGGGACGCTAGATGGGGAGTACGAACTCCCACAAAAAAAAAGTAATAGACTTATCTCTAATAATATTTTCACAACTATATTATAATTTAGAAATTTCTTTTTATTTTTCAGTTACATATTAAAGACTAACTCATCATCAATAAACCTTGAAAATATTCCAACCTATTCATCATCCTTTATACAACTTTTACGTGCCTTACTATAGACAAAAATAAAATATATTTAAAAGATAAATATTATCATGTAGTTTAAAATTAAAAATTTAATTATAATATATATATATATATATATATATATATATATATATGTATAATTTTCAGAAGTTTAAAATTAATATTAAATTTTTTATGTAAAATTATATTATTTTGGAATAATTAAAATTAAGATGTATGAATAAATTTTGTATTATATTTTGTGCAAGTTAACCTGTATATAATAGTTAGAACATATTTATAGCATGATATATGAAGGTAGTGTCTCTTGATGAATATTAATTATAATTTTTTTTAGAACAAAAATTTAATAATAGTATCAAAATCGGGAGAGAGAATTATATTAGGAATAAGAATGTATTTATAATAATATAACTCCATATTAAGTGATATTTATTTTATTTAAATAATTTGTCATTTGTATTATTAATGTTATAATATTTTGGATAAATCATTTAGTTAGACAAATCAAAGACATAAAAAAATTACGTTTATCACCTAAAATAAATAATGGTATGTAAATCTCCTAAAAATTATAATTATTTAAATCGAATCACCATAATTTGAATTACAATTAGTAATAGTAAATTGAATTAGAGTGCAGCATAGATTTACGAAGAAAAGTTGTACTATACATAAATCGAATTAATTTGTTTTAATTTACATATGCTCTAAGTAAATCGAACCAGGTCCTATAGATTTAGTAAATAATACCTACGATTTCAACATACTCATAGTAATTCGAATGAGAGTAGCTCGAATTAGTCCAAGGTTTTGTACCGATAGTAAATCGAATTTGGTGGTTTCGAATTACCCAATAGTAAATTTAATTGCCTTGATTCGATTTATATAGGACGAATGCTCAATCTAAATCTATTTGTCATGATTCGATTTACATGCAGAGTGGCTATATATAATTCGAATTCATTTCATTCGAATTTTCACCACCCCATACCCCGCCAAATTTAGAGAAAGCGACACAGCCTATCAAAATGGAAGACGACCCGAGTCGAATCTACCGGTTAGATGGAGTCGCACATATTGCTGGTAGAGTGCATGAAGAGGTTAGTAAATAAATTTAATTTTTATTTTATTTTCTGTAATAAATAAACTATGTTTTAGTCTTATTTAAATCGGTTAGAACTTATTTATTAAAAGGATTAGAATGTCTAAACTTCAAGTAGTAGTTAGAGTTTTGATTTAGGGGTAGCAGTGTATTAGAAGCTACTTACTGATATTAAACTATTTAGAACTTGAATATTATAATTGCTAGAATCTGTAAATCTCGAATAGTGGTTAGAGTATTGCTATAACGATAGTAGTGTGTTAGAGTATACAAATAAAAAAATGCATGTTGAATAATGGATTCTGAGAGTTAAATAAAATTCTGGTTAAAGTATTTTTTAATTAAAATTATTCGTTTTAGGTAATTTATTTTTTGTGAAGTTTTATGATTGTAAGAGTATTTTTCCAATGTCATGCAGCCCCACCACCGCATATCGAGCATGAGGAGGCAGCATGGTATGCCGTTAGACGATTGGATCATGACATACCTCTAGATGGCTGACCTGCCCCATCTCGCGAGGCTCAGTGACCACTAATTTAAGTTGGATGAGTCATTATTCAGTGCATTTGTGGAGAGATGGCATCTGTAGACTCATACCTTTCATCTTCCGTCGACACTCACCAGAGGCTTGCAATGTCGGAAGGCCTCAATACACAGTGGAAATGTCTAAAAAAAACAGTGGAAATATGCTTGCTCCTCATCCACTTGGCCACCTAGTCGCACAGGACTTGTCCTCAACACTACAACACTACCTGACATCATCATCTGTACACCTAGCACTCATCGCGACAACTCATTATATGACTTTTCCCAGTCTCCGTAAATCTGAGCCACAACCTTCTGCTTGGCCATCCAAACCCTCCTATAAGTTGATCTGAAACCAAAATGGACTTTTGCACATTCTGGAGTACCTTGATTGACACGGCAGCATCAGCTCTAATCATAGGCAGTATGAAAGCCGAGATCACATGGTAATCTAGCCTCCTGTGATCACTGGGTATCGAAGTGGCCAGACAAGTATGCGGTCAATTGTACCATTTTACCTCCCAAATACCTCTGCGCTGTCAGAGTCTGATTGGAACAACCATGTGCACCTATTGCCGAAATACTTACACTTGCCATGGTACTTGTTGTAATCGGATTCCAACACTTGATACTCAACCCCACGTCGGATGTTGTAAGTCTTCACGCTCAATACGACTCCTCTTTATCCTGAAACTACTGACCAACTTGGAACTCAGCTAATCCTGCTGTATCCTGTGTGTCTCTGGCCCCAAATTCAACAAGTACGGCAGGTTTTTCCTACTGTCTCATAGCATCCAAGTCCAAAGCTGAAAAGTGCGGGTGTACTGTGGAGTTCATAAACTAGCTGCTCCACCATCCCTAGCTGGAGTATTCCTCGCATCCTCATCATTGCTATCATCGGTAATCCTGGCTAGCTCCACATCATCATCATCCTCATCCTGAAATACATCTTTCACACCATCCGATGCTCTACCCTGTCGGAATTCTGGTACCACATCATCGACACTGGCCATCGTAATCGCAACATCAACTACGGACCCAGTGTCAACCCTTTCTTTGTCACGAGTGTGGTTTAGATCAACAGCGAAGGACAGGGAGGCAACCAAAACTGTCTAGGCTCAATCACGGACAGAGATGAAGAGGCACCAACATGCCTTGAACTAGAGCAGGCTGCCACAGTTGAAGGCTGAGTATTCCGGCTAGAATCTCCTGAACTAGAGATCACATCCACAAGTTTGGCCAATAGCTCAGGGGTCCTCACCTCCAGGAATTGCCAACGACAATGGAACAGAACATGCAAATCTTCGTCGCTGCCTATGACAAACGAATCGTACTTCACATCATCCCGCAAAACAAAAAATTGAAATTCTGTAGAATAACTTCTCCACCCGTTTCATGCCTTGCAGCCCCAGTTTTCGGATTATAGTATCCTGAAACTTGATGAAACTCATCGAAGGTTTCATGAAAACATTAAGCGGATCCTTATCAGTAAGCTTAATTTCAAAACGCGTTTTTTTCTTAATCGATCCTCTATAGTGCACCAAAACTAAGAAACTCTCATCACTAGCCATTGTGAGGCTCGCTATAATAAAGAATTCACATTCTACAGTTATTTATATATATATTTGTATTGTAGTAAATCTAATTAGCTTACATCCATTTATACGTGATTGTAAATACCTATTAATTCGAATTTGCTCGTGTAGATTTAGTTGTTGGTTTCCTCCATGTAAATCGAAACACCTCTATTCAATTTACTTTATTATTATTCGAATGAGTAAATATTGAATTAGCTTCCATTAATTTACTAAAGGGCTAACGATTCAACTGTAAATCAAATCAGTCTCTTTTGATTTACTTATGACCACACTAATTTGATTGATGCTAATTTGATTTAGTACCTGGATAGCTAAATCGAATGATCCTGTTTCGATTTACATATAAATACCACTAGGAACATGTACGTAAAGTAATTTTATTTGGGTGATACACATAATTTTTTTTATGCCATTGGTTTATATACACAGTTAAATTTGAATTTTTTTTAAATATTCTTTTACATAAATTTAAATAGCTATTTAGTGAATAAAATTATAAAATCTATTTATTATGTGTTGGACAGTAATAATATTTTTTTTTTATCAAAACTATTGATAACCTTCTGTAAAATACAATCCTATTAGAATTGCATAGGATTTTTTTTCGATGAAACAAAACTTCTTTATTTTTCTGAGTTTTGCAATGTATTTATTTATTTGGCAGTGATTAAGAAGTAAGGACACCTAGCTAGTTGTAAATTCTACAGTGTAATTATATGGCATTAATATTTCATGTAGGTTGCATAAATACCAACATGTTGTTGTGATGAGTTAAAGTCCAACATCAAACAATGTTGCTTTCTTTCCTGGTTGGTGTTATTCTATGCGAGCTCCGAAAAGGGACCATAAATTAGACGCACGTAGAAGTTTTAAGATAAGGTGTAATAATAAACTAATAATTATATATATGCATGGACGGAGAGATGAAACCAAAAATGTATATGTGACTACCTTGCTTTTTGCGGTTTTTGTGGAAAACATAATCATAATTTTCTTAAAAGATAATATATTGCTTATCATAAAAAGTAATACGTTGGCTTCCTTGAAGTAGTTGTTAGCCATATTTTGAGAGTTTTCACACTGTGAAAGGTATTATTCTTTTTCCAAATAGTGGAAAGGTTGAGAAAAAAAATGTTACTTCCCTCCTTTTTCTTATTTTAATATCACTCAAGAGAAATGTTGGTTGATGGGAGGAACTTTAGCTATGAAAATGATTTAGAAGATTTTATATATATTGACCAATTCTTCCTCTTGTATAATAGAATGGAGCAAAGGGATAATGCTTGAGGCGTTTTTTTTAATATACAAAATACTAGTAAAATTTAAATATCAATCATAATAAAGAGTTTAATAAAAACAAATAAAGGTATACAGGGAAAAGTTAAAAATAAGAAGATAATATATAAAATCTATAATTTTTTTTTATCTCAAAGTATCTTTTAGCTTGACAAACTAAGGAGATAATAACTAATTGCTGCGGATCTAAATTTCGTTTAAAGATTTGTCGTACACTAATAAATTGCTGTATATATACATAAAATTCAAATAGGTGATGAACTGACCATTCGATCAACCTAAATTAGTTATATAAAATTTATAGGTAATAATAATATAATAAAAAGGAAAAGTGGTTGCTCAAAACGGTAATGTTTCCTTAAATATATAAAGCGTGGGCATTTACGAATGAATAACTCAACAACACTGAATTTAATAAGCTCTGATATTATATATTTGGCCACCATTTATATAAAGATGATAAAAATAATATTTTTAAATTTTTTTATTTGGCCATAGTTAAAAAATATATTTTAAAAATGTGGGGTTAATAATAAAAATATAAACTATGAATAAAATTAAATCAACAAATAAATTAAAAAATTTAAGAGAAGGAATAACTAAATGATTCAAATTAATAGATTAAAATTTGATAATTTTAATTAATATTAATTCAAATGATACTAGATTTTTTAAATCAATACAAATAATTTTTTCAAAATTTTAATTTTATAATAAGTTTTATTAAAAAAATCAAAAATAAATAAGAATTGTTAGACTAAAAATAAAATAATTAGTAATAAGAATTAGTTGATTAAAATATAAATCTTCAAAAATAAATAAGACAAAAGAATTATAAAAATTATAAATAAAAATTCAACTTGTAAAAAATTATTAAATTCGCAAAAAATAAAAAAAAAGTATCAAAATGATAATGAAATAGAAGCAGAAAAATGATATTATAAAATTTATAAAAAAATAATTAAAAGATAAAACAGTGTTCTAATAAAATTTTTGTTAAAAATTTAAATTTTAAACAAATTAAAAAATTGGTCTCAAAGGTAAAGTAACGATTTTCAATAATATAGTAATATTTTTTAATAATGACCACACTTTTAATTTATGTCACGAATAAAAAATTTTAATACATGACAATTTATCCAATGAATAAATTTAAACATTTTTATTTAAAAATATTTTAAATATCTTTGCTTGAATCTTCGCCTATATATTTTATAATTAATTGAATCTGACTTATCCCAGAAATTAATTCAAGAAGAGAATATTTCACACTTATAGCATCATAAAAAAAAATATTTTATTTTTTATAGATATAAAACTTGTAATAACGGTAAATAATAATTAGTAATAAATTTCAATGACTTGTGTACCCTCTTTGTGGGTCTTCAAAATAGAAAAATACTAATTTAACAATTAAAAAAAACTAATCAACCAACAACTACTGGAAAAAAATTTGTGTTGTCCCAACAACTAATGAAAAAAAGGAGTGGTGATCAGGCTTCGAGTGAGGGTATGTTAGGGATGAGTACGGGTCGGTTTGGTTCGGGTTCAAAGTGAAATTAGAATCGAACCGATCAAAATGTAATTGGTTCGGTTTGGTTTGAATTTGTATTTTTTTGTGTATGTACCCGAACCAAACCAAACCGATTAAGAACGGATTGGTTCGGTTCGGATAATTGGGTACTCGATGACTTTGAAATTCATAAAAAAACAAAATTTTATCTTAAAAATTCAACAAGTACAATAAACATATAACATCAATATAAATAATCTAAACATGTTAAACACTAAATACATTAAAAATTAAACTCATTAAAATCCAAACATATTAATAGTGAATAATCTCACTAAAAGCCACTAAAACTATATATATTTTTTATTTTTTTTATTTAATTAATATATGATCGACTCCACAGGTTGGTTCGAGTTTCGCACTCTCAGAACCGATACCCGAACTAATTACTAACAAAGGCCATTGGTTTAGTTCGAATTGGACCTGATTATCTGTTGATTTCAGAACCAATTTAATTGATTCGATTCGAGTTCGAACAATTAATTAGGTACTCGCTACCCATGCTCAGCCCTAGGGTATGTAAATAATAGTTCAGATTTTCCTCCTGTAGTTATTGGTTGTAGGTTCCCTTTAATTTCTAGTGATCAATTTAGTATTTCCCTCAAAGATATATATCATCTCTTCATGTAAGAATTTTGTTTTTGTTTTCTTACTCGAAGCATGAATAATAATGCACAACGTATCTCATCTTATTAGTATATATTCAGGGGTGATAATAATAAGGTGGGTAGGTACAGATTTTTGTCCTATTCATTAACTTCGTTTTATCTTTATAATAATTTATATAGAATTTGATTCACTTTTATTCATCAGTAGTAAAAAATTGAACTATAACTTACTTTGTAGGTAATAGCATCGTCCTTCTCCCATAATTATTAAAATCTATCAAATAACATTAAATTTCAAAATTTATATAACCATCATCACATACATAACATAAATTAAAATAAAATTTTAAATTTGATATAATATTATTAATTATTCTACTAATTATTTTATATGTATTATATATTAATTAAAATTATATATATTATATATATACTGGGATAGGCAGAAACAGATATATTACCTAAATTCGATCATGTCCCGTCTAAAACCTTACACCGCTAAAAATTTGCTTATTATTTTTCGTGTGTTATAGATAGATGTATCATAAAATGGTGTAAGAAGAAAAGTGTTTTATGCTGATTTGAATTACATAAATCGGTGCCTCCGATTTTTTTATATTATTTGATTTTTTAAACAAACGATCACAAATCGGACAATCTGATTTGTATTTTTGAAATTTAAAAAACTTTTAACATTGAAATCAGACTGTTCGATTTTTGTTTTCAAAAATAAAATATTTAAAAGTACAAATCAGACCTTCCAATTTGTAGTTTATTTTTTCTTTTCAAATAAATCAAACCGTCCGATTTAATTAATATTAATTGAAAAAAATAATGCCATATCAAGAAAAAATACTCAATCTTCCAATAACAATATATTATACATATATTTAATCAATATAAAAAAAAATACCGCACTGAATAGGTAATTATCCATCCTAAATAGATAGAGGCATAATGGATACCTGTGAGTTCAAGTAGTACGGCCATCTCTATTTATATTATGTCAGAATTTTATTTTCATTATAATTATTAAACTTTAAACTTTTAATTTTGACCCGATAATTTCATTCTGATATGTTACCATAAAAGAATAATGTTCATTTTTTTCACATTATTTTATTTATCTTAAATCTTAAATCTCTAATTCTAAGTTCAAAATTATAAATTTAAACCCTAAAATTAGCTAACTAAAAGTTAGTTTCTTTTACTTTCTCGTCATAAAATTATCTCCTTACAACTTAGATTATTATTTTTTGGTGAACAACCAAGTGAAAAAAAATAAAAGAGCAGAAAAGAAAAAAAAAAGAAATTAGGTTCTTAACAGCAAGAGAGGACAAACCACCTCTGACGGCTGGTGCCAAAGGTGAACCTCATCAGCTCCGCTACTTTCAGATCCTATCTTTACCAACCGATCTGCCACGACATTAGCTTCTCTTGGGATAAGATCAAAACGAATATCCCAATCCCTTCTTAACTTCAACTCAAAGATCAGTTGTATCACTTCTTTTTCAAGATGCCAAAGTGGAACTTGCAAACCAGTCACTAGCTTAAAAGCTGCTGCACAATCTGTCTCACAGACAACAAGCTTAAGACACGCCTCCCAAGCCCAAGCCAAACCTTTCCATATACTCCACAACTCCATCTTGATGACACTAGATCCAAAGAAATTTCCTTAGCATCCCATTACCCATTGACTGGAGCTATCGCGAATTACCCACCCAAAACCAGCACAATCATCCCCCAAGTTCACACTCCCATCACAATTTAACTTCCAAGCACCAGGTTCTGGCGGAGACCAAGACAGAGGTTTTAATCCCTGGACACAACACACTCGATTCTGAGTTGTATATTCAAAATTCACCATCCACCTGCGAGCCTTGTATGCAATTGACCCAGGAGATCCAAAAACTCCCTGAAAATTACCAATATTTCTGTCTTGACAAATTGACCATATTATAGCTGCAAATTTGGAACAACCTTCATTGAGGAGGCCATACTTGAACCAATCATGCATCTCATGAGAGCCAAAGAAACACACATAAGAAAAACCTAGAGAAACCCAAACTGATCGCACCACTTCACAATCTTGAAAACAATGCAGAATTGTCTCCGGAAGTTGCTTACAACGTGTACATAAGGATGAGGAGGAGAGATGTCGCTGAAAATGTAGATATTGAGTTGGTACAGCATCATGCAGGCAAAGCCACACTAGGAGCCTCAACTTTTCAGAGACCCGCGCCTTCCAAAACCAAAGCCAATTGATATTCCTATCCCAATTCAACTTATTCTGAATTAACTATAAATATCCTTATTTAGCAGAGTAAAGAGTGTGCTTCCAATTCCAACCCAAATCACGACCAGAAGGCAAAATATGTACTAAACTAAGAATGTCTTCCCTTAAGTCCCTAGGAATAAAAGAGTAAATCCTCTCCAAATGCCAAACTCCATCACGGTAAACATCTTCAATGGTCAAAGCAGCCTCACAGATATCAAGAAATTCAACCTTCGCTCCTACTGGCCCAGAGTGCAATCAAGAGTCAAACCAGAAATTCTTAGAAAGAGCTCTCACTTCCCAAACAAACCCTTCCTTTAATACGGAAGCTGTGTGCACAATAGACTTCCGTATATATGATGAAGAACCCATTGCTTTAACTGCAAATAGGTTTCTATTCTGGAGGTATTTCTGAAGCATAATCTTGACCCATAGTTTCTCTTGATTCCAGAAATAAACCCTCCCTGCAGAGGGCCAATGATATCTTGTAGAAAAGGTCATAACCTCTCCACAAGCACCTTAGTTATAATCTTGTAGATGACATTACATAGGCTGATAGGACGAAACTCTTTCATGCGAGACAGGTTATCAACTTTAGGAATCAGCACCACCAAAGTGTCAAACAGAGCACTATCCAAATCAAACCCAGCGAAAGCCTTCTTAACAAGTTCTCATACCTCTGTACCAACCACTTCCCAATATTCCTTGAAGAAAAAATCCTGAAAACCATCGGCACCTGGGGCCTTAAAAGAGTTCATGCCCATAACCACCTTCCTAACCTCTTCTTTAGAAACATCTCTTGTGAGACTTTCAATAGCCTCACGAGATAACGAAGGTAATTCCTGATCCCCATCACATCAAGGTCTACCTGTTCCACATTGCAAAAAATATCTCTATAAAATCCAATTGCACAGTCTTTGAGTTCTTGCGGATCAGTACTCCATTTTCTATCCTCCAAAAACAACCCCTGGACCTTGTTATGCTTCCTCCGCATAATGGTTTGCATATGAAAGAACTTAGTATTCTTATCTCCAAATCTGACCCAGTACTCTCGGGATTTTTGATACCAAAATAACTCCTCTTGCATAAGCAGATTACTATATTCAGCCTGTAACTCCCTTTCTTCCTGTATAAGGGATAAAGCATCAACTCTCTCCATTCTTTGTTGGATACTGGTCACACGCCTCTCCAATTCCCTCTTTCTTTTAAAAATATTCCCAAAGACATCTCGGTTAAAGGCCAAAGCATCATCTCTGACATGAGAAAGGCAACGAATTGGATTGGGTCTACCCTTGTCCCAAGCACCCCTGACCACCGACAAAAAACTTGGGTGATAAGACCAAGCTACTTGAAAACGAAAAGGTTTTACCCCGACTCTTCTATCATTACCTTGACATCGCACCATAATGGGACAGTGGTCAGAATGCATCCTTGCCAAATTCTCCACATAGCTTTTTGAAAAACGAAAAGACCAAGCATCAGTAGCCACAGCCCTATCCAGCCTCTTCGAGATGAACCGATTACCCTGCATATGTCTGAACCAAATGTACAAAGATCCATGAGCTCCCAAATCAATCAAACCACACTCATCTAGGAGAGCTCCAAACCGCTCTGCCCTTCGAGAGACAAAGTTTCCACCTTTAACCTCAGATGAAAGAAGGATCTCATTAAAATCCTCAATAGCTAATAAAGGACCTGAATAATTTCTGGAAAAATCTGTCAAAACCCTCCAAGCTTATTCCCTTATGCTAGAAATGGGACTTGCATAAATCGCTGCACAGACCCAAGAGAAATCGCCATTCGAAAACTCAATACACACCACTTGCAAACTCGCTGCCACGACATTGCAAGATACTCCGGGCCATGCAAAAAGCACCCAAATACCTCCACTATGCCCTTGAGCTTCTTCAATATGAATAGGAGTATAACTTAATCTGTTCCAAAAGACAGCCACCTTTTGGAAAGCACAATGAGTCTCTAAAATGATAAAAATGTACGGATGAAAATTGTTTACCAATTGTTTTAGATGCACCCGAGCCAGCTTATTTCTAGCTCCTCTCACATTCCAAACTATAATGTTTGCACAATCCATATTAATATTACTTGGAGTGAGACCCACACCTCAGATTATTTGAGGGTAGTGAGTGGGGTCTCCACTGTAACCACACTGTGCCTATTCTCAACCGGAGAATTCTGAAGAGAATTAGGCCTTAATCTCTTTAAATTGCTTCTGAATGGCATTTTAGAAGTCCCGCGCCTTACGAATAAGCCCCTGCCCATTCTGAACCAGGTCCTTGCTTGCCACCCATCACACCTTGAGCAGAGGTAGAACCTGACGAAGCTAATTTAAAGTTCCTCGCTTGTTTTAGTACTTGATTGCCCTTACTTATGTGTAAAGATGATTCAACCCCATTGATGCCTTTCATATCAGGTTCTCCTTTAGCAACATAATTAGAAGATTTATCCACATAAGCTTTTTTAGACTTATCCTGGTCATGCCTATCCAAAAAGACCTTCTTGCCCTTTGCCTTTCTTTCCACCTTGGTCCACGTTGTATCCCCTGCATGTGCCCCTTTCCATTACATGCACTTTCTTATCCTTATTCTTCTCTATCCCAATTGTAGCACTACCAAAAACAAAAGGCTTCTCAATATTAGAAGAAAATGGCACCTGATCCATCTTCTCATGATCTTGTTCCTTGTCTTCATTCACCCCTGTTTCATCAATGTTCGCCGAAATTGAACTAATCAATTTACAGCCCACACTAACATGCCCATAACAACCACACATATTGCAGACCAACTCAAGGCTTTCATATTCAACATCCAAAACCCTCCCATCCACCTCAACACTACGAGTAATGGGAACGCCTAAATCAGTTTCCACACAAGCCCTCACATACTTTCCTCTTGCTGCCATCTTAGTTGCTACATCGACTTTCACTGGCTTTCCCACCGCAGCGGCAATCCTCAACATAGCCTTCTCATGGTAGTAACGAATCCCTAAGTCATAAAAGCGTACCCATACCATGGTGGATCCAAAAACCTCCTCAGGTGACCATGGCTTTACAGCAAGATAGAACCCATATATCATCCAAGGACCACCAAGTAATACCCTCTCCCGATCTTCGAAAGCATCAAACTTCACCAGAAAATAACCATTTTCTACGTCCAGAACTTGAAACCCACCATTCAATCTCCACACCATACTCAGCTTATGCACCATCGCCTTGTAACTCATATGCTTGCCCAAGACTTTGACGACGATCGCTTCCTTATATGGTACAGATAACGCCGCCAGCCCTTCTTCTGAGAAGATGACCCGAGGAGGATGCGAATCCCCGTGGTTCCCTTTGATCACCTTGGCTAGCCTCTCTCCATCTAAAGCCTCATTCCAAAGCATAGGAGACGGAGACTTCTGTCCAATCACCATGTCGCGGAAGGAAAACTTTTGAAAGCCATGTTCTTCCTTAGAAACCCTAGTACCCTCCTCCTTCTCACCAGATACAACCCCCCGACGCTCTCCCCCTTAGTTCTACCACCGGCATTACCGGTTACCTCACTATGTGTCACCCCCTTCGTAAACTCCCCGTTCACTCCGTCACTCATACCTAAACCTTAGCAGAAAGAGTACAGAAAGAGTGAAAAAAAGAAAAAATCATAACTTAAATTATTATTAAATACAAGTCTATAATTTTTTTTTATATCTAAAAGTCGTGTATTTTGGTTTAGTATAAAAGAAAAAGGTCATGTATTTTGGTTAGTTACATCTATCTTCGTCTTTTTTTTTTGTGGAGAATGAGAAGATAGATCATCGATACAGTTATTTTGTGTTTAGCATGTAGCTTGTCTTTTTTTTTTTTTTTTTCCTTCTTCTTTATTTTAGGAAAAATGTTGCTATCCTAGGTCCATAAAAATACCAGTTTCACTATTATAAGGAGAAAATTAAGGTTAAAAAAGAAACGAAGTTCAAATAATAAAATGATAACCACGTGATAATTAAAAAAGAAGGCATAAATAATAAATTTAGATGGAAACACGGATCAGAGAATTAATGTATGTGAAATGTCACGCTTAAAAAGAGGAAGAAAAAAAAGAAACGATATACTTTAATTTGCTATGTACCTTTATTCTGTACATTTGTTCCTTTAACAGATTTGATTGTTACGTTACGTATGTGATGTGATAATTAGGTATTTACTTACTTATATGTCAAACACTGTCTTTATCATTTGATTATGAATCTTGTTTCAAGTGAAATTAGTGGCCATGAATCTTTCATAAATTAAAATATGACCCACACTACCTTTTTCATGATTTCATATTCATACTAGCTACTATTCTAAAAGGAGAAGACCTTTTGTTTAAAATTAAAACATTCTCATGAAAAGGGATTTGATTAATTTCCACCTCCCATACAGTAATAAAAATGAGGGCAAATGTGTGAAAAATGAACCAATTTGGGATTGTTGTGATAAGATTCTAACGTGGATGTCTATTTATTGTGGACGGTTCATATTCTCTAAAGTGAATGGCATTAAAGAAGTTTTGAAAAAGCAAGCATGTAACCTCTATAAATAGTGAAATGTAGTTTTATCTTCGTACAAATAATAAAACAATAGTCTATCTCTTATACTATTCTCTCTGTTTCATACTATTCTCTTTCTTATATATTTTAATATTATTAAATATATTAATTATATCTACTATATTGATATAGTAATTCTAGTGAATATTACTACTTGAGTTATCTAATTATATTTTCATATTTTATATTTGTTACTTCTTCCTTATTTATTTAGTTATTCTACAACACGTTATCAGCACGAGACTCTGATCAAATTTTTAGGAAGACTCAGGTAACAAATTTCATTATGTCGAAGCTCTCCCATCTTGAATTCAATGCTCTTGATATATCTGGAAATAATTATTTATCATGGATATTAGATGCTGAAATTCATCTTGATTCAATGGATCTTGGAGATACCATTAAGGCTGAAAATAATGCATCCCAGAAGGATAAAACCAAGGTCATGATTTTCCTTCGTCGTCATCTTGACGAAGGATTGAAAAATGAATACCTCACATTAAAAGATCCTGCACATATGTGGAAAGACCTTAAAGAAAGGTATAATAATAAAAAAACGGTGATACTTCCTCAAGCCCGATATGAGTGGACGCACTTGCGTCTGCAGGATTTTAAATCCATAAATGAATATAATTCTACAATGTTTCGAATCACCTCACGAATGAAATTATGTAGGGAAAAGATAACTGATCATGATATGTTAGAGAAAACTTTCTCGACCTTCCATGCCTCGAATGTGCTCCTGCAGCAGCAGTATCGAGAAAAAGAATTTAAAAAATATTTTGAGTTAATTTCTTGCCTTCTTATTGCTGAACGCAACAATGAGTTGCTCTTGAAAAATCATGAAGCGCGCACAGCTGGCGCTGCCCCATTTCCTGAAGTAAATGCAGCAAATTACTCCAAAAGAGGTAAATGGCAAGGTTCTAATAACAAGAAAAATTATGGAAGGAAAAAGAATTATATTCAAAAGAGAGGATATCACCAGAAGTGGGATAAAAAAAGAAACATTGGGCAAAATAAATCAACATAGGATAAGTGTTTCCGTTGTGGTGGAAAGGGCCATTGGTCACGTACCTGTCGTACCCCAAGGCACCTAGTCAATCTTTACCAAGCATCTTTGAAAAATGATGACAAAGGAAAAGAAACAAATTTTGTTTCAAATGATGTTGAAAATTCCACCACTCATTATGATGTATCTGATTTCTTTGAGGATCCTGAGGAAAATATTGGTCATTTGATCAATGATGGAATAGTTTAAAATGTGGGATTGTTATGTATCCATGTAAATAAATAATGTAAAGAACTTATTGTTAAGTTTTATTTTCTATGTATTTAAGTTTCAAATGTGATGTATATAAATAATGAAATATTAATGTTTATGAATTTTGAAATTATTAAATGTGTCAAGTTTTAACATAAAATTTTAGTATATAACATTATGTGCAATATTTCTTAGAAAAATAATTCCAATCAAGAATTCGATTTGACTGTGCATGTATTGCTACTCATTTTATTATTATTTATCTTTGAAAAAAATGGCAAGGATATGTAATGAAGATGTATGCCTTGTGGATAGTGCAAGTTCGCACACTATTCTCAAAATTGATATAAAATTTACCCATCTGGTGCCAAAAGAAGAATGCGTTAATACTATTATTGGCTCAGGTAATGTGATTGAAGGCTCCAGAAGAGCTATAATTTTATTTTCCGGAGGAACAAAATTCATAATAAATAATGCACTGTTGTCTACCAAGTCTTGAAGAAACTTGTTGAGCTTTAAAGATATTCGCCGAAATGGATATTATATTGAGACTATGAATGAGGAAAGTCATGAGTACTTATGTATCACAACTCATGATTCAAATAAAAAGGTTGTATTAGAAAAGTTGCCCTCACTTTCATCTAGGTTATATTATACCAAAATTAGTGCAATTGAATCACATGCCACTGTAAGCCAGAAGTTTACTAGCCCAAATAAATTCATAACTTAGCACGACCGATTGGGTCATCCGGGAACAACCATGATACGGAGAATTATTGAAAACTCCCATGGACATTCACTAAAGAACCAGAAGATTCTTAAAACTAGTGAATTTTGTTGTGCTGCATGTTCTCAGGGAAAGTTAATTTTAAGGCCATCACCAGTAAAGATTGGATTTGAGTCCCCTGAATTCCTAGAAAAGATTCAAGGTGATATATGTGGACCTATTCATCCACCATGTGGATCTTTTAGACATTTTATGGTCCTAATAGATGCATCTTTGAGATGGTCACATGTGTGCTTATTATCTTCTCGCAACCTGGCGTTTGTGAGATTACTGACTCAAATTATTCGATTAAAAGCACAATTTCTAGAAAATCCAATCAAAGCAATTCGTCTTGATAATGCTGGTGAATTTACTTCCCAAGCTTTTGATGCTTATTGTATGGCTAATGGAATAAGTGTTGAACATCCAGTAGCTCATGTTCACACAAAAAATGGGTTAGCAGAATCACTTAATAAGCGTCTCCAATTAATTGCTAGACCCTTGCTTATGAGAACAAACCTCCTAACCTCGGTTTCGGGGCATGCTATTTTACATGCCGCAGCACTTATTCGTTTGAGGCCAACGAGTTACCATCAATTCTCTCCTATGCAATTAGCTTTTGGCCAGCAGCCAAATGTTTCCCATTTAAGAATATTTGGGTGTGCGATATATGTTTCCATTGCACCACCTAATCGCACCAAAATGGGACCCCAAAGAAAATTGGGGATATATGTTGGATATGATTCTCCCTCTATAGTGAGGTATCTTGAGATACAAACCGGAGATGTATTTAAAACCCGGTTCGTGGATTGTCATTTTGATGAATCAAAATTTTCAACATTAGGGAGAGAGAATAAACTTCCTGAAAAGGAACTTAATTGGAATGCATCATCCTTGATGCATTTAGATCCTCGATCAGGGCAATGTGAACAAGAAATTCAAAAGATTATACATTTGCAAAGAATAGCAAATGATTTATTTGATGCATTTTTCGATACAAAGAGGATAATCAAATCTTATATACCAGTGAAAAATGCCCCAATTCGAATTGATGTCCCAGTTGGACAAATTGCCACCGAAGCAAATACACGCAAAAAGTATGGCAGGCCTGTCGGTTCCAAAGACAAAAAATCCTCGAAAGCGAAAAGAGGTAAATACTATTCCTGTTAGAAAAGACATAGTAGAAACACCTACAGTTGTCCAAAATTCTGATATAATTTTAACGCCAGAAGACGTTCAGGTACCTGAAAATTGTGAAAATGACGAGATCTCGATAAATTATGTCTTTACAGGAGAGAAATGGGACCGAAATAAGACAATTGTCAATGAAATATTTGCATATAATGTGGCACTAAATATCATGCATGAAAGTAAGGATCTTGAGCCAAGATCAGTCGAAGAATGTCGACAAAGGAATGATTGGCCAAAATAGAAAGAAGTCATGAAGGCTGAATTAGACTTACTTGCAAAACGTGAAGTCTTTGGACCTGTAGTCTGTACACCAGAAAATGTAAAACCTGTTGGATACCGATGGATATTTGTGAGAAAATGAAATGAGAAAAATGAAGTTGTACGCTATAAAGCTCGACTTATAGCACAAGGTTTTTCTCAGAGGCCATGTATAGACTATGAAGAAACGTATTCCCCTGTAGTGGATGCGATAACATTGCGTTATTTGGTCAGTTTATCTGCATATCATAAACTGCATATGCATTTAATGGATGTGGTAACAGCATATTTATAGGGCTCATTAGATCGGGATATCTATATGAAAGTCCCTGAAGGACTAAAGATATCTAAATCATCCAATGAATATTCGCAAAGGTTATACTCAGTCAAATTGCAAAGATCTTTATATGGTCTGAAGCAATCTGGACGAATGTGGTATAATCGTCTTAATGAGTATCTGGCCAAAAATGGATTCAAGAATGATGATATCTGCCCTGTGTTTTCATAAAGAAAACTGCATCTGGATTCATTATGATTGCTGTGTATGTTGATGATTTAAATATCATTGGAACTCCTAGAGATATTCCAACAATTATAAAAACTCTAAAAGAAGAGTTTGAGATGAAAGATCTTGGAAAGACTAAATTTTGCCTCGGCCTACAGATCGGGCATACAAAAAGTGGGATCTTTATTCATCAAACAACATACACAGAAAAGATCTTGAAGAGATTTTATATGGACAAGTCACATCCATTAAGTACCCCAATGATCGTAAGATCTTTAGATGTGGAAAATGATCAATTCCGTCCTAAGAAAGAAAATGAAGATATCCTTAGTGCTGAAGTACCATATCTTAGTGCCATTGGAGTGCTAATGTATCTTGTTAATAATACGCGACCTGACATATCATTCGCAGTGAATTTACTAGCAAGGTATAGTTCTTCTCCAACCAGAAGACATTGGAGTGGAATCAAGCAAATCTTTCGATATCTTTGTGGAACGGTTGATATGGGATTGTTTTATCCCTATGGATCCAAGACACAATTAGTTGGCTATGCAGATGCTGGATACTTGTCTGATCCACATAAAGGGAGATCTCAATCAGGATACCTGTTCACATATGGTGGAACAGCTATATCATGGAGGTCCACGAAACAGACGATTGCTGCAACATCCTCTAATCATGCCGAAATACTAGCGATACATGAAGCTAGTCGCGAGTGTTTTTGGCTCAGGAGTTTGATCCAATATATTCTGTCATCATGTGGACTGATTGATCATAAAATAGCTCCAACTGTCCTGTTTGAAGATAATACAGCATGCATTGCTCAACTTAAGGGTGGATACATTAAAGGTGATAGAACAAAGCATATTTCTCCCAAATTCTTCTTCACTCATGATCTTCAAAATCAAGGGACAATTGATGTCCAATAGATTCGCTCAAGTGACAATCTGGCATATTTGTTCACAAAGTCACTCCCAAAATCCCCCTTTGAAAGATTGGTACATGAGATTGGGATGCGCCGATTTCAAGACATTAAATGATGTCGACAAAATGGGGAGACTGTACTCTTTTTTCCTTAGTCAGGTTTTTTTTCCATTGGATTTTTCTTGACAAGGTTTTTAATGAGGCAGTCTCTATCACAAAGGATATTGTACTCTTTTTCCTTCACTAAGGTTTTTTTCCACTGGGTTTTTCTTTAGTAAGGTTTTAACGAGGCATAATCCTGAATGATCATCCAAGGAGGAGTATTGTGATAAGGTTATAACATGGATACCCATTCATTATGGGCGGTTCACATTCTCTAAAGTGAATGGCATTAAAGAGGTTTTGAAAAAGCAAGCATGTAACCTCTATAAATAGTGAAATGTAGTTCCACCTTTGTACAAATAATAAAACAATAGTCTCTTTCTTATACTATTCTCTCTCTTTCATACTATTCTCTTTCTTATATACTTTAATATTATTAAATATATTAATTATATCTACTATACTGATATAGTAATTCTAGTAAATATTACTACTTGAGTTATCTAATTATATTTTCATATTTTATATTTGTTACTTCTTCCTTATTTATTTAGTTATTTTACAACAGGGATGATTTAATAGTTATCTCATTAGTCTGTTTAAGTAAATGTGGGGTTTGAATTTCGCCTTATACATGTAGCAACTTATTAATCAGCGACAAATTTTTAAATAGAACTCTAATCCGCAACAGATCAGTTTTTGGATTATCAGACTGAAAAATACCAAAATAAATATATCAAATAATACACATTTTCTTTTCTGACTAGGGATGACAATGGGTTTTTATGAGACGGGGACTCCACCCCCATCTCCCGTTTCCATTTAATAAAATGTCCCCATTTCATTCCTATTTTCGTCACGGGTTACCGTTTATTTCTTTTCACGGGAGAGGCAGATATCCGCATATATCTATGCATATTAAGTTTTAATATTTTTAAAATAACATTAACACAACCATAATAAAATCTAATATAATTTAACAAAATGTATCAAATCAAACACAAATCAAATACAAATTTAACATAATAACATACACATAAAATTTTTAATATATAAATTAAAATAAAATGAATTAGAATTACTTATATAACTTTTATATATATATATAAAGATATTTAAGTAATTTTACAGATTTCTGTACCTCGATTTCTGATATAAAATTTTTTTTTCATCCTTATTCCTGACATTCCCAAGAATCTTAAGCATAATTGCTTGGAAAATCACATTTGAAGTTCACCAATATAGGATTAATTAATGTTTAAATTTGGCTCTATTACTTTGAACAGTGGAATAATATGTAGTCCTTATGGTAGTGTTTGGTGGAAAGACAGAGACAGAAATATTGAGACTGAGAGATAGAAACTAAGAGATAGGGATTGAAATAAATCTCAGTATTCTGTTTGGTGCATAATGGGAGACAGGAATTGAAACAATAATGAAACTCTAATTTAATTTGCACAAAGAGTAAAATTGGAATTAATTAATTAAAATGAAAGTATTTTAGGTATAAAATGTTATTAAAGTTTCAGTTTCCATCTCTAAAAATTTCAGTCTCCTGTGTCCAGAGACAGAAATTTTAGTACCAGTCTCTGAACTAACAAACACGATACTAAATCTTAGTCTCTCAGTCTCTGTCTCAGTACCTCAAAACAAACGCTACCTATCTGATTTTGTTTTCCATGTGTAAGATATACGACAGATTTATTTTTTATGGTAGAAATGATGACAAAATTTTTGCATTCATTCATCAAAATATGTTCATTAAAAAAAATATATTTACATCTTTATAAACCATGATTCCGTTTTTTTTTTCCTCCAGTCGATATAGATTTCACATTATATGGAGTTTCACATACATTATATATTTGTATAGTTATTCTAAATTATTGTTTTGACCTACTTAAGAGCTGCAAGTGAGATCATTATTAGTAATAATGATCTACCACTTTTCAAAATATTCCTAGGCATGACACATATTATGATTTTTTTATGTTCCAATTTGCCTAATAATGTCACTTTTAAATTCATAAATAAATTTGAATTAATATTTTTAATAATATATTATTAAAAGTGACTAACAAATATGAAAAAGTTTAGGAGGCCAGCAACTTTTTTTAATTCTAACTAGTATGTAACCAACAAGGAAAAGTAAGTTATTGGATAAAATCTCACACCATTAAAATCATTATTAATGACTATTTGATAGCTACAAATACCAAAAGTTATTGGTCTCCTAGCACTCCTCAACAAATATTGTTTGAGAAAAATGCTCCTATTTCACTATTAATATTTTCCAATACATTATACTGCCATACATTTTTAAATCATTTGATAGCCTGAGATATAAGAGAGTTAAAACTTATAATAAAAGACTTAGTGTCAAATACTCATTCACAAACCGTACATATTTAATGTCAACTAAAGTAATTACAGAAAGAATTAGTCAAAAAAAAATGTTGATCAATCTTGATTAAAAAAAATTAATCTCGCAATTATTTTTTTTATGAGGATCTATCTCGTAATTATAATTGCGTATCAAAGACAGGTTTTGCACTATCCAAGCACTAGTTTTTTCCGACCACTTTCATTCCTTTTTTTTTTAACATAAGCGTTTTTTTTTAAAGGATATACATTTCTGAACCACTCAACCTTCTTTTCTTGCAAGGTAAGAAATTTCACCACTAAACTAAGCACCTGCAAGTTTAATTTCAATCAAACTCTAATAATTTTTGGATATTTTTTAGGTGGGTACTCTAGTAAAGATTCTATAATTATTTTTGTATACAAATTTTTTGTTGACCCTTAGATGATAAATTATAGGGTTAGATTTTAATATATTATAAAAGTATTATTTTTGTTTAAAATATGGTCAAATACATAAATCACAATTTTTTTATTTTTCAAGATATCTCTTAATCCAGTAGGTCAATAACTAATTCGCTGCAGTACTGAATTCCATTTAAGGATTACTGCTGGCCAATGAGTTTTGCTGCATGCACACAACGGGATTCGAATCCGATACTTGCTTAAACAGACTAATGAACTAACTACTAGACTAACAAAGCATCTATAAAAAAAAGATGTTTTTGACATCTTCATCTGAATAGTTATTTATTTTTTATATTTCCTTTTTTATGCCCAATTTTTTCAGTTTAGAGAAGATAGAGGCCCAAATAAATACACATTTTTTTGGTCAACAATAAATACACATTGATAGGAACAATATTACAATAGGTTTGCTGTAGATCCACATAAAGTTTTGGCCCAATATGATAGACAATGACGATGGCACATTGTTATATTTTTGTTACTATCACAATACACGATTAACTTTGTAAAACTCTTTCACATTTTTGCTAATATGACAATATACTTCAAAGTTGTAACTTTATTTATGTATCATTATTTTACAATGTTTTTACTATAAAAAATTTGATGCATTTATAAATTAATATATTCTAATTAATAATATATTTAAATATATTTATTATTTATGAGTTTTCCAAATTTTTAAAATGGTAATTACTAATTAGTATTTTGTATTTCGCTAAAGTTAGTTACCTTAAATAATGTCGTAGAAAATGTCAGATTTTAATTCATGCACAATTTGTATTTTTTTATATTATTCAAATGAAACAAATTCTTTTATCGCTTTGAACTATAAATTATGAGCAATTTAGTTCTATGATTATAATTTTTAAAAGGGGATAAATTTATTTTGTAAATTAATTATTTTGTTTTCATTTTTTAATGAAACAACGCATATTAAAAAATTTTAGGGATATTTGGTTGTACATAATTAGGAACAATTATGTTAGTTCTATACTAAAATCATCTATTAAAATTAACTACTAGGATAAAATATCTATTATAATACAAAATTTATATTAAAATTGAGTTAGATAACACATGTATTTATACAAAAATACATAATGACTGATTTTAATGTACAAATAATATTTTTAAATTAAAAAATTATAAGAGTGGATTCACATGTATATATCGAATAATTAAGAGTATAGCATGCTTATTTATTGATTTGTTTATTTATTTATAAAGATGCACGTTTAAGAAGATTAAATTTCAAAAAATAGATTTACATTTTTCTTAATTATAAAATATAAAATGCATATATATGACTTATATTTTATTTTAGGAAAAAGTGACTTAATTTTATATAGTTTAGGCAGAGAAATTATATTACCTTTTATTTTTACATTATGAAATAGTATTATTTTCAATACAAAAATTTAATCAAACGTGATGAGTATTTTTACGTGAGAATTATACAGGAATAAAATTTAGGCAGTTTCTTATTTACTATGAGCACAGACACTTTGTATTCATGTATCGGATACATTTTAAACATAATATTTAATATTTGTCTGACATGCGTGTTTTATGTGTTTAATCGTATTTTAATAAAAAAAATTTTTCGAACACGTTTGGATACACCTAATACTCTTAAAATAAGTTTAGAAATAGAATATATTATTATTTATTAAAACAAAAAATATTTTAAATATTTTATATAATTAAATAAAACATTAAAAATAATTTAAAAATTAATTTATATTTTAATATCAATAAAATATCAAAATATCATTATGATCTATCTAAAAATATTTTATATTTTATATATATACGTGTTCCCATGTATTATAAAATTTTAAAATTCGTGTGGTGTCCCGTATTAATGTCCGTACATCATAGCATATATATAAATGCTTTTTAATTTTCATATTGGAGACGGAAAGGTATTTCCCATTGATATTGGAGCTGTGTGTGTTATTCTTAGGTATGGAAGATAACGACAAACAAATCGTAGGGTCAAGATTTAGAGAATCACAAATCAAACCTTCAAATTTGGGTCTTATAAATTTTAATTTTTTTTCATAAAATCTACCATCAGATCTGAATTTTCTGAGTTTTTTTAATTCTTTTTCAAAACCTACTTTTAGATTTGAGTTTTTAAATTTTTAAATTTTTTTTATAAAATCTATCCACCGATTTATTTTTCCGTTAAAAAAAAAATTATCCTCCATAAATCGAAGGCTCAGTTTTGTTTCTTCTTGAATTTGAATTCATTTTGTCACAAATAAGACATTCATTTTTTTTATGCTAGCTAAATCTAAGTCTCTAAGAGTCCGTTTGGGAAATAGCAAAAGCTACTTTTTTTTTTTTTTTTTACTTTTGAATTATGAAAAGTCAAAATTTGCGTGTTTGACATCATTTTAAAAAAGTTGCTGATCCCCTAGCATTGCTCTTTAAAAAAAGCTTTTAACTTCCCGAAAATTTAATTTACAACTTTTTGAAGAAGTAGAATTATATGACTTAGCTTCTCTGCTTTTCGATAAGTCATTCTACCATTTCATTAAAAAAAATTTAATTTCAAAAAAAAAATCTACTTTCCTTTTTGACTCTGTAAAAAATACTAACCCTTCACTACCATTTTCACGCAAGGTCTACTAGAAGCACTGTCCTTCCACTATCATTCCACCATCATTCTCACGCAATGTTTCAAATCTCATCATTTTCACGTAATGATTCATCTGATGGAAGTATTGATCCTCCACCACCATTTTCAGACAATATTGCATCTGAACAACCTACTGCATATATTCCTTCTAGGTATTTTTTTTTATCATTTTATCATTCTATTTTTTTTATTAAATTTGTATTTAACTGTGGTATGAAATTTCAGTTTTAATTTTATTTTTTTCACATGTGATTTTATAGCTTGCTATTATTTTCATAGTTAATTATAGCAAGTTTTTTACCTCAATAAAGGAGAAGGGAGTTCTAATAGGAGTAAAAAAAATAAAAAATAACAACAAAATATACATTAACACACATTTTATATTTATTTTTTATTTTCACCTACCATGTCATACGCAATATTAGTGATTAGGTTATGTAAAATCAACATTCAAGTATTTGTTATCATCGTTATTTTAATATTTATTCTCTTCCGTAAAAAAAATTATTTTTTGAGTTATTTATCCAAACACTACAACTTTAAAATAAGTACTTTTATAACTAAAAATCCAAACACAAAATAACTTACTTATAAACTGCTATTAATAAAAGCCTTTATGCTTTAAGTTCTTTTTTCAAAAGAACTTATTTAAGTTATTTACCCAAACTGAACATAAATCTCCGGTTTATAGTTTAAAATTAAAAAAAATAATCTTCATATTAACAAAAAAACACACCACTAATCCATAATTGAGCATATCTCATGCTCATTCTCTAATACTAAAAAATAGCCTATTTATAAAACGTTATATTACATTGTTAAAAAAGTCAAATATTTATTTTAAAAAGTCATGCACATTTTATTTTATTATTAACTATTCATATAAAATTTACAAAATCGAATTTATTTTGAGAAGATAAGAGATATATCAACTTGGGTCATCATCATAATTTCTCAGTTGCCGGTCTCAATTTGCAACACCACGCGAATGCGCCGTCAAAACTGAAGAACAAAAGCTTTCATAAATAAACTGCTTATATTATTAGTCAAAAACAGAAAATCAAAAGCATGCTTCTATGGTATTCTTACATTGAAAAACGATATGATTGAAGAAAATATACATCATATCATTGGAGATTAATATAGCATCTGTTTTTAGGAAGTTTCAAAATCCATAACCATACTTTTCTAAACACACACTGTCGTAGTCAAACTAGTTGAAACTTATTATGATGATTCCACCATGTCTTTGAACGAATGAAATTTCTTATTATGGTAGCTAAGCTAGATCCTTTAATACAACAAAGCTTCCAGAATATTTGGTTCTCATACCAATTTTAAGAGGGCATAGCGAAAATGTAAATTAATTCATTATATATCAATAGATTCGTTATTATTTTTTATATTTTAAAATTTTTTCTATTACTTCCTTCTGTCGTTAAAATAGTACTAACATATCGCGAATTAATTTACGTTTTCACTATACTTGGTATCATAATTAAATAAAGACTTTTAAAAATGATATTAAAAAATTATAATTAAACATTAAAATTCATAAACAGAACTGTCATTTGTTTAAGGGATAAGTATTGTTTTGGTCCCTAACGTTGAGGGTCGGAATTAACCGTCTTCAATGTAATTTTGGATTTAAAATCATCATTAATGTTTTTTTTTCGTATTAAAATCGTCCTTTTTAATAAAATTTTTAATTTTATTCTTAAACTACCCCTATTTTAATAAAAAAATTATAAAATTTAAAAGAAAACAACGCGTTTTAGGGGAGGGGTGAGGGAAAGGAAACGCGTTTTTGGGGGGTGGGGGTGGGGTGGGGTTGGGGTTGGGGGTTGGGGGGGGGGGGGGGGGGAAGGAAACGCCAAGGGGGGAGGGGAGGAGGCCTCCACAGTCGCAGGAGGCCATCGCTGCCACCGTTGGGTCCTTTGCCACCGAGCACGAGCAGCGAGAGAGGAGATTGAAAAGAGAGAGGGAGCACTGGTGCCACCATCGCGAGGGGAGGAGGCCGCTGCCATAGCCGCCGCCACCATCGCGACACCTACATCGTTGCCGGTCCGCCCACGAGCCGCCGCCAGAAACGTTGCCGCCGTTCATGCATGCTTCTGCCGCTGCCGTGGAGTGCGTCGCCGGGAAGGGGAGCCCGACGCGAGGAGGGCGACACGCGGAGAGAGAGGAATCTGAGGCTGAGTTGGGTTCCTGCCACCACCGATCTGCCCAGCCGCCGTCGCTCTGTCGCCCACAAACTGCCAGTGGTTCTTGCTTTGGCCTCTGCTTGCTGCTTTTGCTTGAGCTTCTGCTTCTACTTCTTGTTGAATTTGTGCTTCTGCTTGTTGACTTGGCTGTATTTGAACTTTTGCATCTGTTCTGCTTCAGTTTCTGCTTTCTGCTTCTGCCTTCTTCTTGAGTTGATTTTTTTTGCTTTCTGCTTCTGCTTGTGTTGATTTCTATGTTCATTTGATTTTTTTTGAATGTTGAATGTTTGTGTTATTATTGATTTGAATGTTCTGTTATTGTTGATAATGGATTCTTGAATTTGAATGTATGTTCTGTTATTATTGTTGTTATGAAAAGAAATGGCTGATAGTGAAAATTGGGGCGGTGACGGTGGTGGAGAATGTAGAATGAATAGTGGTGGTGGAGAATGCAAAATGATCGCATGGCTGATAGTGAAAATAAGGGGGTGGCGATGGTGAAAAATGCAGAAAGGGGATGGTGGCAGGGAATGCAAAATGGGTAGTGCAGTTGGGGGTTAGGGGTATTATTATCTTTTAAAAAAGTATTTTATTAAAAAGGACATCTTAATACGAAAAAAAACATTAAGGATGATTTTAAATCCAAAATTACATTCGGAACGAATTCGATTCCGACCCTCAACGTTAGAAACCAAAACAATACTTATTCCCATAGACACTTTTTTTATTGTTCATATAAGTTCGTCCTTAATCGGAGAAAAACAATAAAGAACTCGTAATTCATCTTTCTTATTATTGTCCTTGAGGACAAACTAAAAGTTAAATGAATTTATAAGGGAAATAACTATTTATTTTGTCTTTTTTTATCAGCTTAAATTTTTTAAATAAGTGGTATCATAACAGAATATTAAAATTCTATGTCAGAAAGATTTAGAGTCTAATTTTTAGTAAACTCCAAAAATAAACAAAAATAATAACATAAAACAAATAAAAAAATTTATACAAAATTCAAACAAATTAAAAAAAAAAAAGACTTTTGCTTAAAGAAAAGTATAAAGATATAATCATTCATGTTATCTCTTTCTATCAATTTAAATTTTTTAAATAAGTAATATGACTAGAGTAAGTCACAACAATTATAACTCAAGAACACACCAATCATATCACACCAAAATAGTTGTATTAGGAAAAAGAAACTGAAACTAACAGAATTAACCTAACTAACTTTTTAACCACCTAACTAAACTCTATCACCAAATTACGCTACATGGTTAAATATCGTATCACCTAAATATCTTATTATGCCCCCCTCAAGTTGGTATTTGTTACAAATTCAACTTACAATGAGTTAATCAAGAATTGCAATAAAAGAAAACAAAACCGAGCCAAGAAAACAGAACTAAACAAAAATGAATGAAATCTGTTAAGGGAGTTAAGCTAAAAGAAGTTAGTTAGGTTCAACAACCATTCTTAAGCTTTCTGTATGTATACATAGCTGAATAATAAATAAACCGTTGCAGAGTGTCATTATTGTATTCAGAATATTACTCATAATTCCATTCATTCAGTCTCAAGTAACTCTTGTTCTCATAACCAAACAAAATGAATTAAAACAAGCTAATCCTAATAACCTGTTGTAATACACACTAAAATAATAGTGTTGGAGTTGATAACTTGGTGAAAATGTTTACTGTTTGTTCTTTGGTCAAAATTGATAGAAGCTTCACTTATACACAAATTATTCTCTTTCCATTATATCTTGGTAATTTTTCTCTATTATGCTACTTTATTGGGAATTTCAACACATTAAATTTTGATACATATATAAAAGTCATTTAATTGAAATTCTTTTGAATTTTCACTTCTTATACATTTAATGATGTTTGAAACTATGGGGATACAAATTGGATTATATTCTAAATAATGAGCTAATTTACTAGCTTCAAATTTTAATTTCATTACCAATATTCATATATCTCTACTAAAATCATTGACAATGATTAAAAAGAATTTATGGCCATTAGTGGATGGAGAGCTCATTGGTCCATATATATCCATGTGTACATGTAACATACGAAATATTTTATGCATTTAATTTGTTGCGTCTTATTCAATAAAAGATGACCTAAAGGTAGTGCCATAACTAAGTGGGAATCGGAGTTTGAGGCATTATTTTGTGATGCAATAATGCATATATAGTTTCTTTTGTTTAATCCTATCAGTTTTCTTGTGTAATCACGTATCTCACAACCAAATTTCATTACAAGAAATTTATTAAATACCGAATTTATCGACAAATTTATTAAAAAAATATGTCGATAATCTTTTTACTATTGGATTTAGTGTTAGAATAAATTTAACGGTATGTTCGGTATGTCGGGTACCAGACGGTTTGGGTTGATGCTTTGATTGATGAGAGGGGGATCGTCTGGTTCCGGGTTGTTGGGTTGGAGAGAGTATAGACGACTTCCCGAACATTTCGTGTGGAGAAGGTCAGAAGGGGGTGTCACCTGCAAAGACACTCCGATGCTCTAGTCAATAGAGTGTGCAGGCAAAAAAGTGGGAGAGATGTGTGACGTACCTTGGGGGAAGGGTAGGTCCTTCCCCATTTATACCGTGTCAGAGGTGGGCCCTGCAAGGACAGGCCCACCTTCTTCGAGACCTCTCCTGCACAGCTGTAGCGAAGCTGTCAGGGACGCGTGTCCAGGTCGACGAATGGGTGCCTTGCTCCTAACCGTTTGGGTCGGGTGGTGCCCGGGTCGAGCCGGCCCACATTCAGTTTGGATCAGGCCGTAACACGGTATAAATTTTGTTGGTAATTGTTTACCGATTAATTTTCTGTCCGTCACTAATTATTGGCGAATCGATATAAACTTTTAATTACGAAATTTTGGAGTTTGTTACATCAGATTTTTCTCTTGATAAACTTATATTTTAATTTTTTTTAAAATTTAATATATAATTTTAAATATTTAAATTTAATAATTTTTAAACTACCAAAATTTAAATTTTCATAATTTTTTATAATAATTCCTCTCTAATTTTTAGTTAAAAGTTCACAAACAAATTTAAATATTAAAGTTTATTATTAAAAAAAAGAAAATTCAATTAAACAAAAAAATTAGATTTAAAATGCACCAATTAACCATACATTGTCATAAATTAAGACAATACAATAGCCAAATCAAATACTAATTCATAACCAATAAAAATTTTATTGTCAACTATCATTAATATTAATCAACTGAGACAATTCTAAAAGTTGAAAAGTAAATAGGTTTTCTTAGTTATCCAAAGTTCAGTTCTGATTTCTCAATTAAGTTTGATAGAATTTGACCCGTCAAAATATTGTTTTATAGAAATCTGCAACTGTCAAAGAGAGTCCAATCATAAAACAATAAAGAATAAAAAAGATAAAAAACTACAGAAAAAATAAATTAATAATTAATACTAAGCAGTAGATAAAATAATATGCAACCTATTACCTGTGTATGAATTACTTGGAAGAGAATGAGTTAGTATATATACTCATTTTTATTATCAACTTCTGACTTCACATTCTTTGACTTTACTAGTCCATATAAATCATTCTAATCATAGCAGAAAATAAGATGTGCCAATAAATTTATGATTGTCATTTTGCATCATATAATATTTAATTTAATGTAACAACAAAACGCTAGTCTAGACTAAAAAAGATATGCCACATAGATATATATATATATATATATATATATATATATATATATATATATATATATATATATATATATAATCTGTAATGCATTCCAAATCAATTGCAATACTGAAATATGTTTCATGGACAAACTAAAGAAATAATACAGTAAACCACAAGTATAGTGCGAATTAACCACAACATAAAATTAACATTAAGACTACTGAAACTCAAAATTCTAACAAATAACTTGCATCAAATCCTCAAGCAACGATAACAATACCAATACTATCATTTGTATAAATTTTAGAACAATTATTATCTAAATACCCAAGCATTGAAATAGATAACCTTTTTAATCCAAAACTCTTTAATTAACATTCTACAATAAATGATATCTAAATAACAAAATAGTCGCATGATGATAAAAAATTATAAAAGGAGCAGTGAAAAATTTACTTGAATGGAGCAATGAAGCAGCCGGGGCAGAAGAACTAGAGGTAGACTTGAATGGTGGTTTAAAAAGGGGTTAAGGCAAAAAGGGGTTAGGATTTTTATTAGAAATTAAAAATGAAAACAGGATGAAATAGGGAGTGGGATGAAAGCTACCTACCTGAACGACGAAAGAGAGACACAACTCTGGCGGCAGAAGGAACGGCAGTGACAACTCTTCTAATGGTGATAGAGATAGATGGAGCAACTCCGTTTGAGGCAACGAAACACGATCCAGACAACTTAACACAGACTTTAGAAGAGAATGGAGGTGGGCAGCACTGGCGGAGGGTGGTCGGAGATGGTAACCTTTTTATCCGATAAATTTATTGTCAAATTCGCCAATCAACTCACCGCTAACTTACGACGCTAAATCCAACGATAAATTCGACAATATTCTGCATTTTTTTTTTTTTAGTGTTTGTGAAAGGAAAAATGGCAATTGATTGATACTATGAGTTGAGACATGCATATTATTGTATGCAAATGAAGGAAGATCTAAAACATATTGTGATTCAATGATTTTGAAAAATTGACGTGTTCTAAGATTGATGCAATCATGCAACAATGATTTCATTATTGCGTAGCCTAACTCTAACTAGCTAGTTTATTTAATTACTTTTAAGCTCTTGATAAGCATGTTGTTATTATACTACAACGATTAATGTGATTTTTGGATACAGTATAATGAATTTTATAAAGAAATAATAAAGAAACTCATAAGCTATACAAGAATTTATATGTTTATTTTACTCTCTCAAAGATCGTTGTAACCTACAAAAATTTATGAATACATTAGTAAAATTCAATAGGCTACAATAATTTACCTAAAATAAAAAGGAGATATATATGATGATAATTTTACCCTCATTTCTATCTCCATCTTTGAGTATTTCCATGAATATCCCCGTTTACGAATTTTATTACCATCTCTATGTATGAAATGAGAGAAATAATTAAACAAAACTATAAGCAACTTGTAATAGTAATATAATCCAGGTTCTTCTCAGAATTTTCCTTAACGTGTTCTCGAATAAGCAAACAAATTAAACAAATTAAAGATGAATTCAATTAGTTATTGGACTTGTTCAAGGGTTGTTGCATTATTATTAGGTCGAGAGCAAAATATTTGTTTTCTCAAGGCACGTGACTCTCTATCAGTCATGCTATATGCTGAATCAATGGTTTTGGTCATGATTTTATGCAACCATATATAAAAATATTATATTAACAATGAATATCTATGTACTTGAACTAGACCATTAACAATCTTATAGATAAGAGTCTTAGTATATAAAGTAAGATATATATATATATATATATATATATATATATATATATATATATATATATATATATATATATATATATATATATATAACAATCTTATAGATAAGAGTCTTTAAATCCAAACCAATCTAAACAAAATTATTTATTTATTTTAATCCAATCAAAACCGTATTAATTTGAATAAGTGGGGTGGGGGAGTTACTATTATGATGGGGCTGGATGCAGTGATTGTAGCAATGGTGATGAGATGAGGGAGACTGTTGTGGCAACAATGAGACTAGAGGCGTGTGCCATTAGTGTTGGGTTTGGAGGGATTTGGGAATAAGAGGTTGAGGTTAACGTTGGATTTAGAAATTTAGAGTTAAATTAGAGAAGGCTAAAATTAGAAAAAAGAAAATATGACTAATTGTTGATGGTTAAATTAAATATTAAAAACAATTTTAAAATTTTTAAAAATATTAGAGATAAAGAAAAGTATATGAACCAATAGGTAATCAGTCAAAAAGTAAATAATTTAATTAATTTATAATTATATTTAATTAATTTTATTTATTTTTAATTTATAATATTTGATATTAATTGCTTCTCACTCCAAATTAAAATTCTAAATGATATATTTAGAGAAATAGGAGCGGGGATCACGGAACTTTCAACAATTCCGATTCTTAGTATATAAAAAAAGAATATCCATTTAGTATGAAAAAGAAACATTCTAATACTTAGTAGAAGAAACATCCTAATGCCTAGTATAAATACCATCCACATAGAGGTTTTGAATTTACCCAAAGACATTTTGCTGGTTTTTAGCTGGTATCCTCTTGGTTTCCTACCATTGTTAAAAAAAAGTTTATTTTATTTTATAAATAAAAGGGTTTTGGTTATAAAATTATTAATTTATCATATTTATTATCACAAAATGAATGATATATCATTTTAAACAAGAGTCGAAAATTTAAAACTTATATTGTGGCATACACAATTTATTAATAAATTATAAATTTTTAAATAGAACTTCAATTATAACAGGTTAATTTTTAGTTTGTCGAATTGATAAATACGGTAAAAAGCTAAAATAGTAAATGATATACTAAACTTTTCAAGTTCTCATTTGAGGAATAATATTTCGTGAAATTTTCATTTCTAAACTCTGTGTGTTGACCTTGACATGTACAACTCGGCATATATGAAGATGCATCCGAAAGCCTGATGTGAACGTAAATTATATTATTCAAACTAGCTAGTCTTTTATTCTAACTAATTATAGAATTAAAATATAAAAAGATACCATCTATTTCTTGTTAATACTGTATATTTTATTTTATAGGAGACCAAAGCAATCATGAAACATGACACATATATATGATGATCATATTGATGAAGATTAAGTATAATTAACTTGACTTTGTAGATAGTCAACGAGGTTTATTATTATTATTATTATTATTATTATTATTATTATTATTGTATGTTTGTTGGTTGCTTTAATTTTTTTCTCCTATAATTACATGATGTTTGACTCTCAAAAGAGAGAAGCAAAACATCTTGTTAAATATATAATAATTTATATATGTATCTTTATATAGTTAATAATTTAAATTTTGGAAAAAATAATTTTATAATATAATATTAAATTTGTATGAACAAAACTTAGTTGGTCCTTGTTGCTCATATTTTACTAAATAAAATAAAGAATTTTAGCATAAATAAAAAAAGTCTCTAATTAAATTTTAAGATAAGTAATTTTAGATTTAACAAAATTCATAAATTTTTTTAAAAAAACTAACTAAACCTAAAATCTCAAAACTTAATAACTTCCAACGTAATTTTGAATTTAACTAAAGTTATCAACACTTTAGAGCGAGTTAAGCCTTATTTTAGTCTCTGAGATTGGCGAGTTGTACTGATTTAGTCATTGACTTCTCAATTGCTACAATTTAGTCTTTCAAATTTAAAAAAGTGCACTAATGTAGTTCTTCGTGTATTTTCCATCGTCAAAAAATTCAATGCCGTTAGTGACGTGGCTCAAGCCTTGCCACACTAAACATATTAAAATGACGTCTACGCATTTTGGCACTAAAAAAGGTACTAAAAGACGTCATTTGAGAGTTTGAACAATTAGTATTGTTCAAAAGAGAGAGGTGTAACGTTTTAGTATTGTTCAAACCTTCAAACAATGTTATTTAGTGCATTCTTTAGCGTCAAAATGCGTACGACGTCGTTTTAATATGTCCAGCATGATAAGGTTTAAACTACGTCACTAACGAAATTAGATTCCTGACTACGGAAAATACATGAATACTACATTGATACACTTATTTAAATTTAAAAACTAAATTGTAACAATTAAAAAATTAAAAACTAAATCAATGCAATTCACTAATCTCAAGAACTCTTTTAGAGTAGTAGTACGTTATCAAAACTATAAAACTTGGCAAAACTACAAGCTAGGCCAATCTCTCGCATTCAAATTCCCATAATTTTTTTTTTTTACTAAAGATAGGAGACTCGAATCCACAATCTCTTAATTAAATATGGAAAGACTATACTATTTGAGCTATAACTCATTGACTCAAATTCTCATAATTTGTTATACTTTTTTAAATGCATAATCATTAGATTAAGAGTAGTATAAAGTATAAACAATGCCGGTAAACAACCCTTAAAAGAGAGAATATATAGTAGAAACTAACATTTTCAACAATCATATAAATTTTTTATTTATTTTATAATTCAATAATAAAGTTTGCCTATAAAAATGAAAAAAGTTGATATTATCATAAAATTATTTATTTCAAAACTTAAATTGATGATAGATAAAAATATATGAATGATTATATCTTTAACATAATTTTGTATTAAATAATCTTTTTTGCATGAATGTTGCATGTCTTTCTTCTTTCCTTTTTTTTTTGTCTTATATGCTAAAATTTTGTTTTCTTTTTGTCATAATAAAGATAAAAATATATAAATAATTATATTTTTAACAGATATAATTAAAAAATATCAAAAAAATATATAAGTAATTACTTAAGAAATTAGGCATAGAAATATGAAAAGTTATATATATAATAACACGGCTCCTCACAAAAAAGGAAACACTTTTTACCAAAGACTTGAAGTAAATATGAAGTTTAAACTTTTTCTTTTTTTAACTTTATGTTAACAAACTTAAAATAATTTCTTTTGAGTGTAACAATAGTTGAAATTTAGGACTTTTGATTATAAAAACCTTGAACCATGTTTATGACATTACTTACCCAAGAAAAAAAAATTAAACTATTAACTATATATAGCATACAGTTTGTTTTCAGTAAGGGCCACTTTTAGACAAAAATAAAGCTTTATAAAATGGCACCGCCAAATTAAAATTAGGTCAGCACTTTCTATGGTAAGGTTTCATACAAAAGTAAAAAATAAAAAATTCTTTGCTAAAGTTGATAGTAATAAGTGTGTTAACTGCAAAGGGCAAAACAAACTTATTAAAATGTTAGAGACGAAATGAAAATAATAATTAAAAAATTAAAAAATTATATATATATAATTTTATATATATATTAAAAATGTTTGATAACAAAAAAAAGTTAATAAAAGATAGTTAAAATTTTTTATTTAGTATTTATTAATTTTAGTAATAATTAATAAATATTAAATAATTAAGATAAGTTTTGATTTTTTTTGTCTATATATATATATATATATCAATAAAATAGGAGTTGACTTGTAAAAAAATAAGTAACTCTATAGTATCCGTAGCCTTCCTAAGTAGACCAAGTATACAAGTATTAGTTCAATGCCTAGTTGATACTAATATGATAATCACATACTTAAGAAAGGAGTCTTAAGTTTTATTATATGTTAGTTAAGTAGATGCTACTTGCATTACACTACATTAGTAAGTCAATATTTAGTGTTATTATAATCCTAGGTAGCTAATCATGTATGACGCTTGGGTGGACCTTGATTTTTACATTCCAAAAATAGAAAAGAGTGATGCTATTATTTTAATGTTATAAAGTAAGTGTTTATTGTTTGTTACCAACAGAGACAGAACTACAGGTAAATGTTAATGTTGCAGGTGTAAGAAGTGCATGAAATTAGTTTCATATCAAAAAAAATATAGAAGAGTGAGAAGTTTATAAGATGAGAGACCCATTAATTTAATACTTTAAGATTTTAAATTGGATGTGATGTCTCGCTTAATTCCTCCCCAAAATCTCTTCGGTGGTCGAGAGCTCCCCACTATTACAAAATTATAAATCGTTTGAAGCTTTGAAGGTAATTGACAATTTATCTAGTATAAAGATCAAACTCAATTACAAATTTTTAACTATAAAGACTTAATTAAAAATTTAATACAATTATAAAAAATAATAAGTTAAACAGTACTTTATGTATAAATATGCAAATTATCGAGATAATAAGATGGATTGGAGGGTTTGATTAAAAAAATATATATATATATATTATAATATGAAAAAGAAATATACATATATATAGACTATTATACATTTTCTTAACTTTTATGTATAATTTAACAAAAGTACGTACCTTAGATAATACCTAGAACCCTCACTCTGTTCCTTAGCTACCTCTATTTAAAGCCACCAAAATCCAATAGCACCGTCACCACAAATATAAGAGCTTAATCTAATTAAGTAACCACTTGTTAATTTTGTTCATTCTCCCTTGCTCTATGGCTTTCCAACACAATAACCAACAAATGATGATATCCAATTATAAAGTTGGTATAATTGGGGCAGGTATTAGTGGAATTGCAGCTGCAAAGCAGTTATGTCACTATAACCCAATTGTTTTTGAATCCACCGATTCAATTGGTGGTGTTTGGAAACATTGCTCATTCAATTCCACTAAGCTTCAAACCCCAAGATGTGATTTTGAATTCTCTGATTTCCCTTGGCCTCACAGGGACAATTCATCATTCCCTTCTTACATTGAGGTCTTGGAATACTTGCAAAACTATGCAACACATTTTGATGTGTTCAAGTTTGTTAAGTTCAATTCAAAGGTGGTCGAAATTCGCCATCTTAATAATCATCATCATCATCATAACGCCCAACATGAATATGGAACGCTATTGAGTGGTCGTCCTGTTTGGGAAGTTGCCGTGGAAAACAATCAAACTAAAATTGTTGAGGTTCTTTTAATTTCCTTATATGAATTTAATTATTTTCAACATATATTATTATTAAAAGACACATTTTCATAGCCAAATAATGAATTTCTTTTAAGTTTTAATATATTTAATAAAATATTTTTTATAATAATTTTAAAAAGTGTCTATGAACATGCTTAATAAGATCCTTATTATTATTGTAGTTCAACCCTCTTTCTTTTGTTGATCTTATGAGCATTAATTATTATTAGTAATAGGTCAACTTTCAAATGTATGAATTAGTTATAGTGTCATGACTAGTATGCATGCATGTTCAACCCCGGCCCCACACATATTAATTGTTTTACTTATATATTTGACATTAAGAAGAACAAAAACAATTTTCTTTCATATTATTATAATTATAACTAAAATGTATTAATTAAGTAGCTATTATTATTATTATTAACCATATCTAATTTTAGTGATACAACCAGTGATTTAATGACCACCAATTAAATTAAATTTTGATAAATATGATTATTTCTCACTTGATACTAAAGATTTGTCATAATAATAATTATTGGCATGAATGTTGAAAATTAAATAATTTTTTAGAAATAATAATAATATATGTATTTTTTGCAATATTGGCTTATATATTTACATATAAAATTTTGTGGTAAATGTTTGGACTTTGGAGTACAGTGGTATGGGTTTGAATTATTGGTGGTATGCATTGGAAAATATGGAGACATACCAATAATACCAGTGTACCCAAAAAACAAAGGTCCAGAAAATTTCAGTGGCAAGGTTCTTCACACAATGGAATATTCTAAGCTTGACAAAGAAAGTGCTAAAGAACTGTTAAAGGGAAAGAAGGTTGCTGTTGTTGGTTATAAGAAATCGGCTATTGATTTGGCTATGGAGTGTGCTCAAGCAAATTCAGGTTTAATTTAATTTCTTCTTCTTAATTAATTATCATGTTTTTATCATCATAAGATTAGTTGAATAATAATAAGTGGGAGTCAAAAACCGTACCACTGCGATTTGTCAAATAAAAATAAATGAGTTTTATTTATTTTGATAAGGATACCACCTCTTTCACTGTATTTGAATAATTCGTCTACTCATAAATTTTATTATATTTTAAAAATTTTTAAATTATTTGTAAAAGAAAAATTATTATATTTTAATTTTATTTATTAAATTTGAAGAATAAATAAAAATATTGATAATATGAAAAAATTATATATAGAATGAATATTTTTTTTCTAAAAAATATTTTCAAATAATAATGAAAATTTAGCTAAAATACGTCCTTCAAATATATTAGTAAACTTTTTTAATTAATACATAACAAAAACAATTTTAGCTAGTTGAGATTGAAAAACAGAGAGAATAGTCAAACTAATGAATGAAGAGTCGCAATGATGATCATATGACATGAGATGACTTGTTGACCTTCAATCTGAAGTTTCGTACGTCATGCCATTTTTGGTCAACGCCTGAGTGTAATATACTAATAATTAATATACATAAATATAGGTGGTTTAATTATTGTGTGGTCGTATAATTTTACTAAATTTTTAATTAAATTTTTACTGTGATAAAAATGTTAGAATTAATAGAATATTCTGTTAAACTATATAAAATATTCAGTCAAGTGTTAGATATATTTGTTTTGTTTAACGAAATATTCCGCTAATTCCAATATTTTTATCACGATAAGAACTTAATTACAAAATCTGATATGGTATAGAGACCTAATTAAAAAAATATATATAAGAACTTAATTAAAAATTCAATAAAATTACCTAGATTGACAGAATAATTAAACCAACATAAAAAATTTTAAAAAATTAGTTAGAGAGATATAATAAGTTCAATAAAAAAAATAGTTCTTGTAAACATAAATTTAAAGATAAATTACAAGCACCTCTCATAATGAATTTAAACAACATTATTGTACACGTATATGTTAATTTATGAAATCTTTTTTTTTTAATTAAACGATAATACACTTCATAATATGTTATGTTTTACAAGATATAGTATTCATTTTTTTATATATATATATTTTGCACTATATATGTATGACTAATATTTTTCCCAAAGATATAACATTAAAAAATATTAATGTGAATATAATAAAAAAAATAACATGTACACATACCAATATTTACTATTTTAGTCTCCCTAAGTAAATTTATTAGCATAGTTATGTTAATCTGTGTTTTTAATTTGTTGAATTAAAGGAAGTGGAGGGCAACCTTGCACAATGGTGATAAGGACTTTACATTGGACAGTTCCATCATACTGGATTTGGGGATTACCATTCTTCTTGTTTTATTCAACAAGATCCTCTCAGTTCCTCCATGAAAGACCAAACCAAACATTGTTAAGGGCTCTGCTATGCCTTCTTTCATCTCCAATGGTAAACCTCAACTTTAATTATAAGCTACAAATACTCCACATTGACTTCTATTCAATTATTTTTTAATAAAAAAATTTTTTTTTTCACACATTTAAAAATATTTAAATATGATTATGTATTATCATGTCAAACTTTAATAGATTCTTGACTGATATTCTTAAAATATAATTAAAAAATAATATTTATTGTTAATTATTATTAGTATAAAAATTTATTCAAAATTTGTCATATAATTAATAAAATATTACTATAATGTATGTTTTTTTTATGACTATTACTATAATGTATGTAAGAAATTCTTTATAATTTTTATATATATTTTGTTCTTATATATAATAAAAATTTAAAATTAGTGTATTCATATGTTTCATACCGTATTCCATTTCTGAGTTTATTTATCTTAAATTACATGTCTTCATACTTCATAAATTAAATATAATGATAAAAAAATATTGTTCTTTTTCCAAAATTTTGAAAAATAAAAATAAAATAAAGTAATATATTATTAAAAAAATTAATGAGGTTAATTAATTCGCATTACACACAATATTTTTCCATTTATACTTGACAATTATATTACAAAAAAAAAAATTATGTTATTAAAAAAGTTTCATTTAACTTAAAATTGCTCTGGCTCTAAACTGAAACAGAGAAAAGCAATTTCCAAGTTCATAGAATCATACTTGGTTTGGAAGCTTCCATTGGAAAAGTATGGTCTGAAACCAGAGCACCAATTTGTGGAGGACTATGCTTCTTGCCAAATGGCTATCTTACCTGATAATTTCTTCTCAGAGGCAGAGAAGGGGATGATACAATTCAAGAAGGTTTCTTCTTCCAAATGGTGGTTTTGGAAAAATGGAATTGAGTTTGAAGACAAGACCAAGTTGGAGGCTGATGTTGTTGTTCTTGCCACTGGTTTTGATGGCAAGAAAAAGCTTCAATCTCTCTTGCCTCAGCCATTTAGAAGCTTGGTTGTGGACCAATCTGGGATCATGCCCTTGTATAGGTCAGTATTCACCATTAACCAAACCAATAACTATAATCAAATTTTAACAAAATAGTCATGTTTGTTAGGTTAAATTACACAGTTGGTCTCTACACTTTCAGTGAAATTGCAAATTGGTCCCTACATTTTAAAATTTTATAATTGGATCTCTAAAGAGAATTAAAATTTGTAATTTAGTCATGTCATTCAAAAAGTGTTTGATTTAACAAAATATTCTCAGCGTATTCTCTATTTTAACAGAATATTCTCAGTATATTCTAAGAATATTCTGTTAAATCAACACTTTTTGACCGACGGGGACTAAATTATAAATTTTAATTCTCTTTAGAGACCTAATTACAAACTTTTAAAGTGTAGAGACCAATTTGTAATTTCACTGAAAGTATAAAGACTAACTATGTAATTTAACTTGTTTGTTATTTATATTTGAAAACTAAGATACTAATGATTGAACATATGTAACAGGGGAACAATTCATCCACTAATCCCAAACATGGCATTTGTGGGTTACATTGAAAGCATTTCAAACCTACAAACAGCTGAATTAAGGTGCAAATGGCTAGCTAGACTTGCTGATGAACAATTCAAGCTTCCAAGTGTGACAAAAATGATTGAACAAACAACACAAGAGATTCAAATCATGAAAAGGACCACAAGGTTTTACAAGAGGCTCTGCATTTCAACATTCAGCATTAACCATAATGATGTCATTTGCCAAGAAATGGGCTTCAATCCTTGGAGGAAGACCAATTTGTTCTCTGAAGCTTTTAGCCCTTATACCAGCCAAGACTACTATTTTTGAAAACAAAGAAATTCAAGATAAATAATAATGCCCAATCATATAGAGATACAATAAAATAAGATCTTTTATTATTCACTTGTAATTTGGTGCATTTTTGGCACTTTAATATAATTTTAGTGTGTCATTGTTGGAGGCTCTTTTAATTGGAAAAACTTAATAAAAGATGATTATCTAAAATATCAATTGCTAACATTTAGGAGTGTTTATCTTTTTCTTTTCCTATTTTAATTTTTCCTTTTTTTTTTTTAACTGGTGACTCTTTATTATACAATTTTTTGCTCTTATTCTTAACATTTGTACGTGAGAGTTCATCATACTTGATATTGTCAAATGAAAATTAAAAATAATCCGAAGAACTGAGAGGATTCATTTTTCTAAGATTCAATTCGATAGTTATGATTAGGAATAAGTATTGTTTTGGTCTCTAACGTTGATGGTCAGAATCGAAACCATTCCTGATGTAATTTTTGACTTAAAATCGTCCTTAATGTTGCATTTCATTTTAAAATCGTCATTTCTAATAAATTTTTTTAATTTATTTCTAAACTACCCATACTTTAATAAAAAATTATAAAATTTAAAAAAAATAAAAAAAAAAACGTGTTTGGAAGGGGGGGAGGGGAAGGAGGGAAGGGGGAGGGGGGAAGGGAAGGGGGGACGGCACCGGCGGCGAAGCTTGGAGCCGCCGTCGCCGTTAGGAAACCCAGCGCACAGTGGGAGGAGCGATGGAGCAAGGGGAAGGGGAAAGGGCTTCGCACGAGGAGACGCTGAGAGGAGACGCGAGGAGGAGAAGAGGGTAGAGGGTCGCGGGGGTGGTTGGCTGGGTTAGGGTTCGGACAGGGGGTGGTGACGGGTTGGGACGCCGGTAAGGACGCAGTGGCGAAGGTTGGGTGGCAACGCGTCGCCGCCTCATCTACATTGCTTTTTGCTTCTGCTTTCTTGTTTTCTGCTTTTTTGTTTCTGCTTTTTTGCTTTCTTTTTCTGCTTCTTGGTTTGGTGTTGTTTGGTATTGTTGCTGTTATTTGGTGGTGGTGGTGGTGGTGGTGGAGGAGGTAATTGTGCTGGTAGTGATGAAGGTATTTTTGTTCAAAAAAAATAAAAGGACGATTTTAATTAAAAAAAAAACGTTAAGAATGATTCTAAATCAGAAATTACGTTGGGGACGGTTTCAATTCTGACCCTCAACGTTAGGGACCAAAACAATACTTATCTATTATGATTATATTTTTTATTTAAAAAACGGAAATTTACAATAATTATTTTTTTAAAAAAATTAGTTGGTATAACATTTTACTAAATTTATTGCGAGTGCGCGCCCACACACGTATATATATTAAGTATCTTTTTATTATCTTTAGCCCCCCTCCCACCCTAAAAGAAAAAATTACTGAGAATTAATTCAATTATATTATATGTATATTAAAAATTAATAAAAATATTATGTGCACAAAAAAAAAAATGATATGTATAAAAATATATGTTAAAAATATACGATACAATGTGTATATAATATTTTTTGTAGTTATTAATTTGGTAACTGAACTTTACTATGCGTATGCTATTTTTAAAATTAATTTATGAGAGCTGAGTGGGCTGAGTCCTATATTACGCTTTAAGTTTAATTAATTAATTAATTAATCTTTTACTTAGCTTAATATATTAGGGCTATATAATCCATATATGTGACTATACCATTTTATATGATTGGTTAGGAACTTAGGATATATATATTCCAAAATTAAAGTCTCAAATTGAGCCAAATTAATTGAGTTTATTCTTTGTACTTCATAGAATTCAAATATTAGTGTTCTATCAAACTAGATATTAGGATTAGTTATATAGCAGGTTCTATTACGTTCGATCTTCCTTAGGTTCTATCAAAATGTTATGAATTTAATGTACCTAGCGGTAAGATTAAATTGTCTTTTATAAATTAAATGCAGCATCTTGCAGTGGTTCACACCATCTTTGCCTCCCCAAATTGTAAGGTCACTTTCAGTTATAATAACGGCATGGCTAGGGACCACTAATTTTCATGCTTTAAATTGCTACCAACACCACCAACTTTTATTCTCTTATACAGTATCCTTATTGTGTGCATGCATGCATGCCCTTATATGAGAGAGAGATATTTGATTTTATTTGATAAGATAAATAATAAAAATGGTAAAAATTCACATACAATTGTATTTATATGAAATTGAAAGCTAAAAATTGTTAGATAATTTAATAAATTTAACTAAATTACCATTTAATGATTCTTAATTAATAATTTACAAGAAGCCAACACAGTTTTCACCGATAAAAACACAGGCAAGTGGAAGTTTATAAGAGATGTATATACACAGGATGCATTATATATAGTTACGCCAGGAAATAAAATATTTTACTGTTTATTTGTAATTCTTGATCTCAATTATGTATATATATATTATGATTAATACTAATAATTAAAAATACTAAAATATTTTAACTTTGACATATCTAAAATGTTTTCATCTATATGTATATATTGTCTCTATAATTTGATAGTAGCTAAGCAATGATATCATTAAATTGAACTTTTTATCCACGGATATGATATTGATAAGATCGCTCGCTGAAGATATTTATGTGATAAAAATATTTTTTTTCCTCTAAACTGTCTTGAGTAAACAGTAGTAAATCAATAAAGACGTGCAAATGCAGAGGCACATAAATGTTAGCACATGATAATTTTTGCGATAAAAATATTTAAAATATGATAGAAAATTAATTTAAAATTTATATTAAATTATTTTATTTTATATTTATTAATTATTATTAAAATAATTAAATAATATTAAATATAATAAATATATAATAAAATTATAAATGTATATTAAGTTAAATAAGATAATTTTAAATTATTGTGTCTGTGACAATATTACTATTTAACGATGTGTTATATATATATATATATATATTATACATATCTTAAATATTTTTTCAGTTAATTAATTACGAAATTTTGAATATATTATTTAATTTGTAAAATATAATAATTTATTCATATAAAAATAATTATTTTTTATTTATATTTTTATAAAAATAATTGATTAATATTGAGATATAAATACCTATTTAATGATATGTGATTTTTTTTAATAATATGGACGACTCACCTTTTCAATAGTAGAAGGTTTACGTTTATTTTTAAGATGAATTAACTTAATGAAGTTTGAAAATGTGAACTTTGTACGTGTATAAGTAGGGGGAGCATGGTCAGGGACAAAGCCACAAAACACACAAAGGACTAGCATAAACCACTTCTCTCTATATGTACGCTACAACATATGAAAAAATGAATTATCAATATATAAACATATGAATTATCTCAGTTATATTGAGATAATAATATTAGAGAATATTAATATTATAAATTTTTATTTATACTTCTCTATTTTATATTTATTTTCTCTTTTTTATTTATTTATTTTACAATACATTATCAGCACGATGCTTTGATCAAAATTTAGGAAGATACAGGTAATAAATTTACATTATGTCAAAACTCTCTCATATTGAATTTAATACTCTTAATATATCTGGAGACAACTACTTATCATGGATATATATTAGATGCCGAAATTCATTTTGATTCAATGGATCTTGGAGATACCATTAATGCTGATAATAAAATATCCCAGTAGAATAAAGTTAAAGCTATGATCTTCCTCTGTCATCATCTTGACGAAGGACTGAAGAATGAATATCTCATATTAAAAGATCCTACAGATTTTTAGAAGAATCTTGAAAAAAGATATAATCATCAAAAGACAGTGATACTTTCTCAAATTCAATATAAATATACGCATTTACGTCTACAGAATTTTAAATCTATAAATAATTGCAGAATGAATGTTTTGAGGAAGCAAGAAGAATTGTAGCTTGTAGCAACGCACCAACATGTTCTTCATCAAGCACTAGTAAGAAGAAAAACCACTCACATACAGTAAAGTATGGTTTCAGTCTAGTAAATAAGAGAGTTAATTATGGGTCACGTAGAATGAGCAAATAAAAGAGCTTTAAAGAGGAAACAACGAACAACGCAGAAGAGTAGATGAAAAACATATCAAAATGATGAAGATGAACATTTGGGGGGTTAGGGTTTTATAAGTGTGAATGGATCAATTTGGGTGTTTTAATCAAATTTGGGACAGCAATTTGAGTTGAACTAATTGTGTGTCCAACTTGGCACTTAACTGTACACTTCAGCGTCGTTAAAACGTCTCTTAACTTTTGGACCAACGGAGATTCACGATTCTAATAGTAGGAGACTTATTTGGTCATTTTAAAAAGTGAGAGACTAATCTGAAGTGAGTTGGGAATTTCAAGGACCAAATTTGATATTACCTCGAAAAGTTACCCTCACTTTCTTTTGGGTTATACTATACTAAAATTAGTGCAATTAAATCACATGTCATTGTAAACTAGAAGTTTACTAGCCCAAATGAATTCATAATTTAGCATGATCAATTGGGTTATCATGGAAGAACCATGATGTGGAGAATTATTGAAAACTCCGATGGACATTCACTAAAGAGTAAAAAAATTCTTCAATCTAGTGAATTCTGTTGTGCGGCATGTTCTCAGAAAAAGTTAATTGTTAGATTTGAGTCCCCTGAATTTCTAGAAAGAATTTAAGGAGATATATGTGGACCAATTCATCCACCATGGAGATCCTTTAGATACTTTATAGTCCTAATAGACACATCATCAAGATGGTCATATATGTGTTTATTTCTTCTCGCAACCTGGTATTTGCGAGATTACTTGCTCAAATGATTCGATTAAAAGCACATTTTCTAGAAAATCCAATCAAACCAATTCGCTCTGATAATGCTGGTGAATTTACTTCCCAAGATTTTGATGCTTATTGTATGGCTAATAAGTGTTGAACATCCAATAACTCATGTTCATACACAAAATAGATTAGCAGAATCAGTTATTAAACGCCTCTAATTAATTGCTAGGCCTTACTTATGAGAACAAATCTCTCTATTTCTGTTTGGGGCATACGATTTTACATACTACAGTACTTATTCGTTTGAGGCCAACAAGTTTTCATCAATTCTCTCCCTTGCAATTAGCCTTTAGCCAACAACCAAATATTTTCCATTTGAGAATATTTGGGTGTGTGATATATGTTCCAATTACCCTACCTTCTTATACCAAAATGAGACTTAAAAGAAAATTGGGAATTTATGTGAGATATGATTCTCTCTCTATAGTGAGATATCTTGAGATACAAATAGGAGATATGTTTAAAGTTTGATTTGCAGATTGTCATATTAATGAATCATTGTTCCCAACATTGGGAGGAGAGAATAAGCCACTTGAGAAGGAACTTAATTAGAATGCATCATCCTTCCCCATGATCAAGACAGTATGAACTAGAAATTCAAAAGATTATAAATTTACAAAGAATAGAAAATGAGTTACCTTGTGTATTTTCTGATATAAAGAGAATAATCAAATCTACATACCAGGTGAAAATGTCCCAATTCGAATTGATATTCCAATTGGACAAATAGCTACTAAAACAAGTACATGCCAGAAGCATAGTAGACCAAATGGTTCCAAAAATAAAAATCCTCAAAAAAAGAGATACATTTGATATTACCAAGACAAATGGTATTCCTGTTAGAAAAGATAAAGACATAGAAAGAACACCAGCAATTATCCCAAATTCTGATATAATTTTGATGCCAGAAGATGTTCAGATATCTGAAAATTGTGAAAATAATGAGTCTCGATAAATTATATCTTTATAGGAGAAAAATAAAACCAAAATAAAATAATTGTCAATGAAATATTTGCATATAATGTGGCATTACACATCATGCATGAAAGGAAGGATCTTGAGCCAAGAACAGCCGAAGAATGTCGACAAAAGATTGATTGACCAAAATAGAAAGAAACTATATGAAAGTTGAGTCAGACTCACTTACAAAACGTGAAATTTTTAGACCTGTAGTCCGTACACCAAAAGATGTAAAACTTGTTGGACACAGATGGGTATTTGTGAGAAAACAGAATGAGAAAAATGAAGTTGTATATATGCTACAAAACTCAACTTATGGCACAAGGTTTTTCACAAAGACTCAGTATAGACTATGAAGAAACATATTCCCCTATTGTAGATGTAATAACATTGCGTTATTTGATCAGTTTATCCGCATACTATAAACTACATATGCATCTAATGGATGTGGTGACAACTTATTTATACGGATCATTAGATCGTGATATCTATATGAAAATTCCTAAAGGACTAAAGATATCTAAACCATCCAATGAATATTTTCAAAAAATAGCTCCAACTATTCGGTTTGAAGATAATACAATATGCATTGCTCAACTTAAGGGTGGATATATCAAAAGTGATAGAACAAAGCATATTTCTTCCAAATTATTCTTCACTCATGACCTTCAAGATCAAAGAGCAATTGATATCCAACAGATCTGCTCAAACAATAATCTGGCATATTTATTTACAAAGTCACTTCTAAAATTCTCCTTTAAAATATTGTTACATCAGATTGAGATACGTCAATTTTAAAATATTAAATAATATCGACAGAAAAAAGAGGTTGTACTCTTTTCTTTAGTCAGGTTTTTATCCCTATTGTAATACAAGTGCCAATTTTAGGCTTATTAGGCATTTTATTATGCTATTCATCTAAAATAGCATAATGTGGCATTTTTCTCAGGTCACCTTCAATATAATAATTGTTGTTCATCTAAAATAGGAGAATTCAATGCTTTAGCGTCTGTGACATGCTTTTTGATCCATTATATCATTACTGTTAGAAATAAGAGACTAAATTGGAAAAAGAATTTGTGTGTCTATTCAAGTTGTCTAGAATGATATAATATAAAAGGGTATTTATAGGTACTAAGAGAATCGTAATAATAAAGACGTAATCTCCTATAATAAATATTCAGATATACTAAATAATACTAATTGATCCTAATTATATTCTAACATCCTCCCTCAAACTCAAGTAATTACTTGAGTTTGAAACTTATTTAAAACAACGAAATAAAGAAAAAAAAACTGCATAAACTGATAAAACGGGTGCAGACGAAACTGCCAGAAGGAAGCGCAGACGGAACTGTCGCTAGTCTGAAGGAAGTACAGACGGAACTACCGCTATTTGAAGAAAGTGCAGACGGAACTGTCGGAAAAAAACGCAGACAGAATTGCCACAAAAAACGCAGACGAAACACAGATAGAACTGCCACGAGAAAACGCAGACGGAACTGCTACGAGAGAACGCAGATGGAACTGCCATGAGAGAACGCAGACGAAACTTCCACGAGAGAACGTAGACGGAACTACCGAAAGAGAGCGAAAACTATATGATTTCTTCATGAGAATAGGTAAGCAGCGGATGACAATGGTGTTTGATCATTCGACTCGAAAAACACAAGACAGAGAGAATAAGCTAGTCGGTGAGGTGAAAAAGCATCAAAGGATAGACTCTCTCTTTCTCTCTCACGTTCGCTCTCTCGCTCTCTTCTCTTCTCCTCCGCATTTCCAAAAGCATATATCATTAAAAGATGGCAGAAGCCGAGGATATTCAACCTCTTGTTTGTGACAATGGAACTAGAATGGTTAAGGCAGGGTTTGTTGGAGATGATGCCCCACGTGCTGTGTTTCCCAATATTGTTGGTCGTCCCTGTCACACTGATGTGATGGTTGGCATGGGCCAAAAAGATGCTTATGTTGGTGATGAAACTCTGATACCATGTTAGAAATAAGAGGCTAAATTGGAGAAAGAATTTGTGTGTCTATTTAAGTTGTCTAGAATGATACAATATAAAAGGGTATTTATAGGTACTAAGAGAATCGTAATAATAAAGACGTAATCTCTCCTACAATAAATATTCAGATATACTAAATAATACTAATTAATCCTAATTGATCCTAATTATATTCTAACAATTACATTCAGTTACTATGTGGCAATATTATATATCTATTTAGTGTATCACTTTGGTAGTGTATTATTTCTACAAGTGGTTTACATTTTAATTAGTTGCATATTTTTAAGAGATTTATTGTTACATGAATCATTTTTGTCCTTTTTGAAGTGTTAATATAAGCTTGTTCTTCCTTAATTTGCCATCATTGCACCTTCTCTTTTGTTCTTTATCTTCTTGATTTGAAATGTTAATATATAATTAGATAAATAAAAATTTTTTATATTTTTTTATCTGCATGACAGTGTTCCTTGTGATGCCACACACATCCAAGACTTTGATTCAGCCATTCAAGATCTCTTTGGAAGCATTTCACACTTAAATTATAAGAAATGACCTTTTGGATTGAACTAACATTGAGAAGATTATCCAAGAAAAAGTATACATCTTTGGACAAAGCCTTTGGCAACTGACTCAGATGTGCTAGTTGCTTCAAAGTTTCTAAGGTTGCTCAATTGCTCTTGCACTCATGGGGAGCATAGATGAAATCCATTTGGCAAACTGTTTGATGACCGAATATGCAATTTGCTTGCCATTGCTCTTTTTTCTTTCTTTTGGAGGAAGCTCAATGGTTTTGTTTTCTTTAGTCAAAGTCCTTTGACACCTCTTCTTATATAGGATCTTTTCAATTATTCATAATTTGATTTTATAGACCAACTTTAAGAAAGAATACAGTTTATCAATTATGTGTAGAAAGCAACTTTAATTTGATTATAACCAAATTTTGTAATATTATTTAGAGTGTGTTTAACTATAATATAATTATGGCATGAGTCTGAACTTTAATTTGGATTCTTGAGTTTGATTATTACCTTAAACGCATTTGATTATAATGGATTTTGTAATATGATTTGGAATATGTTTGATTATAATCTAATTATAGCACGAGTCTGAATTTTGATTTGGATTCTTGAGTTTATTATTATCTTGAGCATGTTTGATTATACCAAAATTCATAATATAATTTAAAACGTGTTTGATTATAATCTGATTATAGCACGTATTTGAACTTTGATTAGATTTTTTGAATTTGATTATTATTTTGCGCACGTTTGATTATAACTGAATTTCGTAATATAATTTAGAGTGAGTTTGATTATAGGATTAAAATTAAACTAAATTTATATGATTTAGATTTTCTCTTCCATCTTTGCATATGACAGAAGATAATGTTCTTTCAACCCATTAATCAGCTCAAAAGTTAAAATTAATACCACCATCTATATCAATATCTACCATGTTTGGGGCTACTTTCACACATTATATCCACCATATACATATCTATCTCATCCACTTCCATTAATTAATTAAGAGTAACACACATCACTAAATATTTGTAGAGTTTTTCCTTATTAAATAAATAAAATGTTATAACACTAACTACACATAATTCTATTTATCCTGGGTGCTGCCAACATGGGAAACTTATAGGATCTTAGCAAGCTTGTGTCACAATTCTTCTGAAGTATTTTGGCTAAAGAAGACTGATGATTTGTTCAGGTTAGTAATCTGACCATTAATTTTACTATACTCCTGTAGTAGTCGAAATAAGTTCTGACAAATTTGGACATTGACTTTTTTAAATAAAATCGAGTCATCTGCAAAAAATAAATAACTAATAGTGGAGCATCACTGATTTAACTTTAGACTTGAAAATTCATGTCTTTGTTCACCCTTGTGGAGCAGATGAGATAAACCATTTTCACAAATGAAAAATAGATAGGGGGACAAGGAAAACCATGAGAAAATCCATCCACAAGAACTGAATAGAAAACTGTAGTCACACACTCCTGTTTCCAGCCAATTCACTTCTGACAGAAACCCAACCTCTTTAGCATCTCCCAAACAAAGTTCCACTCAACTCGGTCATAGGCCTTGCTCATAGCGAGTTTCAAAGCCAAATAATCACCATATTTCTTGTTATTTAGATAATGCATAAATTTATGCACTATAAAGATATTGTCACTAATCAACCTGCCTTTAATGAAAGCGTTTTTATTCACACTAATAATTTTATCCATACAAAACTGCATCCTGTGGACCAATATTTTTGAAATGATCTTATAGAATAAGATACTCAGACTGATAGTCCGTATCTAAGCCATAGAATCAGCAACTATAACCTTAGTAATCAAACATATCTGCGTGTGGTTTAGAGATCGAAGCATTTTACCTCCGAAAAAAAAGTTGACACATTCTTGAATGACCTCCTTCTTGATAATCTCCCAATAGTACTGATAGAAATTTGTTGTGAAGCCATCCTCACCCGGTGCTGAGAAGAAATTAATAGAGAAAAATGCATAGTACTGATAGAAATTTGTTGTGAAGCCATCCTCACCCGGTGCTGAGAAGGAATTAATAGAGAAAACTGCTCTTTTAACTTCTTCCACATAAACGGGTATCGTAAGTACGCAGTTCATTCTGTCATCAACTTTGCTAGCTATTCCTCCTAACGCCTCCTCTAGGACCTTAGGGATTGATGTAGTAAATAGTTTTTTGAAATAAGTTTTTGCTACTTCCCCAATACCCTCAACATCAGACCTGTATAGCCCATCTTCATCTTTTAATTTCTCCGATCTATTTTGTCTATTCCGAGTTTGAAATTTGGCGTGAAAAAAATTTGTATTTTGGTCTTCCCATCGTAGCCATTTCACTTAGGATTTTTCTTTCTAATACCACTCCTCCTTCTCACAAGCATCTTGAAGATCAACTTCTACAGTTAAAATAAGTTGCTTATCTGCCAGCTGAGCCTTCTGTTTTTCTACTTCCAGTTTTTGAGTAAGTTCCACAATTAACTTGGCAGAGTTATTTGGATTAGTAGATTGCCATTCAACAAGTTTATAGTGACAAATTTTTAACTTGCTGAATAAAACATACATAGCTAAACTTGTGGTATTCAATTTACAAGCTTCCTTGATTATGGATTTCACCTTTTTCGATTCGCACCACCTTTCTTAAAATTTGAACCGTCGTTTCTGCCTCCTGAGCTGCTCGTCAGACTGAATAATAATTTGCTGGTGGTCAGAATCCACATCCTCTAAGTGTATCAGCCTTGCATGGGGATAAACTGCCAACCATCCATTAGAAACACGACATCTATCCAATATTTCTTTGATTTAGTTCTCCCTAAATTGCCTATTAGACTAGGTGAATTTACAATCTTCATAGCCAATATCTCTTAGGCTACCAACATTTATGAATTCATTGAAACCTGTTATAGAGCTTGCTGATTTTTGTCTGCCTCCCTCTTTCTCATGATGACCCCCAAATAGCATTGGAGTCTCTAATCAGTAAATAATTCTCCTCTGCACATTCGATTCGCTGAAGGATCTCCAAATACTGGTTATTACAATGCTACTCTTCGCTGTGAAGGTGAACAACAAATACAACCTATAATATATTCTTCCATTTGTCCAGCCAATAAAACTGAACAAAGAAACTCCCTGAATCAATAACTATTACCTGAGCATCAGAATTCCATACCAAAACTAGACTACCTGCAGTACCTTGCGGTTCTACATAGAATGCTTCTTGAAAACCAATCTTCTCACACTGTCTCCTGACAAATAAGAATTATTTTTTGTCTCACATAAAAACAATACTTCGAAAAAATTGGATCTTTTAATCCATTGGATGTTGTAAACTGTTAGGGTCTTTTTCAAACTCCGACGGTTCCACATCATTGTCTTCATTGGCCTTGGGGTGCCAATTGCAAGTTGGCACCCTCCCTCGGTTCATCCATAATCAAATAATCAGAGCCTTCATTCCTCCACCAAGTTTCATCCTCTCTATTCCTATGCCTCCCCTGATCTCCTTTTAACACCCATTGCATTTGGAGAATTATGATCAGCCTTGTCTGTTTTGCAGCTCGGTTCGCTTCTCTCTCCTTAACGCATTGCATCTCCATTAGAGGACTTCTATTAACTACCTCGACAACCCCTTCACTGTTGGCAGCTTCATTTACCTCATTGTCTTGCTGATTTTGTTTCTCCTTCATTGATAAAGTTGCCATGCTTCTGAGAAGATTAACTGGTATGAGTTTCTTAGAGTTTTTTTCTCCAATCACTTGAATTAGAACCTTGATTTGCTTGCAAGTTTTCTTTCAAGTGTGACACCCTCTTACCAGTTTGTTCTGCTTTCAACCACTCACCCCAACCTTCCTCCACCGTTTCTCCTTGAACTGTGTCATCAATCAAGGTGCTGCAACTTTTCAATTCATGTCCTAAATGACCACAGTATGTGCAGAAATATCCTATATGCTCATACTTTAGGTTTATCTCGATAATTCTACTATTTGGCCCTGCAATCTTCACGGTCTTCCTCAGTTTTTGGGTGACATCAAGGTTGATCTGAACTTTCACAATCCTTGATTCCCTCTCTCGCAAACACCCCGACATCTAGTACCTCCCCAATCACAACACCAATTTTCCTTCCTAATTAAGTTTTGCAGTACTCTGGGAGACTCCAAAGTTGAACCCATATCAGGACAAAGGAAAATTCTTCAACAGCAATGCTCAACTCTTTATTCTATCTTCGTATGTTGACAATATAATTCTTGAGGAGCCATGGAATCTTCTTTTCCACCGAATCAGGTCTTGTTCTCTATCAAAGAAAAAATGAAAGGTGTTGTATCCATGATTAGTAACGCGAAAACCTTCGGGTTGTCTCCATATAACGAACATAGCAGGTTTAATTGTACCAATGAAGAATGATTTATCCGCCACAATGCGACCCACCAGGCTCTTCCTACATACCTCCAATTCTTCATGAATATCACTATCATAAAAAACCACCACTCTATTCTTCTTCCGCTTCTTGCGATCATCCCCTCCTCCACCATTCACTGATCTCCTTCCTTCCATTGCTCACAATCACACCGATTCGAGTGAGTAAAGCACACGGAGGTGCAAAATTTGGATTTTTCACTCAAAACCCCTAGAAGCACCAAAACCCTAGCAAAGCAAACCTTTTCTTCAAATGTAAGTAAACAAAATTCTAGTAAGAATGAATCAAAATTAATCTTGAATAGATAATAATATATCTGATATTATTATTTTATGATTCTACTGTATGTCATTTTACATTTATATTAACTTTATTTGTTTGCATTATATGTTTTTAGTAATAAATAAATATAAATTTATTCATGGTTACAATTTCTTACATTTTCATCAATAAAGTAAGTTAGAAAAAAAAGTGTTATCAAAGGTTAACACATCCATAATATTAAAATAAAAAATATTATCTTTATAGAAATCTGTCAATAATATTATTTAATTTGCACATTTATATCGTGACTCCTCAAGAGTTGCTAATATTATTTAATATTATCAATAATCACATGTAACTTCGGTAAAACTTGTTGAATTTTATTAATATGGGATTCACCAACAAAATTTTATGGTCATCCTTGATTGTCTTTAAAATTGATTACCAATTGTTGAGCCATAATAATTAATATTCTAGCTGGTAGTGAATCTATAAATATGTATTAAACGTAGATAAAATTAGGAATACTAAAGAATAGGAAGGTTTCATAGCCTAATTAAAGGTGAGTTTGGATCAGAGACAACTTAAATCATGCATCCACCACTAATAATTTTATAGTACATTTAAAGAAACTTAACAACAAGTATCAGAGTTTAATTCATTACAAAGAGCTCATAATTCACACTTTATACATTTATTGTTTCAAAATTAAAAAGCATTAACTTTAGTTAAATTAAGTTATTTTATGAATGTTTGTACATTTCTTGTCCATGTTCCTACTTTTCATTCACATTGTCTTGTTCGGAAACGTGCATGCATATCCATTCTTACTTCGCTGCTGAAAGATGTAGGAATTCATTAAATTCTTATATTATAAAAATGGAAGGACAATATTATTATACATAATAAATTAATGCAATAATATAAATTTATATTATAATAGATGTTATTTTAAAAATTAATTTTTTTTTAAATACACAACTTTCAATACACCCTAAATATAAAGAAGTTCACAAAGATGGTAAGAGAGTACTTATGAGTACAAAAGTAAAAAAACATAAAAAGTTCAAAACAATGCATGATGCGCATGCACTATATTCTACAGGAATAATAGAACATCAAGTTGAATTAGGTGTATAATGCATCAAATAATGGTATAAATTTGATCAATTAGATAGAAGCTACACTCTTATAATTTAAATTTAACTTACAATTAATTTAATATTTAATATATTAAATTGAATTAACAATTAGGTATATCATACACAAGTAATCTAATTCCATAATTTTGAACAAGTTAATTATTGGATTACCTTAATGTATGATACACTAAATTGAACCGGGTGCATCTAAGATGATCAAGGATTTTGTTCTTCCCATGCACCATTATTTTCCATGTTCATCAAGAATTCGAGCCACGAAATTGACGTGATCAAATCCACAGCGTCATCCCATTCCTTTTGATATTGTTCCCCGATTAGTCTAATCTCTTCCATAGCTTCATCATCCATAGCTGTATGCAAAGCTCCACCACCAACTTGGGTTTTAGCCGTGGCTCCAACACCCGCTGCCATTGAATTAGAAGAAAATCTACCACCAACTTCAAATTTAGTCATGGGTTCAACAACCATTGAATTAGAAAAAACATCGTAATCCTCTTTTACAACTAAAGGAACGTCTTGATCAACCATAGCAGAAAGTGGCATAGAAGATGATGATGATGAAGATGAATAATTAAACAAAGGTGAATTTACTGAAATATTGTTATCAAGAAAAAGGATATCATCCGAATAGTTGAAATCATGAAAATTTTGGTTTAATCCTAAAGTATGATCTGGAATGGCATAACTAAAATTTTCAACCATAGAAGGTAGTGCAGGAGGAGAATGAGAATGAGAAAGAGGAGGAGAAATTGGAGAATGAAGAGGAACAGTACAGGAATTTGGAACTAAGGGAAGAAGAGGAGGAGAAGAAGAAATTGATGAATAAAAAGGAAAGGTACATGAATTTGGAACTAAGGGAAGAAGATGAGGAGGAGGAGGAGAAATGGTAGAATGAAAAAGATTAACATGAGATAATAAGGTACTTGAATTTAATATCATCTGCTTAAATTCTTCTTGTTGCTCATCATAACCTGTTTTATTAAATGATTTTGATTCTGATCTTTGTTGCTGTTGTTGTTGCTGCTTTTGTTGTTTGGAGACTTCTTTAGTAGTAGCTTTATGTAATTTCAAGGCAATAGCAATCTCTTTTCTTGCCTGAGCTAGATTCAGAAACTTTTCTTGATAAGGCTTAGTTGTGGGAAGCCTTCTTCTTCTCCTCCGAAGAGGTTTTATGTAGTGTTGTTGCCCAGCAAGACCTCTGTCATGGTTATTATTTCTCATAATATAGCTGCTTGTGAAAACAGTATTCATTTCGTTAAAAACAAAGTTGTTATTATTCATCATGATAAGTGTATCGGTTGGTTTTGAGGTGATGGTTAGTTGTCTAGTAAGGCTTCTGATATAATCTTATACTACCTTGGTTCTATCGTTACACAGAGTTATATCGTGTGAAAGGAAATTCAAATAGGTAATGATAAGTTGGTACTTTGTACAATCAAAGGTTTTAATGCAGAGTGTATAATGCAGAGGCAGATATATACTGCCAATGAGCAAAAAATATTTGTTGTTTATTATTATGTACAAAATTTAGATGTTTATAGATACTAATTAATATTATCTAAGAATAAAAATGAAAATATAGCATCAGAGAGAAAAATATGGCAAAATTTAACATTAATATTGGTAACAAATTAGTGACAAATGTTTTAATTTTTGGTGAGAATATTTTAATAATTATAAAAAAAAGTGCATCTACATCTACAAAATTTAATTTTTATTTTATTTTTAAATTTTTGATTGTACACGTACAAATAAAATCACTATAAATATCCATCTAAAGTCATCAAATTCTAAAAATAGAATGATGTTTCGAACAAAAAATATCAAAATAAAAATATATTTAATTTTTTATTAAATTAATACTAAAATTTAGAACATACACTTTTTTTAGATAAATGTGGAGTACTTGCTATGAATACCACAATAGCATTTTAAAAATTTATTACAGTAAAGAGTGTGTCAATTTAACAGAGGAGTCTTGCTAACAATTGTCTTATTTCTATATTTAAATAAAAAATTTATTAAATTTTAATTTTGGCCTGGTAATAAAAGATTATGTATTCTGTATTATTATTTGAATTTGCAGAGTTATTTTGCATCAAAAGTAAGGAGCAACATATTTTACATGATGTATCAATAAATAAAAAAATATTTGATAACGAAAAATTTTATTATAAAATACAATACTTTTATCAATTATTTAATATTTTTTAATATTCTAATGATAAAAAATATTAAACAATGGATGAAAGTAATCTTATTGTATTATGAAAATTTTTTTATTGAGATTATGTATTTTTATTATGAAAATTTTTTATGACTAATATTCTTATATTAAGATTTCAATAATGATAAAATACAATAATCACGTTTTAAACATATTTAGATATATCTTTTAAGAAAAACACTTTTAATAAAAAATAAACTATTTACTTTTTTTTTAAGTCAACAATATCTTACTTTAAAAAAAAAGAAACAAAAGATGTTTTTAATATTTAAAAATTTTTAAAAAAAATTTATCTAAATATGAAATAATTTTTGTCCAATAAAATTTTTTTAAAAGAATATATAAATAAATAAAATTTGTTTTTTTTTTTTTAAAAATCAATCCAAACCTATGAAGCACGAACACTTCGCTGAGTTGTCTGTGTGTCGGACACATTTCGACACGACATTCATAGACACTCGTCTGACACAGCGTGTCTACAGTATTCAACCGTGTCTTAATAAAAGATAAAAAATTCTTCGTCGGACACGCTCGGACACATCTAATTACCATTACGTGTTAGCGTGTCTAACTTTATTCTTAACATGTATATTGTTGAAATAAATTAAGAAATAGTATATATTATTATTTATTAAAATAAAATAATATTTTAAATACTTTATATAATTAAAATAAGATATTAAAATAATTAAAAATTTAATTTATATTTTAATATCAATAAAATATCAAAATATTATTACCATTTTTAAATACTTCAAATTATATATATGTGTGTCCCGTGTCCTATAAGAATTTGAAATTCATATGTCGGCGTATCCCGTGTCGTGTGCCGTGTCTGTGTCCGTACATTATAGGTCCAAACTGAGCCTTAAGAGCAACTCCAATACTAAGAAATAGAGTTCCTCTTCTGACATATGGGGACTCAATTGTCATTGGAGTGAAAAGAGAATGAAGGCTCTTCACGGGGATCAAGGTTGAGAGTTCCTCTAAACAGGGACTTGCAACAACCAATAAAATCATGTCATGTGGTAAGTTAATAAAAAAAATAAAAAATATATTAAATATATATTAAATACTTATATATCTATTTAATTAATTATTTAATAATTAGTTATATTAAATTATAATTAATATAAATAATTATGTTAAATCAATATCAAATATTATTTATATTGTTATATTAAATCATAATTAATTAAATTTATTTTACATAAAAAATAAATTTAATTTTTATATATTATAAAATAATTTTTAGTTGGATTATTTATTTTTGTTTATAAAATTTAAAATACTAATCAAATTTAAGTTATTTATTTTAATATTTTATAATATTGAATTATTTTGAATTTATAAATTTAAATAATATTATTATAAAAAAATAATAATTATATTAATTTTAATTACTTAATTAATTAATTAGGTGGGACCACAATAGAGATTAAAGTTAGTTCCTTCTAATGGAGAAGAGAGAGATTCATTGAGTTCCTATTTATTAGTTATAACGCAAAATCTGATGTGGAATCACTTTTTATGATAGGTGAGCCATAAATACGGACTGAAATGAGTTCCCTACTGAAAATGTAATCATTAAAAAAATATAATGATTTTCAAAAATCAATGCAAATTGATTCTTAGTCATTTAAGAAAATACGTTGTGGCCACCATAATATTGAGTAAATAATTTAAAAAGAGTGAAAATTGGATAATAATTTTTTTAAAAAAATGACATATTAAAGAAAAAAAAAAGCCAAAACAAGAAATGCAAAATAAATAGCGGCAGAGAAGAAACTGTGTATAACTGATTTGTTTATTTTTTTCAGTAGTAGTACTAGCGAAATGAGATTACAATTTTATTTTTTACTTATTTTGTTAGTGCAATTTGCAAAATATATATGTGTTTTTTTCTTTAATTTTGTAATATGCCTGCAAAATTAGCTAATAATACAGAAAAACGTAAATCTTCTGGTCTTTACACAAATTAAAAAAGAATGATATTTTATCTAAATTAAAAAGTCACTAATGCCCAACATTTTTTGGTATCATATTTATAATACATTTATTAAAAATTAAAATTTTTACCAATAATAGTTGTATTTGTTTATAAAAACAGGTATGAGATATAAATATAGAAAAACAAAATTGTATTTGAAAATAAAACATGGATAAAGATATTATATCTTAAGATATTGAATTAGTGTATTTTATATTTTTTCTGTTAAAAAAGACACAAAATTATTAGACGAAGTCACAATTTATTTTTTTTATTATCATTATTAAATTTTTATAATAATATTTTTTATTATTTTATTTTTTATTCTAAATTTTGTGTAAAAAAATAGAAGTAAATTAAATTTTTTTATTATTTATTCTATTTTTATTTAGTTTATTATTAAACAGAATATAAAAATATTAACTTTTGTGTTAATGTTTTTAATGTCTTATTTTTGAGTAAAAATCAAAGACCGCCTAAAGAATATCTATCCTAACTCCTAGCAAGAGTAGTGAAAATCTAAAATAAAGACAAAAATAAATATCACAAGATCCAATTTGGGCACAACATACACAGGGCTTTTAATAATGTTTGGACTTTAGGGCTTTTAATAATGTTGGACTTTTGCTTGTTTTAGTGAATTAATTTGTCTCGATTTTATGACTCCGCTTTAAATGGAGGTGATTCCCCTTCTGTGCAAATTGTGGTCTCTTTTTATCTCAGTTGTCACCTCGCTTCTCACTATGAGAAAGTCCATGCACAACTTTAATACAATCTTGCCCCTCATTCAATGCCTCATTGTTGAGCTAAAATGATATCTTCTACTCAAGAAGAAAATCATTTTACGCTCATTCATTCCAATAAAACATAAGTGTTTTTTTTTTTTTCACTCATTAATCTCTATCACATTAGTTACAATACAGAAAGTTTCTTCCATCACCTATTTGTATGATAGATTGATAGTCAATCAAATTACATTCAGCATGTTGAATTTACGGTCTAATAATTTAGGCTGATTTTTTTTTTATATGGAAAAAATATTGGTATTTTTTTGGGGAATGAGATTATTTGGTATAATTACATATGAGTGAATTTTGTAGGTGAAAAATCAACACGTGGGAGACGTGGTGCACGTGGGAGACGTGGTGCAACACGTGGGGGCGTGTTGAACACGTGGCAGCATCCTGACCAACACGTGGAGGGCGTGTTGGACACATGGCAGTGTATTGTGCAACACGTGGGGGGCGTGGTGCAACACGTGGGGGGCGTGTTGAATGAGTTCCACAGTACTGTAATACACTTCAAATATCAATATTCAACCAAAATACCATCTCTATTTCCATATTAAAAATAATTTCTGAATAATTTATCTCTTTGTATATTTATTTTTTTATTTTCATAATATTTTTTAATTCGATAGGTTAAACACTAATTTATAAGTGTTTCACTAAGAATTTGTCATGTATAAGATAAAATATAAACTCTCAACATTTATTTAAATGAACAAATAAGTTGACTAGTCGACAAATTAAATTGATTTTTTGCATATTTATTTGAAAAGGATAAACTTTGCTGTTTCTAATTGATAATGCCATATATATATATATATATATATATATATATATATATATATATATATATATATATATAATATAAAGTATAATTATATCAAAATTTTATCAAATCATAGTGACGTGATCAATTTTAAAATAACATTACCTTTTTTCTTTAGATTCTAATGTTGTGTTTGACTGTCGTTCTTATTTTTACGAAATTATAATGGAATGAGTAGTTTACTATGACAATGTGATAATGAAGTAAATTCACACTTGCATAACTACATATATAAGATTAAGAATAAAGTACTACAACAGGTATATACGATAGAGTAAATTATTATTTTTGTCGAAAATTGAAAAGGTTAATACATCTACTCATAGAAGAGGGAAAATATTTGTATCTATAAAATATGCGTTTTATACAATAAAATTATCCAAATACTAAAATATTACTTAAAAATTTTAAATTATCCATATCTTCACCACTAATACAATCACTCCCCTCTCTCTTCGCATTTTTTTTTTTTTTTTTTTTCATTCCCAGCCCACTTTATAATGGACTTTTGTCGTCGGCCTCCCTTAACGCTACCGTAGCGATCAAGAGATCCACAATCACCACCATTACATCTTTTCCTCCACCTTCCAAGACCTCCAACGCCCTCCCACTCTTGGTGTACTTCGCCAAGAAGCAAATTCTATCTCTACCTCCAAAAGCTTTGAACTTGCTGGACTCCCTAAAGCACTGTCACGTGATCTTCATTAGCCACAGCGACTTTAATTCACCAACCATCAGCACCGTCGCACAACTTTCATCAACCACGACGAGCCGACGTTGTAGAGCGCGAGGACGCGGTCTCCGATGAGGATTAGACTCCGTGGCTTTGCAAGAAGATTGGAGGAGAATTTCATCTACTGGTGGTTGTTGTCGCCAGAAAACCAGAAGGTGGGGAGTTTGCTGAGGACCATCGCCGATGACTTCAACGCCTAGTTTTGTAATGGTACTCGTCAAACTCTTCATCTCTTCTCTCATTTTCTATTACTCCTTCATCATTGTTGCTGGTGCTGTTGTTGTTGGAGAATGTAGAAAGGAGCAAAGACGAAATGGTGGACTTTCACCTTGCGAATTAAATTTGTTGTGTTGGATCTATTTCTTTTGTGATGATGTGGTTGCATTGGCTCAGTTGGTTTCTAATTCTTCTCTATTTGATGTGTTCTGTTACGGTTGTTGGTGTTTCTGTTGTAACAACACGTATGTTTCAGAGAGAGAGAATAATGTGATGATGATACAGATGATGATAAGGGTAATTTGAAATTTTTAGGTAATTTTTTAGTGTTTGGATAATTTTTGTTGTGCGAAATTCATGTTTTGTGAGTACAAATAATAATTTCCTACTTCTATAGGTAGATGTATCAACGTTTTCAACTCTCGTGGATAAAAATAATAGTTTACTCTGTATGATAACTTAAAGAACTCCGCTAGGGAGACAATGAAGAATCTTTACGATGTGTATAATGGACGGTAGATTTAGCTCAATACATATAAAAAATAAAAAATACTCTATAAATTACCTAAATAAAAAATTCCACTTAATTATTCCAAAAATATAACCATCCCAAATCCTAATTTACCAAAACCTTTCACTCTAATACCCTCTTCTTTCTCAACCGGCTGCCACCCCACATTCATCAATAATCATCCCACTTCACCGTCGCTGTTTGGCTTGCCACACGTCGCTACTGGCGTCGCTCATCCCTAGTGAAAATAACCATCCACTTGAGGATAAAAAGAATCATCCGCATACCTAATTAATGAATTGAACATCTAACATATTTTAATTATATATAACTAAATCCAATTCAATCAAAATAATCATCGACATAAGTATTAAAATAACCATCCGCATACCCAGGGACGGATCTAGAGGGGGGCGAGTAGTGGCCTTAGCTCCCAAAATTTTAAAAAACTATATTTATATATGATATATGCGTTTAAAAATAAAAAATATTATGTCATTTATTAATTTTATATGTATTATTTTCATTATATAATAGATCTCAATTATTTTACTTATTAATATTTTTTATTTAACCAATTTAATATCATACTCTCGAGTCTTTATACTTTTTAAATTAGTTTTTATATAACCATCTTTATATCTATTTTTAAAAAAAATTATTTATTTTTTAATATCAACATATTTAACATTTATATTATTATATAAAGTATTAATAATGACTTACGTAGTTATATTTTAGTAATCACACTATGTATTTTAGATGTTTTTTTTATAAAAAATACTTATATCTTTTTTAAATTTATATTATTAAAATTTTTTTTATAAAGATATTCTATAAGGGTATTGTCAAATTATAATTTTTTAACTAAACATATTATAAATTATTGATATTTTATAATTTTATAATTAATATTGTTATATTTCTTTTATACAACTCTTAGGCTAAAAATAAAATTGTAAAAAAGAATTTATAATTTTTTAATATATATATATATATATATAAATTAATTCAATAATTATATGTTATGTCTAAATTAATTTTATAAAATGAAAAAATATAATAAAAAATTAAAAATTTATCTAAAATTCGACCTCTCCATATTAAAATTTTTAGATCCGTCCCTGCGTGTAATCACCCTACTCCATGAGGCCTGTGATTTCTGATTCTTTACAGCGTTCGCTGGCGCGCATAAGATTAGATATATGAAAAAAATAAAGCGTAGATAATGAATTAGTTGAGAAATTAGCGTAAAAGTGTTACCAACCATTAACTCGGTTTTTCCTTCCTCTTTTTCAAAAGCACAGTTTTCTTTTCCTTCTCCTGGTTCAACCAAACCAAAATTTACCTACTCAAATTTAATCCATATCACTTCTCCTCTCAAGCACCTTTTGGAACCATGGTTACACCTCTTCAAGCATGCATTGATGCTGTGTTTAGGTGGGGAGAAGCCACGAAGCCTTATGCACTGCCTCACCCACTTCTTTTTCTTCCACTTAATGAATTTAGTACTTCTCATTTTCTTTGAACCAAAACATGCACAAACAAAGGAGAAGAACAGAGAGAAGGAAAGCAAAATGAAACTGAAAAGGAAGGAAGAAGCCATCCGCAGCAAGAAGGAAAGCGCCCCACCTCTCATCACTCGGAATCTTCGAAGCTTCTTTGCTGGGTGAGAACTAGCAACTCTCCTTCTTCCTCTTCTTCAGATTCAAATTTTGTTCTTCCCTTTTATTCCACCTCTACCATTCTAATTCCAATTCTTGCTAGAACAGTAGTGACCATAAGCAAGAACTCTTCCCTTGTTCAAGTTGAGGTCGGCCATTCGTTCTTGGAAGAGAGGCCAAAGCTCCAATTCCGTACGGTTAGGGTTCTGATTCCGGAAAGAAGTAAAAATAGAATTTTCAACCTTAAAAGAGATAAGAGTTAGAATTATGGGTAATTGATAGATGCAATTTCTAATTGAAGGTGATGAGTTGATAAGACTGTTGTTGCTGAAATTCTGTTGATTGGTTGGTTTATTATTATTAGAAGAAGTGCAGAATTCTAATGCTTTAAAGTGTGCTTGTATGATATAAACCATGGTGATTTCTGATAGATACATGAAACTGAGGTTTCGGGGTAGGGTTATGATATAATTTAAGTAGATATGGTAATGAATAAGAGGAATGGTAGATTGGTATAAGTTGGAAACCTAGAGGACTAAATTTGGTTAGTGAAATTGAGAAGGCTTGCTGCAGAAATTTCTAAAATGTTTGGACAGCAACTTAAAACAAAAACTGGGAATAATATGGACATGATTTTCAAACCAACCCATTTTTCTAAAAAATTTCTATAAGTCAAGATTACCCCATAAAAATTTCAGGGAATTTGGTCTAGTAGTTTGGAAGATATGAATTTTTGAAGTTTAGTGGTTGCTGCAGAATTTTCTGGTTTTCTGGTTCTGCAGTACCAACTTCCAGACGCTATAACTTTTGATTTAAACGGAATTTTGAGTTGCTTCCAAAAAGAATTTTAAATATATATCAGTCTATTTTAAGTGAGTACAAATTTTATGTCCATATTTATTTTTTATACTTAAATAAGTCACTTGGAAGATGGTTGTTTGGTAGAAACTCTGAACTGATTTATGAAAACAGGACACCACTTCCAATTTCTAATTAATTAATTAAATAAAGTGATATGAATCTGAAACTTGTGGATTCTGAAATTTAGGAGTGTTGATTGTAATATTACCAAAATTTAGAAGTAACGGATTAGAATTGAAATTATTGTAGAATTTATAAAAACACCGTTGCTGTATGTTCTTTTTTGAATCTTTGTAAATGCAGTAGCAGAATTCTAAAATTTGTATAAAATTCAATTATAATCCAAATTCAGTAAAATTTAACTCAAATTAAAGATTAGGACCTCTAGAGTTACCTTATCAAGAGAAATAGGTCATGCATAAGTATTCACAACATAAGAACTACATAGCAAAACAGCAAGGTGCTGCCCCAAAATCTAAAGACAGTAGTCTCAGGTTTTCTTCAATATATAGTGTCAAATTGCCCGGAAAAATATGATTTCTAAACCTTTAGAAACTTGAATTCAATACAAACATGTGGACATAAAGTTTTCCTGAATCCGAGTCCGTTTGTTACATTAACTGTTAAATAGAAAATTGGTCGCCAAGAAGGTTTTAGACTAAACAAGCCTAGGAAATGAATAAGGATGTAAGTTTCCCCTAGGAAGGTTTCAAGTTGAAAGGTGATATGAAGGTATGCTTAGTAACACGGTGATGCGGAGGTATGCTTAATAATATGGTGATGCGGAGGTATGCGTATTTATAAGGTGATGTGGAGGCATGATGAAAAGAAAGAAAATGAAACCATGAATGGATAATGATTCATGAGAATTGTTTGTTTGAATGGGCCTTTGCGCCAAAGTGCTAATGCGGGAATGTCCGCCTAATTGATAGCATAATGTATGTTGAATGGGCCTTGTGCCAATTTGCTAATGCGAAAGTGCCTTCCTAACTGATAACACTGTTCCTTACTGTAATACACATTGAAATGTTATTATAATGAGGCCTAATTGACACGGGTAACCGTGATGCCAAGGTGTCTAATTGACACAGTAAAGGAATCATATTCGGGGTTCACTCCGAGTAACGTCGGGTTGCGGGTAGACAACCGACGCATAAGCTCATGGCCTGCACTAAGAACAGGCATACATCATCTTGTTTGCGCATATGTATTTCTTGTGAATTATTCACTGCTATTTTCCTGTTTGTCTATGCTATCTACTTGTTATATGTATATTTGTGCCTTGAGTCTCTGTGCTTGTTTTTTTTTTCTGCTTCGCGACAACTTAGAGACAAAGACCCTAGGTTCCCCTTTTACCTTGTTGAGAACTCTAGGTTCTCACCCTTCTTTTCTTTCTTTTTCCCCCTCCCCAGACGGGTCCAGCAGAGGAGCTCTTTGAGTTTCGTTCTATTCTTAGCTATGAGGATCCGGTGCGCGACGGAGTCTTCATATGGAGCACGCTTGGGACCACTTTCTTGGACGATGTTTGGAGATCACTCCAGAGTTAGTCGCAGTGAATATTCCGCTCCTTTTTTTATGATATTAGTATTACTTTTTTCTCGCTTTTGTAGTACTTTTAGAGGGGTAGGACATCTTAGTAGTTCGGTTCCAGTTTAGGAAACCCGTGTGAGGATTGGGACTAACTTCTTCTTTTGTATATGTACATATAACTTAGTGTGATACTCGGTTTTTGATAGATGGCACGTATCCTTAAACTTAACTCGTGTATATTTGTATATATGTTTATATATGTTATTTTCTGTTGCTATGTATTTTCTTACATCACAACTTTAAAGAAACTAACCTTGCGAGCAACTAAACGCTAATCCATGAATAATAATTTATTCATGATTAAACCGATAAAGGCTTATAACAACATTTTCTTATGAAATCTGAGTCTAGAGTTAAGTAGGTCCTTACGACGAGTAGCACCTGAGCATTTGGCATTGGTCATGACGTGTCGAAAGTTGGGCCAAGTTGATCATCTTAAACTGGCCATTAAAGTAGCTTCACTGAAACGTCGTATAAAAAACAACGCAACGACTAACTCTGCTGCTCCTCCTTCAATGGTTCGACAACTAATCGGATACGGGCCAAAAATCAATGTTTTGTTGTCTAGTGTCTTGGCTAGGCGGGGGGATTTACCTTTGTTATGGAGGGATAGCGGTGTCAGGTGAGATTTCGATGGTGTCAGCAGGAGGCTGCGGCGGTGTCGATACAGCCAACGGGGTGCAGCAGCGCAAGGTGACGACTGGAGAATGATGACGGCGCATTTTAGACGTGTATTGGAGGTTATTGTGAGATTAGCAATAAGCCAATAACCATACGTAGTTTTTTTTTTTTTTTTGGTGAACAACCAAGAGAAAAAACAAAAGAGCAGAAAAGAAAAAGAAAAGAAATCAGGTTCTTAACAGTAAGAGAGGACAAACCACCTCTGGTGGCTGGTGCCAAAGGTGAACCTCATCAGTTCTGCTACCTTCAGATCCCATCTTTGCCAACCGATCTGCCACGACATTAACTTCTCTCGGGATAAGCTCAAAACGAATATCCCAATCCCTTCTTAACTTCAAGTCAAAGATCAGTTGTATTACTTCTTTTTCAAGATGCCAGAGTGGAACTTGCCAACCAGTCACTAGCTCAAAAGCTGCTGCGCAATCTGTCTCACAGACAACAAGCTTAAGACCCGCCTCCCAAGCCCAAGCCAAACCTTTCTATATACTCCACAACTCCATCTTGATGACACTAGATCCAAAGGAATTTCCTGAGCATCCCATTACCCATTGACTAGAGCTATCGCGAATTACCCACCCAAAACCAGCACAATCATCCCCCAAGTTCACACTCCCATCACAATTTAACTTCCAAGCACCAGGTTCTGGCGGAGACCAAGACAGAGGTTTTAATCCCTGGATGCAACACACTCGATTCTGAGTTGTATATTCAAAATCCACCATGCACCTGCGAGCCTTGTATGCAATTGACCCAGCAGATCCAAAAACTCCCTGAAAATTACCCATATTTCTGTTTTGCCAAATTGACCATATTATAGCTGCAAATTTAGAACAACCTCATTGAGGAGGCCATGCTTGAACCAATCATGCACCTCGTGAGAGCCAAAGAAACACACATCAGAAAAACCTAGAGAAACCCAAACTGATCGCACCACTTCACAATCCAGAAAATAATGAAGAATTGTCTCCAGAAGTTGATTGCAACGTGTACATAAGGATGAGGAGGAGAGATGTCGCCGAAAATGCAGATATTGAGTTGGTACAGCATCATGAAGGCAAAGCCACACTAGGAGCCTCAACTTTTCAGGGACCCGTGCCTTCCAAAGCCAAAGCCAATTGATATTCCTATCCCAATTCAACTTATTCTGAATTAACCATAAATATCCTTGTTTAGCAGAGTAAAGAGTGTGCTCCCAACTCCAACCCAAATCACGACCAGAAGCCGAAATATGTACTAAACTAAGAATGTCTTCCCTTAAGTCCTTAGGAATAAAAGAGTAAATCCTCTCCAAATGTCAAACTCCATCACGGTAACCATCTTCAATGGTCAAAGCAACCTCACAGATATCAAGAAATTTAACCCTCGCTCCTACTGGCCCAGAGTGCAACCAAGAGTCAAACCAGAAATTCTTAGAAAGAGTTCCCACTTCCCAAACAAACCCTTCCTTTAATACGGAAGCTGAGTGCACAATAGACTTCCATATATACGATGAAGAACCCATTGCTTTAGCTGCAAATAAGTTTCTATTCTGGAGGTATTTCTGAAGCATAATCTTGACCCATAGTTTCTCTTGATTCATCAAAATTTGCCAAACTAGCTTTCCTAATAAAGAAAAATTGACCAACCGCGACTCCCGCAAAGCAAGACCTTCAAACTTTTTCGGAGTCGTCAAAACTCTCCAAGATGCTAAATGAAGACCACGGTGATTATGACTACCACACCAAATGAAACTTCTAGTAATCTTATCAATGTTAGAGCACACACCTGATGGAAAAAGGCTTACTTGCATCCTATAAATAGGTATAGAAGATAAAACTGATTTAGCAAGGCAAATACGACCAGCTTTATTAAGGAAGCGACCTTTCCAAGATGCTAGCCTATTAGTAAGCTTATCAACCACATCATTAAAATCAGCTTTAGTAACTCTGCCATGCTTGAGGGGGACACCAAGGTATTTTCCCAGAGAATTAGCAAATCGGATAGAAGAAATATCAGTGAAGAGATCCTTGCGTTGTCTAGAAACATTCATAGAACAGATAGCACGAGATTTGTCAAAATTCACCTTCATACCAGATGCTCTACAAAAGGTGGCCATAGTGTCCAAAACATGAAGCACTTGAGATTTCTTCGCTTTGCAAAAAAGGATAAGGTCATCTGCAAAAAGGAGATGGGAGATTACAGAACCTCCCCTAGACACGGTCACTGGTTTCCATCTACCAACCTCCACTTGCCTTGCAATGAGGCAACTCAATCTCTCCATACAAATAACAAATAAATAAGGTGACATCGGGTCTCCTTGCCTCAAACCCCCTCTTTGGCTGAAAACCATCCAACCGGTTACCATTCCACATTAGAGAAAGGGAGGAAGACTTTACACATTTCATAATAAGAGAAACAATAGTACCTGAAAAGCCAAACATTAGGAGAGATTGCTCCAAAAACTCCCAGCTCACCTTGTCATAAGCCTTTTCTAGGTCAATTTTAAAAGCAAGAACACCTTTCTTTGATTTGGTTTTCTTCATAAAATGGAGAACTTCTTGGGCTACAATGATATTGTCTGGGGCACCCCTTCCAGGAATAAACCCTCCCTGTAGAGGGCCAATGATATCTTGTAGAAAAGGTCGTAACCTCTCCACAACCACCTTAGTTATAATCTTGTATATGACATTACAGAGGCTGATAGGACGAAACTCTTTCATGCGAGACGGGTTATCAACTTTAGGAATCAGCACCACCAAAGTGTCAAATAGAGCACTATCCAGATCAAATCCAGCGAAAGCCTTCTTAACAAGTTCCCATACCTCTGTACCAACCACTTCCCAATATTCCTTGAAGAAAAAAGCTTGAAAACCATCGGCACCTGGGGCCTTAAAAGAGTTCATGCCCATAACCACCTTCCTAACCTCTTCTTTAGAAATATTTCTTATGAGACTTTCAATAGCTTCACGAGATAAAGAAGGTAATTCCTGATCCCCCATCACATCAAGTTCTACCTGTTCCACATTACAAAAAAGATCTCTATAAAATCCAATTGCACATTCTTCGAGTTCTTGCGGATCAGTACTCCATCTTCCATCCTCCAAAAACAACCCCTGAACCTTGTTACGCTTCCTCCGCATAATGGTTTGCATATGAAAGAACTTAGTATTCCTATCTCCAAATCTGACCCAGTGCTCTCGGAATTTTTGATACCAAAATAACTCCTCTTGCATAAGCAGATTACTATATTCAGCCTGTAACTCCCTTTCTTCCTGTATAAGGGATAAAGCATCAACTCTCTCCATTCTCTGTTGGATACTGGTCACACGCCTCTCCAATTCCCTCTTTCTTTTAAAAATATTCCCAAAGACATCTCGGTTAAAGGCCAAAGCATCATCTCTGACCTGAGAAAGGCAACGAATAGGATTGGGTCTATCCTTGTCCCAAGCACCCCTGACCACCGACGAAAAACTTGGGTGATAAGACCAAGCTACTTGAAAACGAAAAGGTTTTACCCCGACTCTTCTATCATTACCTTGACATCGCACCATAATGGGACAGTGGTCAGAATGCATCCTCGCCAAATTCTCTACATAGCTTTCCGAAAAACGAAAACACCAAGCATCAGTAGCCACAGCCCTATCCAGCCTCTTCGAGATGAACCGATTACCCTGCATATGTCTGAACCAAGTGTACAAGGATCCATGAGCTCCCAAATCAATCAAACCACACTCATCTAGGAGAGCTCCAAACCACTCTGCCCTTCGAGAGACAAAGTTCCCACCTTTAACCTCAGATGAAAGAAGGATCTCATTAAAATCCCCAATAGCTAATAAAGGACCTGAATAATTTCTGAAAAAATCTGTCAAAACCCTCCAAGCTTCTTCCCTTATGCTAGGAACGGGACTTGCATAAATTGCTGCACAGACCCAAGAGAAACCGCCATTCGAAAACTCCACACCACTTGCGAACTCGCTGCCACGACATTGCAAGATACTCCGGGCCATGCAGAGAGCACCCAAATACCTCCATTATGCCCCTGAGCTTCTTCAATATGAATAGGAGTATAACCTAATCTGTTCCAAAAGACAGCCACCTTTTGGAAAGCACAATGAGTCTCTAAAATGATAAAAACGTATGGATGAAAATTCTTTACCAATTGTTTCAGATGCACCCGAGCCAGCTTATTTCTAGCTCCTCTCACATTCCAAGCTATAATGTTTGCACAATCCATATTAATATTACTTGGAGTGAGACCCACACCTCAGATTATTTGAAGGTAGTGAGTGGGTCTCCACTGTAACCACACTGTGCCCATTCTCAACCGGGAAATTCTGAAGAGAATTAGGCCTTAATCTCTTTAAATTGCTTCTAAATGGCGTTTTAGAAGTCCCCGTGCCTTGCGAATAAGCCCCTGCCCGTTCTGAACCAGGTCCTTGCTTGCCACTCGTCACACCTTGAGCAGAGGTAAAACCTAATGAAGCTAATTTAAAGTTCCTCGCTTGTTTTAGCACTTGATTGCCCTTACTTATGTGTAAAGATGATTCAACCCCATTGATGCCTTTCATAGCAGGTTCTCCTTTAGCAACATAATTAGAAGATTTATCCACATAAACTTTTTTGGACTTATCCTGGTCATGCCTACCCAAAAAGACCTTCTTGCCCTTTGCCTTTCTTTCCACCTTGGTCCACGTTGTGTCCCCTGCATGTGCCCCTTCCATTACATGCACTTCCTTATCATTATTCTTCTCTATCCCAATTGTAGCACTACCAAAAACAAAAGGCTTCTCAATATTAGAAGAAAATGGCACCTGATCCATCTTCTCATGATCTTGTTCCTTGTCTTCATTCACCCCTGTTTCATCAATGTTCGCCGAGATTGAACTAATCAATTTATAGTCCACACCAACATGCCCATAACAACCACACGTATTGCGGACCAACTCAAGGCTTTCATATTCAACATCCAAAACCCTCCCATCCACCTCAACACTACGAGTAATGGGAACGCCTAAATCAATCTCCACACAAGCCCTCGCATACTTCCCTCTTGCTGCCATCTTAGTTGCTACACCGACTTTCACTGGCTTTCCCACCGCAGCGGCAATCCTCAACATAGTCTTCTCATGGTAGTAACGAATCCCTAAGCTGTAAAAGCGTACCCATATCATGGTGGATCCAAAAACCTCCTCCTCTGAATAGAACTCAGGTGACCATGGCTTTACAGCAAGATAGAACCCAGATATCATCCAAGGACCACCAAGTAATACCCTCTCCCGATCTTCGAAAGCATCAAACTTCACTAGAAAATAACCATTTCCTACATCCAGAACTTGAAACCCACCCTTCAATCTCCACACCATACTCAGCTTATGCACCATCGCCGTGTAATTCATATGCTTGCCCAAGACTTTGACGACGATCGCTTTCTTATATGGTACAGATAACGCCGCCAGCCCTTCTTCTGAGAAGATGACCCAAGGAGGATGCGAATCCCCGTGGTTCCCTTTGATCACCTTGGCTAGCCTCTCTCCATCTAAAGCCTCATTCCAAAGCATAGGAGACGGAGACTTCTGTCCAGTCACCATGTCGCGGAAGGAAACCTTTTGAAAGCCATGTTTTTCCTTAGAAACTCTAGTACCCTCCTCCTTCTCACCAGATACAAACCCCCCGACGCTTTCCCCTTCGTTCTACCGCCGGCAATACCGGTTACCTCATTGTGTGTCACCCTTTTCGTGAACCCCCCGCTCACTCCATCACTCATACCTAAGCCCTAACAGAAAGAGTACAGAAAGAGTAGCTATTTAACCATACGTAGTATGAATGTATTTAAATGCTAATCCTAATTTTTTAAATTTTAAAATTTGAAATTAAATCATTAATTAATGAACTGATTTTTAATTTTAATTTTATTTTTTTTTAATTCATTGTACACATTATACACTAAAATTATCGACTCCCCGTACTTTCTCTAACTTAAAACACTTATAGGCACGAAGGATATATAATATAGGCTTTCGCCACACATATCTCATCTTATGTAATTTGACCCATAAAAATTGTGGTAGTGTGATAATTGCTTTTGGGTCTAACATCTCAATTTATTGTGTTAGTTTTTATTTGTTACACATCAAAAAAGATAGACACGATTTAGTGTGTGTTTGGATTGTAGTTTGTCAAACTGGAATTTGAATAAAAGTGATTTTATAGAATTGATTTTGAGTAGAAGTAAGTTTGTGTCAATATGATTTATGTTTAGATAATATTAGTTAAAATCACTTTTAAATAGATATGTTCATACCCTGGCCCAATAATAAAGGTCCAGGATCCAAGCAAAAAGGCCCAACCCAAAGGGTTGGCCCTCACCCAGTACCAGCCTTCATCCCCAGAAGTCGGTACTGAACACGACCTGCTCCAAAGAAGTCGGATACGAGGGTTAGCTGGCAGATAACACTCATTCGAATGAGTAACTGCCCCTAGAAACTCTCCAACCACTTCATAGAGCCATATCTTAACCTCCCTAAGATATGGGAACGGTTATCCACCTAAAAAGGTGGCACTACTTCAGCGGTGGTTATTGGTTCACCACTATAAATACCCTGACATCCCTCAGGTATCACTAAGTCCAATACATTCTAAACTTGCTCACACTCTTGCTAACTTAGGCATCAGAGTGTCTTTGCAGGTACCACCCCCCATTCTTTCACACGTACAAGTCGGACGGAGGAACACCGAGTTTCAGGTTCACTCGATAGTCACCTCCCTCACACGTTTGGGCCAACCAACGCCATCCGACCCACTAATCTCTGGTTACCCACTGTAACATTGGCGCCGTTGCCGGGGACCCGTGAGATCAACCAGTGATGGCGGAAAGATCCCCTGAAGAGGGTCATGTGGAGACAGATTCCGAACAAGAGAATTTGAACACCGGAAACAATGAGGCAGATCAGACCCTCCACCAGGAAGTCAATGACCAACATAGGGAAGGCACCTCCGGAATCAAAAATCCGAAGGTGAACTCCTCGGAGGGGCGCGAATCAGAAAAAGAAGGACCCTCCCACACTAGTGAACTTATGGGATTAATCCATAGCCGCCTCGAACAGCTAGAACAGGAGCGGGAACGACAAAGGGAAGCTGAAAGGAACCTAAAAGAGGAGATGGAGCGACGAAAAGAGTTAGAAAGAAAACTCTTAAAGTTAGAATCCTCCCTCAAAGGTCGGAATTCCCACGACGATAGAGAAGATTCTCCCTTAGGAGAGAAAGATCCGTTTAGCGAGGACATAATGAGGGCAAAAGTTCCGAGAAACTTTAGAAGCCCCGATATGGACCTCTACGATGGAACCACCGATCCAAAGCATCATCTGAGCAACTTTAAAAGTCGGATGTATCTGACCGACGCTTCTGACGCTACGCGATGCAAAGCTTTCCCGACAACCTTGTCAAAAGCAGCGATGAAGTGGTTCGACAGTCTCCCTCCGAGGTCAATTACCAGCTTTGAAGACCTCTCAAGAAAATTCTTGATGAGGTTCTCCATCCAGAAGGACAAAGTAAAACATGCACCAAGTCTCCTGGGAATAAAACAGGAGGTCGGGGAGTCCTTACGGGCCTATATGGAAAGATTCAACAAAGCATGTTTGGAGATTCAGGACCTGCCCACCGAGGCAGTCATCATGGGGCTAGTCAATGGTCTTCGAGAAGGTCCCTTCTCACAGTCCATATCAAAAAGACACCCCGCCTCTTTAAATGATGTACAGGAAAGAGCTGAAAAGTACATCAATATGGAAGAAAACGCTAGGCTAAGAGACCCGAGTTTGCGACTCGGACACCCTCCCCCAACGAAAGAAAGGGAGAGGGAAGCGAAGAAGAAGGAAGAGCTCGGCCTCGATAGGCCAAGGAAATATCACTCTTATACTCCATTGAAAGTTCCCGTAGTGGACGTATACAGAGAAATTTGCAATACTGAAAGGCTGCCTCCCCCCAGACCCATTAAAAATAAAAAAGGGGGGAGCCGCGGTGATTACTGTGAGTACCATAAGATATATGGGCACTCTACAAACGACTGTTACGACCTTAAAAATGTGATAAAAAAGCTGGCCAGAGAAGGTCGGCTTGACAGATATCTCATAGAAAGGTCGGACGGCCATGGAAAAAGAAAGCGAGAAGATACGGATAGAAGAGACCCACCACCACAAACTCCGGAGAGACATATCCATATGATCTCAGGAGGGTTTGCGGGAGGGGGGCTCACAAAATCCTCTCATAAAAGACATCTCAAGAGAGTTTACCAGGTTGAAGAGGGGTCCTCCGACCTCCCAACCATTTCATTCACAAAGGAAGATGGGCGAGGAATAATCCCTGGGCACGACGACCCAGTGGTAATCACCATGATCCTGGCAAATGCTCATCTACACAGAACACTAGTAGACCAAGGAAGCTCGGCGGACATCCTCTTCAAGCCCGCCTTCGACAAACTAGGTTTAGATGAGAAAGAGTTAAGAGCCTACCCCGACACCTTGTACGGATTAGGTGACACGCCAATAAAGCCACTAGGATTTTTGCCCCTCCACACCACTTTTGGAAAAGGGGAGAAGACAAAGACTCTGAGTATAGACTTTATAGTCATCGACGTGGGGTCGGCCTATAATGCTTTAATCGGCAGAGCTACCCTTAATCGACTCGGAGCGGTGGTATCGACACCCCACCTTTGCATGAAATTCCCGACCTCAGCAGGGATAGCAACGGTGAGGGGAGATCAGAAGCTAGCAAGAAAATGCTACAATGAAAGCCTAAACCTGAGAGGAAAAGGCAAAGAAGTTCACACAATAGAACTCGGGGGAGCAAGGGTTAAAGAAGAACTGCGACCACAGCCCGGGGGAAAAACTGAGGAGATTCAGGTCGGCGAAGAGGAAGGAAAAAACACTCACATAGGAGCCAACCTAGGGGAAACCCTGAGACAAGGGTTGATTAAGCTCCTAAGAGATAACTCAGATCTCTTCGCCTGGAAGGCCTCCGACATGCCTGGGATAGATCCCGAGCTCATGTCTCACAAGCTCTCGGTCTACTCAGGGTCCCGACCTGTGCAACAAAGAAGACGCAAGCTCGGTCTAGAACGAGCCCTAGTAGTAGAAGAGCAAGTGCAGGCGCTCCTAGAAGCCGGCTTCATCAGAGAAGTCAAATATCCAACATGGCTAGCCAATACAGTGCTAGTCAAAAAACAAAATGGTAAATGGAGAATGTGCGTCGACTACACCGACTTAAATAAGGCATGTCCCAAGGACCCTTACCCACTACCAAGTATTGACACCCTAGTGGACTCTAGCTCGGGGTATCAATACCTATCATTCATGGACGCCTACTCCGGATATAACCAAATCCCGATGTATGAACCAGACCAGGAAAAAACATCATTCATCACGCCCAGAGCCAACTATTGCTACGTGGTCATGCCATTTGGGTTGAAAAATGCAGGGGCCACATATCAGAGGCTGATGAATAAGGTGTTTGCCCCCCACTTAGGGAGCTTAATGGAAGCATATGTCGACGATATGTTAGTAAAAACCAAGGAGAAGGTCGACCTCCTATCCGACCTCTCGCAAGTCTTTGACACCATAAGGTTGCACGGGATGAGACTAAATCCTGCAAAGTGCGCCTTCGCAGTGGAGGCAGGAAAATTTCTAGGATTCATGCTAACACAAAGAGGGATCGAAGCCAATCCCGACAAGTGTAGAGCTATCCTAGAGATGAAAAGCCCGACTTGTTTGAGAGAGGTCCAACAGCTGAACGGCCGACTAGCAGCTCTCTCCAGATTTCTGGCAGGATCAGCATTAAGATCCCTTCCATTGTTCTCCCTACTGAAAAAGGGGCACCAGTTTGAGTGGACTCCCGAATGCGAGGAGGCGTTCCAGGAGTTCAAAAGATTCTTAAGCCAACCTCCTATCTTGACCCGACCTATAGCCGGAAAAGACCTCGTCCTATACCTATCCGTGGCAGACAAGGCCGTCTCAGCAGCCTTGATAAGAGAAGATGAGGTCAGTCAGCACCCAATCTACTTCATCAGTAAAGTTCTACAGGGCCCTGAGCTAAGGTATCACAAATTAGAAAAGTTTGCCTACTCCTTAGTAATAGCCTCGCGAAGGCTGCGGCCTTACTTTCAAGCTCACACAATAAGAGTCCGCACAAACCAACCCATGAAGCAAATCCTCCAAAAAACGGATGTTGCAGGAAGAATGGTCCAATGGGCAATAGAGCTCTCCGAGTTCGACTTGAAGTACGAAACTCGGACGGCGATTAAAGCCCAGTGCCTCGCCGACTTCATTGCAGAATATGCAGGGGACCAAGAGGACAAACCGACTACCTGGGAACTCTATGTGGATGGATCCTCCAATAAAACAGGAAGCGGCGCAGGCATAATATTGGTAGATGAAAGGGGAACCCAGATAGAGGTTTCCCTCAAGTTTGAATTCCCAGCTTCAAATAATCAGGCAGAATACGAAGCCTTGATCGCATGATTAAAGCTGGCAGAAGAGGTCAGTGCTATGAAGGTGATGGTATACAGCGACTCCCAAGTGGTGACCTCCCAAATAAGTGGGGAATATCAGGCAAAGGACCCAAATATGAAAAGGTACTTGGAAAAAGCTTCGGAGCTCCTGGGGCGCTTTGCAGAAACCGAGGTGAAACACATAACTCGGGATCTAAACAGCAGAGCAGACGCCCTATCCAAGCTAGCAAGTACCAAGCCGGGAGGAAATAACAGAAGCCTGATTCAAGAGACTCTCCAGGAACCTTCAGTGGTAAAAACGGAAGACACACTAGAAGTCTTTGAAGTGGTCGGATTAAACCTCGGATGGATGAACCCCTTAGTCGAATACCTAAAATTCGACATCCTCCCTAAGGAGGAAAAAGAAGCCCAGAAAATCCGAAGGGAAGCACAACACTATACCTTGGTGAAAAATGTTCTCTATAGAAGGGGGATATCAACACCATTGTTAAAGTGTGTACCGACCTCAAAAGCCACCGAGGTGTTGGAGGAGGTACATAGTGGAATCTGCGGGAACCACCTCGGAGCCAGGTCATTGGCCAGGAAAGTGATCCGAGCTGGATTCTACTGGCCAACCTTACAGAAAGATGCCACAGAATTTGTGAAAAAGTGCCAGCCATGTCAGATGCATGCAAATTTCCACGTGGCTCCCCCAGAAGAGCTCATTAGTATCACTTCTCCATGGCCCTTTGCAAAATGGGGAATGGATTTATTAGGTCCCTTTCCCCAGGCGCCAGGACAAGTTAAATACCTAATAGTGGGAATAGATTATTTCACAAAGTGGATAGAAGCAGAGCCACTGGCCACCATCACTGCACAAAGAAGTCGGAGGTTCCTCTACAAAAATATAATCACAAGGTATGGGATACCTTATTCCATTACCACGGATAACGGAACCCAGTTCACCGACTCCACCTTTAGAAGCCTAGTAGCCAGTATGAGCATCAAACACCAGTTCACCTCAGTGGAACATCCACAAGCCAATGGGCAAGCCGAAGCAGCCAACAAAATCATACTGGCAGGGCTGAAGAAAAGATTACAAGAGGCGAAAGGAGCTTGGGCTGAAGAGCTCCAACAAGTACTATGGGCTTACAGAACAACCCCCCAATCCGCCACTGGAGAAACACCCTTCCGACTAGTCTATGGCGTAGAAGCCATGATCCCAATAGAGGTCAATGAGCAAAGCCCAAGAGTGATCTTCCACGACGAGATCAGGAATATACAGGGACACAAAGAAGAGCTCGACTTGCTCCCTGAAGTCCGAGAAGAAGCTCAGATAAGAGAAGCAGCGTTGAAACAAAGGATGACTACAAGGTACAACAAAAAAGTCATTCGAAGGAGTTTCACCCCTGACGACTTAGTCTTAATCAGAAACGACATTGGAGTCAACAAATCGGGGGAGGGAAAGCTCGCTGCTAATTGGAAAGGACCATACAAGGTCAATGAGGTCTTAGGAAAGGGCTATTATAAGGTGACCGACTTAGGCGGCACCGAGTTACCAAGGTCATGGCATGCTTGTAATATGAAAAGGTACTACAGTTAAAAGCAAACTCTACTCCCTGATGTACTCTTTTCCCAACTTCATGATTTTTTCCCAGAATCAAAGGGTTTTTTCTGGAGAAGGGTTTTTAACGAGGCATCATAGTAGGGGCTAAGGGAAATAAATTATCAAAAGCCCTTAGTAGCAATAAGTTACCTCCTCAACTAATAAAGATCTCTTTTATTTTAAAATATCTCTTTTAAATTCCCTTTTTTATTCTCTTTCTACGAAACGCGCCGATTTAAGCTCGACAAAACGTGAAAATCCCATGAACCGACCTAGATGGTCGTCAGGATAAAACGACGAGGTACAAGTCGGCGTAAAGAGGTTATAGAAGTCGATCATGATAAACTCGGGAGCAGTCCGACTCATAAGTCAGAATGCGAAACCGAGTAAAATTAAAATGAATCGCAAAAGTAGCCTAAGTCACGAAAAGCTCAATAAAACGAAATTGAGTACTAGGAATAACAAAAAGAGATAAGAAAAACTAAGAAAAATTGTAAAGCTGCCTTGAAGATCAAAGGAGATTCAGAAAAGCAGGCAAGCCCCAAAGAAAAGGTTTTTCTAGAAAAGATCAAAGAATCAAAAGAACCACGAACAGAAAAAGCATGCGCGCATAAGAGTCAGGGGGAACGCCAGGAGCAGGAGTCGAAGAGGAAGTCGGAAGAATGGTAGAGGAACTCGGAGCGTCCTTAGAGCGAGGAGGGGACTCTACGATCCTCTGCCCCCGAGTCTTTAAATCAGACTCAGACTCCACTATGGGGACAGGAGGATCCACGATGGCACCATCAATAACAATCTTATCAGGGTCCAAAGGAGAAAGGTCCAAGTCCGGAGCAATAACTCTGACCTGTTCCTTGAAAATCCTCCAGGCCTCATCAGCACCATCCGCAATAGAGTCCTTCAACTCGGTGTAGGCCTTCCGAGCATTCAGCAAGTCGTTCTTTACAGACACAAGATCAGCAAATAAACTATTGTAGCTGGCTTGCGCTGCTTTCCTCAAATCTACCTCCATGTTGCATTGGGCCTGCAACTTCTGCCCCTTCTCCCGGAGACTGTCCCTCTCCTCCTTCAGCTTGGCGACTTTCCCCTCCAACTCCCTCTCATGCTCCTGATATATGCGAAGCCTACCCTCCAGCTCCTCGACCCTCGAGGTCGTCCCTAAAGAGCTGATAGGAGTCTTCTCAAATATATCCAAGAGTTTGCCACAAACCCCCGCCGTCTTGAGACTCTCCTCAACCACAGTAGTGAGGTAGTGCCGAACAGAAACATCATCCATACTCATACGAGCATGAGGATAGATGTTCTTTCGGACGAACGCAAGAGCGTCCGCCTCACCAGAAGCGCCAGACTCTAAGGTCTTGCGCTTCTTCAGCTCTGGTTCGGGAGTAGGTCGGACGGAAGGGGGTGGCAGAGAGGAAGCAGAGGAAGAAATCACAATAGGTTGGGAGGGAGTCCCAACATTCCGAGGAGGAGGAGAAGGAGAGACAACCACCCTAGCACCACCAGATCTGGCGCGAGACTTCACCTTGGCTTCCTGAACCCTCTGGAAAGACTCTTGAGCATTTTTCTTTGCCATCTCTACAAAAACAAATTGGCAGCTATAAATCAGACAAGTCGGTAAAAGAAGTTGCAAGTCGGAGATAAATGAAAACCGCAAAAAGCTACCTAGTTGCGACTGGACAAAGGTCGGCGACCCCTGGAGAAACTTTTTGGTATCCAAATATGGGGCCCTCCCCCACACTTCTCGGAGGAACCCCACAATGGCCGCCTCCACCTCATCCAGGTCGTCCAGACCATATTTCTCGCAGGGAGAGGCCTCTAGCCAATATAAAGGGAACCGGGGAGAAGAATCATCATCCAGGAAAAAGGGGTGGTGACCCTCTACTGCTTGAACTTTGAAAAAATAGTTTTTGAAATCATGAAAGGATTCGTCAAAAAGGGTAAAAAGCCTCCGACCTTGAATGGCACGGAAGGACACCCACTGTTGCTTATTATTTAACCCACTGAAGGGCTTGGTCATATGGAAGAGATAGAAGAAAATCCTCAGAGAAGTCGGAAACTCTAAGGCCTGGCTGATGAATTGGTAAATTTTCAAAAAACCCCAAGAGTTGGGGTGAAGCTGAGTGGGGGCAACCCGGCAATGACGCAACACAGACATTTCAAACTCTGAAAAGGGGAGAAAAACGCCCAAACGAGTAACCATGCTCTCATACATAAAAAAGAAATGAGGGGCCGTCTCGTCGGCCCTCCCGAAACAAACCCGGTCTTCTGGACCCGGGACTATCAACTCGTACTTCGGTTCATCTTCTTCAGAAGTACAAATTCTATAGTGAGTACGCAGGTGGGTGATAAATTCAGTATCAACCGAGGGCTCCTCCCCTAGGACCGTAACATCAACCCACTGGGAGAGAGCGTCTACGGAAGCCATTTCTTTTCTTAAAAAAGGGTGACAAGAAACCTACAAAAGAAAAGGAAAATCAACACACGGTCTCTAAAGGAAGGGGTACGGAACTAAAGCCTACAAACCAAATCTACCTACAAGATAAAGACACGCAAATAGAACGCATGTTACAGAAGGGGAAAGGCTAACCTTTAAGTCTGAAATCAAGACTGGAGGAAATAAAAGCCTTTGAAACGCAAGAACGCAGCACGAACAAATGTAAGGGAAATTTGAAAGATTGCAGAAACGAAACAACGAAAGAGAGGGAAAGTATTTATAAAGACGTTAGGGGCATAATGGTAAAATTGGGGCAATCATTAATGAAGATGCACCGTTACCAAGGCCATTAAATCCCTACGCACACCCCTAATGGACACGACGCTTGATTAGACGTAACTGTCAGAACCAAAAGGTCACGAAAAACCACGTCGGTTCTTAAACCATCACGTCGGTCCTCTTGCAAATCGGCTACGACCCCGAGTTGAATACTCGAACCCAAATCCTAAAAAGAAATTGGGCTCGAGTAGGGGCACTGTTCATACCCTGGCCCAATAATAAAGGTCCAGGATCCAAGCAAAAAGGCCCAACCCAAAGGGTTGGCCCTCACCCAGTACCAGCCTTCATCCCCAGAAGTCGGTACTGAACACGACCTGCTCCAAAGAAGTCGGATACGAGGGTTAGCTGGCAGATAACACTCATTCGAATGAGTAACTGCCCCTAGAAACTCTCCAACCACTTCATAGAGCCATATCTTAACCTCCCTATGATATGGGAACGGTTATCCACCTAAAAAGGTGGCACTACTTCAGCGGTGGTTATTGGTTCACCACTATAAATACCCTGACATCCCTCAGGTATCACTAAGTCCAATACATTCTAAACTTGCTCACACTCTTGCTAACTTAGGCATCGGAGTGTCTTTGCAGGTACCACCCCCCATTCTTTCACACGTACAAGTCGGACGGAGGAACACCGAGTTTCAGGTTCACTCGATAGTCACCTCCCTCACACGTTTGGGCCAACCAACGCCATCCGGCCCACTAATCTCTGGTTACCCACCGTAACAAGATAATTACTTAAAATGACATGATATTAAATTATAATATTATTTTTTTATACATGTTTAATTTTTTTAATATTTTTTTATATGTTTTTTATATAGTATATTTTTAATACTCTTAATACTCTTTTTTAATATGTTATAATTTTTAACTATTATTATTATTTATGGTTAATTTTTTTGTTTAATTTATTTTACCTAATAGGATCAATAAATTCTATTATAGAAAGATAATAATAAATATAATACACAAAAAATATAACTATAAAAATATATAATATCAAATAAAAAAATTAATAAAAAATATAAATAATAAATAATAAAAAAAGAGTTCATATAGAGAGAAATAATAAGAATTCTATAAATAATGCAATAACATGCATAAAGGATAAAGTTGGTAAAAAAAATAAATGTTGAAGGTAGTGGTTAAAAGCACGTTAGTGCAACGGAGAAGTTAGAAATTATTGCTTCTTGTAGACGTGGTTTTATGAACAAAATCTGCGTTTGTAGAGAAGAAAATTAGCCAAACAAAAAATTGAAGCTTTCAAGAAGCTCTAACGTGCTTTTTTCCTTCAAACATGATTACCAAACACACCCTTAATCAATATCATTTAATCATTTTTTGTGGTATTGGTTTGTAAATAATTAACATACTGATATATTTTTTTTTTTTGAAAACAAAAGCTCAACACAACAAGGTGGAGCAAACAGATCCAGTCAACAAACAGCAAACTAAACAAAGACAACAACACGAATTGATCCCCAAGTCCCCTCCGGCATAGCCATCAACAACAAAAAGGGATCCACATCACTCTAATCATTAGCGCTAATGAAGGTCATGTTGATAATTTCTTCAACGCTTTTGCTTGTATTCTGAAATATCCTCTTATTTCTTTCTATCCAAATGTTCCAGAGAATCGCACAGAAGCACTTCAACCGCTGCTTTTGATTCTTCTTACTCCTCGGTTCCTCTGTCCAACTTAAAAGTGCTATTTCATCGAACCTGGATAAGACCATTTTCGGCCAAAAGCTGATATCCAGGCACACCACACCTGCTAAGCAAATGAACAACCTAGAAACAAGTGATGTACATGTTCCACATCATTATTACATAACACACATACATTATCTTCTTGAGTGATAATACTAAACCGGCTTAATTTGTATTAACACGGCCAATAAGCACAAACCAAGCAAATAGCTCCACTCTTGGTTAGGGGTGAAAACAGACCAGGCCAGGCCAGGCCAGACTTTGCTCTGGCCTGTCATGTAGTTGATTGGCTTGAGCCTGGCCTGCAACCTGCTATAGGCTTTTTTCAAAGTACTAAGTTTGGCCTGTTATTCAGCCTGGCCTGACCTGAACCCTGTTAAAAGGCCTGCTAATTTTTTTTTACAAAAAAAAATATTATTTAAAATTTTTTTTAATAAACATATTTATATATAAAATGTCATATTTAATATTTATAAGAATTTTTAAACTTTAAAGTATTTAAAATATACAAAATTATTTATAATTAAATATAGTAAATTTAAAATATCTCATTATTTTGTTAATAATAAAAAAATTATTTATATATATAATTATATATTAAAAGGCCCAGACAAGCCTGACAGGCCAGGCCAGGCTAATTAGTGAGCCTGGGCCTGGCCTTTTTCCACTCCTACTCTTGGTGGAACCAACCCTTTTCAAATAGTCCTAGTCCTAGTAAAGTTGAAACTGGTTACCTCCTCTGGTAGCATTTCCTCCTGCAGCACCTGCACAAATGAGTTAATTGAAAAAACACATTGCCTATCATATTTCCACACCACTCTATCCTCTCTGATATGTACCAGGTGTCAAAACACCATGCAATTGATTTAGAAGTTCCAACTCCCATTGAAAGAGATCTCACCTCTATTGAAAGTTTCAAATCCACTCTAACCCATCACAGAACCCACAATCTCCTATAACAGATCCACCTTGGTTTGAAACAAAGAAAAGTTTCAGAAAGCAATCCTTTAGAACTCTACCAAAAAGCCAAACATTCTCCCAAAATCGAGTCCTTTGTCTATCACCCACCTCCATTAACAAGCCGATAATTTAACCTTTAAAAGGTCAATAATTCAATAAGCTGGTCGCTACAAAATTATCATGCTAAGAAATTAGTCTCTAACGTATCGTTATTAATACTAAGTAAATAATTTGATATAATAATTAATATATGACAGAAGCCATCATTAAGATGCATTATATTTAACTAATAAAATATATGTGAGATATATCAATGAGTTATATCTCAAATGGTGTAGTCTCTTTATATTCATTTAAAAAATTGTGGGTTGGGGTTTTCCTATTTTTAATAAAAAATAAATAAATAAATATGTGAGATATATTTGCTAGCATTTTAGGGGGATTATTGATTTGACAATTTTTATTTTCACTAAAAACCGAAAATAAACATGAAAATATGTTTGGTGGTATATTAATGAAAATATTTTTACAAAATAAACACACACATGTAATTACGTTTTGAGAATTTTCATAAAAATAATGCAGCATAATATATATAAACTCTTTCGTGGTTTTCTCTTACGCTATCAAAATATTCAATGTCAATTATTATTCATAATTTTAACCTATATTATTGCTATTATTCATTTTTTTTATCTTTTTTTATCCAAATTTTAATTAATTTATCTAAATAGAAATATCATTGTATATAAATATCAAAGTTTATCGAGCAACAAAATTTGTCTTTCTAAAAATTTAATGGAATTTCTTTGTATAAATTGTATTCTTGCAATCTTAGCCTTGTGCATATTATAGTGTGACAACTGGGTAACATTTTTATATGCCCTCAAGACAGCAACCTTTTCACTGCAGCTACGTACTTTACATGGATCCTGTTTACAAATTCTATTCTTCTAATAAAAGTATAGGAAACATTTCAAGTACCGGTGCTCCAGTTATTTTAATCGTTGATTTGAATTATAAAAAATATATATAATATATATTAATTAAAATCAACGGTTAAAATAACTGGTGCATCAATACTCCCCGGTGCACTTGAAATGTTTCCAAAAGTATAAAACTATAAATTGTAGTAAGAGTTTCTCATTCAACAATCTGCCCAACTGCAACCGGGAGTTTTTTGAACATGCATCTCTCTCATCAATTCTCTTACTTGTGCTGATCCTTCCCAGTCCTCAGAAGTTGCAAGTATGTTGGATAATTGTATGTAAGCACTTGAATTCTCAGGATCAAGCTGAATAATTCGCTCTGCGGCCTTCTTGCCAAGATTCTTGTTTCCATGGGATATGCAACCTCTAAGCACTGACAACCACATGTTTGCATCAGCCTGGAAAGGGATTTCTTTAATTATATCCATTGCTTCTGCGAAACAACCGGCACGAGCGAAAAGGTCTACCATGCAAGAGTAATGTTCAATTCCTGGACTTATGTTATAGTTATGCTTCATAGCATGGAACAGATTCCTTCCTTCTTCAACCAAACCACAGTGATCACAGGCTGAAAGAACCCCAGTAAAAGTAATGGCAGAAGGCCTCACACTGGCATACCCCATTTCGGTAAAGAGGGTCAGTGCCTCAGTTCCATATCCATTTGTGGCATATCCTATCAACATTGTGTTCCATGAAACTCCATCAGTTTTGATCATGCCATCAAAAGCTTTACGTCCTAACTCAACAAATCCACACTTACAATAAAAGTCAACGAGGGAGGTTGAAATGATCTGGTTGGATTCAAGCCCAATGGTGATAACTTTAGCAAATACCTGCTCCCCAAGTTCAAGTGATGATTTACTGGCACAGGCACTGAGAACACTGGAAAAGCTAAACTCGTCCATTTTTAAGTCGAGCTTGTTCATCTGACAAAAAATATCCAACGCTTCGCCTGGACATGCATTCTGAGTGAGTCCAACTAAGATTGAATTCCAAGAAATCAATGTCTTACTAGGCATATTGTTAAAAATACTTTTAGCATCTTCAATTCTTCCACAGTTTGAATATAAAGTGATCATAGTATTAAGCAAGATTGTATCATAAGCTTTTAGCTCACTAAACAACTTGCAAGCATCATAAGGACTTTGACACTTGGAATATGCATCAAGCAAAGCACTAGCCACTACAATATCATCAATCACCCCAAATTTACAACCATGAGCATGCATTTGCTTAACAAGCTCAATCATAAGTAAGGTGCTGGTAGCACTCAAAATGTTTGCAAGTGTGGAGATGTCGGCCCTGACTCCATTCCTGCGCATTTTATTGAAGAGAGCCAGTGCTTCCAATTCCTCACTGTTGGATACATAACCTGAAATAACTGAATTCCACAGAACACTACATGGTCCAACAACCCCATCAAAAACCCTCCTTGCCTCTCTCATTCTGCCAGCATTTGCATAACCAGATACCAAAGCACACACTGAGAACTCATCCACATCCTTAACAATACCCACAATTCGAGAAGCACTATCCAAATCACCACACTTGCCATAAAAATTAACCAGTGAGCTGCACATCACCTTGTCAAGCTCCACACCATCAACCAAAACTCGAGCATGCACCTGCTTCCCACAATTCAGCGCCACCAACTCCGCACACGCACCAAGAACAGTTGCCAACACAAAAGAATCCCTGTGCACAACCTCCAAAGGATCCAAATTCATATCCCTGAATAACAACAATGCCTTCCCCGGATAACCATTTCGAGAATAACCATGAATCATGGAATTCCACACGAGCTCACTCCTCTGGGGCATGGCACTGAACAAGGAGTGAGCCACATCAAGGTCCCCGGCTTTTGCAAATGAGGAAACTAGCATGGTCCAGGAATAATGATTCTTGTGAGGCATGGTACAGAACAAGTTCAAGGACATGTCCCTTTGGCCAGAGTTGATGTAAGCCTGCAGGAGTGTACTCCATGAGAAGGCATTTGTTTGAGGCATTTCGTCGAACAAGCGGCGTGCCTCATTGATGGAGCCTAATCTGGAATACAGTTGGAGGAGGCGATTGGCAACAGTTATGGAGGAGCTGAGGATGCCAGCTTTGAGGAATACGAGGTGGAGTTGTCTACCTTGGAGGATGTTGATGTGGATGTTGCCGGCGTGAAGCGTACGGACCAAGGCATGCAAATCCATACCCATAATACTTTGCACTGCACCTATAAACTGAATTCATAGTGTCTCAACATTTGGTTTATATCAAACTAATGCGTTAATCCACTTTTTTGTAAAGTAAATATAAATAATAACAAATTTGAGATTAGACAAGATAGTAAGTATATTACATTAAAAGTAAAAGCTCATAGGTTCAACTCTTAGACTTAGAAATTAATGCGGATATTGGAAGGAATTGGGGGTGTGCATAAAAGTAATGCAAATTTTTAACAAAGAAATATTAGAAAAGGGGAGTTGGTATTTGATTGGTACTGTTCCAACGTCTACAAAGTGTGTTATGATTGTTCTAAACTGCACCTCAAATTTTTAGAACATGACTTTGATAAAAATAGTGAAAACTGTTCTAAATTGGACCTTATTTGACGACTTTGCAGATCAAGATTAGAAGAATCAAAGCCGTTGGAAAAATTGATGCATACCAGTTTTAACTTTTAAGTCGAGTTATTTTATCTTGCGGTTGATAAACAACTTTAAGAGTTTAATAACTATTTTATATAAATAAATATTTACTTTTTTGTATAATTTGTTTGAATAGTTAAATTTTTGACACTTGATAGTTAATATAAAAATTTCGCATTAGATGCGTATTAACGATTAATTCTAAAATATGAATTTGATTAGTATAACATCTCAAAAGTTAGTTGCGACAAGAAAACACATTTATTCATTGGTATTGTCTCTGTTAAAGTTAGTTTTGATTTTGCTTGTGAAAATAATATCAATCGAAAGAACATTTTCTGTTAAATGGTTCTTTTTGCTTCCATAACAAATTTTCTTGGTCCGTGGATGCTATTCAAACAAGATTATTTCTCATAAAAAAATTATCTGCTTATGTACCGTTCCCAATCATGCTCATAAAAAGTTAAGACTTACTCCAAACCCTTAGAATACAGCAAGATCATGGATAACGTTGATAGAAAATCACCAACTTGAAAATGTGCATCAATTCTAATAAATGACATAAACTACATTTGCCACATTTTTTATCTCCTTATGCTCTACTAGAGAGTGTAGAGGTTTCAGCAATAATCATCTTTAAACATAAAGACCAATTATTAATTAATTATATGTAATTATGCATCCAATTAATGCAAGTCTCCCCTTTTGCACTTCAATTCTCAAATCTTCTGAACCAGCTGCTAATGGTTCTTGCAAGGGTTCTAGTATCATTCAAAGAAAGTGATATAAGCCCTTGTGCAACAGCATCTGCTGGAGTATACAATTCACCAACTTCCCATCTCGGTTCCTGTTCGACGAGACCGGCCAGCAACGGAAAAGAAACAAAGCAAGTAAATATATTAAGTGAACTAAAAATGAAAAAGCAAGGTGATATTCACCTTCTACATTCCAGAAAATTATAAATCTTCATGCTTCATTATCTTATTTTTAGTACATGTGCCATAGGAAAAACTAAAATGTTCTTTCTTGATAGAAAAGAATCTTGAAATTTTCTTGGAAAGTTATTCAGGTATCTTTAGTTGGAGGATAAAAATAGGGTGGAGATTTTTACCCAAACTAAACATACCCTTAGAAGTGTTAACCACACAATCTGCTAGTTGTGCAAGAATGATAAGTACAAATGTAAAATCTAACAACTTGAAGAGTAAATATCAATTTGTATGAGAATGAAGTCAACAACCATGATAACTCAGTTGCAAATCCTGCCGAAGAGTATGGCGACGAAGAAGGATGCAAAAGAGTTTTACCTGAATGCATGGTGTGACGTGGTTACCATTCAATTGTACTTTCTCTAGTGTTCCACCGAAAGAATCGACGCGAGGCTTTAACGTTTCTTCAAGAATATCTGTCTCATCAATTGTGTCAAGATTGAACTTAACCTACAGAATCATATAAACACACATCAGAGATACCATCCAACATTTCAACACAAGTTCTAAGAAAAAAAAAGAGAGCATCATTCAAACCAGCAATGTGTGCTCAACATTATAGGAACTTTTAAAGCAATCACGGTTTTCAGATGGTGTCGGTTTGAACTCTGATACTCCTTGGGTAACCTGACAAAAACACATGCACACATAAACACATTAATCATTTAGACCAATCAACAAAGATTCTCCCCAAAACTAAAGGAATCATAGGCATTTACTAGAAGCAAATCTAACTAGATAAGAAATGATTCATGCAAATGGTAGGTACATAAACCACAAATGTACAAACGAAATCAACAATTAAGCTCAATCTCTGAAGCTTTGCCTTCTTGTATTGAAATAAATTTTTAAAAAAAAGAAGCTAAAAGCGCACAGCATAAACAAAAAAAATCAAAACATAAAACATACCTCATTCATTACTGATGGCAATTGATCAATAAATTTAGTTAAGGAATTAAGAACGTCCCGCTCACTTTCCTGTACAATTGATCCGACAGTATCCAAAATGACCTTCCATGCATCTCCTACAAATGGGTTGCAGTTGAGAAACATAATCATCATATTTACATAAATTCTTATTTCTTACAGTTAATCTAAAAAAATGAAATTGCAGCCATTGATTTCAAGAGCAGAAGTAGACCATTAGCGAACCAGTGAGAATCGAGGGTTTTGGTGCAGGATTTATATGTAGAACAAAGTCACTATGTCATATTTAAACATAATTTGTGATGTATTTTGCTTGATCTTAGATCTGTGATGAGTAAGATATAGTCTTAGTCTACACCGAAACTACACAAAATTCAAAGAAAAAATCAGCAAAAGTAAGGTAAGTAGATACCTGATGCATTTCTAGCAATTGAATAAACTGGAGTTGCTTCCACAACTGGCATCATCTGGCTGACTGCAGGTCCCAACTGCAGACACCAAAATATTTTAGAGCACAAACAAGATCAACTCAAAACCTTGATTTGTTTGTGTAAATCATCCAGCTAAAATTCAAAATATAAAGGAATTATGTCCAAAGTCGAAACAGTGAATGTTGCTTAAGAAAGCATAGTCTTAAAAAACATCATCTGTAAAATGAGCAGTTTTTATAACAACGATCCTTCGCACTGTTTTAAATCTGCATTTTTATACTAAAAGTTCTATTTTGGCTAAGAAATCGATCATCCTATTGAAGTAGATTATGAAGATAAATAGTATCATTAGAAGAATAGGATTCAACAAGTATTATTAGTGTTCATACCTGCTCAAAGTAAGGAACTGCCTCTGTTGCTGGCCTGTTGTTGTATGAGATTATGACATTGGCCTTCCAAAAGAGTATATACCTTTTCGTCACACTCCTTGAGTTACAAATTTTATTGAGGTAAATGAAACCTCATAATCTGCATTATGCTTCCACAAACTAGCATATACTTATGAAGATGGAATTAACATCTACTTTTTGGTTAAAACTTTAAATTTCAAAACCAGTTTCTGCATAAATAAACACAAACTTATTCTGGGAGTGAAATGAAAGATATGCCAGACCTTTGGTATTTTCTCGGAAAAATAGCTTCCTGTAAGAAGTTGAAGAAGCGCACCGTTGCTACAAATTCAAGAAACAATAAAAACATTACTCCGATGCCATACTCTAGTAAGGCTAAAGCCTTGTTTGGTAACTATCTCAAGACAGAAATATAAAGACATTGGGAAATACAAACTTGTTTAGGAAAGGAGACAAGAAGCAGAAACGGACAACATTTCTATTCTAAGACAAAATTTCCATACTTTTTGTCTCGAGGCAGATATCAAACACAAGCCAATGGATGTATTCAACAATCCACTTACCTATGGCCAACGGAGAAAAGTGGAAGGTCTCGAACCTGAGCAGGCGACAAATTCGCTTGAGATAAACCAGATGATAGGAGTGTATCCAAACAAGTGTTGAACCTCTCATACACTAGTTTGGCAGCTTGAGAATGGTCAAATGTCACATTGTAAGGCACCACCACCACAAGAAAACCTTCTCTTGCCAAAAACTCTATTAGGTACCTGCAATTTCCGAACAGAAAAGAACTAAATTCATCACAATGCCCTCGACATCGCTAACTTGAAAATAGCAGCTACTGATGATAAAGAATCAAACTTTCAACTGAAAAACCAAAAGGGTACAACGAGAAGTGATCATATGAAACTTCAGCAGAAAATTCATCACAACCTGAATATCACCTACACGAAAATACCCATGCATGATGAAGAATAAAAATTCAAAGAAAACCATCAAACCTTTATACCTCTAACATGGTAATTAGCAACTATTACTGAAAAAGAATGAAAATTTGCAATTTTGCATTGAAAAACCAAAAGAATATAACATGAAATACTCATATGTAACTTCAGCAGAAAATTCAACACACCCTAAATACCACTAACATGAAAATTAGAATCTATAAATGAAAAATAGTCAAAATTTGCACTGAGAAACAGAGTAAAACATGATATATGCATAATCAGATATGTGGCTTCGGAAGAAAAATCCATCACAATTGACTGAAAAACCAACAAGGCATAACATGAAATAATCGTATGTAACTTTCAGCAGAAAATTCATCACATCCTGAACACCGCTAGCAATGGAACTTAGCAGCTATTTGTGAAAAAGAATAAAAATCTGCACATAATTCATCACACTCAAAACCACTACCACCTAAATTAGCAGCTATCAAATGATAAAAAACCAAACTTTGCACTGAACAACCAAAAGGGAATAACATGAAATTATCCATATGTAAATTTCCCAGGAAAAATTCAGCACAACCTCAACATAACCAACACGAAAATATCAGCTATAATTCTATCTATCAATGATAAAGAAACAAAATTTGCAAGAAAAATCAAAAGGGTATAACACAATCTTACCCATATGTAACTTCAGGAACAGCACCAATAAAAGCACCCCCCAAAAACTTGATTATAGCTCTAGGCTTGGAACGATATGGGGTAGGTGCTACCACTAGACATGAATCTAGCTTAGTGAAATTCTTGCCATTGAATCTGATACTTGTGGAGGTGGTGGTGGTGGTGCTTCCAACATAAGCATCAGAAACCATCCTTGTAGGACCAACCACCATTTTAGAACTTCTCTGGGTTGGAAAGTGTAAGCATTTTTGGAATGAACCATGTGTGTGTTTGAATCCACGAAAATCAGAGAGGGTCTTAGTATTCTTCAAAGAAGAAGAAGAAGAAGAGTACAAGCATTTGAAATCTGAGCCTAAGATGGACGAGCATGAGGTTGCCATTTCCATTGCCATTGCCGGGAAGAGAAAATACCAGAGTATGCAGATTGCAGAGTGCGGTTTCTTTTCTTTTAAATATTAAATATTTAAATCAACCCTTTTTTTCTTTTTTTTTTCCTCTTCTATTTTCAAGACTTTTAAAGAAAATAATAAAAAAGCAACACTAAACTAAACTAGTTATTTATGTTTTCCTCCTAAAAAAAATTATTTAATTTTAAAGAATATAGTTTGTGTGACTTAATTGGTTGAGTCCAATAAGTTAATAATAATTTATTAGAGTGACTAATTTGTAAATTAAAACAGTTAAAGATAACTAATAAAATGGTAATTAGTTATAGATATTTTTGATCACTTAACGAATTTGTTAGAGATGAATTAATTTATATATATTAACCTTGTATTTAATAGAAAACTCCAAATTTTTATTTTACTTTACAAAACCATTTTCTTTAATTTTCTCTTTCTCTCCTTCTAATAAAAGATATTCTTAAATAAAGAGAAGACTACTCTTAAACTTCTCACAAGGTGAAAGAAGCTCTACATGAAAAAGTTGTAACTTCATCGCCATCTTTGTTATAGTATCTACCACCGTATTTACATCTCTCATAATCAAACAAAAATCAACACGCCAATTTTAATACATGATATCTCTTATTTTAACTACCAATAGATTATTCTACTTCCACATTCTTCTCCTCTCAAAAATTCACTCCATAGAATTCAATGAGAACTGCTGTCTTTCTCACACATTTACAGCTTGAAATAAATTTAGTTATATAAGATTAATTTTTTTACATTAATTTAATCATTAAAAAATCTCCATAACTTTATCTTACTTTGTGCTCTTAGAATTTTATTCTATTTATAATCTAATTTATTAATATAAAAATTAGTTTGCATAGCTTTATAATTATTAAAAAATTTCATTAATTAACTGTATTGGCTGTTGATTTGTTCTCTAATAAAAAAATACGATTATTTATAAAATATAATTTTAATTCTTAACAAACATTCTGATTTTTTTTTAAATTATATAAATTATTAGTTTCATGAAATAACTAGCATGTGTAACTTTTATTTTTTAAAAAAAAAAAACAAAAAGAAAAATTGTTAACTTATTTTTTAAAGACGTGAACATATAACTTTGAAAAACTAAATGAATCTCACAAATTTTTAAAGGATCAAATAGTTAGTTTAGTTTAAATGTAACGAATCTTTTTTAAAAGAAATAGAACTATAACGTTTTTTAAAAGAAATTGATTTTTGTTACTAATAATATTACTTCAAACATTTAAAACAAAAATCTTATATGAAAAGAATGAAAATAAATAAATATCTTAATATGCTTAAAATATATAATAAAATATCATATTTTATAATATTAAAAAATTTTATTCTCAAACTCAGCATAAATTTTTTTACTGTAAGTAATATTGTAAAATATAATTTATTTATTATATAATATCTTTTTTTAAAGAACTTTCTCTTTAATTCCAAAATTTTCTGAAATCATATTCGTATACCCAACCAGCAACCACCATTCCAATACTGTGGGAAAGTGTATTCATTTTCTGAATAAATAAACCATTTGTAATAATGCCAAAATAACAAAACTTTCATCAAACGCTCTTAAGTTTATTTTGAAAATATTTTCTTAATAAATTATGAATGTAAATCTACGCTAACATATATTAATAAAAGAAAATTTTTAAATTCCCAAAAAAAATAAAAAGTATAATTTTGATATACTAATAGTCGTACAATCATATTTTTTTTTAAAATAATTATTCACATAATCAATATAAAAATTAATTATTTTTATTAATGTGGCGTTACGTAATTGAACGCATATATAAAAATAAAACTAACACTGACATTACATTTAAATTAAATTCATATTAATAATTATATAATAAACTATTATGAATTTAACTAACATTGACATTACATTTAAATTAAATTCATATTAATAATTATATAATAAACTATTATTGATTTTTTTCCCTCTTGGAAAACTGATTCAATTAATTTTGCATAGATAAAATGAATGCAGGTAATAATTGGCTAAAATTTTTAGATATGGATAATTTTAATGTGAAATATGACAATATTTGTTCATTTTGATAATTTACACTGCTATGATGGTAGTACAAAATGTCACTGACATTTTGTAAAATAAATATTTTTTTTAAATATAAAAAAACAAAACGTCACCAACGTTTTGTAAAAAAATATTTTTTAATTATAAAAAGACAAAACGTTATTGACGTTTTGTAAAAAAAAAATATTATTTTAGTTATAAAATGAGAAAACGTCATTGACATTTTGTAAAAAAAATATTATTTTAATTATATAAAGTGAAAACGTCACTGACGTTTTGTAAACACCCACAATAACATTTAACACCTAATTTAGATCACTTTTAAAGACTTCACCACTCATAATCCAATATACAAAAATAAAAATTCGTAATAATTGGCACATACATATGTTGAAGATTTTGCCACGATTTGGAGGTCTCACCCTGTTATTGGGTGGAAGTTGCTGGGCCCAATTTCTAACCACATTGACTTGACTAGTTGACTTCATATCATGATTCATGACCAATTCATTTTAGGGCTCATGACTAAGACAAAAATAAAAAATAAAAAACAAAAGAATTAGCTAAAATAAGGGTATATCTTAATAATATTGTTGGTAAAAATTTTATTTTTTTATCTTCATAAGTGTATAATAAATATATTAAAAATTTTAATTTTATGTACTTTTATTAATAATTTTAATATATATTCAAAAAATTCATATCGGCTAAACCTAAAAATAAAAAACAAACAAATGAAAATTGGACACATACCCCAACCACACACCAAACAAATGTGTCTTCTGACAAAAGTATGTCTATTACCGCATTGTTATAAAATTATTTAAATTGGTCACTTATATTATGTATATACGTTACGGTAGAAATTTAGGTATAATTATTTTATGTAAAATTGATAATTAAAAATTATTAGATAAAAAATTAGTTAAATTATTTAATAATTTTTAACTATTAATTTTATATAAAATTAAGTGCACCTAAGTTTTTACTGTTATTATTATTTTTTTACTTTTTGTATTACATAAATTTTTGTTAGAAAACACAAAAACTTATTAATATATCATACAATCTTTTGAATATAGTATAAAAAATTTTGTACATAACACAAACTTATCGATATGATACAAATTTTTGCTGTGAATATATTTTTTTAGTTGAATGAGTCAATATTCTAGCCTTCTAGACATGTAATTTTTCAAAAATTTTTATGTTGTACATTAAAATTTCTATGTTATGCACCAAAAATTTTGTACTGGACACGAAAATTTACATATTATGCGTATTTCATTAGTATAGTACACAAATTTTTACTGTGAATATATTTATTAATTAGGTGAGTCAATTTTTAAATATGTAATTCTTCAAAAATTTATATGTTATACATCAAAATTTTTATGTTATGTATTAATATTTTTTGTGATGTACACAAAATTTATATGTTATGCATATTTTATTAGTATAATATATAAATTTTTGTATATAATATACAAATTTTAATATATAGTATATAAATTTTTGCTGCAAATATATTTTGTTATTTAGGTACTATAAATATTTCATTAATTAGAGAAAAAAAAGAAAATAATGATAATAACAGTAATGATGATAGATGACAAAACATTAAATAAAAAACGTATAAAAAAAAAACGATAATAATAACGACAATAACGATAAAGATAATAAAAAAAGAATATGCCTGCTTGTATCTAAACAAAAAGTGTATGAAAATTTAATTGAAAATTTGGTTCAAAATATGTTTATACTCCTAGTATTTCTCCTTATTTTATTCGATTGTGATAATTATTTGAACAGGTACAAAGCTGATCAGACATCAGAGATTTAGCTATGTGTATATAAGTTAATAAAAAAAAAAAAAAAAATCTTTTATGAGTTTAATGACAAAGTAGGTATTTTGTGAGGACAAAGTGAGATATGCTTAGGTACAATATTTCGCGGCTAATTTTTTTAGTATACCCATGTTACGATGCATTTGTTTTGAATATGGATGTGTATTGTTAAATTAAATGAATATATATATAGTTATTCAAACAAATTATGACGACCGATTTAATCTTTAAAAGAATTCAAAAAAAAAAAAAAAAAAATCTTATCCATTAATTTCAAACTTCCTTCTCAATGAGTCACCAAAAAAAACTTCCTTCTCAATTTAGTCAAAACAAAAATCTCCTCCTCAACCTAGCTGTTATTAGTAATAATAACTAATCATGATTTACGATTTTTCTTTAACCAATTTACTAGGCCTATACGTGTGTAGTACACCACTCTAATTTAAATATTTTGTTATAACACTAAGTTTACACTATACACTCATTAAAATTAATTCGGTATCTCGCTGGAGTAGGTTAGGATACAAAATTAATTAACAGTATCCCTGCTAATAGTAATAGAAAGTACACCAAGATCTTGATTATACTTTCCTCACCAAAGATAAAGCCTTGATAATTATCTTCTTGTAGAATTTATAGATAGTTCATCGTATTGTGTGTACCAATATTAGGTTGGTCAAGCAAACTTATTTCTTTTACGATGATAATAAATTTGAGTTAAAGGGTTAATTGTTGTTTTATTTTGTTTTTGTAGGCAATATCATATGGAACTGATGTCTACGGAAATTATTTTTATATAAAAATAAAAATAATATTTTAATTAAATATTGATATTTAAAATATATTATAATATTATGAAAATTATTCAATATATTTTTTTTGTGTTAATTTTTCAATTAAAAAATTTATCTACTGTAATTATATTAAATAATTCTATTTTTAACAAAAATATTAATATTTTTTATATAAAAAAATCAGCCGGATGTCAATTGGTCTTGATTGTGACAAAAAAAATCGAATCTGTTAAAATAATATAACTTATTTTCCAATAATAATATTATAATAATAATCTAAACTTGATAGATATTATTTAAATTTTAAATTTAACCCAATTCCAAATTGATGTAAAAGATATAAATAAATATACATAGAATAAATATAATAGATATATAAAAAAAAATCACCATCTGAATTTTCGGTAAGCAACAAAATCAACAAGAGTTAATTATTAAAAGATATGAAAGATAAATAAATCTTTAAAAAGTTTAACAATATGATAAAAAAAAAACAAAAAAAAACTAATTTTTTAATATATATTTAATTATTCTTATCATATCTTTTAAATTCTTAGAAAAATCTTATTTTTCAAATAATTGATATCTAATAATTTATCTAAATAATTAGATTAGATATGATTTTATTTAATTTTGAAGCAAATCTTACCTCTTAACTTGACATACAAGTAAATATTTATTTATATATTTTTTATTCTCTGTACGACTGTATATAAATAAAGAGCAAACTCAAAAGGAAAATTATAAACGCAGCAAAAAGGGGCATAGCATCTTTTCAGTTCTGCTCTGAACTCTTCTTCTTCTTCTTCCTTATTTGATTTTTTTTCTCTTTTTCTTCTCTAGCTTCTGGTTCAACCATCCGAGTCGACTCACTGAGTCTTCGCCATGGACGAACGACAACAACGGCAACGATCTCATCAATCTCACGCATCCAAAGACCCTTTCCTTCTCAATTACCAACCTTCGGAGCTTCGAATTGCTTCTGAGTTCTTTACGAATTGGCTCCCTTTCCTCTCCAAAGATCTCTGCAACCACTGCACCCAATCGCTCTCCGATCGAATCCGCTCCATCGACCCAGGTCAGTTCCGTCCCCAAAACCATCGAATCCCGTCCAAGTTTCTCTTTTTTCAACTGGTTTTTGCTTCGTTTTCGATTTCCCGCAGTGAATTTTGATGTTTCTTTCTAATTTTACCTTGTTTTCAGTGATTCCTTGACCTAGTGCGTACGAACATTCCAATAAGTTTTATGTATTCTAAACCCTTAAATATTTTAGACATTTAAAGTTTAATTTTTTACTTTTGAGTGTTTTGAATTGTTATAATAATTAATTTATGAGAAAAATTTTCCTGAATTAATACAGTGTTATCTAATATATGTATATGAAACTGGAATATTATCTAAGGTTTATGTAACTGCCGACTATGATATATGTTTGATTTATACTGAATGACTATGTAAAGTATTTATAAATGCATGGAAGTTTTGCTTGTAATTGAACAAGAATATGATTCCAGCACATGTCAGTGCAACGATTCTTTCACATAAAGATGCGAAATTCTCACCTATAATAGAATGAGTTTAATTTTGGTAAATATCTTGCCATTGGGTAGTAAAATAATTTTTTTTTGTATATATAATGATTTAGGGTTACTTAAATCTTGAATATGTGTTCCTATTGTTTCGTGCTTCATTGGTTCTTTTGTATGTGCAGAACTCTCCCATTGTGGTGGTCAAAAGGAAGTTTCCAATGGTTCAGAGGTTTGCAATGGCCAAATGAATGAGAACAGCGACAATCATGACGATAATTGTGACACTCACTCAATTGGGAGTTGGAAAGATGGTGCTGAGGCTAATTCACCAATTGAGACGCCGAGTCCGCGCATGTCATGGGCTGATATGGCTCAAGAAGATGAGTTTGGTGAAGAAGAGCATGAAACCATCAATGGCAGTACAGCTGTGCCAGCTTCTAACTCGAACCTTGAAGTGGCTAAAGCTACCCCGGAGAAGCCTACTTTGCCTAGGGAGCAAAGAGAATACATTAGGTTCATGAATGTGAGGCGTAAGAAGGATTTCATGTGCTTTGAGAGAGTTAATGGAAAGCTTGTTAACATCCTTGAAGGGCTCGAACTCCACACGGGTATTTTTAGTGCTGCTGAACAGAAAAGGATAGTCAATTATGTTGCTTCCCTGCAGGAGATGGGAAGGAAAGGGGAACTGAAAGGTTTTTGTTCTAATCCTAATTCTATATCTATCTTTCTATGTTATGATGAGTGTTTAAATTTGTTCCATTGTTAAGGTGTGTATGGTATTATTGTTTTGTAATAATCTGATAATACTAGAATTGAGAGATCCTTCCCTAGTTTACATGTTTGACAGAGAAGTACCGAAACCTAATAAAATTAGCTCAATTCCAAAATTGTGATCACATTGCATGCCTGCTTAGGACACAGTTAAAGTTTGTCTAAACTAACTAGAGAACTAAATGCTTTGGATAACATAGAAAAGTGGCTGATATCTAGAACAGTAATACCATGAATTTGATTATCTATAATTTCACCTCAAAGTTTAGATTTATGCCTCTGATGAGATTACAAATTATTAATATCACTTTCACTTTGTTGTCTCTTTATTCTATTAAGATGTTTTTCCAGCAACTGCTAATAAGTCCAATATCCACCTTTCTTCTTTATTGTTTTGCTGATTTTATTTTTCATCATTCTATATTTCCTTGTTCTTCAAAGAATGTCTAGTTAATTCAATTTGAGATGGAAATTCAGACTTCAGAGTATTAAAATGTGTGCTGAAAGTAAAAAAGGGTGAGATGGGCGTGAACATATATTTTATATGCTATAGAATATAGAATATATATTGTTTATTATCATATAACCATGGACGAAGTAGTCAAATGACAAGATTTATGTTGCTAGACATTGAGGTGACAAGTGCCAAAAAAGCGCGCCTAATAGAAGAAAAGAATGGAAGAGGAACTTTATATAATGTTCATTCTTAAGTTCTATTGACAATTTGTGTTGATTACTATTATTTCTTGGGAACATATGATGCTTATTCTTAAACTTTTTCAGATCGGACATTTTCGGCTCCTCAAAAGTGGATGAGGGGGAAGGGACGTCAAACTATCCAATTTGGATGCTGTTACAACTATGCAGTGGTTAGTATTTCTCTCATGCTGAATTTTGATTTCTCATTAAATAAGCTTTATTTGGAAGTAAAGCAATACTAATGCCTAGTGGTGCAGTATTATTTCTGCTGATTTTGATAAAATGATGTAGTGTATATTAATTTATGCTTACAGGATAGAGATGGTAACCCACCTGGTATTCTTCAAAGTGAAATGGTAGATCCTATACCTGATCTTTTTAAGGTCATCATTCGAAGGCTGATCAAGTGGCATGTACTCCCTCCGACTTGCGTGCCAGACAGCTGCATCGTAAATATCTATGAAGAAGGGGATTGTATACCTCCACACATAGATAATCATGATTTTGTTCGGCCATTCTGCACGGTTTCTTTTCTCAGTGAGTGCAACATACTCTTTGGATCAAATCTGAAGGTTATAGGCCCTGGTGAATTTGATGGCTCACTTGCTATTCCCCTGCCCGTTGGGTAAGTATTATTGCAAATTCATCTACTGCACATTTATTTAGTTTCTGATCAATTGATACATGCTTTTAGGTATAGTTATTTTGAATTCTTTATCAGTTTGCTATTATTATGGAGGAATCAGAATCTTATAGTAGGTCTTTGTCCTTCAGGTCTGTACTTGTCCTAAATGGAAATGGAGCTGATGTAGCTAAGCACTGTGTTCCTGCAGTTCCTACTAAAAGGTATATAGAATGTAATGATATAATATTTTCTCTGTTCCTTTTTACACTAATGGATAATTAATTGATTTCTGGTCTTTTTCTCAAAATTTCTACTAGGATTTCAATCACATTTAGAAGAATGGATCCTGCGAAGCGGCCTATGGGGTTTGTACCAGAACCTGATCTTCAGGGTATCCAGCCATTGGCCTATGATAATGACAAGGAAAAGAAATCAACCGGATTGAGATCCAGTCGTCATCCTAGAAGAAATAGAGACAGGAGAGGTGGCAGAAATGAAGGAATGGGATCTGCGACTAGAGGCGATAGATATTCAGATCCCCGCGAGTCGAATCATAGTTCACAAAGATCATATTCAGAGCCCCGTGAGTCAAATCATAGTTCACAAAGATCTTCAAATCGGTGGAGTAGGGGAAGGCCTAGCAGTTGAAAGACACCGGTAACATCATGATCCAAGGTTCATGTATCCAAGAAACCTTCACACATCTGCAATTTTTCAATTTTATTCTGGTTCCAGCTTATTATTGAGTGACTTTGAAATCAAGAAGGATTGCGATTTAGTGAAAGTAGTGCTTTGAGTCCTTTAGCATGATGCATTATACGGTACTGATTGTTTATAGGTAAACATTTAGTTAATAATGGGATTTGGTGAGTTGAGATTTTAAAGTTGGATCAGTTTAAAAGATGAGTTAAGTAATGTTTTCAAGTTCATCAATTGATTGTATTTTTTTTCTCTATCCCTTTGATATCAGAGGTTCCACATCATTTGTAATTTTACTTGAAGAAACTTAGGTGAATGTTCACCTCACTGATTATTTTAGTATGGTATTGGTGTAGTCTATATCGATTTTTTATTCTTGTTTTTTTTTTCGAGTTTGACATATAATACCTGAAAATCTTGAGACCATCTCTAAAGTTTAAAGTGTGTTCTACCGGCGTTAATCTCTATTAAAATTGTTGTGTATCAAAAAAATTAATTATTATACATTTGTAATTTTGTACATAAATATATTTTTATATTTTGTATTTTTATATATTTTATATAAATAATTATTTTAATAACTTATTCTTTTATGTATATATAATATGGTTGATTTCTATTAAAAGACGGATGTGGCAAACCAATCTTAGCGTGGATTGTTCTTTGCTAATAAATACGCCAAAAGAATTTATTAAAGATAACTACAAATATAAACAAATTTAAAGTAGAAAATATAAAGGGCTGATTAGTTTCTAAAAATATTTTTTGTTTTTATTTTTTGAAAAATAAAAATTATTTTTAATTTTTTGTATTTTAGAAAATGTAATGGGTTTGTAAAAAGAAGATTTATTTCTAAGTATCGAAAATAATAAAATTATATTTGGTTGGTTTATTTTTAAAATGTATTTTTAATAGTTTAAAATCTCAAAATCATATTTTTATTAAATGTACGATTTTAGTTATCTAATTTTTTATTAAATTAAAAATTAATTTTTATATGGTATCAATATGAAATAAATTACTATCTTATTATACTATTTCATAAAAATTTAGTATCTCTTCTCTCTCTCTATATATATAGTTGGTTTTATATTTCTATAACAATAAAAAAATCAATTGAAACAAAAAAAATTGAAATTAAAATTAGTTTTACACCAAACGAATCAATTAATTAATATCAAAATTTATTGATTTAAATAATTTATTAATAAAATAATAAATAAATAAATATTAAAGCTAAAAAGATTTAAAACAAAAAGTCAACTTTTTTGTCAATATTTTTAGGGTTTTATGTATTTTTTTAATTTTTATTATTGATACTTTTATAATTGATTGTCAATTTAAAAAACTATTTTCATAACAAAATTATATTTTTAAACGAAAAAATAAATGTCAAAAATAAAGAAATTTAACAAATACATATCAATTCGAAGAATCCGTACTTAATACTAAATAAAATAAAAAACTCAATAAATAAATTCTAATTAGAGCTTTATTTTATTTTTAATTACTTTGTCTATGTACTCAAAGATACAAAAATCAAGTCTAAAATAAAAAAATCGAAACAGTCAAATAAAATAAAAAAATAATAAAAAAAAAACTTTATCTTTTTCAAGAGATATATATATAAATTGGAGGTAAATAATAGATATCCTAATAACGCCAATGAGTCATATTTTAAATGATACAGTCTCTCTATTGTCACTTAAAAATCTCAAATTCAAATTTCTTATTTTTATTTTCATCGAAAATGGAAATAAAAATGCTTATTAACCCCTAAATTTTATAAGCTATCTACTTAACTAAGTATCCCACTAAGGCTGGGTTTGGTAAAGCTTTTTTAAGAGGTGTTTTTGCTTTTCAAAAGCACAAGCACGTCATTTTGGCGTTTGGTAAATTAAAAAGCCCAAGTGCTTGTGCTTACGGCTTTTAAAAGTTAGGGGTGCTTTTGAAAGCACCTAGAAGGGAGCTTTTCAAAGCTGGCTTATGCTTACCAAATTTTTTTCATTTTCCCGCATGTATTTCCCGCAATTATATTGTCATTAAAATCCTCGTATATTTCTAATATGTGATAGAGATGTATTTGTATTGAAATTTGTGAAGATTAGGTTGAAAAATAAAAAATATATGAAGATTGTGTTAGAATTTGTGAAGGTTAGGATGAGAAGTTAGAAATATACGAAAATTTTAATGACAATATAATAGCGGGAAATACGTGCGGGAAAATGAAAAAAATTTGGTAAGCATAAGCCAGCTTTGAAAAGCTCCCTCCTAGGTGCTTTCAAAAGCACCCCTAACTTTTAAAAGCCATAAGCACAAGCACTTGGACTTTTTAATTTACCAAACGCAAAATGACGTGCTTGTGCTTTTAAAAAGCACAAGCACCTCTTAAAAAAGCTTTACCAAACCCAGCCTAAGTATATTCGTAAATCGGTTTTCTATGTTGTCTTTCAATTTAATATGCGAAAATCTGAATTCTATATAAGAATTTGTAGCTAGTAAGGCTGGAAGTGAATCGAGCTGAGCCGAGTTAGACCAAGTTCAAGCTCGGCTCACAAAAATTGAGTTTGGCTCACGGCTTGGCTCATTAATAATCAAGCCTATTTTTTAAGCTCAAGCTCGGCTCACCGAAAGCTCACGAGCTGGCTCAAATAATAGAAACATAAATACATAATCTATAATTCTATATTAATAAATTATAACTTATATATTTTATAAAATATTTAAAAAGATCAATTTTATATATTATTATCTATCATTAAATTATAAATTTTTTATTTATGTCCTACATCAAATATATGTAAAAACTAAATATAAAATTTTAAATAATTAAGATCATTAATATATATAATTATATAATACTATTTCGTATATATATATATATATATATATATATATATATATATATATATATATATAAAATCGAGTCAGCTCACGAGCTAATGAGTTGAGCTTATCTAAACTCAAACTCGACTCATTTAAACTATGAGCTCAATTCCAAACTCAAGCTTGACTCACTTCCAGCCCTAGTAGCTAGTAATGAGTTGCTGATTATGTTAACTCGTGTGGGTATATTAACCTTCACTGATTATGTTAAATTGTAATACCTCTTTTTACTTTTCTTCTTCCCAAATTTCAACCTTATCTCTTACAAATCCCTTTTCTCTCTCTCTATCTAATATAAAATTTAAAAGTTAAATCAATTTGATAAATTACATTTTAAATATGGATATAGTTACGAATTAGTTAAGAAAGTAAAAACTAACATTTATTTTGTAATTTCTATAAAAGCTTTTTTTGTAGTATTTTTAATTAACCTCTTTAGAAAGTTTGCTAACGAAATCTTTTAAATATTATTGAATAAAATAAAAAAGTGGCCGATAACGAAATTTAGTACAACAATCTTTGCTCAATAACAATGCAAACTTGAGATATGAACAGCACTTCAAGGGACAACCATGATAAGAGAACCTCCAAAAAGCTTAAGGCTTAGCAGGAAACATAAATCTATTGCTTGATATGACAAAGAATACACCTGATATTATACTTTTCACCAATTGAAACCTTATAAATTATAACAGTTTTGCACCACCATGTTATTATGTATATTAACCCTACACTGAATAGCCATCTAGACATACATATATTCACCACCTCTAACGGCATTTTCAGCACCTTTCCTCTCCTCCTCAGCTTCCTTTTCCCTTTCCTTCCAGCTCTCATAGGCATGATCATCAGTTTGCAGCTCATACCGGCATATCGGACAAGAATTGTGTTCATCCTACCACATCAATGATCAAATTGATCATACCATATATCTAATCGTCTCATTCAATTATAGAATGCCACATTATCAGAAACATAAATTTGCTTCAAGAATAAAAGAGTAAACCCTAATCTTGTTCCCAAAAAGAAACACAGATGACAAAAGGGTGACAAAATTGTCATTCCATAAAAATCCATATATGATGATTTAAGTATCTTCTCAGCGAGGAACAAATTTGTTACTCTGAAATTGAGTTGCAACTTTGTCCCTTGTGTTTTTGGTCAGGGAAAAGATTGATGGTTTATTAAAAAAATCAAATAAATAATCAAATCATAGAACACGAATGAATCTGGGATGTTACGAATAATACCAGCCATGGTTTTAGACACGGTGGATGGAAAGTGTGCCTGCAAGGTAACTCTTGCATTTTGTCATCTACAGCCAGGTTCTCCCTGCAAATTGCACACTCTGCATCTTTCCCCAGCTTAGCCAGTATTTCCTCTGTGAGAGTAATGACAGGAAGTCTCGCCACGACTTCTTTACTGGCAGGAGGGGCCCTTGGAGCCACAGGACCATCTTCAATCATCTAACCATAATAAATTACAGCAAATTGTCGTTAATAAAGCAATGCAAAGTGTAGCAATGGAACTTTTGATCATACCAGAAAACATGCACACAATAAAAAAGCATGCAAGAAAATAAAATAAAATAATAATCCAACCAAGCACTAAACAATATGAGTTCAATTGAATGGTAGGTTATTTATATCTAAGTTACCGTCTTATTGATGTACCAATATTGATGACAGATCCACCAAAGCAGAAAGTGAAAAAGAACATCATTTATAGAGAGGTAAAATGAGCCTTGCTTATATTTATGAAGTCTCCTTTGGTTCCTTATCTTATGTGTGACGCGAATAAGTACTCAAATATAGCTTAAAGGAATGCTTGCTCAAATTTAACTAGGTGCACTCAAGTTAGGCCTAAATAATTTGTTAACAAATCCCAAATATCTAGGCTTACTTATGTTTCCAAGTACAACTAAACCACATTGTAATTCTGTCTTTAAACTTACCTAAATGGGAAGTATTATAATCTAAATAACGAGAGTTTAGAAGAACATATGAAAGGATTTTCAATGAATACCAGGGGCATGACTTCTTCCAATCTATTTATAAGCTCTTGAAGCACATTAGCTGCATTCTCTGGTGTGGTATCGGTCGCTGCCGAACCTTGAGAGGATTCAGCAGCAAACAAAGTAGCAGCAGTTGACAAGAGGTTTGACTGCACCAACCATTGAGGCTGAGGAGGTTCGGGATCTACAGTAAGATGCCCCTCGAAAAGATATCCTGAAACAACACAGTACGCGATAAATGAACACATACAAAAATAAATAGCACCTCAAGAAAATAGAAAAAAAAAAAACATATATTTGTTTAAAGAAAATCACCTCCATTCGTATTATTCTGCGCTGCAGGCTGCGAGGTTTGTGATGGGTTATCTTCTAAATGCAAGTGTTCCCTGGCCTGAGCAATGCAAGTCTTCAAGTGCTCCTTCTCAGAAGGCTCAGTAACAAGTAATTGAGCCTGCTCAAACAGGCCTAGGCCAGCATTCCAGAAACCCGGTGCCGTATATCTAGTCTTCAACACGGTAGCAACTCGGCATATAACCGAATAAAACTGCCACCAACAATCCAACATCACCACAGTCAAAACTGGTTTTAAATTCTTCACCAAAGACTAGCAACATTTCTTTTGTATATCAAATTTCAAGGATAAGGGAAGTTACACATCATAAGCCAAATCAAGGTTTATAGTAGTCATAGTCACTTTGTTACATATAATCTAACAACAAATCATTATTAGCAAAAATTAAAAATTAAAAGAAAACATCAATCAGAAAAATCAGTAATCAGAACCAATTCATGAACATTTTATATATTTTGTATATTTATTATTATATTCAACCATCCATACTTATCAACCCTAGCACATTAAAAAAATCTGCTCTTTCCAAGAATAAAGGATAACAACCAACTCATAACACTTCTAACTAGTCGGAAAAACAGAATTGGGAAAATGAATATGAATTAACAAAAAAATTAAAATAAATAAATAAAAAGAGAAGAAGAAAAGAAGCATACAGATTTACGAAGAGATGGAGAAGCTGATAGATATTTGCTCTGAAGCATGGATTTGAGAGAGGAAACAGCGCTTTCGAATCTTTGCTTCTTCCCCAATTGCTTCTGCAATTCTTCCAATTCTAGTCTCACCGAATCCTCCGATTCCATTTTATATATGAAATTGAAATGATTTCTTTTTCCTATTAGATTCAGATCGAATTATCAAAATTCAGAAACCCTTGTTCTTCTTCTTCTTCTTCTTCTTCTTCTTTTCTGTTCGGCTGTTCCTTCTGAAATAGCTTTTTGTTTCTTCCGAAGGAGGAAACCAGCGGAACGATCCTCTACAAGCGCGTCTACTGATGTCTCAGAAACTCAGCCAATAGTTCCATGCCACGTGTAACTAAAGTCTAATGCTGAAAAGGAGAGGAAAACCAATAGAGAGAAATTGACCGGTTGGCTGTTGCCAAGCAACGGCGTAGGCAGAATTTTTTTGAAAGGTTAGGAATTAGGAATTTGGATCTATAAATTTTAAATTTTTATTTTAGAAGATAAATTAAAATTTTTTATTATTGAATATTTTTTTTATTTTTTTTAGTTTCACATATAAAATAAATAATAATAAATTATATTTTATTTTTTAAAATAAAATTTAAAATTTAAAAGATTCAAATCTAAAAATTAAAAGTTACTCAAGAATTGATTTTTTTGTTTTAAAATAATTAAAAATAAATTATTTAAAATTTTTGAGAATTTTAATTTTAATTTTTTTTTTGTAAATCAGACTAAAAAAGATTTGATTTTTAAATTCATTCACAAATTCTTTAAATTTGAATTCTTTTTTATTAATATATTATAGCTATTCTAAATAAAAAATGAGTTTTAAATAGAAATAAATTCTTTTCTTAAAGAAAATAGAATTTTTTTTATATTAAATAATTTTCAAATAAATATTTAGATTTTTTTTTAACAAAAAAAATTCTTATAAAGATTCAATTTGAATGTAACGTTAAACTTTTTTATATAAACAGTAAATAATGAATCAATTATATGAGCATATACGGTATTGGAAGAATTATATTCCAATATTAGATCAGTGGTACTGTGTTAGAGAGTCTAAAATTTTACAATTTCTTATTTTAAAGTGATTTTTTTTTAATATTTAACTTATTATATACATGTTTATCAATTTATGAGACAATTATCATTGCTATAGCTCTATTCAGCAATATCTTATTCAATGACATTCTATTGAACCAACTTGTGTTGGTCGAGTAGTCAGCTCACTCGTCTGTTTAACTAAATATTGGGGGTTCGAAACCTGTCTTGTGTATGCAGCAATCGAATTTATTGACTAACAACAGACCTCTAAATAAAATTCAGATTCACAAGAGATTAGCCCTTCTTTAAATCTAAAGACATGTCTTGAACTTGGTAGAATAATCCATGTTGAACTCACTTGAATTTAACACCTATTATATATAAATAAACGCATAAACCTGCTTTACAATCAATGCAAACTTTAATACCATAAAACATATGCATCAGATCTATTTTTCCATCTCAACATCCTCAATTACTTATGATGGCTTGGAGTTAACTTTAGCTCTGAAAATAATTAGTTGTTAACCAGCTCAAAAAGGTTACTATGATTGATTGAATTGTCACATTAATCTTCATATCATTTACTTCCAAAACTAATTTAACTGCCAAAATGAACACACAAAACATTCTCAAAAGGTAGATTAAGCAAGTTTGCTTCACAATTGATCCAAACTCTTAAAACATTCATGTGAACATTTGCAGCATAACTACACATTATTAAAAGAATCATCAACAAGGACATTAATTGATAATACTAGTCACTGGATACAAATGTAAAAAATGAATAAAAAAATGTGCTAACAGAAGACAACAAAGTATGATAATCAAATTCATACAGCAGCCTCTATCCTAGGCTCAAATGAAAATGCAGACATGAATTCCATGACTTCACCATTAATGCAACATTTTGGCAATTCAACCCAAGTGTTGGTCACCAAATCACACACTATATAAGTGCAAGTCTCAGGAGAGTTCAAGCATATAAATATCCGATCGCCTGCTCCGACGCAGTTAATATCCACCTTCCTTCCATACCACTCATGAGACATAGCTGCTGGCATCACTACAATCTGTTGCCAGCGCCGGTTAGCCTCGTCGTATTTCCACACCCTAAGACTAGCACTCTCCAAGAATTCTGATAGCAGAACAACTACCAGTTCACCATTACACACTGCAATATCAATAGAATACTCGCTGAAAACAGGCAACAACCTGGGATACTCAAAGAAGGATTTGTCTGCCAAATTACAAGCTACTACTGTCCCGGACGAGCTAAGGAAGTAGACTGTCTCCCAGCCGTCTTTGTTAGTAATAACCGATGAATATTGCTTCGATGGGCTTCTCTGCATGTTACTAGCAACCACAGTTCCTGTTGTGCTAAGGAAGTAAACAACATTGGCATCGGTCGAATCACAATCCATTGAACTATCATCAACATTCTTCTTCAGTGCAGACTCATCTTCCCAACAACCAGAGCTTGAATTGTAGAATTTAAGGAAAAGATTTGGAATTTCACCAAGAACCAACACAATCTTGTAGGATTGTTGGCCATTTGAAGTTGTACTACTCATCACAACAGCATTGAGAGATTGATGATTTTCTGAGGCAAAATGCAATGGAGGGAGTTCACTACAAGACCCTGTCACCGGATTGCACACGATGAAATTTCCGGACGATTTCCGGTAGCAAACTAGGCCACCAGAGGCTGCAACTGGCATGCAACCTTGGTCGGAATCTTCGCGAAGATGGCACGGATAATTGAGCCTTTTCCAACTGTTTTCAGCAGAGTTAAACACAACAGATTGCTTGAGGTTTGGGGCAACCATCAAGAACCAAGGATCCCGGGAAGGAATTCGCGAGCAGGCGAGCTTGAAACTCGCAGAATTAGCAGCAGATTTCCATCTTTTGCTGACAGAATTGAGGCGAAAGAATGCTGAAGTTGGGAGCCATGAAAGTATCCTTTCCAAGAGATCTTCATTGAGTTCATCCATAGAAAAGTTATTTTGTGGTAACTTTCTCTTCAAACCACGTTCCATTAACCCGAAATCTCGAAAACAAACTGCAACCAACAACAATTGTCCAAAATGTCATCAAGAAATCAACATTTCCAAGAAAAATTGAATAAAAACTTGCAAAAAATGAACCAGAAATATGTAACTAACCATCCAGAAGATAATTAACAAACATGCAAAAGATCAAAACTTTTCTCATGGGATTTGCAATAGTTGTTGAACTCTGATAACCAATCTACACACTTCAAAAAAAAACTCACAAAAGACTCCAAAAATAGAGAAAAAGGAAAAATGAACACTTAGCTTAACAACATATGCTATAGATTTTAGAAGCAAAACATGAAAAGAACTGAAACTATAGGAAAAGAACCCAAAAATTTCAAATAATGGAGCCTCATTTTCTTTTGGAAGAGAAAATGCCATCCAAAACACTCTCATTAGAGGGGTTTCCAGTCCAATAACAAATGAGAAAAAAATGAAGGGAAGAAATGAATGTACCTGATGATAGAAGTGAAACTGTTGAGTGAGAAGCAGCAGCAAGAACAATAAGCAGAGAAGGTGGTGAATTGAACAGAACACAAGTGAAGTGAAGTGATAGATTGTGTTCTTAAAAAGTGTGTGTTTGTGTTTGGTGAATAGCAAGAAAATCCGAGAAAAAGTGGAAAAGAGAAAAAGGGTAACTCAACTCAGTGATGTAGGAAGCTTCCTGTGTTGCTGTGTAATGTAATGTACTCTTTTCTTAAATAAATCAAAAATAAAATAGTTTTTTATTTTTTATTTTTTGGATGGTTGACAATTGAGACACAACACACGAGTGGGTGGATTTTAATGTCAAATAATGTTGGGTGCAAAATCATATGATATTGAAGTGCTATTATATATAAGAGAACTTGGCTATGCATTTTTTCTTTGTAAACTTTGGATACTTATTACTTTTGGTAAAGTAGTGTCTCTTACATGTTACATCTTGTCTATACTATGTTACTAACCACAATTTAGGTTTACAAAACATGAAGATTACGTTTTAATTCGTTGGCATACAACATAAGTTGTTGTTATTATTTTTAGGAATATTATATGCAATGTTGTAAGTCTAGGTTATATTGCCTACAATTAATTAAGTATTAGTCTTTTTCTTTCTTTTTTCACTTCTTTTATTTTAGGTTTTGAAGATTTTTAACTTTTTATGTGTAGAAAAGATGTTTTTTTTAAAAATAAATTAGTGTATGTTTTCGTACTCTATACAGGGTAATACATAAAATTATATAAAATCTTTTTATTAAAATTTAAATAAAATATATATATAGTAATTATTATTATAAATATTTTACAACTTAAAAGTATTAAAATAATTAATATTTGTTTTAGTCAATTTGAATTGATTAAATGATCATCTTATTTGTCTAGTTAAGCAAGTATTTGGAGTTTGAATCTCGTCTTGTGTGTATAAATAATCCATTAGTTAGGGACAGACTCTTAATAAATAGAGTATCAATATGTGGTGAATTAGTCGTCCTCGACTTGTAGAGTTAGGAATCCGTAGAAAAAAAATTGTATTTGTCTTTAAAATAGATTAATTTTTCATTAATAGCAATACTTATGGATTTTTGTCTTTGTTAAAATTTACTTGGAATAATTTTATTCGTTAGTATCATATTCATTTTTGAAATCAAAACAATATGATCAACATTGTTACTCGTTAAAACTTCGCATCTTATGAAATGATTTTTAAATTTTTAAATTCATAAACTTATATCATTACAAAAGTTATTAGATCGATTAATTTTAAGCTCTTAATAAGAGAATCAAAGCTTCAACTATAAGACTTTATGATCATAAAATATGTTATAAAGACCAAAGCTAAAATTTTATTATTATTATTATGGTATTAATTATATCTTTTTGCTTTATTAAAATTCATGTAATTCAATGGAAAGTATTTTATTCAAATTAACTGGTGAGAGCTAAAGAAAATGATGAGATGGTGTTAGTATAAATATTTTACAACATTGATGAGGTATAACATAACATAAATCGTTGACTCTACTTATAGTCCTTAGTACACTTTGGCTTTGGATTCGAGTTGAAAAATGAGAAAAGCAAATACACTACACACGAACAAGAAAACACTTCATAGTTCATAGCCACACTTTCTATATTTATATAATCACTTTAATAATCTCTAACCCTACCAACTTTGCATATTATAAAAGAGAATAAAGACAATTAGGTTTCAAAGTGGATCATTGGCTATGTCAATTGTCAAAGAAGAAATTGGATGTCATGACTTTTTTTTTTTTTTCAGCTGACCATTACCAAAGTAAAACTAAAAGGAAGAAAAACACTCATTTTTGTTCCTTTTTTTTCTCCTCGTTAAGGCATCTAATGTTTTTGTTTTTCCTTTTTCTCTTTTTTATATACTATATACATAAGTCAATGCTGAAAGCCCCATCCACAAGAAAAGCATTTTATTTTTCTTTTTAAATTCCTAAAACAGATAACTATATTAGGTTAAGATTAGTGGGAAGGGTTATAGATAAAGTAAAAGCTGTTAAATGATATTGGTCTTTTTCTTTTTTCTTTTTTTCTTTTTTTTTCTGCTTCTCCTCGTGTGCTTTCACCTTAAGCAGATTCTCACACGCCCTAAAGGTACAAAGGTTCCTATACCCAATGAAAAAAAGAAACATAGGAAGGCTCTAATAAACTTCTTAGGAAGAATCTATTTATATTAAAGTTAATGAAATTAAATGGCTCCTTCTGTTATTGTTAATAAAGACATTCTGAGTATCATATACATAGAATTTATCAAAGTAGGGTAAATTACCAAGTTACACAAACACTATCACTCTCAAAAATAAGATCATATAAGCAATACCTTAAAAAGGGTGTGTTTGGCAAATGTGTTAGGAAGGAGAGAAGTACGTTTGAATTTCTTGAAAGTTTCACTTTTATGTTTGGACATTTTTATTTCTCTGAAAGCAGAATTGATTCTGCCTCTGAAATCACGTTCAGGAGAAGCTAAAATTTGTAACTTCTGCGTTTCACGTTCATGGTTGATTATTATCCTTAGAAAATTAGGTGAAAAATTTTTTTTTTTTTACCAACCCTACCATTCATTTTCTTCTATAAAAAGGATACTAATAACTATTACCTTCAGAATAATTCTTTGTAGTTCATTCTACTTCTTCATAGTTCTTTGTTCTAATTTTTTTTTCATTAAAATAGTTCAGATTTGTTTTAATTACTAGCAAATTAAATATTTTAATTTTTTTTATTATTTTAATTTGTTTTAATCACTAGTCTCTCTTCTAATTAGTGTTATATTTATAATTCTATGCTATATATAATGAAAATATGAAAAAAATTGTGTCTATTTTTTTTTCTAAAATACTCTTTATTATATATAATTCATACAAAAATTATTTTGTTATTTTCATAACTAAAAATTAAGACTTCTTCGCTGATTTATAAACAACTTATCATTTCAACTATTTCTATTTTTATTATTTTAACACATCTATAATATATAAAAAGTGAATCAATTGATACACTAGTTAATAAATAAAAAGAGTTTGTATCGCAATAAATTGAATTATCAATTTTCAGTCAAATGACAAAAGTAAAACATTAAAAATATTCCGAAACAGATTTAGCACCTGTTTGAGAAGGTTCAAAAGTAATTTTTTTGAACTTTCAACTTATAAAAAGTAGTAGTATTAATATATGGTGTAATTTTTAAAATTAAATTACAGCTTTCTAAAAAACTATTTAGGAGCTTATAGAAAAGTTAAAAAAATGACTTCTCTCATAAATCATAATACTACTACTTTTTATCACATTTCTATAAAATAAGCACTTTTAGAACTAAAAATTCAAAAACAAAATAACTTATTTATAAATTACTTTTAATATAACAATTTATTGTTTAAGCTATTTTTTCAAAAGAAACTTAATTAAACTGTTTACCCAAACTGGACCTTAGCCCGTCTAGATCTGATTTTATAAAATTTGAATATCTAAAGAATGAGTCAATTGTTCAAAATTTGATACGAATCCAAGAGTCAATCTAAATTCATATTGAAGGAGTAACTGTTTAAGATATTTCGAGATAACGATTCAATTTAAGAATATTAATCAAAGTTCAGAGAAAAAATAAATAGAATCTTATAAAATTCAATTGATGATCATGAAAGATCTTCTTTGAGGCATAAATGATAAATGTGACTATCAAGAATATATTGCATTTTGCATTGATTTTTTATATTGTCTTTCAATCTCTCAAATTGTTATTGGACAACATTAAATTCATCACACAATCTACCTACACAAGCATCTATTTGTCCATATTTCACAATCAATCTCTCTATCTTCACACTTAATCTCTCTATCTTCCTTGCTTGTGCATCTAATTTTCTTACTCCAGCCTCCAACATACCATAATCTTGTGTTCCTACAACTCTAACCGCAACAGATACTTTTTCTCTTGTTGCATCACTTTCATCAACCCGTTCAAAAAATTTGCCATCTTCTGTTAGAGCAAGAATAAATCTTCTGTTTAGATTCCTTTTTGTTCCAAAAATTCGAAGTATTTGTCACCACAAAAATAGTGAACTCTCCCATCATTTTCTTTTGGCCACCCATTCTTTCAACTATCATCATCATCAATCCACTCAAAAAAATTGTATTTTAGCATCCTCCCACAAACAACATACCTCTTACCATGATTAGACACAACTGATAAAGAGCGCACAAGTGTCTCAGAAAAAGTAGAAGAAGAAAAATAAAATGGGAAAAAATTTCATTTCATATGAACCTATATACATGAAAGACATGGGTAGATAAATAAATTCACGATTCACTAGCATTTTTTAGACGTTTAATGTTAATAAGGACTAAATTAAAAAAAATATGGTATAAGAACCCGATTGAAAAAAATATATATATAAAGACCTAATTGAAAATTCGATGGCCAATGAGTTATAACTCAAATGGCATAGTCTCCTCATACTCAATTAAGAGGTTGCGGGTTCGAGTCTCCTATCTTTGGTAAAAAATAAAAAAATTAAAAATTCGATGAAACTATAGAGACTTACGGAATAATTAAACCTTAAATAAATAAGAAAGCCACCATAAGCATGACACGTGCACTCAAATTATTATCTTGATGAAGCAAGAAGAAAATTTTCTTATTTATGAAATTAGATTAGGTAGTACAATCCTCAGCAATAAGCAGAAATCTAGCATTATTTTGCTCCTCTTATTTACAAGGTGTAAAAGGATCAGTGAAACAAGGGGCTGTAAAATTTTATTCTATCAATATTAATAAATTAGAGTATCCATATAAAAGTGTTACAATAAGATATAAAGTTCCTGCAAATAATGTTAACCTGTGACAAAAATTTCCCAACTCACCACCTCTTTTAGATGATGGGATAATCAAATAATATTAAGAAAAAAAAAGAAGCCCAGAAAAATAAAAAGCACCTACATTATTAACTTGTCCCCTTTTATTCCTACTTTGTTAGCTTCATTTCCTTGGTCAGTTTCGGCATCCTCAACTGCAGTAATGGATTTGTTCGCACTGGCATAGCCATTGCCATTGCCATTGGCACAGTATGCATTATCTTTTGTTGTTAACTTGCATTTAACCACTTCTGTATTATGTTCCAAGTTCTCTCCCATGTTTTGACGACCCATTGAAACAGCAAAATTGGTTGGCGAAACTGGAGAGGGGCCAGACCTAACTGTATGAGTGTCGTCTTTCTTTTCTGTGCAGCCAGAGGTCTTCGCTTGGGATTGGTCCATGTCTACGTTCCGCGAATCTTTGTCGGCTGGAGAAATAGGTATGTCGGATGATTCAACTTTACTACTGGAAATATTTGTAACATCGGTTGGCTCAGCATCACTAATATCGACATCCTCAGAATGCTCTCCTTTGGCATCAGCGTTCATTCCAGACAGAGGCTCATATTTGTTGCCAGAGACCTTCGGTTCTGGACTACTATAAGATGGAGAAACCTCGCGAGCTCCATTGCAAGTCGCAGCCTGAGCATTCATATTTGAGAGGCATTCAACTAGTTCATTTGGACCTTGCTCTCGTTCCACCTTAACCGTTTGCGCTGGTGCTGGTTCTGATGATTCCGTTGCTTGAATTTGAAGGCTGGATGGTTGAGCACTAGACCTGTTCAGGATCAAATCAAGCAATACTAGCCACCTCAATCATAAAGTAATAGACGGAAAAAGTTAATGAAAGCTGCATGCATTGGCTCCGAATTTGATTATTGGAACTAGCTGTTAGCACTTAGCACAAACCTATTTAAGCAAAATAACTAAAATTAGCTTTGAAGATGAAAAACTCTTTTCATATCCGTATAAGAAAAATCGAATTATCCAACAAAAATTCAAGGTTCAACATTAATTGAGGCTGAACAGATATTATACTACATATGGACATTCAAATCACATTTCAATCAAACCCAAGTAACATTGGCACGGAGCAGTGAGAACGAAGAAATAAGACACAGAGCGCGCAAGTATGTCAGAGTCTCAGAGAGCAAATGATCGAGATCATTAGCCTCTCTAAAACAGTCACAACAATTACCTGTTATACAATAGCATGTATGCACCTTGAGAAAGTACCTCCTCCATGTCCACCTTCGTGACCTAATAAATGTAACACAAACCATACGAGGATATTTAAGGTTCAAGCACCGTATATGCAACAATTGATGACCATAAAGAAAAAATTCATAATTCAATGGGATGAAAAAAGTTTACCTTCCAATCATCAATCCTATACCAGTTTCCATTGAAATCCTTGATGTAGCAGATGTAGTGGCCGAAGAATGAAGCATTTAGCATATCAATATGGACTACAACAGCATATAGCTTGTAAATGTCAGATCCATCTCCAGCTTCACTCATGTAGGGGCTAAGATTTAAAGTCTCTGGGAATGATATTCTCTTGTTAAGTTTTCCAAACCTGCCACTCTGCAAGTACAATACCTCAAAAAGAACATGAGAAAATCTGACAAGGAAGTCCAAAACACAACACTTTACAGAAATGTTCCCCAAGTATGGTGTACAATTATGGTAAATTAATAAACATACACATACAAATTACAACAATTAACATCTATTTCCATGCATTTGTTGTCAGTGAATGTACTACACAGACCTGAAATCTTTTTAAGGCAATTGTAAGAATATTTGGGGCACGATTCACAGTGAGACGCTTCCACGCCTTAACATAGTCTTTGCACCTGCCAAACAGCAGCAAAACATATGTTTAAAACAGGGTTTGCACATGGCAAAAGTGGATAGCTTGGCAAAAGAGGGAGGACGGGTTAGCTCTGAGGACAAATATGATTCTTAGCAAATAGTTGCATAATCTTCATATAAGAAGGCATGAAATTTTTGAAGCCACAATATTTTCCTCATTAAAATTGAAGCCTGTGAAAACTTCCCTTGAAACAATCCTCATGTCCTTTACATTCAATAAATCAAACATTCCAAGTTCAAAAGAAGTTATTGTTAACTACATAGAATTCTTAAAGGATGCTCATATCAATGACACGGGGTTGGAGATAAAGACAAAAAATTGATAATAAAATTATTGCTAGTATCTTTTGATATAAACGGTATCCTTACCCATCACATTTATACATATTTTCTCCATGGAGCCACTCCTTGGCTGTAAACTGGTCTAGACATTCTTCTAAGGAGGCAGCATCTCCATGAATTTCAACAGTCAAATCCATCATATTTTCATACTGTTTTGAAATATTTTCGCATTTTGTGCAAAACACCTATATTTCACAGGAAAAAAATTAACAGAATGAAACAGCCATATCCATTTAGAATCAATATAACGCAAAAGACAAAAACTGATATTTGGCCACAAAACCTATTAAGATTTAATATCTTATAAGGAAAAGACTACTCCACGAAGAAACTATAACCAAAAAAGCTATAAATGACACGCAGCTTTGAATCTTATCCATATAACAACAAAGCCAAAAGGGAGAATATAATTCGCTTTCAGATACAGAGTGTTGCATGTTTCAAGTCATCATTATGAGCTAAATTATAGATCTGTGAAAACTGTTTTCTAACACAAATTGAACAGGATATCATGCTATTTTCCAAAGTCCAATCTCAAATGGAGTGTCTACCATGTAGCCTAAACTCTTGAGGCTAGACTAACTTCTTCAGTTCAAACTATAAAAAGAAAAAGAAGCCACAGCAAGAAGCATATAATCATGGCATGCCCCAATGCCAGAACAAAAGAAACAAGAGAATGCATCCCCTTATATCAAGAGAAATAAATTTCCGTCTTATTTGATGTCTAACCTCGGATTGAAGCCGGCCACCAAAAATGTGTTGAATAAGAGTTGTTTCCTGAAGCTTAGGAGGGACGGCCTTCTCTCCACCAAATTCATCAAGGCAAACAGATTGCATAGCATCAATGCATAATCTAAAAAAATAAGTTCGAGAAAAAATATATTAAAGAAAGACCTTCATATATTGCCAAACAATATATAAGATATACACCCTTTCAAAGCAGTCCAAAGTACAAGAAAAGTGAAATAACAATGTGAGAATAAAATACAAACCTCATGAACTCATGAGCATCTTCTTGACTTCCACAACCCAAAGTACCACTAATATTAGACAAACGGGAAAGAATACTGGTCGGAGAAAATGCCTGAGAACTTGACCTTGTTCTTTCAACATGAGCTTCAAATTCACAAAGAAAGCACCAATCACTATTGCAACTGCCTGAAAAACCACACTAACAAAATAAGGCATCATGGGTAGTTGAGATCCAGCAAGAATCAAAAGGTCTGAGTTATGACATTACATTCTCTGTGGTGGCCCTTTTCCAACAAGTACGCAACAAGTGGCCTTGTGAATGAGAGACACTGAAGAACCACATTTCCAAAGCAACTGCAAAGACTCGTAATGAATGTTAATTTCACTCTGATCCTCTAATGCAATTTATTGATGATAGCATAATGATTTGTGTTATTTGTACATATGGGGTGCAGAACAGCATGTCAACTTCACACTGATCCACTACTGAATTTGATGTGGACCTGTTTAAGTGGAATCCACACCCAATCCACATATGTACAAATAACATTTTTCCAGCATTATTAAGCCAAATCTTGTGAGTGACAAGGACATGCCTGTTTCCACAATTCAGGAGTCCACAAGGAGGAAATCCTGGCTTTTCCGAGTTAAAGAATTTAATGAATTCATCGTAAGGAAAAAGAACCTGAAAAAAATGAGACAAGTATGTGTTAGGAGTGCAAGAGAGAAAATACATAAGATTTAACTACAGAATAAGACAGTATATCAAAGGTTCCAACACCAATTTCCAAAAGGGTCGGCATCTTTTGCTGGTTGAGGCAATGCCCTAGTCATTGAGGGTGTGCCTTTGCTTCCCAGGGACAGTATAAGGTTTTAGTGACAAATTGACAACATTATGGAAAATCTGTGAAATACCAACCATCTAACTTGCTAATTCTGATGCTACACAGGGTAAATGGTGAGACTGTTAAAAAGAAAACCAAGTGGTTGGTGCTTAACTACAAGTAGCTCAAGAGTTTTGTAAATTGCAAAGAAAAATGTTCGTTGATGTTTGTTGTACTCATTTTACATAGGACATTGTTGACTCATCCATCATCTACCATTAGATGATGGCTAAGTTAGCTTGGTGTTCTATATTAAAAGAATTACACTTAACATAACCAAACTGAAAAGTCATAATATTAATCTTATCGCATCTCTGGCCTCAAGGCATTAGTCTTGTATCATCTCATAGTGGCAGTGTGCCTTAGGCAAACTAGGTCCTATGGTAAGCAAAGCAAAGAAAAATGTAAATTTGTCAATAAAGATTATGATAGAAAATTACATCTTTAGGCTTCTTGATAGGCCTCGAAGTTTTGGAACTTGGTATCAATGCAATTGAAGATGAACTTTTCTCCCCAGCTGCCGAAGGCTTTGACACACAATTGTTAGTCCCATTTTTATTCGAATTTACTGTACACTTCGCCTTATGTCCGGACTTCCAATGTGACTGTTGGCATTCTTGCGAGCTGAAAATTTGATTGACACACGTAAGAACAAAAAACCCAAATTTCAGCTTTTGCCCCTATTTATCTAGTACTTACAGTCAATTATATTATATCAGAAAAAACCATGCAGATTTTCATTGATGTCAAGCTAAATTAAACAAAATGTAAATAAACAAGCACAACCATTGCTACTAGAAAATAAAAGATGAAATTGAAAAATGTCAATCTAAATGGTCAGCTTCATATGTAACCCGGAAATAATTATGTTATATCAATTTGAAGCATAAAAGTTAAGCGAACTCTAGAAACTCAAAAGTAAAGCAATTGCAAATGCCATATAGTTTTACCAAATACAACCCCACAAATTATAATAATCAATAGTGGTAATTTGACAAAAGTAAATACTGATACTCAAATTAGTCCTCCAAAGATACATAGATGTCAAGTTATTCATGTATTGATTAAAAAGTTTTAAACCTCAATTTGATCCTTCTATATTGAAAATAGACATCAATATATTCCTTAAATTGATTATTACTTTATGGATTTAATTTCAGTACTCATAGAAATTTAAAAAAAAAAGTACCAGACTATGCTAAAGAAAACTACCAAATAACTAAAACCGCTTACCCCGTACATTGAAAATTATTTTTCTTGTTTTGTACTAGGATTTGATTTATATGCAATTATGCATGGTCAATGATCATTGGTCGATACACAAACATATACTCATTCTTAAAACATCATCAAAAGCATGTGAATTTGATTCAACTATATCGTTAGGGCATCAAAATTAAACTCCAAAAGATAGCAATGACCAATCTGAAGATTTATTCTAATTCTAATCGTAATAATAATAAATAATTAATAATTAATAATGAAAAGGAAAAGAGAAAATTAACCAGTATCGAACAGCTTTGCATCGCGAGCACTTCTTGGTGGCGCGTGCTCCACACGCGGCGCAGGAAGGGTCGTCGAGAACGCCAGGCATTGGTTGTTGGAGTGGGTTATCGAAACGGTTATTGCTGTTACGTTGAAAGTACTTAGAGGCTGTGTCCTTAACGAAAGTGTGCAAGGCAAGGGCGATAACAAGTGCGAAGGATAGCCACTGAAGGAACCACTTCAGATCCCACTCCGTTCCTTCCGCCACCAGCATCTACCACTCCTCCTCCTCCTCCTCCTCCTCCTCCTCCTCCTCCTTCTTCTTCTTCTTCGTTCTTCCTTCTCTTAGGGTTTTTCTTCATCGACTCCAAGGTCCTTCATCTTCGGATTCTATTTTCTATCTCAATTAAATATTTATATTATTATTAATTATTACTGTAATTAGTTACTACACCCTCCTCAACCCAAACCCACAACCTCGATCTCCCTTTCGAGCTTCTGGTTTCTACTCTCTTCTCAAGGATTCCTAACCTTTCGGGATCACTGGTAATTGTTTCTTGAGAAAGAATTAATGTTTTTTAATATAAACTTGGGTGAACTTCTTATAAAAAAAAAAAAAATCTTATCTTTTTTTAAAAGTTCTTATAAAAAAGTAAAAATAATTTTATATTTAGATATTTTATATAAAAATATTTTTTTATTTATTTATTATGTTTGAATATAATAATATAAAAATATTTTTTGTTTATTTATTACATAAAAAATATTTTTTTTTAAGAAAAAAAGATCTTTTAAAAAAAGATGTAAATTACAATTTCTCAAAAAAGATATTTTTTTTTATTTTTTTAGTGCTAAAAAATAAAAAAAAGATCTTTTTTCATTGAAAAAGATCTTTTTTTATCAAAATAATAGCGCACAAACAAGCACTAAAAATATAATGGTTATTAATTGAATTTTTTTATACAAATATAAAATTAAAGCTTTAAATATATTTATTATGTATTTATTAAAATAAAACATAAGTTTAATTTTAATGTAGTATACAATATTTTATAATCATACAATTATATTTATTTTTTTAGACAATTATTTATGTAATCAATATAAAAATATGATTTTTTTAGTTTAATTTTGATGCCCTAGTTGTGTAAGCATTTTACATGTGCAATTACATCCATTCTTTTAAATAACTATACACATGCGATTAATATGAAAGATAATTATTTTTAGTATGTGCAATTAGATCCTATTCCATTCTCTGTACTATTCGATCGATTTTTATCATTGAGTCATCACTCTTTACGAAAAATTTGATGTTCTAACAACGTTTTGATTATTAAATGGCCACAATAATCAAACATATTTTTTATTTTTTTTAAATAATGGCTGAAAAATCCTTACTTAATTTTATTTACAAATTAATTTTTTATCTAATATTTAATTTTAAAATTTATTTTTTATTTTATAAATTATTATTTTATTATTCATCAATCTTATTTTTAAAATTTTATCTTTAATCTTTTTAATTTTATTTTAATTTAGATACTATAATCTTATCTTTTTTAATGCTAATATTAATAATTAGTATATAATCTATCAATTTGTTTTTCAATTACCCAACTAATTATTTATCAATCTCTTTAGTTATCTTGTTCATCGTTATGCGATTTTTGTAGTTGTAGAAATCACAATCTATAGAGATTTAATCGATTTTTTCATTGTAGTAATCGATTGGTTCATGAAAGCGTCTTTTTCATCTTAAATCGTTCAAGAAATAATTGATTGTTTGATCCGAAATTGATTGGTTAGTGAATAAAATTTTTATTTTGCAATTTCTCGTGAGACAATCTTTCTATTATTCATAAAATCGATTGAGTAGTGAAAAATGTTTTTTTTTTTTAAACTAATATATTATTTTAACAATGGATTGATTAATAAAAAATATATTTTTCCTTAAAATAATCAATTGTTTTATGATAAAAAGTAAGTTTTGTACCGGTAAATCTATTTTATGGCACAGGATTCGGTGGTCCAGGAACCTTTGGACCACTTAGTGGTCCAAATAAAAAACATGTTTTTGGAGTTTTTTTATCAATTAATACTTAGTCCTTGAACTAATTTTAATTACAAATTAACCCCATATATTTTATTTAATTATAAAAATAGTTTTTTATTTTATAAATTATTATTTTATCAATTATCTATTATATTTATTAACAATCAAATACAAAAATAACAACCAATTATATCCTCCATTCATCCTAATAATTCCAATTGATTAAAAAATTAACTTTGATCTCGTTACGTTCGTCCATGGCTTCCAAACCGTGTTTTCTTGAAATTCAATCGATTGGTTTTTCAAAACAATCGATTGAATGATAACTCAATCGATTGGTTTACACTATATCACAAAACAATCGATTGAAAGTTGTAAGGTAGAATGGTAAAAATCTTAAACCAATAGATTGTTGTTGTTACTCAATCGATTGAATTCACGAAAACAACATGGATTTGCCAAATACAATCGATTGGAAAGTGATGACATTGAAGTTTTAACCAAATTCAATCGATTGGTAATGTAATCCAATCGATTAGAAGGTGATGAAGTTGAATGTTTTGCCAATTTCAATCGATTGGTAATGGTACCCAATCGATTGAAATGTGATCTGCGGCTATTTCAATCTTGTTATCTTTTTAGAAATTATCTTATTATTCATCTATCTTATCTTTAAAATTCTATCTTCAATTCTTTCTGTTTTATTTTTATGTAGATAAACTAATCTTATCTTTTTCTTAATATTAACATTATAAATTGGTGAATAATTCATCACTAATTATTCAATCCCACAATTGAAATCGTGTATTATTTTCTTTGATTATAAAAAATTTAATTGTTTTTCTTTTGATTGGACCTTTGCTGATTGCTGCAACGGTGATTAACGATGAAGAAATAGTGGATAACGATGAAAAAATAGTGAATATTAAATAGACGGATGAAAATTAAAAAAATTGGATATTGAGTAGATGGATGTTCCAAAAAAAAACAATTAAATTTTTTATAATCAAAGAAAATGATACACGATTTCAATGGTGGGATTGAATAATTAGTGATGGATTATTCACCAATTTATAATGTTAATATTAAGAAAAAGATAAGATTAGTTTATCTACATAAAAATAAAACAGAAAAAATTAAAGATAGAATTTTAAAGATAAGATAGATGAATAATAAGATAATTTCTAAAAAGATAACAAGATTGAAATAGCCGCAGATCACATTTCAATCGATTGGGTACCATTACCAATCGATTGAAATTGGCAAAATATTCAACTTCATCACCTTCCAATCGATTGGATTACATTACCAATCGATTGAATTTGGTTAAAACTTCAATGTCATCACTTTCCAATCGATTGTATTTGGCAAATCCATGTTGTTTTCGTGAATTCAATCGATTGAGTAACAACAACAATCGATTGTTTTGAGGCATTCATTCGATTGGAAAGTATAAACAATCGATTGGTTTAAGCTTTTTACCATTCTACCTTACAACTTTCAATCGATTGTTTTGTGATATAGTGTAAACCAATCGATTGAGTTATCATTCAATCGATTGTTTTGAAAAACCAATCGATTGAATTTCAAGGAAACACGATTTGGAAGCCATGGACGAACGTAACGAGATCAAAGTTAATTTTTTAATCAATTGGAATTATTAGGATGAATGGATGATATAATTGGTTGTTATTTTTGTATTTGATTGTTAATAAATATAATAGATAATTGATAAAATAATAATTTATAAAATAAAAAACTATTTTTATAATTAAATAAAATATATGGGGTTAATTTGTAATTAAAATTAGTTCAAAGACTAAGTAGTAATTGATAAAAAAAACTCCAAAAACATGTTTTCTACTTGGATCACTAAGTGGTCCAAAAGTTCCTGGACCACCGAATCCTGTGCCATAAAATCGATTGAGTAGTGAAAAATGTTTTTTTTTTTTAAACTAATATATTATTTTAACAATGGATTGATTAATAAAAAATATATTTTTCCTTAAAATAATCAATTGTTTTATGATAAAAAGTAAGTTTTGTACCGGTAAATCTATTTTATTACCTGATTAAAAAAAACAATTGATTTATTGAGTTATCTAAATGATCTAATTGATTGGTTGAAGAAAATAATTATATATACTCAAAAAAATTTTATTATACAAACAATAACTAATTGTTTGAAAAAATTTATCTAGACTCTAAAACTTGGTTTATTGTATGAGTTTTATATTTTGTTAGTATTATATGACCTAGTTTACTGAATAAATTTTTTTATTGGACAGTTTTAACATGTTACATATATTTACGGAACACCAAGATGAATGCGATGGCATTAATCAACAAGATGAGTTAGTATATCATCAAGATATAATGGATGAACAACATGAATTCAAACTAGAACTGGAAGATAAATTTACCAAAAGAAAGTATTTTTTTTTTAAATTAATTCATCAAAAATACTCTTGAAATTGTATATACAGTTGACTTTTTACAAGACATTACAATTATATTTTATTTTTTAATTTTTTATACAACTTAAATAATTAAGAATTACTGCACGTTTATATTTTGTTATCATTTTCATTTGACTACTAATCTATTTTATACATTTCTCATATAGTTAACACAAAATATATAATTATCGGATGTAAATCAAACTTATATTTTATACATAATATATATATATTAAAAATACTTATACCTAATAATTTACTCCTTAAAATTTTTTATGTGTGAGAAAAACTAATTTTAGAGACATTTTAATAGTGACTGGCTGAAAAAAATTAAAAATAGACACTATTTTACGGAGAATTTATTGAAATAAATATTCTGGCCTCCAAATTTATCAGAGTATACATTTTGCAAAATAGATACCGAAATGTATTTTTTCATAAACAATGTAAATCGTGATAGGAGTCCCACGGTTTACGAATGAATGTAATCCGCTACAGGGTGTCGCGGTTTACGTTCGAAACAAAGTTGCACATAATCCGCGGTAGGGGTGTCGCGGTTTATGTGTGATTTGCAAATGTGCATAAACCACTACAGGGGTTTAGCGGTTTATGCTTTGTCAAATTCGCCTATATATACCACTCAAGATAGGGAGTGGGGCATTTGTAGAGAGTCATTTTCACACTTTCACAAATGGATAGTGAGGAGAGCTTGTTGGTTCTAGTCCACTGCTCTGGTAAAATAAAAAAAAATAATAGGATGGTGTTAAGTTCACTGATAAAGAACCGCTGAGCGTTTTTATCCGTTCGACTGATACTTTGTCGGATCTAAAGAGGAACATATTGCAGAAGGCAGGGTTGTGTGGGGTCAAGTTGGTTAAGAAGGTGTTTTACAAGATTCCGATGGCGGTTATGTCAAGTGGTGTGCAGTATGAAACATTTGTGATAGGGTCGGATGAAGACATGCAGGTCTTGTTTCATTGTTGGCGGAGTTTTCTGGAGGTGAGAATACACGAGTTGTTTGCCAAGTTGGAAGACGATGTCGACAGTTCCAGGGCTTCAGCGCCAAATCCTCAGTCGACGACGGTGGGGGTGCTTCTACTTCAATGCCTGTCGTCGCACCTAGTTGTCTCTTAACTGCATCTCCACTTGTTCCAGCACCGGCAGCTAGGTCACCTGGTTTGATTACTGGTCTTGTTGGTGGTGGTGAGTCGGATCACGTTGAGGACGCGATGCGGGAAGATGATTCGGACGATGAGCCCGATCACATATCGGGAGATAGTGAGAAGGAGACTCCGGTGACCCCACCTACACCTCAGGGGCCATCCAGTTCTAGGTCCCACCAACAACCGCCACATTTCTCGACGTTAAACTTGGAAGCAGTGAGTCAACAACCGGATGAGGCACACACCTTCGGAGGCCAAGGATTACACGAGGGCAATACTTCTGGGAAATTTTAGATTGGCCAATCTTACCAGACTAAGGAGGAAGCTGTGATGAGTGTTAAGGATTATAGCATTCGGCAACACAAGGGTAACTGGGAGGTTAGAAGGTACAACAGAGCTCACACTTGCCTGGCCACTTCGATTTCGAGCGACCACCGACAACTCGATTACCACGTAATTTGTGCGAGGATCTATCCGTTGGTTAGGGCGGATGTAGCGGTTACGATGAGGTTTATACCATGAGTAAGGTGTTCAGTGTATACCGGATGGGATTTTCACCCCCTGCTCCAGAGGGTATGTGGCCACCGTACGACGGTCATACTGTCGTTCTTGATCCTAACATGAGACATGTTAGAAAAGGGCGACTGAGGTCAACAAGAATCCGTAACACCATGGATGAGGCCGATATTAGTCGGCCGAAGCGACGTGAGCTATGCAGGCAGACAGGACACACTCGCAGGACTTGCCCTCAGTGAGGATCCGCACCCAGAGTCGAGGCATAGGTGTCATTAGGTCGTCATGATTAGCTTTTATTTTTCTTTTCTTATTTGTGTTGTTGTCCTGTTTTAAAGTCTATGCTTTTCCATGTATGAATGTTAAGTAAAGTTGTACTTACTGTTCGTTTTTACGGTGATGTGGTTATTGGTAGCGCTTCTCTATGTAATTGTGATTCTCTTGAGTAAAGGTGTTCTAAATTTGTTGGTAATTCTATGAGTTCAAGAGACTAATTTCAATTAAATTAAAGCACCAACCTATGTTGCGCCATACATAAAAAAGGCATACCAAAGTTTCATCCAATAATTCATACTCCATAGAAAATGAACTAAGTCTACACTAAAGCATAAATCGCTAGACCCTTGTAGCGGTTTATGCACGTTTGCAAATCACACATAAACTGCGACACTCCTACCGCTTTGCTTCGAACGTAAACTGCCGACTGCGACACCCCTGTAGCGGATTACGTGCATTCGTAAACCACGGGACTCCTGTCACGGTTTATATAGTTTATGAAAAAAATGCATTTTAATATCCATTTTGCAAAATGTGTATTCTGATAAATTTAAAGGCTAAAATATTTATTTCAATAAATTATCCCTATTTTATTGAATAGCATGTATTATGCATCTTCACTCCTTTATAGCTTTGTTTCTGAAATACCATATTTGTGCATAATTTACTAATAAGATTAGAAGGAAAAATTAATAAATGCAAAACACATTTATTGCATGTATTAAAGAAATTTCCTATCATACAATATCCATTGGATTTATATTCCCAGCAAACGTATGGTATGAAATAAAAAAAAATTCTACCTAAGTATTAATAAATATCAATTTACACGACAAACATTTAAAGAATAGAAATAATATTAATATATATATGCAAATATATAAATACAATACAAACAAATAAAAAATAGAAATATTTTTTTAAATAAATTAATTGTTTTAAATAAAATGTAATTGATAAAACATAATATTTGTATGACATAGTTGTTGATATAATAAATAAAAAGAACATTACTTCATAATAAAAATATGAATTTTTTTAAACTAATATATTTATATAGTGTATAAAATTAGAGAAAAATTTTAGAACTAAAAACAGAAAACATATATTTAAAAAGTCATCGAAAAATACTCGAAGAAGTACACCTATAATTCTGTGCAAATTTAATCGATTGTGTTATACTTCCAATCGATTAAATACGAAAAAATTCATATTCTACAATGTAATTCAATCGATTGAATAAGAAAAAATTCATATTGTCGTGGAAAATTTAATCGATTATGTTGTACTTTCAATCGATTGAATACGAAAAAACTCATATTAAAGTGTGCAATTCAATCGATTGTGTTATACTTCTAATGGATTTTTGTGACGCTACTTGTCTTTTACCAATTTATTGGTGTCAACTAAATCAATTTAATTAACAACAAATACAATTTTTTTAAGGATTAATGGAAGATATATTTTGTAGTTGTTTTTAATTATTAATGAACATAAATGATAAATAACAAATTAATAATTAAAAAATAAAAAATAAATTTTAAAAGTAAATAATAAATGAAAGATTAATTTATAAATAAAATTAAATAAGAACTATTTAGCTATGAGAACAACTAGGGAACCAAAAGAATATCAGCCAAAAATCAGCCAAAATGTGTTTGGGTTCTATGAAAAATCGGGTTTTGGTTTGTGCTCTCAGGAGCGATTTTCAAACATATTATTCAAAAAATGATTTTAATTAAACCGTTTTGTTTATTTTTTGGTTGGTCATATTTTAGTTCCATATACTTTTTCTTTAGCTATTATTAAAAAAATTAAAAAATATGTTTTGTTACCACCACTCTTGTTCATAAAAACCCCAACAAGGCACTCCAGTAGCGGCAGCGGTGCCACCATCTCTAATGTTCCAACACCGTTTTTACGAGGAAGAGGGAAATGCGAAAGCGTTCTGATATTATGTTATGAAACTATTCGTTCTAAAATATGATATTTATTTAATAATTAAATTTGTAAAGATATGTAAATTTGAACAAAATATAATGCAAAAAAAATCGTAATAACTTGAATGAGTAGTAAGTAAATGATGGACATACTAACTGAAATGATCAATTAAAAATAATAGATGGTGGATATATTATTTAATTAATCATTGCACTTATCATTTTTACTTTTCTGTTCTTATAAATTTTAAAATAAAAAAATTTAAAAATAAAAATACAAATAAAATATTAAAAAATAAGATGTTATTTTTTATTTTCACTCTATTTTTTTTAATTAAATTCTAAAAATAGAAGACTTGAAATAAAAGTAAAATAATAAAAATCCACCCATATATATATATATATATTAGAGGCAAGAGACTTGCACGTAGAAGGACGGGTAATGTTTTTAAAAAATTTTAGGATTAGAATAGTTTGATAAATCTAAAGGGTATCAAAAAATGAGTGGAACAAATGTCGAAAAAAAATTTAATGGAATAGATGAGCATCATATGTTTGCACATTTAATTGAAAGCCTCAATATATTTTTTAGTGATATTTTATTTTGTTGTAATTTAAATATTATTATTATTATTATTCACTATTGTTATTATTACTATTATAATTATAACTATTTACTATTAGTGTTATTATAATTATTATTTGCCTTTATTATGATTATAATTATTTATTATTTATGTAAAATTTTTTATATTATTATTATATTAAAATTAAACTCTAATAATTTTAATATATACTTTTAAACACATATAAGTTAAATTTACTTATAAAATATATCTTTTTCACTCTTTTTTCTTTAACATTGTAATTTCTATTTTTGTTTTTGAGATGAATTAGATAACTCACAATTTAAATATTATAATAAGATTATAAACCTACTCACACTATATACACATACACACAGTTTTTAAAGGTTCATTCACTATTTATGTTGGTCAAATTTCCAACTGAGTACAAGATATTAAAAAGCGCCATAATTTCCCACCTCAACTAAAGCCTAAGTTGCAGACACCCAAAAAATAAAAAGCATAAGTTGCAATCTCTCTTTTTTTTTTTTTTTTTTTTTGGGGTCATGAATCTCTCGTTTGCCGAGAGAGGGGAGAAAAAAGCTTTAGGCCGAAAGGCTGAAGAATTCAACATTCCTTGTCATTTTTGGGACTGGACTTTTTTGTTTTTTGTTTTATTGTTGGTTATGGACATGTAGGGGTGGCAATGAGACGAGACGAGTTTTTTGTCCTATCTGATCTCGCCTATCCTATAATAATCCGTATCAAACCCGTCCACTTATATATGTGGGTAGTAAAAAGTTAAATCATAATCTGTCTTTGTGAATACTCGTCTTGTCTCTACCCGCACTTATAATTATTAAAATCCAACAAATAAAATTAAATTTTAAAATTTATAACTATTATTACATATAATATAAATTAAAGTATAAATTTAAATATAATAAAATATTATTAATTATTTTATATATATTACATATATTATATATGATGGGATGGATAAGGGTGAGTTTAACCTAAATCGACCCGTCCATAAATCGCTCCGGTATAAAAACAGATAATTATTCGTTCTGAGCAGATAAGAACGGGATAGATACCTACAATTTCGGATAGTATTGTCACCCCTATGACAGGATATTATGTTACTTCTTTCTTCCTTTTCTTGGATGGAGAATCATGTACTTCTTTTTTTTTGGACAAAAATCATGTACTTCTTTAAGCATGCGAATTGCCATTATCTGACCCAAAAAAAACCGAATGTTACCCCAATTTGTCTCTATTTCCCAGTTTTTGGGCTTTTAAGCCCGTTGAAATACCAAAAACGTTTGTCAAGTAAACAATTTTATTTATAATTTAGAAGAATTTTAAACTTCCATCAAAATTTCTATCACTACTATCATAATTTCCATGTCCATTGTTTTTATTGTATACCATACCTCACTACCATCACTATATTTTTTACTATCATTAACATCATTACCATCACTGGTCATCACCATCACTAATTTTCTACAATGGCCAAAAAAATTATGTGATTAAAATTAAAAACTTAAAAACATTTATAATAATATTTTCATTCAAAAGATAATTAAAAAATAAAAGAAAAAATAATACAATTAAAAGATGTTTAAAATTTTGAATTTATTAAAAGAATGAAAAAATTGATATTGGAATTAATTTAGTTTGCGATGTTCAAATTTAAAAATAAATTACTTAAAATAAAATCAAGAACCAATTTAATGCATATATAATAAATTAATAATGATATGTTAAATGACATATAAACAAATTATGTTATCACACATTATATCAAACTAATATATAAAATAATTAAAAGTTTGTAAATAATATAGAGAATGGAATTGAATTTATGGCCTTTTTTTTGATAACCTTTTTGTTTATGTTTTTGACTGAAATAAGAATTTAATTACTATTTAGTCTGTCAAATAAAAATTCAGGAGACAATTTTATTTAATCTCTTCATGTTAAGTTCAGAAACAAAACAACTTTATTGTTTGAGAATAGCTGTGACTTCAGAGATATAGATAATGCATGAGATATTTTTTTTCTCTTATCGCAAAAAAAACAAAAGAGAGTAGAGAAGAAAAAATCACACAATCATGTATCCTGATTTAGTCAGGATGTGCAATGTGACCTACATCCAGTCTCCCCCACAACAGTGGTAGAATTTTTCACTATCTTTCAAAGATTACAAACACCAATTTTCCTATGATTCAACCTAATTCTATTTGGGATAAACCCAGCTTCTACCCAAGCTAGATTTGGCTAGGTTTACTCTCTATATTTGCAACCACTAAGTGCTCATCCAACTTAGCAAAATAATTCCCTCAGGATCATGTGTACAAAATAAAAAAACATACAAAAGAGTTTTGACATAATTTTCTGACTTTTATCTGATAACTCTCTTTGCCTTTTCTCTCAATGACTTTACTGATTCCTCATTTAATGCCTTTTTTTTATTGAAAATAAACAGAGAAAAGTTAAACAAAGAACAAAAAATTCAATGTAAAACTCTGAAGGAGAAGAAGGGTTAGCTTGAAACTATGAGAACCCAAACTGTGTGCTCACTCTTTAAACTAATCTTTGGCCGTTTACCCCTTTAATGGAGGAGTAAAGCTTCCAAATCTTGAAACTTTGTTTGAACAGTTGATTTCTTCTTCCCCAAAATTAAAAGTGGCGCATAAGAAAGATAGGACTGTAGCAGTGATTACAGCAAACATGTATCCAAACCAGTCATCTTCTTTTTCATCTTTTTTCAATTTTTTTCAAAGATACGAGGCATTGATTTGTGATTTGACTCCAAATTTCATTCTTGATATTTGATTTGTAGTAGAGTTCCATAACCTCCAATTTTTTCAATTTTTCAGTTTGATGCTAGTGGGAGGAGAGCATTTTCAGCAAGTTAACAATAAAGCATAAATAAAGAAGTGATTTCTGATTCACCTCTTGATTTGATCTTAACTTCTAAACCCTAACTTTTGACTTGCTTGAATTTGATAATCCATTTGTTATTTTTTGATTTGAACTTTAATCATACTTTTTTTTTCTTGCTTTCTTTTGTGATTTCACGTGAGTGAGAGAGAAGAGAATGGCTTTGATTTGGTTTAGATGAAAGTGAATTGATTTTTTTCAATTTGGTTAGTGACTAGCAACCATACTTTAGGTTATTTGTGAGTGAGTGATTTGAATGAACTTGGCCCTGATACTTGGTTTTGGTCCATATTAATTTCTGCACACTAACCACAGTACCACACAAAATTGTCACTTCTTTGGATTGTGTTAGCTTGTTTATTGGCACAGGTTTACTTTTTTTTATTTCTTGCACCATGAACAACCTAAACACACATTTAATTAGGCTTTTAATTCAATAATAATATTTACTCATTATCAATTAATTTGTTATTAGTTCTTTAAACTCAACAATAACATTATGGCACGTGTTATTATTGTCTTTGTTAACACATTTGTTGCTTGTTTTTCACATGCAAATTTGAGACATATGCATAATTCAAACTTTACCAAAAATATCTTAATAGGATTTTTATTCTTAGTTTCTTTCTAAACTTAAAAAAGGTGAGGATATTAGAAGGACTCGCTTCAAAAATGTAGGAAACATAGTTGAAAAGTCTCACTCTCCTCAATATAGCAAGGATTGATTTGATTGTTAATAAATAAATAAGACTCATAACGAGTAGAGAATAAAGTTTAAACTCCACCTTAATTTTACTTGTGGATTTAAATTTTCTCTAAAACTCACCTTTATTATTTCTATGGGTTGAGAATCTCTTAATCATAATCCTATTTGCACTCTAAAAGTTCTACACCTAACCTTAATAGACCCGACCCATAACAAATCAATTTTTCAATTAAACATAATATTTAATCATTCCATAGTTCATAAAATACTAATAAAACAGAAAATAAAAATTAAGATCATGTTAAAATTGAAAACGACAAAATCATAATAAAATGGGTAAAGTATATTTTTTGTCTCTAAAGTTTGAATTTTTTTTTTAAATATCCCCAATGTTTAATTTTATTCAATTTTGTCCCTAATATTTTCTATTCATTCAATTTTGTCATTAACATTTTTAATTTGTTTCAAAACTATCCCTAAACATTTTTAATTTTGTCCACAATATTTTAGATAGATCAGAGTTAGCATCTAGAGGTAATTTTAATACAAACCGAAAATATTAGAGACAAAATTGAATACAATTAAACGTTAGAGATATTTTTGAAGAAAATCACAAATGTTAGGGATAAAAATTATGCTTTATCTTAATAAAATCTATGTTAAAATTACAAAAATGCATGAGAGAACATGGGTTCGATCTCTATCAATTTCATTATATTTGTATAATAATTTTTAATTACATACTATAAGGTAGTGTTTAAAAGAGAGATTGAGACTGAAATAAGTTTCAATATTATTTTTTGTGTAAAGTGTATAAAATTGAATTATGTCTCAGTATCATATTTGGTTTGAGATAAAAATAGAGACTAAAATACTTAAAATTACTAAAATGATCTTATTAATTAAAAAAATAAAAAACCTAAACCCATCCACCCACCCCCTTTCCCCTTCCCTCCCCCTCCCCCCTCTCTCTCTTGCTTGCTCTGTCGTCACTCTCACTCGCTCTGCCGTCACTTTCGCCGATCTTGCACTTGGAGTCGAATTCATTGTGCCTCTGTTCCCTGCCGCGCTGCCTCTATTTTCTATGCTCGCTAATGATCCGCTGTGCTGTCTCTGTTTTCTGTGCTCGTCACGCTGTCTTTGTTCTAGTTCCACATTGTCATGCTGTCTCTATATTTTACTATTCTTCTCTTTTCTATTATGAGATTATTGTTTTTTATGAGATTGTTCTTATTTTTTATATTATTGTTATTGATGTTGAATCTATGAAATTATTATTGTTGTTGTTGTTATTGCTGTTGAATTTGATTGATGAGATTGTTGTTGCTACTGTCAGTGCTGTTGTTGTTGGTGGTGGAGGTGCGGTGGTGGAATAAGAGGTGGGGATGAAGTTGAGGGTGAAAGATAGATTTGGAATATGAAATTTTGAATGAGGGCATTTGATGATAAAAAGTTATTAAAGTTTCAATCTTTGTCTCCGAAATTTCAGTCTTATGTGTCTCTACTTTCTAGAGGTATTGAAGGAACTGGAATTTTGGAGACGAAAACTGAAATTTAGTTCCAATCTCTGACCAACAAACACAATACTGAATTTTAGTTCTCTAGTCTCAATCGCAGTCTCAATCCTAGTCCCCACTACCAAACACAACCTAATAGATTAGGAATGTAGGTTGTGTTAGGTCTAAATTCGCATCCGACCTGACCAACAACTCAATTTGCTCTCAATCCAACCCGCTGTGGATCAAGTTGTCAATTTTATTTAAATAGATTGGATCGAATTGAATACCCAATTCACTGATAGAATTAGTATTGTCAGTTCTATAAATAACTAATTAAAAACAAATTGTTTTAAGTTATAGATCTTTAAAATAGCCGAATGAATTTACCTAATACCATCAATATTTATAGTTGTGAATCTTGAGATTCTTGCTTTCTTTATTTTTTCAAAAATTTTCTACCTTTGAATAATAATTTGCTGAAAAAGTTCTAGAGATTTTGAATTGTTGGTGCATCTTAAATTTTTTTAATTTTATTTATTTTTTGAGATTTTGTTTGTAATTGGAACTAATGATTAATAGATATATAATTTAAAAAAAATTATAAATAATATTTTTTAATAATTTTTATACTTTATAAAAAAATTATATCATAATTAATTGATTAGATTATTAAAATTTAAGTTAAATTAAAAATTAATTATAATAAATAATTTATTTTATTTAATAATTATTAGACATACATACCATAAACAATAATTTATTTTTTATTTTAAAACAACCGGATAGAATTTTATAATATTAAAATAATATATGTTATCATCAATTGCATGTCTGTTTTAGGAAAAGAAGCATTGCATTGCAACTTGGCTTATGGGATGCTAATCATTCTATCCAGAATGGATGGTCGAATGTTATTAACTGGCATTTCTATTTTAGTATTTATTAAAGAGGGATAAGAAACAGAAAACAACGTAACACATACATACATACATCAAAATACGTAGAAAATATCAAACTAATTCTCACATTGTCTGCATGAATTGAACTATATGCTAACCGGCATATATAGCAAACTATACATGCATATAATTCAGTGATAGATCCAGAAAAATTTGATAGTAAAGACAAAATATATATAATATAATAATAATTTAGGTTTAGTTAATATGTATCTTAAAGACATATGATAAATTTAGATTTGGTTTGAAAAAATTTTTTAAAGAGGTGCTTGTGCTTTTTAAAAGCTTAAACTCTTCATCTTGTGTTTAGTAAATCAAAAAAATCCTATGTAGCTTTTAAAAAATTCGAATACTTTTGAAAGCACCTAAAATCAGGGACGGACATACGGGGGGCGAGTGGAGGCCTCGCCCCCCAACTTTTTTAAAAAAAGATTAATAGTAATAAGTTATTAAGTATGATTTAATTTTTTTTAAATTTATTTAGTATTTAGTCTAATATAAATGAAAGTCCAGTCTAACCTAAATATTAATGATGTCTAATATCTAAAAAAAAGTAACAATATTAAAAAAAATCTGAAAAGATATTATTACTAATATTTTTTTATTAAATAAATTTTTTTAAATCCCATAAAGTGGATTTTTTTCTTCTTATGAGCATCCTTCTTGATTCATTTGGTATTAATTCTCTCTGTTTCAACTATTACAAATGAGAGATCTTTTTCAGCGATGAATATTGTGAAGAATAACTCATAAACAAAATGAAAGGTTAATTTCTTGCTAATTGTCTTTTAATTATATTGAAAAAAAATTGTTGAAAAATTTGACACAAATTCTATTATCGATAAATTTTATGATACGAAGAATCGACCACTTCGTTAATAAAAAGTACATACATATTTTTTGTACTTTAAAATATATTCTCTATCGATATATTTTTGTAATACATTTTACAATATATAATTTTTGTATAATTTTTTAATATTATATATGTTATTGGCCCTCCAGAATAATATTTCTGGATCTGTCCCTGCCTAAAATAGAGTTTTTCAAAGTTGGCTTGTGTTTTTTAAAATTTAAAAGTCTAATATAACCTCATATGTTAACTAATTTTCAAATTTAATACTTATATTTATGTCTATTATAGTATTTTAAAATTTTAAAAGCTATTTTACTAAATGCAATTGTTGTTGCTTGTGTTTATTAAAAGTTATTTTTAATTTGATTTACCAAACATAAATACTATAACTTTTAAAAATTCATCTTTTAAAAATTAGCTTTTGTAAGCTACTTTTAAAAAGTAAAAGTTTTACCAAACCAAGCCTTATTAGTGTTAGTAGAAGGTTTTAAATTTTTTCATTTAATAACTGCAAAATAAATACATTAAAACATTAAATTTTTTGAATTTCTAACAAAAATATTCTCAATTTATAATCTTAATATGTACTTTTAGAACACAAGATAAATAAACTCTAATAATTTTTATAATAAAAATATTATATTGCATAAAAAAATCAGCTATAAAATTGTTCATTAACCATTATATATTTGTGTATAAATATATTTATTGTTTAATTCATTTTCAATATGTATTTTGTATTTCAATATGTATTCTATACGGGTAGTTACTTTTTACGTACATATAGCATAATTATTGTTATAATTATATTTTGTTATTATAAAATATGATTAGTCTTCAAAATATATAATTTACAAATTAAAATACTAAAATAATAATTTAAATAATAATATATAATTTATAATTCTATTTTTTAGGTTTCATATTTTTTTAAAAATTGAGTAATCTTTTTTTTAACAATACAATCGAAATATCTCTTTTATATATATATATATATATATATATATCACTAAACAATTATTTAAAAATTCACTTCTCATACAATAAAAAACCAACTCTCAGTCATATTCATAGTTGGAAAAATTCTTTCAATTAATATAGTTGCTATAGGAAAAACTAAAACTAATTTTAAAAAAAGATAAATAATATTTTTTGAATTCATTTTTAAGAAAGAGATTTAAATTGAGAATTAATCATTTTAATAAATATTTAATATACAATTCTTAAACTGACTATTAAATATTAAAAGTTGAATAAAAATTATTATAAAATTAAATTTAATAATTTAATAAAGATAAATAAATATTATTATTATATACTACTAAAAAAATTTTAAATTGTATACCCCCACTACAATGTATACAGTCCTGATATAATACTAACCAAAATATGTGTATATATTAGTAAAAGAAATCTACTTTTAATCGTTATATATGAATCAGATGATTTTGGTTGTCTAACTCCTCAGATAGCAAAAATAATTGTTAACAATGTAACGATATATAATTTGATATATTTATGTAAAATTTGTTGTACTAATAAAGTAATAATATATACAAATTGAACCCTCAAAAAGAAAAAAAAAATGAAAGATGTTTGACAAAAGTCAACAAGCCACGTGGCAGTTGTTGAGTTGACGTAGTTACTAGTGCAAATTAAATTAGGAGCCTATCACATGCAAATGGCTAATCTGACAGAGTTTAAGGAGCAGACACAACAAAGGAGAGAGAATATGGCTTAGTTGTTCATATTCATAAACAAACTTTTAGTGCTTATTATATCCTACACAAACCAATTTAATTTCATTTCATTTCATTTATAACACACTACCCATGTCTCTCCAACTAATAGGACGTGATTTTATTATTATTGTGGGGTTACTTGTGTTTTATATGTGTCTCTTTATAATTAGTTTAAGTCTATTGCTTTATGGAACAAATTAACATTACTATTCTCAATTAACAAGTTTGATATTACTTCATTAATAAATCACTTATGTATGCGGACAGCATTAACACGTTGTTTAATGTTATCTTAAGATTTCTGTTTTAGTAATTAAGTAGATGAAAATTCAAGTCATTCATTTTTTATTTATTTTCCCTATGAAGCATTTTGCATGAAGTATAGTACTTTTGGAAAAAAAAAAAAAAAAAAACTACTAGTCATTTACTAATTAATGACATGATGCCAATCACGGGTTTATTTTAACAATTTTTTTATCTAGGGTTTATTAAACTTCGAAACAATCAATCATTGACGTGTTAGATTTGTTTAACCAATCAAAAGCAACTTATAAAACCAAACAGGCAAACACATGCATATATCATATATATTAACATAAAAAAATGTTATTTACTGCTAAAATCAGTCATTAAAATTAATCATTATATATTTATATACGTATATAATTTAATTTATTTTTAATATACATTTTATATTTTAATATATAATATATTTTAATAGTTAATTTTAATGTATATTTAATATAATTGATTAATATATATGAAAAAATAACCAAATTAAAAACTAGAATAAAATAATAATTAAGTTCCAATATTTGAATTTTAGACTAATTATTTTTGAAAAAGAATATTAATTTAATATTTTAAAATAATAAAATAAACACATGGTGTCCTTCTATTAATTTATCACGTAACAGTGTTATTTATATGTATGATTAATTATCATGCTGTGTTTATTTGAAGAAAATCGTTATATAAATAATGATTTTTGGAATGAAACTTTATCTGATTTAATAAGATTTATGAAAAAAAAATAATTGATAAAAGTTATATGCAAATTCATAATAAATATTTTATTGTTTATAACTATACCATGTTCATATTCATATAGTAACATATAATAAAACACTGTAAATAATAAAATATATAGATAATTCTGTTTATTTTACATTATCTATTAATAAACAATAAAATACACATATTTATTATTTATTATTATAAAAAATTTAATTAATATTTTTTATAAAAATTAATTAATTCAAAGTCAAAATTTTAAAAGATATAATTATCCCTTTACTCTATAAACTACTCTGATAAGCATTAACTTCAGAACTCAATTAATCTAAAACGGGTGATCAGAGATAATCTTATTTATATAATTAAGAATCTGTGCAACCGCCCTATTGGGTCTCAAATACATGCATCGCATCACAAAGTAAAATAGTAAACTATGCATCTAAGCATAGATCCATCATGTGACTTGTTTTCTCTATAATGATAATAATAAAAATAAGTTTAATTAAAATTTCACTCGCGACAAATGGCGCGTGAGTCCACGCTCTCAGCCACCACATCCCGCGTACGTCACCTTGGAAATGGCGGGGAACATCGATGGCTTCCTTCGGATTTAAAAAATCTATCTCCCCATTAATAAATAATTAAATAAAAGATAAACCACAAAAAATACACTCAATTAATTTTATTGTTGACAAAAATATATTTAAATATTATTATCGATAAAAATGCTTTAAATAATCTAAAAATGTGACAAAAATACTCAACATTAAATATATACTCTCAAAAAATATTTTAGAAATTGAATTTTGATACAATTTTTTACAAGTATGATTAGAAAAACGATATATTTTTATTCTTAAATTGTGATAATTTTTTGATAAGTATATATATTTTTTGTAATTTTTTATCAATAACCAATAATACTTTCAAAAAATAAAAAAATATAGAGATAAAATTTTTATCCAATTTTTTATATAAATTTTCTAAATAGTTATTTAAATATTCTGATAAAATTCTAGATCAAATGTTAAATAATTTGTCAAATACAAATGTCATTTACTCCTTACGAAAAAAAAATATTATTTTCGGACATTTTTGTTGCGTTTTTACATTATTTGAAGATATTTTTATTGATAATAAAATTTAAATATTTTTTTGTCGACGACAAAATTATTCGAGTATATTTTTAGTAGTTTATTCATAAATAAAAATAAAAATGAAATGGGTTCATTTTTAGTCCTTTTCTCTAGTTGAATATTTTTTTATTTTCATAATTAATTGAATCTACTGTTAATATTTTTCAGATAAGTAATAAGAGACCTAATAAAATAAAATAATTTTTAAATACTCTTAAAATATTAGTATTCAAATAATTTTAATTGCTAATTTTAGTTAATATATTATATATATATTTTGTAATTAAAATTAATGGTTAAAATTATTAAAATATTAATACATTTAAAAAACATTTAAAATTCTTTCAATAATATATATGATTGTTTGATTCAAAGATTTATTATTATTGTGCAATATGCTACTACTATACATGTATGTCTATATATAAATATTGGCTTATTATTATTAATTAGTTTTTCATATATAAGATTCAAGTGGGTTGCCTTATTTTAATTTTCCACTAAATTGATTTGATTAGAGTGACGTTTATTCATGCATGTAGACTTCAATTAGTTTTTAGTCTTTTCTTGTCTTAGCTTCCACCACATTTAATTAATATAGTATTCTTTATCTAATTATATTTTGCTTACTTGTTTAATATGTTTTTTACAACTTTACAAGTGTCCTCTCTTATTCATGGAGACTTCCACCATCAACATTCAACCACCTAAAGTGAAAATTTTCTATGCTCCATATATTCTTCTATATATAATATGCAATATCACATCTTCTTTCTTTCGCTTTTTTTTTTTAATATCTTTTATATACTTTTTTTTTTTTACCAAAGATAGGAGACTCGAACTAGCAACCTCTTAATTGAGTATGGGGAGACTATGCTATTTGATCTATAACTCATTGACAATATTTTTTATATACTTTTTCTTTTTTTTTTACCAAAGATATGAGACTCGAACCCGCAACCTCTTAATTGAGTATGGAAAGACTATGCCATTTAAACTATTATTCATTGGCAATATCTTTTATATACTTGGTGGTGTAAAGTATTAGAAAAACATAATATGTTCTATGTAGCTCGTATGTACGGACATATAATTATGTAGTGTAATATTAACAAAAATAATTAATTTTAATTTATTATTTAAATTATCATCTATCATCTATACATATAAATATGATTGAATAGCCAAGAAGCAATAGTTCAAATGGCATAGTCTTCTCATACTCAATTAAGAGGTTGCGGGTTCGAGTCTCTATATCTTCGGTAAAAAAAACAATATAAATATGATTGAATAATAATAATAATAATATATCAATATATCAAATTAATTCTTTAAAAAAATGGTAAAATATTGATTTTTGGTTCTGATTTCTAAAAAAAAAAATTAAAAATTGTATATTTTAATTTTTAAACTTCGTTGTTTATTAAATGTGATTAAAATATTTTATAGAGAGATAATATTCTATGGGAAAAAAATTATTTAAGAAAAAAAAAAGTGATTTTCTAATAATATAGCTTTTGGTTTCATGTGCTGCATGCAACAATGATAAAAGAAAAAAGAGCTCTGAAACTGTGAAGGGTAACATTGCTGCCTCATAATAATATGACACAGCAAAGACAACTAAGAAGAAGAAAAAAAAAAGAATAGTATATTGCCAAAGAACCATTTCTATTCTATCATATTTGACCTCCTTAATGCACATGGCTGCTTGGATTTCTGTTCTCTTACATTTTTGTTTGGAATTTTTTCATTTTAAAGATTTTTTTAAGAAAAAATTATATTTTTCTTTTACCCTTTGAAGTTTACAATCACATGGTGTCCTTTCTGAATCTTTTCTTTTCTTTTCATTTTTTTAAATTGTTTCTTTCTCTTCTCTCTGTCTCTCTCTCTTTCTCTCTCTTTCTGTTCTCTTTCATTGAATGGTTTTGACTCCATAGTTGAAGAGATTCCTCAGATCTACAGGGAAAGCCTTTTGGACATTGTCAACTTCAGTTTTTCATATGTTTCTGATGATCCTTTCTTTGGTGACATACTAAATGGTTTTAATTCAGTTAATGCAGTAAGGTTAGAACTCTCTTAATTCATGTCATTGTTTTTTTGATCACTTATTATAGGATTGGTTTCAAGGAACCCAATTTTCAATTCTTATATCATTTTTCAATTTTCCTTTTTCTTTTTAATTTGATTTCATTTGTTGGTCATAATGATCTTATTTGTTTCATCTTTCATGTTTGTAATTGAGACCATTCATCATTTATTAGCTTTGATTTGCAATTGTGATTGTTTGTTGAAATTTGAGTGTTATTTTGTTATGTTTTTCTTCTCTTCCTTTCTTCTTCTTGTGAATGTTCACGTCCACTTCAACTTTTGATCAAAATGTTCAAGTTTCTTCCCCTTTTTGTTTTTATTTTTTATTTTCTTAATTCTTTATATTAAAAAAATCTTATATAGTTTCATGCCCACCATTCATAATTTTCTTCTACTGTTTGTCTTTTGATCATGGTGCAGCACATGAATTTTGCCATTTGTTAGATTAAAAATCTAACAAGTAACCACTAATTTTCGTCTCATATGATGACTTTTTCCCCTTATTCTTCTTTAGTTGGTGACTTTTGTCTAAAGTTCTTGATCTTGACTACTTTCAATGTTCCACTTCTTTTTTTTTTTTTTTGAGTTTAATTTCAGTTCCACTTTCTGTCTTGGAAATTGAGTTCTATTATTATATATATGCATTCCAATTTTCAAGTTTAATGCTGAAAACTTATGTGTAACCTTATTTATTTATTTATTTTTTACTACCAGATTATTGCTGCTAGCAAAAATCAGTGTTCTGGAATTTGGACTTTGATTATGAATCTGATGGTTGAAGTTGAAACTGAAATCACAAGTTGTGAATTGTAGGGTGAAATAAAGAAAGAAAATTGGATGCAATTATTGTGGTTGCAATCATGGGTTGTGAGATGGAATTGGAGAGTGAATGTATTGAGGACATGGAAGTTGAAGTCCTGCCTTCAATGTGGCCGGAAGATATCGGAACAGACGCCGGAAAGCAGTTCAATATAGAGAAGCCTGGCAGGGATCAAGACATGTTGGAAGAAGTTACAATCATGGAGGAACCAACCATAGCTGATTTCCAGCGATTAATGGAGCTAACTAACTATACAGACAGAGGTTCTTCACAATTGGCCTACTTAATGAAACATTGGGAGTATAAGCAGGCCAACGCCGTTCGCCTTCTTAGAGAAGAACTCGACAACTTGAGCAGGCAAAGGCAGGAAGTTGAGCAAAGGAGGCTGGAGATATTGCAAGAGAATCGATTCGAGGAAGACTATGGAGATGATAAGAGGCCGGTTTCTATATTGGATGAAGTTTATTACACTTGGCAGGATCTGCCAAGCCGGAAAAGTGATGTTGTTGTGCAGAACAAGAGGATTGAGATTGATGCAGAGTATGATACTGTTGTATACTGGAAGCAGCGCGCGCTGCAGCTGGAAAAACAGTTGGAGGCGAGTATGCAGCGCGAGCAGACGCTTATGGATAAGTTGCAAGAAAGCATTAAGACTATTGAGAGGCAGTCCTCGCCGGTTGAAGAGTTGTCGCAGATTCTGAAGAGAGCTGATAATTTCTTGCATTTTATACTTCAAAATGCACCTGTTGTCATTGGTCACCAGGTACAATTCAGTGAGTAATTTTGGTTCTTATATTTTAAGAATTCTGGAATTTGATATCAAAATTAGTCTAAAACTTAGAGTTGGAGCCAGCAAGCATTTTAATATACCAATTTTGTTAATATGACAGTTGTTGTTTTCTTGAATATGAAAGAAAATTATGCATTTATGTAGTAGTATTAATATTCTTTTAATGCAATATGTTTCAGCAAAACTTCATAGAAGTGGTAGTAAACTATATCACAAATCACATGCATATTTTATGAAGTTCTTTAACCTTCTTAGTTCTAATATTAATTCGCCTTATACTATGCTGCATAGAATAAGTGATGTGTGCAACCAAATTCTTCTTTTATATTTGTAATAATTATGATGGGGCGATCAAATTGGTGCAGAAAACATGAATAAATATAGAAACTTGTTACAAAATTCAGAATTAGTATCAAATTACTTGTTTGCTTGTTTCAATTTGTGCATCATTAATTTCATTATGAATGTTAAATAGTTATTTGCAATTATGAGTGATCTCTTAATCTGGAAAATTCTGATTCTCTGATGTATTTTTCTTGCAGGACAAAGAGTTGCGCTATCGCTTTATCTATAATCACTATCCAAGATTGCAAGAGGAGGTAAAGATTGCTGTTGAAGCTGAATTTCGCCTGTTCAAATCATTAGAGTTGCATTAAATATTTTTTACCATAATCTGTTGAATCCTCTTAACTCTTCATAAGTTAGTTTACTTCTTTTGCTAACAGAGTTTAACTATGCCTTAAATGTCTCATTATGTTTTGCTTTATCAGGACATCATAGGAAAAACAGATGTCGAAATTTTCACAGGTTCCGGTGTAAAAGAATCTCAAGATTTTAAGAGAGAAGTTATGGAGAAAGGATTACCTGCAAAAAAGGAAATCACATTCGAGACAGATCTATTCGGGTCGAAAACATTCTTGATATATGTAGAACCTGTGTTTAGCAAGGCAGGTGAAACAATAGGAATAAATTACATGGGAATGGAAATAACAGATCAGGTAAATTGTTAAAAATTTTGGTTTTAAATTGTTACTTCAATTCTTGTATTTTGGATATGTTATTTACATTGGATTCTTCACAAAACTGTTTAGGTGAGAAAAAGAGAAAGGATGGCGAAGCTTCGGGAAGAGATTGCTGTTCAGAAAGCAAAGGAGACTGAACTGAATAAAACCATTCATATTACAGGTTTGAGTTTTGATAAACTTGTTTGTGGATTTTTCTTTGTTTTAATTTGCTTCGGATGCAAGAAAGGTTAATTTTATTCCTTCCCTTTTAACAGAGGAGACTATGAGAGCAAAACAAATGCTGGCAACAATGTCTCATGAGATAAGATCACCGTTGTCCGGGGTTGTGAGCATGGCTGAGATTCTTTCTACGACAAAACTTGATCGCGAGCAGAGACAACTCTTGGATGTCATGATATCTTCAGGAGATTTGGTTCTTCAACTCATAAATGACATTCTTGATCTTTCCAAGGTTGAGTCAGGTTAGAAATCTTAATCTTTTCGCGCCTTTCCTTGTCATCAAAGGTATCTATCTGCACATGAAAGTTGTATAAAGACTAATTTAGATTATTCAAATATTTGTACTGAATTCATAAAATAATCAGAATATTAATTGTATATGGAGCGGATCATTTGAATCCGTTTCGTGTGCATAAAGTCGCTTGTTCTCTGCGCAGGAGCTATGAAATTGGAAGCCACGAAATTCCGGCCGAGAGAGGTAGTAAAGCATGTACTTCAAACAGCAGCTGCATCATTGCAGAAAATGCTAACCTTAGAAGGGAACGTGGCAGATGACATACCTATTGAGGTAAGAACATTATGCAACATTTTCAGCCAATCTTTTGCATTGTTTGATATTGAAGTGATTAACTAAAAAGATTCACAGAATGGTTCATGCATAATTTCAGGTCATTGGAGATGTGTTAAGAATTCGTCAGATTCTCACAAATTTAGTCAGGTATAATAAACCCTAAAAAATATGCTAATGTTGCAACTTGCTCCATATATAAAATAATTTACGAGTATGATTGAAGTTATAAATTCAATAACAAATGTATTTCTTTTAGTTTACATTTTGATGCTTTATATTATATGATTGCAGCAATGCTGTGAAGTTTACACATGAAGGCAAAGTTGGAATAAACCTTTATGTTGTGACAGAGCCACCATTTGCCAAAACAGAGGAATGCAATCAAAAGATGAACTCAGAACAATCAACAACTTGTTCAAATGGAGTGAAGGATCATAGATATCCATCAACACTAGCTAAGAGTGGCAGTGATCAAAATCATCATGGCAGTGATCACGCGTTTAACAACGAATTTCGATCTTCAGTTAAGAGTGATTACTCAATGAATGGTGGTGACACTAAGGAGGAAAATCACTCAACTGAAACAACAGTGTGGATTCGTTGCGATGTGTATGACACTGGAATTGGAATACCAGGTAGCTATGATTCAAATAAGATTGACTTATTTTTACAGACAAGTATTTAATATCTTGAATGTCATAATGTGACAGAAAAGGCCATACCTACTTTATTCAAAAGATACATGCAAGTCAGTGCAGATCACGCTCGAAAGTATGGAGGCACAGGACTCGGATTAGCAATATGCAAACAACTGGTATACAAATTTATAAGAATTAGGGTTTAGAATTCAAGAAGCAAATTTGAATGGCTAAAATGAAATGTTTCAGGTTGAGTTAATGGGAGGTCGTCTAACAGTATCAAGCAAAGAACACGTTGGATCTACCTTCACATTCATACTTCCGTACAAAGTTTCAATTGCTTCTGATGAAAACTCCGACGACACCGACGAACTCTCCGATGTGGACAACAATGAAGCCGTTTCCGACGATTTAACAGAAGGCTTCTTCCAATTCCAACCCCGCACTTTAGGATCTCTCTTCTCTTCCAATGGATCCACAAGGCGAACCTCGCACAAGTTCAACGGATTTCCGCCCAATCCTTTCTCATTGCCATCTCCAAACGCCATCGCTTCCAAAGCGATAACGAATTCCGTTGAAGATTCATCTTCCGTTGTTGTTGATGCTTCGGATCTGACAGAATCAACGAGTTCATCGACGACCGAAGAAAAAGATCGTCGTGAACATTCAGCCAAATCGCGGCACGAGCCTTCGTCACATAGTAACGGTTGTGATGATTCTTCGAAACAAATGAATGAATCAAGAAAGTCATCGTGTGAGGGTTTGATGAAGAAGGAAGATGCGAATTCGCAATGTGTTACTAGCAGCAGTGCATCGCCGACGGAAGAGACTAAAGATTCTTCTAAATTGAAGCCTAAGATTCTTCTTGTTGAAGATAACAAGATCAATGTGATGGTGACACAGTCAATGATGAAGAGGTTAGGGTATAGCATGGATGTTGTTAACAATGGAGTGGAAGCCGTTCGTGCCGTTCAGCGTCACACTTATGACATCATTCTCATGGTAATTTTCTTGATGTTGATAGATAACAGTTTGAATTTAATTTTGATGCATAGTAAGTATAAAGCAGTTTTATGGTGACTAAGTGTTATGGTTGGAGTTCATACTTTGCTTATGGTTTATCTGACAAGTATGATTGCTGGAAATAATGCTGCTTATTAATTTGTATGTTCATAATTTTAGGTCAATTTCTGCTTAGAAATTTTTAGCTTCTGCTAATAGTTTGGAACTTTGCACTTTCACAGGACGTTTTCATGCCAGTTATGAACGGTCTTCAGACGACGAAACTGATTCGATCTTATGAGGAAACTGGAAACTGGGATGCTGCAAAAAATTCTGGAATTGAACAAATACAACAAATTTCAGATTATGAATGTTGTGTACCACCTAGAAAGCGGATCCACATTATTGCGGTGAGTAATTAGACAAATTTGATATATTTGTACTCAATCTATTTAGACAAATTTGTAGCAGATATAATGAGTTATGAACATATTGAATTTCGAAATTGATAAATATTATGGAGTGAAAGGAGTAATCTAAAATATTAGACTGGATTAAAAGGAAAAGGTGATTAACTAGCACTATAGACTAACTTACCAATTAAGAACTTCTAAGGAATATAAGAACTTAAGTGAAAAACATACTGAATTGAACTACAGGGACAGCAGATTAACTGAACTTTCAAACTCATGTTAATTGGTTGATATAAATTTGCAAGGTCAAAAAGTTTCAGAAGTGATTTTAGTATTGAAATGACTTGCATCTTCCATGAGCAAAATCTTATTTGTTATAAATGACTAAATGAGCCTTTATTAATTTATCTTATTATTGATGCAGATGACAGCAAACACAGTAACAGAGAGTGCAGAGGAATGTTATGCAAATGGTATGGACTCATTTGTGTCAAAACCTGTGACTTTCCAAAAATTGAAAGAATGTCTTGAACAGTACCTAAGGTGATGAAATCCATGTAAATTTTCTACTTGTGTATAAAAAAGAAAAGATAAAAGAATAAGCCTAGGAAAGTTTTGTAAGGTAATGCATCATGTTCTTCTCCTCTCCACCGGTGTCTACATTAATTTGTATAGATCTACAATATTCTTCTTCTCTTTTTTTTTTTTTTTTTTTTTTTTTTTTTTTTTTTCATTTTTGTTAGTTTAACAAACCACAAAAAAAATGTAATTCTGAAAAGTGTGCAGGAAATTAACTATGCAAAATAGCTCTTAGCTATAGGATTAGGAGTAATTGGATACTTGATGTAAAAGGTACAGAACCATTTGGAAGTAGATTATGTGCATGCAACTCTAGTACTACAAAAGGAACATTTAAAAATGGAAATTATACTAGTCACCAGTGATCTCTTCAAAAGGTAAGTGCTACATTTACATGGAAATTGGGAAGTTAAGGTTTATATAGTTAAATTCGTCCATAAAAAGATTATTTATTATTCAAATTGATTTTTAAAAGAATAAATTAGTTATTTTAGTCTCCGAAAAATAACACATAAGTCAATGTCATATTAAGTACTATGTGACACGATAACGTGGTAGGTTAATGCCACATATCACAAGATGATTAGTTATGTATCAGGTCAGTAACATATGTCATGTCACATATCATCTGACATGTCATAAATTTATTTAAAGTCAAAATAGTCTTTAAAAGTATATACATAAATCATTTTCATCTCTAAAATTTTAAAAATTAATCAAATTAGTCTTTATATAAATCTTTCTTATTTTTAATATAAAGTTTTAATATTTTTTAATACTACTAATTTTAATATCATTTTTTAGATCTTAATAAACAAAATTTTTTTTACATAAAATAATAAAAATAATTAAATTATTACAAAATTATTTTGTTATTTTAACATTTTACATTTTCAAATTCTTTTTTTTAGTAATTTTATCAAACTATCATTAATTATATACTTAAAAATTTAATTTTTTAAATCTCACTAAATAAATATAGTAGTTATTTTTAAAATTTTAATTATTTCTATTATTTTATGTAAAAAAAATTATTTATTAAGGTCTATTAAGGTCTAAAAAATCATATTAAAATCAGTAGTATTAAAAATATTAATGATTTAATATTATGAAGAAAAAACAAGAGAGATTTATATAATATAAGGACTAATTTGATCAATTTTTAAAATTTTAGAGATGAGAATAATTTATGTGTATACTTTTAGAACTAATTTGACTCTAAATAAATTCATGACATGTAAGATGACATGTGGTATAACACGTGTTATTGATATGACATATCAATCAATCATCTTATAATAGGTGACATTAACTGCCATGTCATCATGACATCATGTCATGTGACATTTAATGTGATACGTTATTAACTGATAAAATGACTAATTTAACTTATGCTTTATCTTCCGAAAATTAATATGACTAATTTAATCTCTTAGAAACTAATTTAAAAAATGAATATTTTTTTAGAGATAACTGCAAAATTAATATTATATTTTATAAAACATGAGTCCATTAGAGAGAGATGAAATGAAATATCACCTAATCTCACAAGTCAATTTAGTTTGGGTTTAAAATCTGAACAAAGTACATGTGTTTTGAACATCCATTATTTACATTGGTGTAAATATTTTTGTGGCTTGAATTTACAACTTGAACTATGATGGAGAACCAGATGTAAGAAATGAAACAAGGTGACACCGTGCAATTCATTATGAAACGTACAAATTAAAAAGGTTTAATTACTCTGTTGGTCCTTATAGTTTGGCCGAATTTTTAATTAGGTCCCTATAGTTTTTTTCCTTTTAATTGAGTCCTTATACCAATTTTTTTGTTTTAATTGGGTCCTTACAGTGACAAAAAACGTTTGGGTTAACAGAATATTCCGTTCCAAAATTGGATATACCCAATTACAAACGTTTTTTGTAATCCTCAATGTATTTACCTATTTTATGTTGACAAAAATGCCCCTACCTTAATAAAGGATTAACCCTTGCTCTTCCTCCCTTTTCACTGAGGCAAAAGAAACCCTTCCTCTTCACCCCCATCTCAGTTTCTGATTGTTGGATAACGCATTTGCATTCCACCACTGTGTGATCGAGGTTTGTTATTGTCTTTCATGGCCTCCTTTGTCGAAGGAGCTGTTGTCATCGTTGTTGCAAAGGTACGAGTTACACTTTTTTACACTTTTTTTCATTCTTCATTCTTCCAGAAGTTACCGAACGTTATGGCGTTAAAGTCATTAGCATTGTTGGTGATGTTTGATTAGGGGATGACTAACCAGCATTTTTCGTTTTTTGTTGTGTAGCAATGGGAGAATCAGAGTTCACAATAGAGCTCCATCACGGAGGAAAATTTATTGACACGGGACATGGACTAGAATATTTAGGTGGGTTGGTTGTGGAAGACTTGCATTTTGAACTAGATGAATGGTCTTTGCAAGAGATAGTGAGTTTACTGAAGGGTCTAGGCTACAAGGGTTATGCGAAGATATGGTGGAACGAACCTGGAATGGAGTTGAAGTTAGGTCTGAAAGAGTTGAAGTCAGATGGGGATGCTGTTAGAATGGCTAGTGCTTTAGTTACTGATTCTGTGAAGCATGGTATAGTGTATGCTGTTGATGGTTACAGAGAAGGTAATGGGGTTGAAATCACATCAATGGATCCAGATTATGTCCCAGATGAAGGCGAAGATAGTGGACTGATAGAAGTAGAAGTCGATGCTGAGTCAGAACCCTCTACTGAGGAGGATAGGTTTGATGACAGTACTGATGATGGTGAACATGAGGATTACTTTGGGTTCGATGTAGAGAATGGTGTTGATGGTGGACAATCAAATGCGTTTGGTGGGTTCAATGGCCCGCTAAATCAAGAAGCCACAACAGATAAGGGTGCTGAGGATAATGAAGCTCCTGGAGAGATGGATGAAGAAATTGGAGACATTTCGGATGGTTATGAAACTGAAGACATAGATAGTTACGAGGGAGATTCTGATGATATGATTAAGAAAAAAAGGTTTCCTAAGTATGATGAGGCAGAAATGTATAGAGAGTATGAGTTTAAGGTTGGGTTGGAGTTCAAAACACTGTCTCAGTTTAAAGATGCAATTAAGGAGCATGCCTTATTGAATGGGAGAGACGTTAGGTATAAGAAGAACGACAAGTTGAGGTGCAGGGTAGTGTGTAAGGGACAAAAAGAAAAGTGCAAGTGGATTTGCTTTGCAAGTAAGGTAGGAGGATCTGATTGTTTTAGGATAAAAACCTTGAAGGGCAAGCATACCTGTGGGAGAAGTTATAGTGGTAGGCTTGCTTCTAGTGAGTAGATATCAAAAAAGATTGTCAACAACATTAGTCGTGGAGAAGATATGCGGCTGGCCACTATTATTCAAACAATTTAGGACAAGTATATAGCAAATGTTAGTGTTGGAAAGGCTTATTGGGCAAGAAGAAAAGCAAGGGAAGAAGTACACGGAAGGGCCATACTACAATATGCCAAATTGAGGGATTATTGTGCTGAGATTTTAAGGGCAAATCCGGGGTCCAAGCTTAGTATTGTTGTAAATAGGCCATCTTTAACACACCAACCGCGATTCATGAGGATGTACATGTGCCTTGATTCAGTGAAGCAGGGCTTCTTGGCTGGTTGTAGGCCGATCATAGGAGTGGATGGGTGTCACTTGAAAGGGGACCACAGTCAGCAGCTACTAGTTGCAGTAAGGAGGGATCCTAATGACAATTATTTTCTAATTGCGGTTGCAGCAGTGGAGGCGAAAACAAAGGACAGCTGGGGATGGTTCCTTGATCTGTTGCTGGATGATATTGGTGAATCAAGAAGATGGGTATTCATGTCGGATCAACAAAAAGTAAGGATAAACTGACTTATGATTCTAACTATTTCATTGAATAATATGACTTATGATTGTAACTATTTCATTCTACTTGCATTGTTTTTGTTAATTGAAAATAGGATACTGTACTCTGTTGTTTTTGTTGTTTTAGGGTTTGATGCAAGTTTTTGCTGAGATGGAACCTTCTATTGAGCATAGATTATGTTTAAGGCATCTCTATGCGAACTGTAAGAAGGCATATGGTGGAGGGACAGTTTTGAGGGATCTAATCCTATCCATTGCTAAAGCTACATATGTGGAAGAGTGGGAGCGAAGAATGAATCTGCTGAAGGAGAAAAATAGGGACTGTTATGATAAACTGATGGGAGTGGACCCAAAGTTGTGGACAAAGAGCCATTTCACGTTTATGGCAAAGAGTGATATGCTAATGAATAATATATCAGAGGCTTTCAATGGCAGGATTCTTGAGGCTAGAGACAAGCCCATTCTGACGATGTTTGAGTGGATCAGATGCTACTGGATGTCAAGATTTGCAGAAAAGAAGAAGAAGGCTGAGAAGTATGAAGGATCCATTCTGCCTAAACCAAAAAAGAGGTTGGATCTCATTGCAACAAGAAGTATGGAATGGCAAGCTAGATGGGCAGGTCAGCTGAAGTTTGAGGTACATCACAAAAATAGGATGATCATGGAAAGTTTTGTGGTGGATCTGTTAGCTGGTACTTGCAGCTGTCGATTTTGGGGTTTGAGTGGTATGCCATGCCCACATGCGTGCAGTGCCATCTTTGAAAAGGGTGATAATCCTGAAGAGTATTGCAACAATTACTATAGTCCAGCAGCATACCTTGCAACATATGGAAAATCAATTGCTCCAATTAATGGAGAGAACATGTGGCCGAAAGTGAACTGTGATACCATCATACCCCCAGTTTTCAGGGTTAAACTTGGTCGGCCAAGAATGGTGCGGATTAGAGAACCGGATGAAAGTAGATCTCAAACGAAGTACAGAAGGACGGGTACCTCTGTGACTTGCAGCAATTGCGGCCAGTATGGACACAACAGGAGGCATTGCCCAAATCCTATTGTCTCAGGTACATCTTAATTTGTTGTTGTTTTATAATTGTTGATTGCACCAGTAGCTTTCTATAATGTTGCCTTGATTCGATTAAACTTGCAACAGCTCCTGAACCTGCTGCTGCTGCATCTGATGTTGCAACTGACTCAGCTACACCTGGAAATAATGCACATGATGCTGGATCTGCTGCAAGGGGGAGAGGCAAAGGAAGGGGTGCGGGACTGGGTAGAGGAAGGGGCAAAGGAAGAGGAACTGTTGTCACAGGTAATTCAAGGATTTGTTGCTGCATACTAGAAGGTTGATATTTTTGTTAGTATGAAATGAGTTAACCATTATACTTTTGTTCCATCAGCCTCTGCACCAACTACTGCTGCTGCTGAATCTGCTGCTACGAATGGGACTGCTGCAAGGGGGAGAGGCAGAGGGAGGGGTGTGGGACTTAGTAGAGGAAAAGCAACTAGTATCACAGGTATAACTATATTTTGCTATTTCATACTCCATAATTGAAATGGTTTAGTGATGGAATGATTTAAAAATTTGGTTGTTGTTGCATCAGCCCCTGCACCAAATACTCTTGCTGCTGAATTTGGATCTGCAACTGTGTCACCCCTTACTGGATCATGTTCTGCAAACGACTCACCCCTTGCTGGATCTGGTTCACCTGATACTGGAGCTGCTTCAAATCCTCCTCATACACCAGCAACTCAACCAACTCCCTTCATTGAACCACTCATTCAGCAGACTCCACAAGTGGCACCAGTTACACAGCCTTTGCCTAAGACTAAGTCTTTTGGGATGAGAAGAAGTGAAAGATTGAAGATGGGGATAAGAAAGGGAGCAGCCAAACCTGCTGAACACATAGACCTCACAGATGATTGAAGTTTTTAGGGTTATGTAGCTCCTCCTACTGTGAATTTATGTAGGGCTTTTTTTGTGTATTATAGTATACTGTGGATGTATTTTGGTTAGGGGTGTCCATGGATCGGATCATATCCGCAGATCCGCGGTGTTTATCCGCATCCGATCCGATAATTGCGGATATGATCCGATCCGCAGACTGATCGGATCGGATAGGATCCGATCCGCACCTATTAAGGATCGGATTGCGGATTTATGTGCTGTATCCGCGGATCCGATCCGCAGATCCGCGGATCCGCACAAAATAATTAAAAAATAAAAAATAAAAAATATATATATGTTAGATACTTTGTGTTGCAGCCATCACCTAACCTAACCCTAATTTCATTTTGCACCTCACTCTTCACAGAGACACTCAGACACAGACCACACTCCACAGTTCACCCTTCGTCCCTGACTAGTGACTCCCTTCGGACCCTTCCCTTCCTTGTTCCTTGCTTCCTTCCTTCACGGTGCTGAAAGCCTGAGACAAAATGAAACCCAAATCTCCAGATCCCAATCTCAGTCAGTCACTGTCACCCATTCACCCCAAATTTTTGAAACCGTTGACCTCGCCGTTCACCACCCCGTTCACCCCCTGACCGCCAATCTCTCAGAGTCTCACCCATTCTGCCCGTCTGCCGTTCACCCCGCCGTTCACCCCGTGACTCCCAATCACTGAGGGTCTCACCTATTCTTCCGTTCAGGTCGCCGTTCACCCCCGCCGTTCCTGCCTGTGCTGGTCGGAGCAACACTAGCAGGCTGTTCAGAGCAACACTAGCAGCAGCTGCTTGGATTCTCTGCCTCTCTGGTTGAAAGCCCCCAATCTCTCACCCCTAGGCCCTAATCTCATCGCCGCGTTCAGGAGTCAGGACTTCAGTCTTCAGGTAATTTTCATGAGTAACCTGCTAAATTGAAATGCTCTATTTCTCTATTCTGTGTTTGGACTCGATTTTTTGACTTATTTTCAATACATAATAGTAACCTGTTGTAATTACCCTTACTGTTATTGTATTTTTTAAAGAATTCTGCTCATGTTATTGTTTATATGAATTATGTGAGATGCTGGTGTTTTATTCTATGTTTATATGATTTATGTAATTATGTGAGATGTTTCTTGCAGGATTGTGTTGCTTGAAATGGCTGATAGGCAAGCAGTTACAAATAATGCAAGTGGATCTGAGGTAGGGAGCATTCCTACTCCACCAAATGTTGCTGCATCGACACCTTCTGAGTCAGCAAGGGGAGGAGAATCAGTGACTAATCCAGCCTCAAGTGATGCTCCTACTGCTGGGACAGAGACACAGACAGGCCAGCCAGGTAAAAGAAAGGCTAGCAGGCCCCCTTTCTATTGTTTGGGATCACTTTAAAAAAAATGCGGAAGAAACTAAAGCTCAATGTAAACATTGCTTGAAATGGTTACAATGTCATAGTCGTAGGGATGGCACTTCTAATCTAAAAAAACACATTGGAACTTGTGCAAAGAATCCAGATAATCAAGTTGATAAAAAACAAAAAACCCTTGTGTTCACAAATTCTAATTTAGATGAGCCACCAACATTAAAGGCAGTAGACTTTAACCAGGAGCGGTGTAGGCTTTCACTTTGTAAGATGATAATAATTGATGAACTCCCATTTAAGTTTGTAGAAAATACTGGATTTAGGGACTTTTGTGGTGAGATGCAACCTCAATTTAAAATCCCAAGTCGTCAGACAGTTGCTAGAGATTGTATGCAATTGTATGTAGAGGAAAAGACCAAACTTAAATCTCTCTTAGAGTTGAACCATCAGATGATTTCCCTAACCACTGACACTTGGACGTCTGTTCAAAACATGAACTATATGTGTGTAACTGCTCATTACATTGATGATGGATGGACGTTGAATAAGAAAATATTGTCTTTTAACTTGATTGCTGATCATACTGGTCCTACCATAGGAAAAGCGTTAGAGAAGTGCCTGAAAGATTGGGGTATTCGGAAGCTTTGTACTGTAACTGTAGATAATGCTAGTGCCAACTTTGTTGCTGTGAATACTTTGGTTAGAATTATGTGAGAATGGAATGGTTGTACTATGCTGGGTGGGGAATTTGTCCATCTGAGATGTGCTGCCCATATTTTGAACTTAATTGTTTGCGACGGTTTAAAAGATTTAAGCTCTTCTATTGCTAGGATAAGAACTTCTTGTAAGTTTGTAAAGTCCTCCCCATCTAGATTAGCAACCTTTAGGAGGTGCGCACTTGAGGCAAACATTACTAGTCGTCAAATGATTATTCTTGATGTGCCAACTAGGTGGAATTCTACCTATATGATGTTGGAAGTGGCTGAAAAGTTTGAAAGGGCATTTGCTCGGCTTGCGAGAGAAGATGCTCATTTTGAGAGATATGTTGACGATGAGGGGGGGCCTCCTAGTGATGAAGATTGGAGTAGAGCTCGAATTTTCATGCGGTTTTTGCAAATTTTCTATCATGCAACTCTTTCATTCTCTAGTTCTTTGAATGTCACCTCAAATACTTTTTTTCATGTATTGTGTAAGATATTATGCACTTTGAATAAATGGATTGTAAGTGATGATTTGGTGTTGCGTGAGATGGCATCAGCTATGAAAGCTAAGTTTGATAAGTATTGGGATGATTCTGATCACCGTTACTCTTCTTCCTCTTTCACTTCAAGTGACAAAGCCAATAAACCATCTTTAAATTATCTAGTGCTTGTTGCTGTGTTCCTTGATCCCCGTTATAAGTTGGAATATATTCAGTTCACTTTGTCTGAGATGTATGGTGAAGGTGAAAAGTCTTCAAGGATCTTCAATAAATTGAAGGACATTATTGCTAAATTGTTTGAGCAATATACCATATGGAATCCTCGCCCCCCTGAAGATACTCAAGATACTAGTTTTTCTTCCGATACTACACCAAATCCTAGTTTAGACACAAGTGACATTGATAGCATTATGATTGAAGACCCTATGAGCAAGTGGAAACAAACACAAAGGATAAAGTTAAGTGAGCTCAAGAAGAATGAGATGGATAGGTATTTGGAAGATGAAGTGGCGGAAGATTTTAGTGGATTTGACATACTGAAGTGGTGGAGAGGAAAGACTCTGAGGTATCGAGTTCTGTCTTGCATGGCTAGAGATATATTAGCTATTCCTGTTTCTACTGTGGCGTCCGAGTCAGTTTTTAGCACCGGAGGTCGTGTCCTTGACCCTTATCGTAGTGCTTTGAGTCCCACCACTGTAGAGGCTTTAATTTGTACTCAAAATTGGTTAAAACCTGCTAAGATTTTGGTTGAGCTTGATGAAGGAGATGCTGCGGTTGATTCAGGTATATAATAAATTGGTTCATTTATTTTTCGCTCTTCTTTATTCTTTATTTTATCCCATTGGCTTTGACATATTTGGTTGTTTAATTGAAAAGAATTTTCTGGAGTTACTAGTGCTGGAGATCCTGAAGTTCAAAGTCAATTACATCCTCTTGAACCATCTTAGGTATTATAAGTTTATAACTAAATACTTGTATTAGTGTATAATAACTTAGATTTTTTTTGTTCAATTTATTCTAACATGCTTTACTAATTTTTCAATATGTATTATTTTAATAGGAATACACTATTCATGTTTGCTGCTGATGGCTGCTGCTTGCTGATTTAAGAAGGGATGGCTCAAGTTTAATTTTAAAGTACCAAGAAACTTCATTCTCAATGTTCTTTCAACAATCTTAGATTTTAGTGTGTTATAATCTTGGATCAAGTTGTTTTGTTTCTGCTGATAGTTGATAACTTGATAAGCATTTGCAGATTCAGATTGTTTAGATTTTAGTGGGGTACTATGTTGCTGTTTTACTTTAAATAATCTTGGATCAAGTTGTTTTGTTTCTGCTGATAGTTGATAACTTGATAAGCATTTGCAGATTCAGATTGTTTAGATTTTAGTGGGGTACTATGTTGCTGTTTTACTTTAAATAATCTTGGATCAAGTTGTTTTGTTTCTGCTGATAGTTGATAACTTGATAAGTATTTGTAGATTCAGATTGTTTAGATTTTAGTGGGGTACTATGTTGCTGTTTTACTTTAAATAATCTTGGATCAAGTTGTTTTGTTTCTGCTGATAGTTGATAACTTGATAAGCATTTGCAGATTCAGATTGTTTAGATTTTAGTGGGGTACTATGTTGCTGTTTTATTTTAAATAATCTTGGATCAAGTTGTTTTGTTTCTGCTGATAGTTGAAAAGCATTTGCAGATTCATGTTTAGATTTTAGTGGGGTACTATGTTGCTGTTTTATTTTAAATGAGGCTTTTTAGTATTTTAGTGCTTGTTTTCACTTATTGGAAGTGTTTGTTGGAATCTTTGTTATTATATATTTATATTTACTTATCTGTTAGTTTGTATGTTTTAGTAATTTAGTTATTAGTTGTTAAACATGTTATTTATATATTGAATTATTTTATTTTTGTTATTTAGAAAAAATTTGATTAAAATTATTTTAGGAACAAGTAGGTTTAAAAGTGTGAAAGAAACATTTTTTATTGAATTTTTTACCTAAAAAGATAATTTAAAAATGAGCTTAATCTTGCGGATATATCCGCAATCCGATCCGATCCGATCCGCAAATGTGCGGATCGGATCGGATCGGATCCGACACTAAAAAATGCGGATATTGTATCCGATCCGATCCGATGAGAATTGTGCGGATCGGATCGAATTTTTGGCCATATCCGATCCGATCCGATCCGTGGACACCCCTAATTTTGGTATTGAGAACATCACTTTTTTAGTTTATTTTGCTTTGTGGTGGACCACTTTTGGTAGTACATTTTAGGTGGAGCATTTATTTTGTGACTAGTGCAAGTTGGATCCACTGAACTTATCTAATGTGTGGAACATGTTAAGGACCACTTTTGTGAATTACATTATTCTAATGATGCATCTGTGATAGTTTCTGATAGCAGTTGTTTTTAGTTGTGTGCATTTTTATTCAATATCACAACATTATATTTATAGCAGCAAACAAAAAAACTTTCATCCATTCAATCTAAATAACATAACATACACTTTTTATAACTCCTCTGTTTAAAGCCAACAATGACAACTTTATCAATAAACTTTACCACACAGCACTGTAACTATTAAGATTACAAAACAAAAAAAAAACATCATCTGCATCTTGCTCTGCTTTTTCATGTTTTCTTCCAACTTTCGAAGTTCCTCCTGGACCGAATTCAACTCTACACAGATTCTTCGAATATAGTCATCAACTTCTCCGATCTCCACCTTTAACCTCTCCGTGTCAACACTAAGTCTATCAACTCTCCTTTCTTGTGCATTTTCACCCCTAATTTCACCTTCTACCCGACCAGAGTGATATTGTGAAGACAATAAGCAAACACTGCCAGCCTTCTTTTCTTCATCAACCCATTCAAAAAATTTGCATCTTCTACTTGGGCAAGACATAAACCTTCTATTTGGATTCTTGGTGTATTAGAACTTTTCAGAATCAGAGAGTCTCTATAGAAGCAACGACTCCTCCTCTCCTTCTGCTTCAACCACTCACCTTTCATATCATCTTCATTATCAATCCACTCAAAAAAACTGCACATTGGCACTCGTCCACAAGCTACATACCTCCTTCCATGGCTGGCCACTTCAGAAGAAGACAGAACAACAACTGCCTCCCCACAATAACACAAATGTCTTCTCTTGTTGAGACTTCTTGAACTCGAAATTCTCGAAGAATGTTGGGTGGAATCCATGCAAGGTCAAAAATTTTCAGCAACAAATAAGAAGAAAGGGAGAAGAGGAGAACGACGAACATAATAGGGTTCTGGAGTTTTAGGATGAGGGCAAGGATTATGTAGTGTTATACACATGGGTATTTTGGTAAATTTAACATAGGTCAACGTTTTATTTAACGTTGACTGCCAATAGGGACCCAATTAAAACAAAAAAATTGGTATAGGGACTCAATTAAAAGGAAAAAAACTATAGAGACCTAATTAAAAATTCGACCAAATTATAGGGACCAATAGAGTAATTAAACCAATTAAAAAAGAGAATTATTTTAAGTTTCTCAAAGACAATTGTACTTTATGTCATATAGGTGAATACTTGCTAATCTGTGATTTCTGAATATTCATAAAAGAGTGGACTAGTTATAAAAAATAATTGAACTAAAAAAAAAACAAAAATTCACAATAACTTAAATACACACCCATTCATAGTTTAATACTCTCTTTTTCATCAAAAGAAATTCGAACCTATATGGCACTCTTAGGAGGCAAATATATTTGCCATTGGGACAAGCCTTAGCCACTTTACAGTAACTTAAATCGTTACCATTAATACTAGGCCCAAAATGCATAACATAAGCTTTTTGGCAGTCCATGATGCAACATTTCTTATAGCATTCTTTGAACTTCTCACGACTTCGTCTATATTTTCTACGACATTGTTTCCGACAATCTGCCAACGTTTTGAAAGGCCCTTCAATAACAATGGAATTGTCTTCATACATAGCGCCACAAATTATCACTTCAAACATCAAACATCAGGTGGCGTTTCATCCCCTCCCCACCGCTAAGGTCTAGAGTTCAAACTCTAGAGGATGTATTTGAGGAAAAAAAATGTGATAAATATATGAGGAGTGTAGGAGTATATTATGTACCTAGAATCAGGAGTTATCCAATCCACTAACAAAAAAAAAAAACCATTAATATTACAATTAGTGGCGAATTTATGAAATCTAAGGTAGTTATAGTTACCACAATTTTTTTTTAAAAAAAATAATTATATATATAATATATATATATATATATATATATATATATATATATATATATATATATATTGCTGAAATTTCTTTAAGTATAATTTGTATTGAATTATTAGTAACTGTAATATGTCAATAGTAGTTGTAATTATTAATTAACAAGTAGTCCATTATAATTAAAATAATGCTAGTCTATTATTATAGATTAACATGATTTATTTCTAAATTAAAATTTTAAGATATATGCTATACATTATATTTCATTAATTTTATTTTATATTATATTATATTTTATTTTATATTTAATTTAATCCCCCTCTTATAAAATTTTTGGTTATGCCGCTGACTACAATTACGACATTTTTCCTTGCTATAGCTTCTTCTCTTGCAATGCAATCGCAACTTTAAGATAGATAATGTATAATGTATTATATAGACTTAAAATAGTCCTTAATATTATTTGAAACGACTCCAGAACTATGATAGTAATCTCTTAGTTCATCATATCTCCTCTTTATTCTAAGAGTTGCAAGTTACTAGTATAAACAAAACAAAAATTCCTCCTTAGTATTAGAAAGTTTTCCTTTATTATTATTAAACTACTTTTCTACCTTAATCTATGATAATAATAAAAAAATCTTATAACCTATAAATTTAATCCAATAAAATAAATAAATTCAATTCTAATTTTAATTTTTATTATCTTATTTTTATATTATTTTCTTATCTTATCTTATCTTTATTTTTATTTTTTTTAGACAATATTTTATATATATATATATATATATATATAAAGTTTTATTTTATTATTATTAAACTACTCTTCTAAGTTACCAAAAAAAAACTACTCTTCTACTTTAACCCATAACAACAATAAAAAAATTTCATAACTTATAAATTCAGTTCAATAGAATAGATAAATTCAGTTTTAATTTTAATTTTTATTATCTTATTTTTATATTATTTTTGTATCTTATCTTATCTTTATTTTTATCTTTCTTAGGCAATAAATATATATATATATATATAATTTTACTTTCACAATTCAATACAATCAATCAATCAATGCAGCACCTGTCAGTGACAAAAAAACAGATTTGATTTCTGGTAAAGATATCAGAAAAGAGATTGACAAAAAGAAGAATGATTTGATGAGATTTAAAATGATGAATCCTTCAATCAGTGGGCGTGGTGCTGAACCAGTATATCGTGATAAAGTAAAAGGAGTACACATTTTCAAGAAAAAATACTTGAAGTCAAAACAGAAAGTAGAAAAAAAGCCAAAGGAAAAGGAAATAGAATGGGGCAAGGGCTTGGCTCAGAAGAGGGAAGCTGAGGCTAGGATGAAGGAACTAGAAACCGAGAAGGACAAGCCTTTTGCACGCAGCAAGGACGATCCAGAACTTGACAACATGCTCAAGGATAGATTAAGATGGGGTGATCCTATGGCACATTTGGTAAAGAGGAAAAAATATCCAGAGCCTGTTCTTCCGGATTTGGGAGAAGGTGAGAAGATGAAAGAATCAGGTTTTGTTGTTCCACAAGATATTCCAGATCACAGCTGGTTAAAAAGAGGTTTAGATGCTGCACCAAATCGCTATGGGATAAGGTCGGGACGACATTGGGATGGAGTTGATCGTAGTAATGGTTTTGAGAAGGAAATGTTTAAGAGAACAAATGAGAGGCAAGCTCGAGATAGAGAAGCTTATCTTTGGTCTGTCTCTGATATGTGAAAAGGTGAAAAATCAGGTGAAGTCAACTTCACATGAAGCATCTAACAGTTTTCAGGTATCAACTTCACGTGAAGTCGACTTCAACTGAGTTTTCACCATATGAAAAATGATAGTGTGTGATTGAAGATACAAAAGTCCAAATATTCAGTTAAGAATTGGGTTCAAATATTTCTAGTCTTATCATGGTGGATATGTTTGTAGGTCATGAGACTTTTTTATTGTTGTTATAGATTAAAGTAGACGAGTAGTTTAATAATTATTTCAGTTGAACTTGATTATCTCTTGAAGAATTTGAGAAAACCTAAAAAAGCAATGACCATTTTATATTTTATGACGAAGAATTGGTTCTTAGATAATACTAAATATTAAAAATATAGGCTATAAATTAAAGAAGTGAAAGTTACATGTGCTTGATAAAATCATGAAAATGCAATATGAATGCATACCCTGTTTAATGGTATACATGAAGTGAAAAAAGAGTGATAATAATTTATAAAAATAAACAACTATATTTTTATACAAGATATATGTCTAAAAAAATATAAAAAAATCTTATGTAGTGTAGCGATTTTATATGTGATTATTTTTTATTATATAATAAATTTAAGTCACAATTATTTTATTTATTAATATTTTCAATTAATCAATTGCACATCATATATATACACTTGAGTTTTGTACATTTTTAATACTTATCTCTATATTTAGATTTTAAAAATGCATTTGACTTTTTAATAATATTAAAATATTAATATACTTAACATTTATATTATTATATAGAAAATTAAAAATAACTTGCATCTTTATATTTTGATAATCACATTTTTATACCTTAAATATTCTTTTCTTGTCAAAAATATTAATTTTTTTCTGTAACTTCCATATAAAAATAAAATTATTAAAAACTTTCTAACCTTTTTTTATATGTTGATAAATATATATTTTTTAAAATTCAATAACTATATATCATGCGTAAATTATGTTTATACAGTAAAAATATAAATTAGAGTAGTGCAGCAATGAATGGCAAATTGGCAACATTCACCCATTCTTTCTTCTTTTTTCGTTTTCCTCTTTTAAATGTGTTTCATCTTTACTTAATTTCCTGCATTTTTTTTTCAAAGGCGTAACACCCACAAAAATGACGACTTAATTCACTAACCACGTGTGAGTTCATTTTTTGGGTTTTAGGATTTGGACTTAATAAATGAATAGTTAAAAAAAAAAAAAACTTCAAAATAATAACTCTTGTAATTTGAAAAAAAATAGTTTATTATACATGATTATTTATAATATATTTCATTTAATAATTATTATATATGTCATTTGAAATAACTAATTTTTTATTTAAGAAATAATTGGATAAAGTTCACCTTAATTATTACATCAAATATTCTTAGAAGATAATTTAAATTAAAAAAAAAGAAAAATTACAATTAACTTTTTTTTATAAGAAAAAATATTTCGATTCAAAAGGTCAATAATTAATTTGTTGTTGATGATAAGAATTTTATTTAAAGATTTGTCATTAATCAATAAATTATTACATAAAACAAAAAATTCCAACACTTATTTAAATAGATTAATACACTTAATTATTACTAAACTAATACAAATTGGTTAATTCACAATAACTCTAATCCTTACCATTAGTACTATGGCCATATATTGAACTTATCATGTTGACCTGAATAGTGTTTTTGGCAGCTCATGATACAACATTTCTTGTAGCATTCTTCGAACTTCTCACGACTTTGTATATATTTTCTCCGACATTGATTATGACAATCTGTGAACATTTTCAAAGGCCCCTCAATTGAATTATATTCATACATAGCAGAACAAATTATCACTCCAAACATCAACATTGCAATTGCGACATTGTTCCTAGCCATTATTGCTTCTTCTCTTAGCAATCGCAACTTTAAAATAGAGCAGGTATTACATACATTTAAAATAGTCTTTAGTATTATTTGAAACGCCTCAAATTCATCTTAGTTCATGTCTCCTTATTCTAAGAGTTGCAAGTTACTAATATAAGCAGAACAAAAATTCCTCCTTAATTAGCATACGAAAGTGATTTTTAGAGTAGTTTATTATATCGGTTGAACTCAAAGTTATCGAACTCGCGAGTTAACTCGTAGACTCGTACGAGTTCATTTGTTGTTTATATATATATATATATAATTCTAACCCTTTAAAATTAATAATATCAATCTTAAAATACATAATAAATTAAAATAGTAACATACTTTATAACAAATATTTTAAAATATACATTTAAATTTCCTATAATTATTCTTATACAAATACAACATAGAACACACAAAATTAAAAATTCTAAATCTGTAATAATAAATCTTTAATTGAACATTGGACAATATCAAATAATCAAATTAACTCTAATCAAAATAATTAATTACTAATCAGTCATGAATGGATGAACCATCTGGCCATCTAACATAAACGATAAGTAATAGGCTAAAATTAGAAGTAATAAAATTTAAAAAGAAAAAAAACTAAATCAAGAAGCAAATGCTCAAAAAAGGGCAAAAGACATACAAAAATAGAGGATACAGAAGAAAAGAAGGGGCAAAGTCTCAACAACAGCAGATCGAAGACAAGGGTGCAGCAAACAACGGTGATGAGGGTGCAGCAACAGCACGAAACGACGGCGACAAAGAGTCATGGATTTCACGACGGTGCAAACCATAGCAGAGATAGGACTGTAGGAGAAGTAGTCGAACTCGTGAACGGTGATAGCATGATGGAGTTGCGGATAGTGGAGATGTGAAGAAATACAAAGCAGAGGGCAACATAGGTAAAATTCACAAAGACAATGGCGCAAATCAGAGCAGAGGTAGTAGTTGCAGGCGAACAGCGGCAGCTCGACGGGGAACAGCGACTGCGGCAGAACATGGAGAAAGTGAAACTTGAGAGAAACGACGCAGATAAGTGAGTTGTGAGTGAGTTTTCTTTCATTCTTTGGGAGTTATTATAACCCTAATAAAAAAATATTTTTTTGGTTTCAAAATGACGTTGTTTTGAGCAAAAATGAAGAAAAACAGAAACTCGCTAACCCGATCCTAAATTCACGAGTTTGTTCGAGTTTGACCGAGTCTAGCCGAGTTTACTCATGAGAGAATCTATGTCCGAGTCAACTCGTTTTCATATCTAAACTCGTAAACTCGTACGAGTTTACGAGTTAACTCGAGAGTTTGACAACAATGGTTGAACTTGATCACCTCTTGAATTCGACAAACATTAAAAAGATAATAATAGGTCATTTAATATTAGGGTTATGCTAGGTAACTAATGACTTTCTTAAACAACATGAACAACCACCAATCAAATAAAAATACACTACACTTTTAAATTATCCACCTAAATCTTAATATTAAAATAACTATCCGTACACCTAGTGAAATGAACATCCGATATATCTATTGTTCACATTGTTTATTATTTTCATTGTCTACCTATACTTTTTCTTAATTATTATATAACAACCATGAATTGGTTGTTAGAACATCTCCAATATTAGTTCTAATTTTATTTTATTTTAGGTCCTACAAGAATATTTGTGAGACCATATATGTTATAAATAGTATTTTGAAATTAAAAATAAAAGTTATTTCTCATTATTTTATCAATATAATTATACGAGTAGTAACATTTTATTGATTTTCTATCAAGGTGATATCGTATCTCTAAGGTGATACCGGTTTTATTTCATAAATCAACTCCAAATATAAATTTTAAGGTAGATGCTACCCTATACCCTCTCTAAAATAACACGTAAGTTACCCTCTCTGATGTGTCACATTCTAATTAGATGTTTATTTATTTTAATTTTCTAGTAAATTTTGTTGGATGAGTAATTTATCCAATAAAATAAAAAATAAGAAATTAATTTTGGATAATTAAAATTTGTTGGAAATTTAACAAATATTCTTTGAAAAATAATGTTATATATTATTTTTTTATTTTTCACACAAAATCTCTTATTTTTAACAAAAATTAAATAAAAATCCAGACCTTCATAAAAAAATAATTGCAAATTAGCTATATTAATTTTTTAAAAACAAGATATAAAGTGTTTCCATTTCTTTCTTTTTTTTCATATAATTTGAAACCAAATTGTATAAAATAAATTTCTAAATTTAAAGATCTACTTGATACAATAAACTTTTTAAATTAAAAATTTTTATGATGACACTAATTTGTGTTTTTATTTTTAATTTGTCATATCAATATTTTAGTTTAGAATTTACTTTTAGTTAATATAAGAATATTTTTAAATTAATATTTTAATAAATATATAACAAATATATTAAAATAAATATTTAATTAGAATATGACACATTAAAAAGGATAATTTATATATTATTTTAGAAAAAATAAGATAACATTTACCAAATTTTAATTTTAAATCAATTTATTTTTACAAGTATAAAAAATAATATTTTAAAAATACTCTAGAGATGCTTTTAGAGAAGTGAAAGTTACGTGCTTGACAAAATCATGAAAACACAATATGAATGCATACCCTGTATATAATGGTATACATGAGGTAAAAAAAGAATGGTATTATAGTAAATTAGTAATTTATGAAAATGATATGAGAGATCGACAACAATAACATAATTTCTTACTTTAATCATATTAGCGTGATCATTTCTTTATCATATATAAGTGGAGAAACTAAAACCTTTCAATATGAAAATTTTCGTTTCATGGTTATTATAGAATTTTTATTTTCTATCTCTAGAGAACTATTAACTAATTTTAGTTATACTGAAATAAATTGTATATAATAAAGAGTTACAAGACAGAATTCGCATTTTTCGATGATAATTTCATTTAGCAATTCATTAATTTATTCTAACAATATAAAAAAATTAATTAAAATATATCAATAATTTAAATCTAAAAATTGAAATTATAAAATAATAAAAAAATACTAATATGAATAATGTATTAAATATAAATTGAAATTATATAAAATGAGTAGCTTATGCATAATCAGTGATTATATTTCTAAGGGTTCTCATTTATTTTCTAAGTAGTATTGTATGGATCTAACGTTATTATATATAGTCAAGGAAGAATTTAAGGATTAACACTATATTGTAGAATATTCAGGAAGCCATAAAACTATTATTAGAAGTGTTCTACTATTGAAGGAGCTGAGGAAGCTTGATGCAAAAGAATGAATTTAGTTAAAGCAAAAGCATATATATGTAATAAAATATTATTCTTACAAGTCATTTGTGTTTTCCACTTTGATAAGAAAGGTCGTTTCCAACTTTTTATGCTTTAATAATTTGAGCCTAACTGCTTAATTCTAAGAGCATATATATGTGGCTCTAAATTATTTTCAACATGAAGAGATTCACATACAGATACTTTACTATACGTAACATTGGTTGTGGCCAGAAGTTATATATATCATAAGAAATTAAATTAATTTATATTCACTCTCTCTAACTTGCAATATTAGATTTGCGGATCTATACCTTGCATGATAAATATTTGGGCCCCGAAAATATATGAAACATTATTTATTGATGATATGATTAGTCATCTTGAGCGAGGCATGTGATGCCAAATTAAAGCAACTACGAGTGTTTATAATTTGATGCCTAATTTTTGTTTAATTTATTTTTATATTTTTAAAATTAAATATTAATTTTTTTTTTACTTTTTTACAGCAATTACTTGCACTTACACTACTAACTGAAACAAAAGAAATAAATTTGTCAAACGATGATGTCATGACGAATTGACAATCTCTTTTAAATTATTACTATGCTATTAAATAGAAATATCAAATATGATGGAAATGATTTTATATCTTAAAAATAATAATAACGCTTGTTGACATGGGTATATTTTGAAGTCTGATCATACAACATTAACATTTAATTTTTATATATTTACTTCAATGAATGTTATTTTAAAAATATAAGATAAAAAAATATCACGTCCAACTCAAAATATTAATAAGATAATAAGTTAATGAATTTTTTATCTTATTAATTTTCTACTATTCTTTACTTTTTTTAATGAAAAACTAATTCTTATATACTCCTCACATTTGGTACTTAATAATTTTTTCATAAAAATAAAGAAAAATAAATGACGAGAAATTAAAGAAAATTTGACATATACAAAACTGAGGGGGAAATTTTGAAAAGAGAAAAATAATTGGTTTGACAGCAATAGTTCAGCTGGAATTATAGAGAATAAGAGAGAGACAAGAAGAATTTAAGATCCTTAATTGGTTAATCATTTAAGTGTATGCATGAAAACGACTACACCATGCATGCAGCTTGATTTGCAGCCAAAAGATTCATCAAGGGGAATAAAATAAAGGCAACTACTCAAATGAAGATGCTAAAAACATCTTTTTATGAAGATTCTTGTGTTAAAAGTGTACTTTGTTTGTTTAGCCACACTTTAAAAAAAATAACACTTTTGTAACACATCAAAATCAAACCATACATTTCATCATCTAATGGTAAAAAAGAAGCATCTTCATATAAAGACAATAATAAAATCTTCATGGTAGTATCCACCTAAAATAAATATATGAGGATGCTAGGTTCAAACACCATACAAGTGCCAGGTACTAGTTTTTAAAAAGGTTCTATATCAGAAACTTAGAGATGAAGAAAAGAGAAAAATAACCATAAAAAATAGAAGAGTAGTTTTGTTTACAATAATAACTTGCTAAACAAGAAATAAGTGAAAGAGCATTTTATTGAATGAATATTATTTCAAAGGTAAATGCTACCCAACTCCCTCTAAAATAACATGTAAGTTATCCTTTATTATGTGTCACATTGTAATTGGTCCTTATTTTAACCATAGTTGGGGCGCCAACGTCATCGTCATCTACTGCCCTCCCACACAACCTCTCTTCCTAGTATAGTCAGCGCCTCTTTTTGCCATGGATCACTTCTTACCCACATAATTAATGGTTAATTTGGTTATTAAATTTTTTTATTGAAAAACATATCTTTATTTAATTATGTGATGGAACATATATTTATATGTAAAATATAATATAATAAAATAAATCTATTCAAAGTATTTAAAAGTATAATTAAAATCATGAACATATAAATATAATAATAAAATTTCTACTCCAAACAAATAAACATATTTTTTTATCATACATATATTATTTAAAAAATAAATATATTATTAAAATTAATAACAGAAATTTAAAATGATAAAATTCAACTTTTTTACCGTATTTTTATAGTATTTTTATTTTTTTAATTTTTAATTTATTAGTATTTTATTATTTAATTAATAATTAAACAAATTATTTTTATGAAAATTTATTTTTTGTATTATATTAGAGAAGAGATCAATATAACAATTTAAAAAATAAATTGTATAAATATTTAAGAGATAAATATGAAATACATACCTAAGTAATGTTTAGTTTGGTTATTAAATTTTTTTATTAAAACAAATCTTTATTTAATTACACGATAGAACATATATTCATATGTAAAATATAATATAATAATTCTATTTAGAGTACTTAAAAGTATAATTAAAATCAGAAAAAAATATATTTTTTATCGTACATAAATTATTTAAAAAAAAATAAATTGTTAAAATTAATAACACAAGTTTAAAGTAATAAAATCTAACTTTCTTACAAGTATTTTTTATAGTATTTTTATTTTTTTAATTTTTAATTTATTCGTACTTTATTATTTAATTATATTTTACATATAAATATATGTTCCATCACGTAATTAAATAAAGATATGTTTTTTTAATAAAAAAATTTAATAACCAAATTAACCATTAATTATGTGGGTAAGAAGTGATCCATGGCAAAAAAAAAAAAAAAAAAAGAAGAGAGGTTGTGTGGGAGGGCAGTAGATGGCGATGAAGTTGGCGCCCGAACTATGTGACACATAATGAAGGGTAACTTACATGTTATTTTAGAGGGGGTTGGGTAGCATTCACCTATTTCAAATAATCTTAATTACAATTGAACGAGAGTGTGTAATGCTAGAAATATTTTACTCTAATATATACTAGCTGTCAAAGGTGTGAAATAACTATGTAAGCTACCAAATTTTATTACATTAGTCATAACCAACTCTTGAACTATTATTTATTTTCATTCTCAATTTTGGAGCTGATTTCTACCTTAATACCCCCTCAAGCTCAAATTGGGTTTAGGAATAATTCTGAACTTGAGTTGTACCTTGAGTTGTAATGTAATCAGGTGTTAAAGAATCAATTATACTTTTGATCTTTGTAATATAATCAGATACTATTAATTCATGCTTCTTGATCGTTTTGATTTGTACCTTGAGTTAATTCACTCGATATTTAGTTGATTCTGCAAAATATTCTTCTATCTTACTCTAGATTTCATTCCTAAAGAAAATGCCTACTTTTTTGTTCTTAAAATATGTGTCCATAGATGTCAAGAACCATGATTGTAAATTATAATCATCATGTAGCCACTGTTTGTAGTATTGAGATTCCTGAATATTGAGTTGATCTTGAAGACTCGAGAATCTTAGAGGAATTCGATCTTTGTAGAGATGATCTTTTAAGTCTTGACTTCGAATGAATACAATTGCTTGTTGTTGTCATGTTTTGTAGTTTCATTCATCAAGTTTGTCAGCAATTAGATTAAAAGGGCAGGAGTTGAAGAATTATGGTGGGAAAAAAAAATTTGTTCGAAATAATTATAACATTCTGATTTACTCCTAAATTTTAGATTTGTCAAAATTCGTAAAATTTTCAAAATTTATGTTTTCTATAAAATTATCTATGGTTGAAATAACTATGAGTTTTTGATACTATATAGAGGTTCTATATCAGAACTTTAAAAATAAAGAAAAAAAAGAAAGAACCAGAACAAATAAAAAGATAATTTTGTTTACAACAGTAATTTGCTAAACAAAAAATCAGTGAAAGAACATTTTAGTGAATGAATATTACCTCAAATTATCTCAATTATAATTAAATGAGAGTGTGTAACACCAAAAAGACTCTACTCTAATATATATTAGCTGTCAAAAGTATAAAACAGTTATGCAAACCATCAAATTCTGTTACACTAAGATAACTAACTCTTAAACTATTTTTTATTCTCATTCTCAATCTTGGAGTTGATTTCTGGCTTAATAGTTTTATTGTTAACATAAATAAATCCTTAATCTCTTCAATGTTTGATAGTGCTATAATTTATTACCTTTTATATAGATGGTTTTGATTTATAAAAGTAATTTCTTATTCTAATTGACCATATTTTTTTATAATATCGTATTTGCAATAATAAAAATTTAAATAATATCACATATTAAAATTTAAATATTTAATTTTGTTAGAAACAAAAGACCAAACTAAAGAAAGTGTTTTGTGTATTATTCAGTCTGATCAAAAGTATAATGTACAAGGGGTATATATAGGTGCCAGAAGAATCAAAGTAATAAAAGCATAGAATCCTACAATTAATATACAGATATGATATATAAATATAAACGATACTAACTGATCTAAAATGATTCTAATGATTCTCTAATGATTCTCTAACATCCCCCCTCAAACTCAAGTGGGAGCTAAGGATACCATCTTGAGTTTGGATAACAAAGTCCAGAAACGAGTCGGGTGATGAGCTTTCGTGAAGATATCAGCAGTCTGATCCAGTGTTCCAACAGCAATGAGACGAACAGCATCAATAAGGATACGTTGCCGAACAAAGTGACAATCAATCTCAATATGTTTGGTGCGTTCATGAAAGACATCATTATGTGCAATCTGAATAGCACTGCGGTTGTCACAAAAAACATCAGTAGGGGACGACTGAGGAGTACCCAAATCTTCGAGAAGCCAACGAATCGAGATAACCTCAGCAGTGGTGTCAGCGAGGGCACGGTACTCAGCTTCTGTGCTTGATCGAGCAGTAAATGTTTGCTTCTTAGCACGCCAAGAAATGAGAGCATCGCCAAGAAACAAACAGTAACCAGTAGTAGAACGACGATCAGTGGGATCACCAGCCCAATCAGCATCAGAGTATGCCTGAAGAGACAAAGAGGAATAGACAGAAAAATAAAGGCCATGAAATAAAGTGCCTTTGCTGTAGCGAAGAATGCGAAGAACTGCCACATAGTGAGTAGTACGAGGAGCTGACAAGAACTGGCTAAGTACATGAACTGGATAGGCGATGTCTGGTTGGGTAACAGTTAAGTAGACGAGTCCTCCAACTAGCTGTCGATAGAGAGTAGGATTATCCAAAACAGTGCCATCCATAGGAGTAAATCGAACATTAGGCTCAAGAGGAGTAGACTCAGTGCGACTATCTGTAATTCCGGCTCGAGCAAGAAGATCTGAAGCATATTTAGCTTGAGAGAGATAGATACCATCATTAGTGGATATGACTTCTAGACCAAGAAAATAGCTGAGAGAACCAAGATCTTTCATCTCAAAAGTACGCTAAAGGGACGCCTTGAGATCAGAGATACCATCAGCATCATCTCCAATAATGGTCATGTCATCAACATACAGAAGTAGAAGAACAACTCCACGTTCACTTTTACGAATAAAGAGAGCATTCTCATGAGGACTGCAAGTGAAACCAAGACTGCATATGGTAGTGTTGAACTTGTCAAACCATTCACGAGGAGCTTGCTTAAGCCCATAGAGTGCCTTGCGAAGGAGACAAACTTTGCCAGAAGAACAAGGATAACCTGGAGGGGGTTTCATATATACCTTCTGTTTCAAATCTCCATTAAGAAAAGCATTCTTCACATCCATCTGACTGAGAGACCATTTTTTGACCGCAGCAATGGCAAGAAGAGCTCGAACAGATGTGAGACGAGCAACAGGAGCAAAAGTTTCTTCATAGTCAATACCATACTCTTGCGTACAACCCTGAGAAACCAATCGTGCCTTATAACGGTCAATAGAACCATCAGAGCGAGTCTTGATCTTGTATACCCATCTGCTTCCCACAATTTCCTGATTAGAAGGAGAATCAACCAAGTCCCAAGTGTGTGCTTTTTCAAGTGCCTGTATTTCTTCCTGCATTGCTTGTTGCCAATTTGGATTTGTGGAGGCTTCTTTGAAAGACTTAGGTTCATGTTGATGAAGAATAGTAGAGAAACAATGATAATCAACAAGATGAGGAGGTGGATTTCTCACCTTGGAACAACGAGTGGAAGGAGGAGGCATGACGGTAGGAGTTGGAGCATCGTCCAGTCCAGAATCATCGGGAGATGGAGAAGGCAGAAGAACAGGAGGCTGTGGAGGGTGAATCGAGACAGAACCTGTAGAATCATCACTAGGAAAAAGATCAACATTGAGGTTAGAGAAAAAAGGTGACTGAGTAGGAGGAATAGACTCAAAGGAGGAGAAACGAGAAAACATATGATGCTCCCAGAAGACAACATGATGAGATATACGAATACATTTAGAGAGAGGATCCCAACAACGATAACCCTTGTGTTCAGTGTCATAACTAAGGAAACAACACATACGAGCCCGAGGTTCAAGTTTGCTATTCATGAGGCTGAAGAAGAACAAAACAGACACAACCAAAAACTCGAAGAGAACTATAATCTGGGGAGGTACGATAAAGACGCTCAAAGGGAGTAACATTACCAAGAACAGAAGAAGGGAGTCTATTGATGACATGAACATCAGTAAGAACAGCTTCATCCCAAGTACGCTCAGGACACGAAGATGAAAGAAGCATTGCACGAACAGAGTCAAGAATGTGACGGTGTTTGCGTTCAGCTCGGCCATTTTGTTGAGACGTACCAGGGCAAGAAAACTCAGACAAGGTACCCTGTTCTGCAAGAAAGTTTAAGAGTTTTGAATCACGGTATTCCATAGCATTATCACGGCGAAAGACCTTAATGACCTTGGAAAACTGAGTTTTAATCATAGTGGCAAAGTTAATATAAATCTGAGGTAACTCATGCCGATTGGCCATCAAATAAACCCAAGTAAAGCGTGAATAATCATCAATGAAGACAACAAAGTATCGAGCTCCTCCCATAGAAGCGGTAGGAGCAGGACCCCAAACATTAGAGTGAATTAGATCAAAAGGAGAGCAAGCAAGAGAGGAATTATTGTGAAAAGATAAAGCAAGTTGTTTGGCAGTTTGACAAGAAATGCAATCAAAAGATTCATTAGGAACCTGACCTAAAACACCTTGAGACACAAGAGGACGCAATTTTCCTAAGGAGCTGTGGGCAAGACGTTGATGCCATAAGTGAAGGGTAGATGGAGAAGAAGCAGCACATAGATTTGGTACAGGAGGAATATGAAGATTCTCGACTTCAAACAACCTTCCAACCTTACGTCCAGTCCCGATGACTTGTCCCATCCGACGATTCTGTACACGACAACCAGAGATAGAAAAAGTGACATCAAAATCCAAATCAACAAGTTGACCAACAGAAACAAGATTAAAGTTTAAGTTGGGAATAAAATAAGTATTAGGAAGATTAAGAGTAGACTGGGAGATAGAACCCTTGTGTGTTGCGTGCAAAAGGGAACCATTAGCAGTGTTGACAGAAGGTGCATTTGTAGTGGAAGACAGAGACGAGAAGAGATTACTCAATGGAGACATGTGATTAAAACATCCCGAGTCAAAATACCATTTAGAATCACCTGAAGGAGTCGAAAGAGCAGCAGGGGTATTACCAGAAATGGAGAGAAGGCGCCGAAGAAGAGATGCAATATCAGATAAAGAGACAGAAGACGGGTTGAGAGGTGCAGAGGTGGTAGATTCAAGAGGAGCATCAACAGCAGAAGCAGGCTTAGAACGTGGTGGGCGAGTAGGACAAGTAGTAATCAAATGTCCAGAGAGCTTGCAATAATGGCAGAAAAGTTGTGAACAATAGTAGCTAATATGACCTTTCTGGTGGCATGTGCGACATTCAACAGAGGGATAGACGGAGAAGAGGTGCCCAAAACTGTTACAATTTTGACCGAATATATCCTTTCTGTGTGTGGTAGCAAAAACAGCTGACTTTTCCATAATAGCAGATACAGAGATCACGGAGAGGAGAGAAAATCTGTAACTTGGGAGCCGAAAACGAAAAAACAGAGAGCAGAATCGGAAAGAGCTCACCAAAAAACTTTAGGGAGGGTCCCACAGCGTGCCACGTCAGCAACAAGTCAGTGCCACGTCAGTGCAAAGGGACACGTGGCGCTGCGTGATTGGAGACAGGGAGGCGCTGACCGGGCGGGCGAACACGCGGGTCGAAGGGCGGTTCGGGTCGGGCACGCGGGCGAGCGGGATCCGTCTGGCTGCTTGGTGACACGTGGTGCGTCTGGAGTCGTTGATCTAGGCGCTGATCCAACAGCGCTGGAGGCGTCTTGAGGGAGGGCTGCTTCAACTGGACAGCCAACTTTGACCGGCGCGTGGCGGCGCGTTCGGCGGCGTATGGTGGTGATTCTGGTGGCGTTGGAAACGTCGCAACGAGAAGAAGGCTACGGTAACGGCGGTGACTAAGGCTGGCAATTCATACCCTACCTGCGGGTACCCAACCCGGTCCAACCCGTTCGGGTAGGGTACGGTCCGGGTATGCCTGCAGGTAGGGTAGGGTACGGGTTTAGGGTGTACCCTACCCTACCCTACCCGCACCTCAAATATAACACATATTTTATAAAAATTAAGTATATAGTAAAGGAAGTAAGAGTTAAACTCACAACCTCTCTTATGTAATGACTTATAATAAGTGAACAACCACTAAACTAGTTGGTTAATTTAGTAATTTAGAGCATTAGTTTGTTATTTTTTATGTTATTAATATGTATAAAATTTGAAATGATTGAATTTTATATTTACTTTAAAAAAATTTGATATTTCTGCGGATAGGGTAAGGTAGGGTAGGGTTTAGAACTTTAGGGTGCGGGTAGGGTTAGGGTTGAGAGATTCTCAACCCGTGGGTAGGGTAGACTTTTAATAGAATTTTCAACCCGCGGGTAGGGTTAGAGTAGGGTCCAAACCCTACCCTACCCTACCCATTGCCAGCCCTAGCGGTGACGAACCAAAGCGTCGGGAAGAAGTCGAAAAGTGAGCACAAAGTACTGCCGGAGGAAACAAAATAAAAGGACTAGAAACTAATTGTTTCTGAAAAAAAATAACCTAATCTCTTGATACCATGTTAGAAACAAGAGACCAAACTAAAGAAAGTGTTTTGTGTATTATTCAGTCTAATCAAAAGTATAATGTACAAGGGGTATATATAAGTGACAGAAGAATCAAAGTAATAAAAGTATATAATCCTACAATTAATATACAGATATGGTATATAAATGTAAACGATACTAACTGATCTAAAATGATTCTCTAACAAATTTAATAACAACTTCAACCAATTCATTATTTCACTCCTTGAGGTTTTCGCCTTTGTAAATAATTCTAGCTTATATTCAATTTTTTTCCCCCGTAGTTGAACTAATATGATTTCATTTAGTTTTCTTTAATTTTTGGGAAAAGGTTCTACTTTAATGATTTTTACTAAAAATTGAGCGCAACAATCTTATTATTTAGAGAGACCTGCTACACATACAAGTTTTTTTGGCTTACAAGTCTTATAAGTTGGCACAAGCCCAACAAAAAACACACATTACACTCCCACATTCAAGAGTAAATAAACGCACGTTATTCAACCACTTCCTGTTTCCAAAGCGCGCTACTCACCATGCATTATAAACTACTCTTCTTCTTCTTCCTCGATGAAAACGAGTTTCTTGCCAAATTTGAAGATAATGGAACTTCATAAATACACCCAAACGATTACAGAAATACACTCAAACGATTACAGAAATACACCTAAAGGATTACAGAAATACACCCAAACGGTTACAGGAATTCACCCAAACGATTACAGAAATACACCCAAAGGATTACAAAAACTACACCCAAAGGATTTAAGAAATACACCCAAAACTCGTTAAAGTATACCTTATGCATAATTCAGAATTCTTTCTCTTTCTCCTCCTCATCTTCTGCTGCTTCTTCTTCTTCAAAAACGATTTCAGAGCTTGATGTAAAAAAAAATAGAAATCGAGAATAACGAAGAAAGAAAACAGAGAGAAAAGCACGTAAATGAAGAATGAGAAAGAGAAGACAAGAAATGAAAGAAGAAGAAGAAGAAGAAGAAGAAGAAAAACGTGCAGCAAGAAGAAGAAGAAGGTGCAGTGAAAACGTGCAGTAACGGTTGAAGAAGGAGAAAGAGAAGGCAAGAAACGAAAGAAAAGAAGAAGAAGAAGAAGAAGAAGAAAAAGAAGAAGAAGAAGAAGAAGAAGAAGAAGAAGAAGAAGAAGAAGAAGAACGTGCAGCAAGAAGAAGAAGAAGGTGCAGTGAAAACGTGCAGTAATGGTTGAAGAAGGAGAAAGAGAAAGCAAGAAACGAAAGAAAAGAAGAAGAAAAAGACAAAGAGGAAGAAGAATGTGCACAAGAAGAAGAAGAAGGTGCACTTGTAAAGACTTGTATAAAAAAACACTTGTATGTGGAGAATTTCTCTTATCTAAAATAATGAAGATTTTTGCCGAGTTAGGGTTGAGGCTCAATTTTTTCGATATGGAAGGTTTGTGCGTGTCTTCCCCAGATATGGAGTCCTGGAGTACTAGACCAATCTGTGGGACAATTTTTTTGTAAGTGTCAGGTCGAAGAACTCGGACCGTGCGAGTTCTTTGAATTTTAAATTTGGCTCAACAAATCACAGGGTCCGATTTGGAGCTGGTGAAATTTTGAATTTTCGGAAGATGGAAATCGGACCCTCCGTGTTAGGGCTGGAAGTGAGTCAAGCCAGCTCATAAGCCAGCTCGAGCTCGACTCGTTAACAGCTCGATAAGCTAAGCTCGTGAGCTGGTGAGCCAAGCTTGAGCTTGAAATTGAGCTCATAAATTAAATGAGTCGAGCTTGAGCTTGGATAAGCTCAGCTCATTAGCTCGTGAGCTAGCTCGATTTTATATATATATATATATATATATATATATATATATATATATATATATATATATATATATATATATATATATATATATAACAATCTTAATTATTTAATATTTATATTTATTTTTTACATATAATTTTAATATAGGACATAAATAAAAAATTTATAATTTATTGATAGATAAACAATATATAAAATTGATCTTTTCAAATATTTTTAAAAATATATAAGTTATAATTTATTGATATAAAATTATAGATTATGTATCTATGTTTCTCTTATTTGAGCCAGCTCGTGAACTCGAGCCAGCTCGTGAGCTTTTGGTGAGCCGAGCTTGAGCTTAAGAAATAAGCTCAATTGTTAACGAGTCGAGCCGTGAGCCAAGCTCAATTTTCGTGAGCCGAGCTTGAGCTTGGTCTAGCTCGGCTCACTTTCAGCCCTACTCCGTGTAGTTAGTAGTGTATAATTTTTTTGTGAGATGGGTTATGAAATCGCATGGTGCGATTTGAATAATTTATAATTTTTTTTTGAATGAACTAAACCTAATCGCAGGATCCGTGTTGTTTGTGACTTTATATAAAAGTGTGTGAATGCTGGATCAGAGTAACCCGCATCTTCTTCTCCTTCTTCAACGACTTCTTTCTTCTAGTTTTTTGTTTCTCTATTTCTTCCATGCTTGGCATGATAACTAAAAATCTAGTACTCAAGCTTATGATTTAGTACTCAAATTTTTCTAATATCTAAAATTATAATTTGTAATATTAATTATTTATTTATTATTATTTAAACACATATTTCTAAATTTTAAAAAATACTAATAATCATTCTCATTATATTCCTAAATTCATTTTCTAATAACAATAATAATTAACTTCCTAACCATGATAATTATAATTAACAAAAATTTAAATAATCGAAAAATAAACTTACGTACTTTTAAAAATTAATACTAATCATTCAGTTTTAATTCCTAAATTCAATTACTCACAACAACAATAATATTTAATTGCCTAACAATTATAACTAAAAATTTTAAAAAGATATCAAAAAAATGTTGTATAAAAAAAATAATAATTCGGTTTACACTTTATAATTTATTTTCTAAATATTAATAATTCACTTCCTAATAATAATAATAATTTAGGACGACACTGTTTGGAGAGTGACTTTTGCGTGATGTGTGTCCAGCACTCCACAAAACGGACCGTGTTGCTAGTACTCAAACCATCCGTGTAGGTATTAGAATTTCGCACGGTCCGATTTTTTGCCTGATACCATATTCATGTGAAGCCCCTCTCCTTTCCATAACCGAGTTCAGCACCAGCTCAGCTTCCATATACAAATTAAAAAGCCTAGGGTTGACTTAGTTACTTGATGAGTTTTTTCTATTATTATTATTATTATTATTATTAAAATTAATTGTTTAAAATAGATAAATAATTGCACCACTTAATTAAAGCTGAAGTTGTACTTGAAGTGCTATATAGCTTCCTTATATCTATATATAATGGGAGAAGCATATATGTCCAAGAATACCATTATATTTTGGGTACAAAGAGGAATATATATGATAATTTATATTAGTGAAACTTTACCTCAGAAATCCACCCAAATTTGGGGTTCCAACCAGTACTTAACTCTATCTATATCCATTTCTCTTTCATTTTCTTCATTTGCAACGACATAATAAGATTCCAACACCAAATAAATCTAATCTCTCAGAAATTATAATAAATAGATTACTTTGTACGCTAACTCATTGTTAAAACAAAATATAAATATATTACTCAACTATATTAGTGCTCTATCCACTTTTAATTATTGATGCCGCCGAATATATATATATATACACGCAGTTATAAATATCTATACATTATTATAAATAATTATTAGTACTATAGATGGTGATTCAATGAGGTCATGAACCATTTCTTATGCTCCAAATTAAATTTCAGGCATTCTATAAGTCACTATCCTTTTTGTTCATAATTGAGAGAATGAATAGAAAGAACAATGAGGATAGAGCCACTAATTAAAAACAATAGCTTTCGTTAAATTATAAAATCATCAATTCAATGTGAAATTTTCAAAAGTATTATCATCATAATTTAATTACGGCTACAATATGGTTTTAGTTGTTATAGATGTATAAATCATTTTAATTTTAGTCGCTCTAGCTAAATTTTTTATTTCGTTTTTGGGTCATTGCATCTTTTTCTTATTAATTATTAGGTTTTAATTCTTATCGTTAGTTATATTTAATGTTCAATAATAATAAAGGTGAGAGAAAAATTCATATAAATATTATTTTATATATATATCACTGTAATTTTAATTTTTGTTGTAAAATAATAGTTTGTTTTTTTTTTTCGATAATTAAAACTCACAAAGCTTAAATCACACCATGCAAGTTTTGTTTTTTACTTTTAAATTTTAAAAATTAAAAAATGACATCCTGCAAATTTTTTTTTTAAAAAAAAACAGAAACCACACTCTGCGATTTTTTTCTATGTTTTAAAAATTTAGAAATCACCCTTTAAAATTTTCTTTTCTTAAATTCGCCCCCATACTCTAGTAAAATTTCAAAAAATTCAATTTATAAATTTTACAAAAAAAAAAAACCCATATATAAAAAAAATTAGCCTATGAGCCTATATTGTGTAATTAATATTTTTCTATGAAAATCTATATAGCCAGTTTTTAGTAAAAAATATATGATGATATATAATATAATTATTCAAACTTAAAGAATATATTTAGGTGTTTAGACGTTGAAAATTTGATTTGCACTATATTTCTTAGCTTTGAGCTTGGTATAGTTGTGGAATGTTTAATTTAATAATTTCTTTTTCTTTCGGATATATATAAATATAATAACTATATATAGGAGGCTTTTTGTACCTTGTTAGTTATTATTAATAAATAAATGGGTTAGTGGCTGATGCATGATTAAGAGCATAATCTTAAGAAAAAAAAATAGCAAGTAGAAGAATATAGATATAATTGAGATCCTTTATCCAATTTGGCTTAGGAGTAAACATATATAATAATTAATTGGTCGAGTACAAATCAAAATTAGATATAAAGAATCTTAATTATAGTTTACTAGTGATGATCTAGTAGCTAGGACTATAAAAGATTAAAAGCAACCCTATGAGAAATTAGAAGAATCAATGTTAGTTAGAGAGAATTTCAACTCTTTTAGCTAGGGGAATTAATGGGTACAGAATATAATATATTTTGACGTAACAAAGCTGGGGGAAAATAAAATAAATAAATAAATAAAAAAGCTTGAAGAATCAAGAAATTTAAAATGATGCCTATTAATAAAGGCAAAAAGTTTTCCTATTTCGATCCCAAACTCTTAATTTCCAACTCTATCTTCGCCAAATGAAGGAAACTAATTAAACGATGAAAAGGAAGACAAAATATAGAATCATTTGCGTCACGATTGAGATAAAGAATAATTAGCTAGCTTTGCAATCCTATTATGAAAAGAAAAAAAACACAAATATATGTATAGAGGTTGGTTATTATATATATATATATATATATATATATATAGGTTTAATTACTCTGTTGGTCTTTATAATTTCGTAAAATTTTTAATTAGGTCTCTATATTTTTTTTTTAATTGGGTCCTTACAATAAATTTTTTTTTCAATTAAGTCCCTCTTAGTAATAATTGATTTAATTTTATAGGGACTCAACTAAAAAGAAGAATTGGTACAGAGACCTAAATAAAAGGAGAAAAAAAAAAGTGTAGGGACCCAATTAAAAAAATATTTTGTACAAGGACCACTACAAGAAAAAGGCGTATTTGTAACAAAAAAGGGTCCATTGCAGTAAGTCCCGTTACAAAAAGTTTTTGTAACGAAAAATGGAACTGTTACAATTCAATACCATATTTTGTAACAATTTTTTTTGATACAAAAAACCAGAAGCCGTTACAAAACTAGTAACAAATTTTGATCTTGAAGGTATTTTTCGTGACAGTAAATTTTTTTTCTATCAAAAAAATTTGTTACAAAATGTAACATAATTTGGTAACATTTTTTTTCTTCAGTTACGAAAGTGAATAAGTTATTTTGTAACAACTTTATTTTTATTACAAATTATGTGCATAATTTAGTAAATTAGTTTTTAAATTAACTAATATAATAACGCTTTTAATAAGCTAGTTTACATCTATTTAATATGCAAAAACATACATAAGTCAAACAAGATCCTTCTAGCTAAAATTGTCTTGAAACAAAATAACATTAGCTAGTGAGTACATGGATTAGTTCAACCAAAACATAAAAGTTCTAACATAAAAGTTCAACCAAAACATAAAAGTTCTAACATAGATTAGTGTCTCTATGCATCAAAACATTCTTGAGCCCTCAAGGTTGCATATGGTCACCCTTTCAGCACTCCTGTAAATAAGAAAAACCGAAACCAAAAAGTTAGAAACAAGATATAACACTATCTATAATTTTTCCACTAAGTTTTATCCAAACTGTTTATAAAAAATTCGGCAGAACCTCCCCTAAAAATTGGATATTTCCACCGTTCACGGTTCCAACAAACACAACCAATATGCAACTTATGTCTCAGCCATACCCAACCAAATTTATCAAAGCAATCAATAGGACATTTGTCATTTTTCAACCATGACACAAGTAAAATGTGATAAAGAGATCCATATACAAATTAAAGTATACTAATATAAAATGGGAATCATCTACAAAAATATATTAAAAACATAAGCAACTTTAGGAGTACCTTTAGGGTCTAGTTTGTTTCATTGTCAAAGCGCGCTATGAGAGAGTTGACAACAGCTTGTTGAGCTTCCAATTGAGCTTTCATTTGAGCTAATTCTTTCTCTTGCCGTGTTCGTTGCTCTTCAAATTTTTCTTTGAGCACATCTATTTCCTTTGTTAGCTCCTCACGGTCTTGCATTGCCTCTTGAAGTTGTGCTTGAATCCTTAACTTAGACTTTGAAGCCTTTATGCCATAACTTGCACCACTTTTGTCACCTTTCACAATTAGAAAAGCTTCATTTGGAGTGAGAGGATTTTCTAAATCATAGGAGTCATCAAGCATAGTGCTAATGTCATCCTACACAATCCAATTTGTAATTTGAAAATGGAGATAATATTTAACTTCCATGCAACAAAAAGAGGAAAAGTTTAAGAATGTTACATCAATTTGTTTAGCTTTTTCATTCACCCATTCTCCATTACTCTTTTGATGAGTAATTTGCCATAATTCTTGAATGTCAGGCTCGACACCGGTTCTAGGATGGCGCTGCAAATTTTTTGGAAGTGTAAAATATAGCATGTAGTTAAGTGCAAACATGATATAGCAAAAAATAGAAGACCAAATTAAAACTTTAAGACTATTTACCCGATCACGTCTAACAACTTGAAATGTCCTTCGACCAACAATATGGGGTACAACATGATGCTTTCTATTATCTTTGTTTCTTAAATTTTTTTCCTATAGAAGACCAAACTCACAAAAGACAAAAGGAGGTCAGCTATAATAATCTGCATGGGCTGCCAGAGCTGGGGCAGGGGCTGCCGGGGCTGCAGGAGCTGCCGGGGCTGGGACAGATGCTGCAGGGGCTGCAGGAGCTGGGATAGGTGCTGCAGGGGCTGCCGGGACTGGGGCGGGGGCAGGGGCACGCGCTGCAGGGGCCGTGGCAGGTGCTCGTGGTGTATAACCAGATGCAGCAGCCCTTGTCAATCTCCGTGTAGCCATTATGTTACTCAATCTACAATAAAATTAACAGAGATAAAATTAGAAAAATGAAATAAAAAAATAGCAACATCGTTTAATATACAATTACACAAAGGAAAGCACATCAATAAAAGTTGGTACTTGATTCAAAATATATTATAGTTTTCAAAAAAGTTAAACAAGTGGAATAAAGATTGAAGAACTTAGCAAATACAAATATGATGTAATTCATAAAGTTTAACTACTTTAAAGGCAATCACCATTCCTATACAAAAAGTGGATAAAGTATATTCACAATCCTATACAAAAAATGGATAATTTAGCAATTGCAAATATTTTGTATTCCCCAAAATAAAAATACTAAGAAGTCAATCACTATCATTTGAATCTTCTTCTTCTTCTTCTTCTTCTTCTAAAGATGTTATACAACATCTCATAAGTAGCAGAATCATTCTCCCTTTCACAATCAATTTCATTTAGATCAGACACATCTATAGTGGATGTATCTTGAAGTATCTCACCATGATGCACCCATGTTTTATAAGAGGTCACTATCCCCCATTGGCGTACATGATGATGAACTTCATTTCTAAATTTGAACATAAAATTGTTGCATTTGGGACAAGGACAACGTATTTGATTTTTCACACCGGGTTGAGAGAAGGCAATATCCAAAAATAATTCATCGAGGCACTTCCTAAACTCAGGAGTACGCCTATCAAAATTAACCCAATATTTCTGGTAATTGACCATTGGACTAATTTCTGCAGCAGACGAGAATGGATAGAAGGATATAAAGAGTGAAAACAAAAAGCGGGGCATGACATAACATAGCATCACAGCGGCTATCACTTTCAAAATCACCAAAAAAAGTGCAAACAATAGAATCAAAATAATAAAACCCAGAAATAAAAAATAGAACAAACATATCAACTCTCCAAATAACCTAAAAATCAAATAATCAACCATGTTACACACCAATACTTTCAACCACAACAACATCGGCATAATCAACTAACAATATTTTCAACCACAATAACAGCAGAATCAAGGTTCAATATTTCAGCTAAGATTATCAACTAACAGCATATTTAACAATACTCAAATAAACTGAAGTTACCTTTAGCAGAAACGTAATAGGACCAGACCCGACCAGCAGGAGAAGAAGGACAACCGAATCAGACCAGCAGAGGCAAAGGACAACGCCGGATGAGCAGAGCAGCATAAACTATCCTAGATTAATGCAATGTAAAATACACAAAATTATTAACAGAATTTAAACAATATCTCTATGTTACTAAGGATCAAATAGTTACCTACTTTACTCAATTCACAAACACAAAAGTATAAAAAAAATATTGGAACAGAATAAAAAGAAAGCATAAGCTAATAACACTAATATAGTCAAACAAATATAAAAACTAATATTTTCAGTCACAATATCAGCAGAATCAAGGTTCAATACTACTTTTAACTGGACTTACCTTCAGCAGAGGAGACGAGCAGAGCAGACCGCCAGCAGACCAACGAAACACGGCTGAACCAGAAGAAATTGAAGACTGCAACACAACACCAGAAGAAGACCCTTTTTTAAAAATTCATCATTTCACTATCAAGCTAGAAGACAAACTTTTTAGTGCTAATAGAGGTCTCTTCTGTTTTATTATGTAACTCAGGTTTTCCAACTTTAGTATACAACCCTCAAGAAAGAAAAAAGAACAAACAGAACAACATATTAAATCATTTATTTTTACATAATTAGCATCAATTTTTCTCTTCTAAACCTACAATAAAACAGCAAGAATTACGTCCACAAAATTAATTTACAACAACTACATATTAGAAAAAATCATCACCTCTAGACTGAAGAATGGCAGAAGCAGATCCAAGTTCAGTTCTCAGCGACGGGTTGGGGCCGTTCCACCGTCGAAGACGCAGGCCACCGGCGAAGAGATGTGACCGCACGATCAGAGCTTCGGCACGAGCAAAGCTTCGGCAGGAACAGCGCACATCCAGCAGAGGACTCACCCACCAAGACGACCACAGATACGGTGGTAGCAGAAACAGAAGAGGCTAGACGTAGAGGCAGAGAAGGCGGAAGGCAGCGGAGCCAAGACGGCCACGCCGACAGAGACGGAGGTGAGGAGTGGCACCCACGAACCAGATTCGACCAGCGACTTGAGGACCACGACGCAGCCGGAGACGTCTCCGAGGGCTACGCTGGTAACTCTTTCTCCCGCAAGCAGCTCCTTTTTCCCTCGCATATAGGGTTTGTTGACGGCGCCATGGGTTGAGAGTTACTGAGTGTGAGGCTTCGAGTGAGGTGGGGGAATGGGGGAACCTTAGGGTTTTTTTTACCATTTTACCTTCACTAGCTATTAGCCCTTGGTTTTTTTAACATTGCATTTAATTTTTTACATTTTCTTGAAATATTTTTAACTCTTTGTTATTTATATTTATAAATTAATAAAAAAATTTAAATTTTACAAATTAGTTTTAAGTTATCTTAAAATTTTGATTATTATAAATTATATACTAATTTTTTAAAGGAATATAAATTAATATTTACATCATTTAAAAATTAATGAATATGTAAAAAATAATCTATACAATATATTTTAAAAGAATTATATAAAAAAAAATTTTTATTTCTGTAAAAATAAAATTATTTTAAAAAAATATAAAGACAATTTTTTTAATTCTTAAAGTTTTTAACATTTTGAAAAAAAAATGTATAAATTATACACATATTTTGTGACACAAAATAAAATTTGTTACAAACAATATTAAATTTCGTGACAAATTAATTTTTTGTTACAAATTAATTTAAGTTTTTCAGACAAAAAAATATTTTGTTACAAAACATTTGATTTTTTGAAACAAAAAAATTATTTTGTTACAAAATACTACGAATTTTTGCAACTACTTTATGTTTTGTTACAAAACATTTCAATATTTTGTAACAAAACACCGGCGCGTTACAAAAACTACCATCATTTGTAACAAAATAAAATGTATTGTTGCAAAATATCTGGATGTTTTGTAACAACTTGTAATGTTGTTACAAAACATACTTTTTTTGTAACAATCAGCAACTATTAATACAAAGAAGGGTTTTTTGTAACAACTTTTAATTTGATACAAATTTTTTGTTACAAATGTTCCATTTTTTTATAGTGGACTCAATTAAAAAAAAATATAAAAACTTAATTAAAAATTTTGTAAAACTATAGAGACCAGTAGATTAATTAAACATTATATATATATAGACTATAGAGCTTGCATGAACATATATATAGATTAACTTTTTGTATATATATGTTAAATGAAAAAGGACTAGGTGCCAATATGCTGAAAAGACACAACTCAATTGAAATCCATGCATGATGAATTTAAGAAAAGATTATATTCCATAGAGATAAGGAAATGAAATTGAAGGAGTCTAAGGGAGAGATAGATCAAGTAGTTAATTAAGGAACCACACCAAAGATCCAATTGCTACCATCACTATATATAAGATTTTAATGATCTGTTAGTTTGGTATGAGGATATTATATATAAAGTGGGTTTTTTTTTTTTTTGTGTGTGATGAAAATAATATTATATATATATGTATCCAGATTCACATGAATCCTATTTTTACATGACACTATTATTCAATTCATTGAAAAGATTTTATAACTAAGAATATATAAACACATGGAGTTCATATGTATTAGTATCATTAGATTGTTATTATTTTTTATATTTTATTTACAAAATTATAAATAAAAATTAAAATAAAACAAATGTTTTAAAAAACTAATAAATATGCCTTTATAATAATTAGTTTGTTGATGTCACTAATATATAGTAGTTACTTTGATGAGACATGAAGCATTTTTGGGTTTGAGCAAGATTGAGATTGAAGCAAGTACCTGCTAGCCAAAAAAAAGGAGCATCTAACATGACATTATATAATAAGGTTAAAGTGGTGGTCACTCTTAGGAATAATTGAAACATCATTTTCAAGTTCATCCTAACTTTGGATTCAATATGGAATTTGATATTGCTGCAGGAATCATATAATTAAACCAATTCTGATGAAATATTTATTAGCCGTATTTGATTGATATATGAGAGTTCAAGAGAAAATCTTCTAAGAGTAAAAATAACAAAACCACGTCAAATAATCAATAATTATCATTAAATGATGTGTAACAAAAAGGTTCATTATTTTGCCCACTATAGATAATCAAATTATTTAGAGATTTTTTCCAAGAATTAAGATTATTCATGAGGAATAACTCATTTATAAATAATTTAGGTTATGTTTAGAAAAGAGAGATTATAATTGAAAGATAAAGATTGAAAAATAGAAATGGAGAGATAAAAATTAAATAAGTCTAAATATTATATTTATTATAAAATATATTAAACTAAATTATATGTCAGTATTTTAATTATTTGATTTAAAATAAATATAGAAACTGAAATAAATAAAATTATTTAAATAATTTTATTAATTAAAAAAAAGTATATTATTATTAAAGTTGATAGGTGTGAATCGTTAAATGATTCGATATATTTAATTAAATTGTTATCTAACAAATTATTTCATTACAACTTTACATGAAGTTAACTGCACTTGAATTTTTAAATTTTTTAATTGTATATTTTTTAAAGAATACTACTACATATACAAGTCTTTTTTGCTTACAAGTCATACAAGTCACTTACATAACGCACGCGTAAAATCACGTTGTTTCTCTTTGTATCCCGCGTTCCTCCTCCTCCTCCTCTTCCTCCTTCTTCTCCTTCTTCTTTGCGTTTCTCCTCCTTTTTTTTCGTGTGTTTCATCTTCATCGTCGTTTTTTATTACTGTTGTTGCTGCATTTTTTTCCCTCCTCCTCTTTCTATTGATTTTGCAACATTATGTATTTTTTTTCTTCGTTGTTTGATTTTTTTTTCTCCTAATAAGAATTATGAGAATATGAAATAAGAAGATGAAGAAGAAGAAGCAGCAGAAGATGAGCAAGAGGAAAAGTTTTGAATTATGCAAAACTTATCAGCTCACATATACCGAAAATTCTTAAACAATACACTTGAATATCTTTGTGTTACACCCAAATTTACTGCAAATACAGAAAAATATTTCCTCTAATGCTGCATTTTTTTCTTCTTCTTTTTTTTTTTATTTCTTTCTTTCTTTTAGTTGAATGAATGTAAGTTCATCCTCTAATTTTGTAGCATTATGTGTTTATTCTTTTTCTTTGTTTGTTTTTTTTTATTCTTGTTAAAAGAGTAAAATAAAAAAAATTTGATAAGGTAAAATATAAAGGAAAAGATTACTACGAAAAAAAAAAGAGAAGAAGATGGTGACGATGATGAAAAAAAGAAGAAATAGCAGAAGATGAGGAGGAAAAAGAGGAAGGGTTTTGAACTATGCAGAACTTATCAGCACACATACACCGAAAATTCTTAAACAATACACTCTAATATCTTCGTGTTACACCCCAATATCTCTCTGTTACACCCAAATTTACTATAAATATAGAAAAATATTTTCTCTAATGTTACATTTTTTTCTTTTTTTTAGTTGAATGAATGTAAGTATGAATAAAAAAAAGATGACGATGATGATGAAAAAGAAGAAAAAGCAGCAGAAGATGAGGAGGAGGAAGAAGAAGAGTTTTGAATAATACATAACTTATCAGTTATCAGCACATATATACCGAAAATTCTTAAATAATACACTCAAATATTTTCATCTTATACCCAAATATCTTCATGTTACACCCAAATTTGCTACAAATACAGAAAAATATTTTCTTTAATACATAACTTTTACATTACATTCAATTCAAATAATCAACAATGAAACATTATTCACCTACAGAATCATAAACTACTAACGAAAAAATCAACTAGAATCGAACCACATCTCAGCCACTTGATTAGATTAAAAACAATAATTAATTTTGTTCTGCTTCAATTGACAATCTGAACTTGAATTATTCATTATTTTCAACAACGAGATAATTAATGAAGAAGGAGAAGGAGAAGAAGAAAGGAGAAGAAGAAATTCCAATTAAAAAAGAAGGAGAAAGGAGATATATGGAGAAGAAAGTGGTGTTGGTGACAACGATAATGAAAGAAAAAAATAACGAAGAAGAAGAATGTGCAGTAACAGCACGAAGAAGAACGTGCATACATGAATATAAATAATTTGTATCAAAAAATGACTTGTATGTAGAGAATAATTATTTTTTAAAAGAATATTATTAAAATTTTAGTCTCCGATTTTAGAAATTTTAATTCCATATATCTTATTTTTTTAAATACTGAAAGCACTAAAATTATATATTTTCAAATTAAAATTTTAGTTTAAATACAATACTCGGTCACAGTTTAATTTCAATCTCTTAAAATAAATATTATCTTAAAATTTTTATTCTTGAGCGATTTAAAACTTGTAAATTGTAATATACCCCCTTTATTTACGCTGAAGACGATCATCATCATAACTCCTCAACTGAATTACTATAAAACTTTACCCAAAATTAAAAAAACAGACACAAACACATGTATCATTTATGAACGATGTTGTGAGTCATTATTATACTACTACTTATGTGAACCCTAATTTGGCAATGGATAACTATAGTTTGAACTTTGAAGATCAAATGCAGCACCCAAATGATGAGAAAACAAGTGGAAAACGAAAACCCCGCAAATAGCTTTGTTTCCACTTTGCCCACATTGTTTATTCTATTTTATCCTTATTCGATGGTTGTGGTTACTTTCATTATACAAAATATCAATTCGTGCTTTCATTGTGCGCATTCACTATGCCATTGGATAGGGACCTAAACAACCCAGGTGGCTCTCCTGAAATCAAATTATTTTTCTTTATTTTACTAAAATTCAAAAAAATATTACATCATCCCACAAAAAACATTCCTTTATATGTGCATGATTATTGTTGTTATTAATAGTGGACAAGATTGGAAAATATTTCCATGACCTCACACTTGAATTGTAAATTATTTTCTAAGAAAGAATGGTTACAATGAATTGATTTTATAATTTTTTTTGGAAACTCCATTTTAAAATTTAAAATGTATAAATTTTACGTGTCTAACTCCCAATGATATCACAATGAATCAATAATGCCTCCACCCAATGAATTTGGTATCGTACTGTTGTTGCTTTTCAAAAAGTTGGTTTTTCTTTTCTTTGTGAAGATTATATATATTAATTAAAAGTACTCCTAACCTTTAATATCCAAAATCACAAATAATATAGGTATATATATCAACTTTTAAATTTATCAAACAGTTACTAGTATTTTTTAAAAGAAAAAACAATGTTCTGTGTTGGTGGAGGCGGCGGTTCGCCAAAAATTAGTGAAGGCAATGCTAACTGGTACTCAAATCTCTTTTGTAACAATTAAAAACTAAATATTGATATTCTAGTAAAAAATATAATTAAAAAATTGAGTTTTATAATTAACCTTTGCATGTTAATTACTATTTTGGTAAAAATTGTATGTGGATAAATATATTTATTCTTTAATTTATTTTCAATATATATTTTGTATTAGTTTAATTTTGATGAAAGTGTAAACAATCGTGCAATTACATTCATTATTTTAAATGATCATTTACGCGATCAATAAAATAGTCGTTATATTTTATAACATGATATTATGTAATTAAATGCACATGTAAAATTGTTTTATACTATTAATACATTAAAATTAAATTTTATTTTATATTTTAATATATATATATATATATATATATATATATATATATAATATGATTGCATTTTAAAATATCTTTATTTTCTATTTGCAATTTTAATTTTAATGTGTTGGGAAGAAAACAGGACCTTGCCTGAAGAATCATCAGTCTTAAGTTATTGACTTAAATAAGTCAATTCATGTAGTAAGTGTACTATGGCAATTTTCCGTACTTAATTAAGGATTCATATTAAATTACTCTTTTATTTTAATCTATGACAATTATAAAGAAGTTTTACAACCCATCAATTCATTCTAAAATATATAAATTTAGTTATAATTTTAGTCTTTATTATTATCTTATCTTTATTTATTTTTATTTTTTAGAAGCCAATACTATATATATATATTCCGTTTTTTAATTCATAAAGAAAACCTAGCTCTTCTAACTTATATGTTATTAATTCACAATTAATATTAAACTATTCTTCTACCCTAACTCATGACAACAATAAAAAAAAATCTTGCAGCTCACAAATTCATAAAAAATAATAGTAATGTTATAATACTAACTTGCTGGTTCTTTATCAATATGCTGCAATCCATTGATAGTTAGCCATTAACGAAGTATTTTTTTATTTTTTTGGACTCTTCGTCGTCTTTCTTATTATTGCTACAGCGTATACGAAAACAAGCACACCTAGCATGGCAATTAATTTTTGCAACCTTGTAGGAACAACTTCTGGCAATACAGTCTGTATAAACAACAGAACTTGGTTCTCCCGATTGGATAATTCCAATTTGCACATTTTGAAGAATGGCAATAACAATTTTAAAGAGGATGACGAATCGTCTCAACAAAGACAAAAAAAACACTTCATCTTCTACATTAATTATTATTTTTATTAATTAATATTTTTAATTATAATTTTTATCATAAGTGGAATCCATATCATCGTCACCATTCTAAAAGGAAGTCATGAGAATATATTGATGATGTTGGAGTTTCTTCCTCCAATAATATATTATAATGATGAATTATGTTCTATTAGAATTAAAGACATTATTCACATCACAGAACATTTATCAGATCTCATTGCTACTAATTTACAACTAAAATGAAATATCATAAAAAAAAATACAAACATCTTTTATATAATACACGTACAAAAAATTGACAAAATTACTTGTATTTATTTTTTATTTTTTTATCATATATTATTTTATCATCATAATAAATAAATAATAACAAAATTCTAGACCAATTTAAATATACATATGCGGCTCAAGGTTGGCGGGGAGTACTTGAGAGTACGACAAATTTTATAAAAATAACAAAATTTGCTGAGAATGCGACAAACTTAATCTAAATGTCAACAAAAAATTGAATCTCAGAAATTAAAATTTCAATATTTTTTATATTTTATAATAAAAAAAATCTCATTAAAATATTCTTCTTTGAAGTTTTAATTGATTTGATTACCTATGTTTTATAGGAATAGAACTAAAATATTTACGCAGTAGAGATAAAAATCATACATAAATATAATATAAAACTTGACAATATATATCCATGATAAAATTTACATATTAATTAGTCAAATTATTTAATAATTTTTAATTATTATCTTTATATGACATAATTAAATATGCATGTTTATTTTTATATTTATTTAAAAATAAAAAATTATATATAATTATTTAGTTAAATATGTTAAATTATTTAATTATTAAAAAAATTTATATCTTAAACTATTTAATTTATGATATTAATAGTTTGACAAACTAAAAAAAGAGAAAAATAAAATAAAAATAAAAAAAATTAAAAGTAAGGGTCAGTAGAATGAAAAAGATGAAGAAGAATAGTAGAAGGATTTGTGCCTTCTAAGCATAGGAAAAAAAATGAGAAAAGGATAAATAGGTCCTTGACCTTTTGTCTCGCTGACATTTTTGTCTCTGACCATTGAAAAATACTTTTAAGTTCCTGACCTTCACAAAACTTGGACAGATCAATTCCTGACAGAGACATTTGGACGGATCAGTCCCTGACGGAGACATTTAGACGGATAGACTAATCCGTCCAAATTTTGTGAAGGTCAGGGACTTAAAAGTATTTTTCAATGGTTAGGGACAAAAATGTCCACGGGACAAAAGGTTAGAGACCTATCTGTCCTTTTCTCAAAAAAAATTAAACGATAGAAAAATCCGATCCTCTTTTTTTTTTTGTGTCATCTTCTTCCTCTTTACCCTTACTTTTGATTCTTTTTCTTTCATTTTTTTTTTCTTTTGTCTTTTGATTCGTCAAACCATTAAGATTAAGTTTAAATAGGTTAGGACATGAAATTATTTTCATGGTGCGATAAGCGTAAACAACAATCGAATTAAAAAGTTGTGAATTGCCAATAGTTACTAATGACGTCGTTTTCTTTCTTTTTCTTGTTTTTCCTAACATTTTATAATCTCCTTTTTTATTTCTTTTTTAAACTCATCCAATAGAGTTTGATGAGAGGATATTTCTCAAGATTCATTGATTTCTCAAAATATCTTCGAGTGGTGATTTTGAGCATTGCCAATCTCCTCCATCAACTCACTAATCTTCAATAGCAAATTTCGAAGAGCAATGTGATTCAAGATCAATACCTTAGAAAAAATCTAAGTAGTAGAAGTCGTGGAGTTACAATAGCATGCTCTCATTGTAACAAGCAAGGTCACACATAAGATGTGTGCTACCAAAAGCATGGTATTCTCCCATTTCTATCCACGGCAGCAACGACAGCAACATAACACCACAATCAATCACGTGATTATTTGGGAGTATGATGATATATTCAGTGACAAAACAATCACTATAAAATAACATTGGAATATCAAGACCTGAGTTCAAAAATTTGCTTTGTTAGAGTTGATCAAAGATAAAATTGTGCAACAATTTTATAATACAAACCAAATTTTGACTAATTCCATTTAAATTTTTACTTTAAATAAAATTATTGTATTGCATTTTAATACGAGAATTATGAGTATTATTATTGTATTGCATTTATGTACTTCTATTATAATTAATTATCATCAATATTAAACTAATAAAAAAATAATTTAGATAACAATTATTATAACTATTAACTTTTTATAAAAATAAGTGTTCGCAAATTTACTCTAAATTTTCCGTGTTGCAGGCACTGGAATAATTTACCTTGTTGCAACTTGCAAGTACAACAACAAAAGAGGGCCAAGTACGTGACCCCGGTTCCAAGTTAAAAGCAAAGAGATTAAGAGAAAATTAAACCACTTCTTTCTCTCCCTTCAATTCTTTTCTTTTTTTTTTTTATTTTCTCTGCTCCTATCTTACTTGAACCATTATAAATACCCACCTCCACCATTCCCTCGTTTTCCAAGCTAACACACAAAATAATCCCACATCAAACACAAACCCAATTTTCCAAACACAAAAGGAGAAAAAAAATGAGACCTATTTCCAAAACAAGCACCACCAGCACTACTACTACTACTACTAAATTAGCACCTATGGCAACACCAACAAAAATTGGTAACACTAATAATTACTCATCACCATGGCACACACCAATTCCTTACCTCTTTGGAGGCCTTGCTGCCGTGTTTGGCCTCATGTTCTTTGCTCTATTGGTGCTTGCTTGCTCTTATTATTGCAAACTCTTTGCTCAACAACAACAAAATGGTGATAACAATAACAACAATGTTGGAGAGTTGGAGAAAGAGTGTGATGAAACTCGAAGGAACGAAACCTTTAAGGCCTATGAGGAGAAGGTGTTGGTGATCATGGCTGGCAATGAAAAACCAACCTTCTTGGCCACCCCAGTTTTTCCAAACTATGGAAAACAACTTATTTGTCAGGATTGTGGCTCAAAGATTGAAGCTTTTGATGAGGTTTCTGATAATGTGTCTGAAAAAGACCACATCATCAACAAGGACAACCGTGTCGACAACGTTGTTGTCCATGTTCCTGCAGCTGCTACTACTACTCTGCCACAAGAGAATCAAGAACATGAACAAGAAGAAAATCAGTGAGAAATTGAAATTAATATATAATTTGCTACTTTCTTTTTCCTTTTTATTTGATAGTAGAATTAAGAAAGAGGTGGTAGTGATGATGGGGAATAAGATTCTTCTCTGTTTCTCATCATATATTCACTCTTTCTTCTTGGTGGACCATTTTCTTTTTCAATTTTAATTTTCTGGGTTTTGGGGTTTTAGGCCTTATTATTATGGCACTTCTAAGTATTCCGGAACCAGAAGTGTAAATTTAAGGTGAGCGAAATTGAGAATTGAGGGAGTATAGTTAAAGTTTCATTTTGATCTAAGTGCCCAATTTTCTCATATCTTTTGTGTTAATCAATTGTAGTTTGTAGATTTTAGTTACTGTAACTTGGCCATTGCCACATTATTGAGTTTGAGAATCAAGAAATTATTCCCCACTAGTATTGGACTTGGTATTAAATACATGTATAATGAGTAGGAAGGAGTATTTGGTACAACTATAAAAATGATTCTATGAACAATTTTGTAAATAACGCCATTCATGAAATCTTACTTCCAACTTTTGTTCTGTGCCCGACACGATGCTGGGTTGGGAATAAGGTTCATTCGAGGGGAGTTTGTGATTTTAAAACGGTGAAAACTCACGTATGAAATTTATAGTTGAAAATTGCTGAATGAATAGTTGATGTTTTAGTTTTCACCACTTTTAAAATACTAATAAGTCCAGAGCCGGAGATAGTCCAAGAAGCCAACAGTTTAGTGCGTGAAGTCAATAGTTATATTATATCTGATGAATGCTAATAATTTCTATTTATTCTTACTTTACTCTTTCTTAAACTATTTGTCTTTCAATCACATTTGGTGATAATTGAGAATATCCAACTTCTTTTATACTTCCTTATGGAAACATTATTATTTTATAATAATAAAATAATATCTATCTTTGAAAAAAAATACATAAGTTAATTAAAAAGTTTATACACTTATACTTTTAGTTTTAAAAATTAAAAAAAGACTAAAGTTTTATAATGGTACCATTTAAATTTTTTAGATTCAAAATTTATTGTACGAATTTTTCATATCCAAGTCTAACTATCGTATTAATCTCTAGACTTTTTTCAATGCTAAATCAACGAATGAAATGCTAAACTAAATCTGATTTGTAAATATCTTTTAAATTAATTTATACATTTAAAAAAATTAATATAAATATATTCGTCATATTTGTATTTATTATAGTTATTTTAAGAATTTAATTTTAATTCATTTAAATGATATTTTAAATAGTGAGTTTGAAAATTAGTACCTGTAATAATATAATAATATACGATTAAATATTTATATAAAATATTTTCATAATGTTAATCCATAAAAATAAAATTATTATGTTAACTATTAAAATTATGGGAACATATGTGGTGACCTAATGAAGCAGTGACTAAGGTGGTCAATGATGAATATCCAATTGGATTGTCATAAGTAGTTAACACGGTCAATAACAGTGAAATTCTTAATAAATTATATATTTTATTTATAAAAAAAATCAATCAATATAATTTAAATATAGTGGAAATTAATTAATTATTTAATTATTACTATTAATATTTAAATATATAAAATATTTAATTATATATTTTGTTAATTTTTTTAGTTTTATTAAATTTATAATTAGATTTTTATATTATTTTTTAATTAGATTCTTATACTATTTTTAATTTTGTAATTAGATCATTTTCGCGTTAAAATATTAAAATTAATAAAATATTTTTTTGGTAAAAATGTGGTCAAAGATATACTATGGATTCCCTAGTTTGCGAAAAAATATTCTATTAATTCTAATATTTTTTACATTAATAATGACCTAATTGCAAAATTAAAAGCAATGTAAAAATCTAATTATAAATTTAGTAAAACTATAGAGACCGATATAGTAATTAAATCTATGTAAAATTGATGAGTGAAAAGAATGATAATGGCCACATTTTTGTGCAAGTATTTGGATCATTTTTTTTATATATCTATTTAAAAAATAATCAATAAAAAAATTAAATTAAAAAAATAAAATATACTCAATTACAAATTTTAATTATAAAAAATTAATTAAGAGATATAACTAATATATAATAGAAACCAAATTATCAATATAAATATTTGAATAGAAAAAACTAAACTTAAAACTTCGTGACATGACAAATTTTGATTTTAAAATTTCAGCTTAGTTCCTTTTTATGTTATCTATTTAAAGAAAGAATCAATAATTATTAATAGATATATAATAAAAAAATAATTTAAAAAATCAAAATATAATGCAATTAAATTAAGTTTTACTCAATTTATTGGTTTAGAATTCAATTACAGAAATTTAAATATAATAAAAAATAATAAGATTCTTTTATAAACTTTAAATTTCTTTCATAAACTTTAAATTAATGTCGTAGTTTCTTATTTTTTATTTTATTACTTGGTTTCTCATTTTTATTAACTGCACAGCTTTTTTGTTTATGTCCTTTTTTTTCCTTCGATGTATTTATAATTTTATAGTTTTTTTGTCCCTTATAATTTAACTTTTTTCCCATTTTTTGTCTACATTGTGAAGGCCCAAAAAACTTTTTTTAGAAATGTGTGGAAATTATGGCCCGCTTGCTTTAATATAATTCACAAAAGCATATTCTTAAAATAATTCTCATTATAATCAACTATTTCAAATGTCAACTTTTTATTTGTGAGTCAATTTTTTGTCATCTTTAATTACTACTGTTTTAAAACTTTTCTAAAATTATTTTATCGAATAGTATTATTTTGAGATATTTGATAACTCTTAGAGTAGCTTGATGGTGGAGCAATCTAAACCGGTAATAATATTAATTTGAGTATATATATACACAAATTTTGTGTTGGATGATTTTGTCTCTAAATAAATTTGATTAAGTTAAAATTATTGAATTTTATAAAATAAAATATATAAATTTTTTGTTATATTTTTAAAAATTTATTTATTCAAATAAAATAATAAATTTACCTAATATATGAATCTATATATCTTATTTTTATAAAATTTAAAGATTTTGACATAATAATTTTTTTAAAAATAAAAACGTTTAACCTAAAATTTTTAGGGACGTATTTAAATATATAGTCCGTTAAATTTTCCAAAGCAAACTAAAGGATATGTGCAATGTTGTGTTGGCCAATTAGAGTAATAATAATAATAAAGTGGAAACTCAGGTGCAGTTGATAGATGAAAATTTAGTCAAATCAGTTAAATCATCTAACAACCCTCAGTTATCAACTTTACGTAAAGTCGAGTGCACTTGAGTTTTCACCTAATAATAATCTTCCAACCAATTATCTCAACAGGGAAAATGGAGATTGAAACTTGAAAGAGATAAGTAAAGAGAATTGGCCGACACTTATTCTCTCTCCTAAGTCAGTTAAAAGCTTAACTGCCTTTTCTTTTGTTTGTTTTCCTCTGTACTCTCTAAGGCTAAATATGGTCCCATCTTCCTTCCTAGGTCTATCTCCACAACTATAAAAAAATTTAGATCAAATTTTTTAAAGTAAAAAATTAATATAATATAAAAAAAATTAATTATTCTTAAATTAAAATAATAAAATATATTTTATAAAAATTATAAATTTAATGATAATTATTTTTTATTTTATCATTTTAACAATTTCTTTATGTTAAAGAATCTAAATTTAAAAGTTTTATATTAGTACATAACATTGGATATATAGATCAAAGATTGTTATTTGTATTGTGCCACTTTTATGCTTAAATTTTTTTAATCACTTTCATTTAAATTCGTTTCAGGTTTTCTTCTATTTTTAACAATCAAGTTATTTTAAATCTGATTTGTTTTTTTATCAGGTAATCTTGTTCTTGTAGTTTCTTTCAACATGTTTAAGTGTATCCAAAAAGTACAAGAGTAAAAGATCAGAAGCTAAAAGAACTGGAATAATCAGGGTAGTAGATTGTAGCCCAAGTTATTAGCCAATTCGATTGTTTGTTATTTCTGTTAATCTAGTTATAATAAAATTCTAATCTTTTCTTGTCACAAACTTGCTTAGTATTGTATATAAATAAACAGATTTATATAAAAGAATGTTGATTTAGTTGCATTATTAATTATTTTTGAGTAAATGTTGTTTTTGGTCCCTAACCATTAATTAGATGGACATTGCACTCCCTAACAATTATAAAAACGCAAACTATAAAAAATGGTAAATACCGATGGATTTATCGGCAAATTTACTAAAAAAATCCGCCAGTAATATGTTTACCATCGGAATAAATTCGACGGTATAAACCTCGCTGGTAATTATTTACCGGCGAATTTTTTCATCTGCCGCTAATTACCGTCGAAAAATTTTCATTGGTAATTTTTACAGCCAGATTTTTCTCCCGCTAAATCCTACGGTAATATATTATTAATTAATAATTACCGGTGGATTTATCCGACAATAAATCTGATGGTAAACTTAAATTTTAAATCTTTTAAACAAATTGTAAATATCATGTATTAAAATATGCTCATCAGCTAAGAGCAAGGTAGTGAACTCGCAGTTTTTATTTCGACTCAAAAAGCTAGTTCAAAATCGTAAAGTCATTGAATCATAAGACGGAATATAAACGCGACTCGTAAAACATACACAATAAAAAATATAAGAAATCTGATAACAAAAAATTAATTTCACAAATAATGAAATAAATTCCAAATAAACCAAATTACCATGGCTAATATAAACTATAACAAGTCAAAAGTCACAACTCATAACATAAATTCACTGTTCAACTCACAAATCAAAATACAAATTCACAGCTCACAAATTTATACGGCATTAAAATAAATTCAAGTAGTAAATAAAATAACTAAACTACTGCAATAAACAACCAATTAACTAAAATCTAAACAAGTCATTTAATAATCATCATATTATTCACAAATTTCACAAATTTCACAAATTTTCACATTACTATCTTCATTATTATGAGGGAGAGGAGGAGGTTCTTGGAGAAAGTTCACTTGATGTCATTTCTATTAAAAAAAAGTATAACAACAAAAATTTCAACAATTACATTCAATACAATAGCAAAATTTAAATATTGTAGTTCAGGAAAAAAATATGAGCTTAAGGCCACAACAATTTGATTCGGAAAAATTCAACAACAAAAATTCAATCATTCAAATCATATATACAAATTTGGTTGTTGTGGATTACCTAATTAAACAAATCTCTATATATACAAGTTTTTTGGCCATTGTTTTTGTTTGGTGAGAGTCACAAAAATGTATAACAGTTATCACTAAGCTTATATATATATTTATTTAACAGTGAATCAGACACATTTAAAGATCAAAGATTTAAGCCTAACTTTGACAAAACAATTAAAAAAAAGTGAATTCTACCCAACCCCCTCTAAAATAACATGTAAGTTATCCTTCATGATGTGTCGCATTTTAATTGGTCATTATTTAACTATAGTTGGGTTATTTTGTAATTTATTATTTGAGATGGGTAATTGTATAATTTCTTAAAATATTAAAATTCTACCCCATTAATTGAAGCACGTTCTCACGCAATCTCATTCTACAGTGCATCATTCCTTAACGAGTCGTTAAATTTCCATGGTTTGTAACTTCTTTGTTCTTCCCAGTATAGTCAGCACCGACTTCCAGTATAGTCAGCACCGACTTCATTGCTATCTCATGTCCTCTCACTCAATCTCTTTTTTTTTTTTTACCATGGATCATTCCTTACCAATATAATTAATGGTTAGTTTGGTTATTAAATTTTTTTCATTAAAAATAATATATGGAATATATATTCATATGTAAAATATAATATAATATAATAAAATAAATCTATTAAGAGTACTTAAAAGTATAATTAAAATCAGAAATATACAAATATAATAATAAAATTTGTACTCTAAACAAGTAAACATATCTTTTATCATACATAAATTATTTAAAAAAAATATAAATTGTTAAAATTAATAACACAAATTTAAAATGATAAAATTCAACTTTCTTACAAGTAATTTTTATAGTATTTTTATTCTTTTAATTTTTAATTTATTAATATTTTATTATTTAATTAATGATTAAACAAATTATTTTCATGAGAAATATTTTTTGTATAATCTTAAAGAAGAGACCAATATACCAATTTAAAAATTAACGTAAAAATGATATTTTAAATAAAAAATAGTTAATATTAAAATTTTTAAATACAAAAGCAAATTATATAGATATTCAGGATATAAATATAAAATACATGTTTAAAATAAATAAAGGAGACAAAAATAATTATTTATTTCTCATGAGTACTTTCATTTTATCTGTTTTATTTATTTTATGCATATATTTTATATTTATCTTTTAAATATTTATACAAATTATTTTTATATTTAAAAATTTTAATATTAAATATTTTTTATTTAAAATTTTATTTTTACTTTATTTTTTAAACTAATATATTGGTCTCTTCTATAAGATAATACAAAACATAATTTTTTATAAAAATAATTTGTTTAATCATTAATTAAATAATAAAGTACTAATAAATTGTAAATTAAAAGAATAAAAATATTATAACAAATACAGTAAAAAATTGGATTTTATTATTTTAAATTTGTATTATTAATCATAGGGCACCTAATTGAATAATCATATTTATATTAGTCTTTATTTCTCATGTCCCTAAGTTATTGTATAAAAGAATGAAAATTCACATCTAATTTATGCTTTCATATAGCGGAACAAAATTTAATCAGTCTAAAACAAAATATACAAGAGTAAAATTCAATTAAATTAATTCAATTCAATTTGACAAAAAAAATTCAATCATTATATTAAATTTTAATAATCCAGCACTCAGCAGAATCATCATTTTTACATTTATAAATCAAAAAACAAAATAAAGAAAAAAGTAACATAGCACAAGTGTAAAACAGATTCATTGAACAATATTAAAAAATTTAATAGAGAAAAAAAAAAAAGAAGAAAGGGACTGAAGTCACAATTAGAGAAAAAAAGATGAGGTCTTACTTAAACTGGAGACAAAAATGAAGTCTCACAGAGTCACACACAGTCTCACCCAGTCACGTCCAGCCACCACAGTTTAGTTCGACAACATTCACAAAAAGCAATCCTCATAGGTGATAACAACACTCCAAACAAAAATCAAGAACAAACTAAAAATCATAACAAAAATAAGAACAGAAAAAATTAAAAATAAATCAAAACAAAAATCATAAAGAAAATAATGAATTCAAAAATCACAAAATTTTAAAATTAAAATAAAATAATGAACTCAGAATAAACAAAAAAAACAACAAATTAAAACAAATCCTAAAATCTAATAAAAATAGAACAAAATCAAAATAAATCAGAAATATAGGCATATACCATAAATTAGGATTTAGGGTTAGAGTTTAAAAAAAGGTTAGGGTTTTTTAATTAAAATGAAGTAAAGAAGGGGATGGAATAGCAAGAGGGATGAGGACAACCTACCTGAAAGAAGAAGGAGAGACATAGATCGGCAATTAAAGGAGAAACGACGGCGGCAGTAGTGGCAGAAGGACGAAAACGGCGACGACATAGCAACCAACGTGTCGCAAGGAGCACTTAACAAAGTTCACGCAGTCTTTGGACGCAGTTGGTGGTGGCCGACGCTGGCGAAGGAGCTGGCAGAGGTGGTTTCGAGGGGAGAGAGAGAGAGAGAGGGGGGAAAAGGTTAGAGAGAGTACGTAGTTCGAAAATGAGGGGAGAGAGTTCGCGGTTCGAACTTAGGACAAGAATACCATCGGATTTATCGGCGAAAAAATCCGACGGCGACCAAAACGCAGTGTTGCACTAATCAAGGATTACTGGCAGATAAATCCGACAGTAATCTTGGCGCCAATTTTTTTGTTTTTCCTCCAATTATTACTAGCAAATTTACCGTCGGAAAATCAAATCCGGCAGAAACTTTTTAATCTTATGAATTTATTTCCAATTCTGTCGGTATACCCGCCGCTAATCTCCGACGCTAAATTCAAAAGTATTCAGCGTTTTTCTTGTAGTGACATATCGGTCCCCACCCACCTTCGTATTTGTTCAATACAGTCCCTGCAAACCGGTTGACAACAAGTCATGCACTAACGTGTCAGGTAACCTGTCCACGTGGCGCCTTCCTTTTCTCTTGGTCAAGAAGAAGAAGAAGAAGCCCTCTCCCAACTCTTCTGTTGCACCCTTTGACGTCGCCATTCTCTAGCGCAGCAAGTCCACCACCACATAGAGAATATCACGCTCTCTTCTCGATCCCGACGGGTTACTCATCCATGATTTCACTCTCAGGAAGAGGAATCACGACTCTAGTCCTTTCTCTATCATTCTTCTAAGTCCTCCTTGTCTTCCAAGAGCTTCAAGGACACCACCGCCACCCCAACCATCTCAGAAAAACTTCCAAACCAAAGAAAAATAGCAAGTGCTTATTCTATTCTTCTCTCAGGGCCAAAGGAAAAATTCGCATGCTTTCTCTCGTCAGCAGTTGCGTGGGTTGGTTTTGCTGTAATTACAAGTTCGGCAAAGCAAGGATTTTCGGTGGCGATTGGAGTGTGAATTCGGAGGCGGCAATGGAACCGAGTTTGTGGCAGAACGAGAAAGGTGAATTTTGTTGGGAGGATTGAGAAATTGGAGGAGGAATTGAGGAATTGATGAATTTTGCTACTGTGTGGAGGGATGCAAAGGAGTCCATGATCTTGACAGCGAGGGGTTTCTCGACGAGGGAGGCGGAGAAGACAGGGCTGAAGCCTCCATGGCCGAGGGTAGTGGAGAAGTAGTTGGTGGCGCCGCAGAAGATGGAGTTTTTTTGTTCTTCTTCTTTGTTGGGTTTCGAAGGCAGGAAAAGAAGATGAGGAAGACAAAAAAGGCGAAGGATAAAACATGATTTTGGGGTTACTCAGAGGACGGTTTGTCCCTAAGAAGGAGACAAAATCATGTGGACAGGTTATCTGACACGTCAGGTGTGATTTTGTCAACCGATTGCAGGAATTGAATTGAACAAATACAAAAGTAGATGGGGATCGATTTGTATTTTTATAATTATTAAGAAGCACAATGTCCATCGAATAAATTGTTAGAAACCAGAAAAGATATTTACTCATAATTTTTTTATTTAGGTAAAAATCCCTAAAAATTGAACTTGAGGATCTCCTTCATATTATTTGATTCCCTCACCATTAAATCACTCCTAATAGCATTATTTTATTATATATATTAAATAATTAAAAATAATAACAGAAAATAGTTTATTAAGTTCTAAATTTTCTCTTTTACGAGAAACAAGCGTAACCTAATTATATATATAAAAAAAAAATAATTCCCCGCTAGAACCCTAATTTCACCAAAATACACAAAATCTCATCATAAATCTACTCTCTCTCTTTTTTTGTCTAAAAAATTAAACAAAAGGCGTACATATAAATGATCGAGAAAAACCTACTAATAAACCCCAGCTAGAAAATCAGCAAGAACTATAATAATATTGATAACATCTTCCAAATACTTGTTCTTATTAGGTAGATCCGATTGATCATTGCCTGGCTTCCAATCACAGTCTTGAACATCCTTCAAAGCCGTTTGACCATTTGACTTCATGCCCTTGTAATCTCCATTGACAAAAGATTGTTGAGCTTGTGTTAGAGAAAGCAAGACATCATCATAGTCCATGGAACAAGCTTGGTAACGTTGTTTCAATTGTTTGTCATTAATACTCCTAGTGAGATTATGAACTAGGGTTATGGTATCAAAGGCATAAACATGTGCTGAGGTTATTATATATCTTGAAAGGCTATTAAGATCAGCACCTAATGAAGCACCTGGTACGGAATTCAAGATGTTGTTACAGTTATAAGGGTTTGGGTGTTTGGAACAAACGTCAGAGATTTTAACTGTTCTTGCTGAACATAGTAATGATGATGAAAACATAGTGAAAGAGAGAAATAATAGTGGAAGGGTAATAATGGGATGTGCCATTTTTTTTTCTCTCTAATTTTCCAATGGGTTGTGAAATTGTAATATCATGCACCTGTTTTTATAGACTATGAATTGATATGCTTGTCCACGCACGCGTTCATATGTTGAGATTATTGCAAATCTTAAAGATATTTTGTATAATAATTAATAAGTTTCCTTATTTAGATATGATTATGTATGATTGAGGCTGAAAAAAAAAAGAAATATACAACAGATTTTTTTTTTTTTTATTGATCAATGAGATCTTTAATTTTTACACCATGCAAATTAGGGAGAAAGATTTATATTGTATTGAGCATAATAAAATAATAAAAGAGATTCGTCGTTGATGTATATGTAATAAATAATAGATAATTAATATATATAAATAGGCAAATATTGTGATTTGAGTAATTTTTCTATTTAAAATTTTTTTCTTTTTCTAAAAAAACATCTCTCCCTCCCTCTTGATTCTTCCTTAATAATTCTCTTCTTATTGATTAATTCTTTCTCTTTTTTTTCCCTTTACATTACAAAGAGAGAAAAATTCCAAAGAAAAAAAAATAATTTACTAATTTCATTAATTGCTAATTATATTTTTTATATCTATTTATAATAAATTAATTACTAATAAAACTATCTTAATTGACCTTGACCCTATTTTTTACTCATTACATGCACCTAGTATCATGAACTTCAATGTAATAATCATAATAAATGATATTTTCAATTTTTCATATATATATATATATATATTCATGGATTGGAAAGAAAATTAAATAATCTTTCTTCTTGCTAGGTTGAGAAAGTAAATTTCTCATAAACAACTCAAATTTGTGATATTGTTTAAGGTAAACAAGAGGCAAACCACTTAAATCAACCAAATTAAATATCGGTTTTCCGGAGAGGTGCTTCAACGTGATCCATGCATAGTTAGCAATTTAGCATTATGTATTTCTTATATCATACAAAATTAAAAACATTTTCCCTTACACACTGTCCAAAAATAATATATTATAAGTAAACATTATTTTAGCATATAGTGACCCCATAGCATACATGATTCTGTTCCCACTTCATCTTCTTGAATAACTGAATTGCACTAATATGGAAATGAACTTGAATATGGCTATGGCGTTGGTGGCTGACTATACTTTTGAATATTTTAAATTTGGATAAATTATACTTTTCATCTTTTGAAATTTATCAAAAATACCCTTAAATTTTATTTTGTTTTAATTTTGTCCAAAAAATTTTCAATTTCATGAAATATACTCCTGTTAGATATAATTGTCATGCATTATTTTTTAATTAGTCCTAAACTTTTTGAAAATTTAGTTGTCAGGAGTATATTTGATATAAATTTAAAAATTTTTTAGACAAAAATAAAACAACATAAAATTTAAAAGTAGTTTTTAAAACTTTTGATAAACTTTAACTACTTTACCCAAAAATTTAATAATTGATAGCCAACTAACCTTGCTTTGTTAAATATATTCACTCAATTTTCAAGTTCATATGGGACCCATAACTTGGCAAGCAAGGCATGAAAGTTTTGTCTTTATGGGTCCAAGTTGGACTAATTAGAATTTAGTATATACACCTTGACCCTTTTGCAAGTAAAACTATTGTGTTCCAAATTAGAGTTAGAAGAGAGGAATTCTCCTATATAAAGGTCTAGCTTGCGTTGCCATTTTGTTCATCCACCTTCAATAATGCACTCAAAGTTCCACACCCCTCTCTCGCTCTTCCGTGTCTTCAATCTTCATCCATTAGTGCCACCTTTTGCTTCCCCTTCTTTATATTTGTGGTATACTTTTTAGAATTCTATTTAGTTTTATTTACTTACAGTATAAATTTCTTTTACCTTGATAATTAGTCAAGTATTATATAAATAAACGTATTTTTTTTCCTCGAGAATACATATAAAAAATTAACTAATATTGCCAAAATGACAGTAGTAATGTAATTCAGTTTTTTTTAGTTTAATAAATTAATTTATTATATAAGCATAAGTGAAAATTAAAATTAAAAATTTTACTGATATGATAGCATGTAACTTTTTTTAGTATTTTGGGTATACAATGGACAATGAAGAACAAATTGTTCGCTCGCGGGCGTAAGAGCAATAGCTGCCTTGCCGACAATGATATCTTCTTTTCTGAGTCCATCACTCAAATTATTCCTTTTCAATTTTCATGGACATGCATAATTAATAACTGCTAGTACTTCATATGTTGTGTTCTGAAGAATAATAATACAAACCACCGAACTATAGTTCAAATGGCATAGTCTTCCCCTTCACCTAAAAGTCTCATGTTCGAATCCCACCGGTTGCAACTGATCGAAAAAATCTCTTAGCTGTTGAGTTGCAATGGTAACTAATAAGTTATGACTGGGAAAACCCAACGCACAAACAAATGAAAGGATTCTTAACATGATATTTTTCTTTATATGTTTGAGAATAAAGGGGATCAGCAGCAAGATCAGACACCAAATTTACATACAACGCGTGTGTTTGTGTGTGCGTGTGTGCAATTAAAACTCTGTCCACACTTTTTACACAACAATCTCTCCTAGCTACAAATACGAACCAATTGTGGAAGTAAGAAATTCTGAAATAAAATATCTATGCTAGAGGACCATAGTAGGTGAGTCTTCAAATTAATTTTTCTAATTCTTGCATGGCACACAGCTAAAATGGAATATGCCTATGATCAAAATATGATAGAACAGATTTTGCCATTTGTCACATCTCCACTGCACCAACTACCAACTATGCACTACCCTTTGTGTCCAAGAGACGCTTTAGCCGGAGCTAGTACCAGAAGCAGCGCCTTGGTTCGTCAAGAAACGAACCACAACACAAGTAATGTTGTCGGAACTACCTCTCTGATATGCTTCTTGCATCAACTTCTTTGCCGCCTCCTCTGCATCATCTATTTTCTTTATCATTGCAACAGCTTCCTGAATCATGGGTTTGAATTCTTGGTGTTATATCAAAGTCTTTATCAGATACAATTGTGTTAATTGAACATGGTGGTTTAAACACCCATTTGAGACAAATTGAAAAAAATAAAAAACTGGTATTCAGTTATACAGATATGCGATGATCACAGTTCAAGTAAGTGCGAATTTCAGTTATGTAACGTTGCATCGACATATTGGCATCACTGTGTGTCTGTTTTCAATTAAGTCATGCTAACACATAACAAAAATTTACACCTATTTATTCACACTTTGTATTGTTCTTTACTCGAACTGACAACTAATTTTCCTGAACATTAGGTTTTGTAAGTCAACCTACCTTTACAGCAGAGAGAACTCAATAGCAATAAAACCAAGAGTAGATAGAGATAGATTCAGACCTTTCTCTCCAATTTAAATAGTAGTTTTTAACATGAAATCATTTCTGGTAGGTTCTCATCTAATTGGTGTAGGTATTTGATTCTTTGGAAGAGAAGATATTAACCTTCCCCACAACATGGCACCAAAAACTAATTATGTAGCTTCTTGATATAACTCATTTATATGTTTTAGAACATATGGAAATGTGCTAGTAATCAAAGAGAGTTAAGGTAGAAGAAATGAAAATCACTTCAAACCTCGTTGGAGACAACATCCCATAGCCCGTCACTGGCCAAGATAAGAAACTCGAGAGAGCTATCAACTTTTTCTTCCTGCAATATCACAAACAAATTAGTAACCAGAATATAGAGAGGCAAACAGAGGTCAAGGTTTAAAAGCCAGGTAGCGATGATAAAGACCAGTCGGGAGACAATTTTTTTATGCAGAGATCTGTATTACACGATTCTTATTGTTAGTAGCACTTTTCCTTAAAGAACTATAAAAATGTTTGCATATTTACATTGATTGAAAGATTCACAACACTCTTTTCAGAAACATCAAATCTTGTTCGAAACAGAATTTTCTTTATTCAATCTACAGGCAGGATGCTTTTCGATGTGAACCGTATATATAATATATTACACTAAGTTATGCACTGTATATGGATACGAACAGAGATAAAACTATGAATATAAGAAATACTGGAATTCGAAGCACACCTGGATTTCTGGATCAGCAACAACATACTGTTTCAGAAGTCTATCACCGAAAGCACGAGAAACGGCAAGAACGCCACCAACTCTCCAGGTTCCTGTAAGTGAAGTTTTCAAAGATATAAACAATATGAATCTATAAATCAATTCATGAATGCTAACTATAATAAGACCTTACCAGCCCACATAACAAAGCCACCAGCATTTTCAATCCTTTGCCTCTCGTCCGTTTGGTCCGGCTTGTGATCTCGGGAAACAGCTATGGCTAAAGGGAAAAATGAGAGAAGTAAAACAAGTAAAATATTTTAATTAATCATTTAATATAAGAAGGTTGGAGTGATTCTCTCTTGCACAAAAAATTACGACAAGCAAATGAAGAGCCCACACACCATACAAATGTTACCACAAAGGTGCACTATTGCATGTAATCTTGTAATCTAGTGTCTCAGGATAGAAATACAGAGAAGCTCAGACACATCAATTTGGAGAACGGTAGATACAAAAACACAAGCAAATTGTTTCTTTCCTAAGACAAAATTTGTCATATTTTCTATCCATCCCAAAACTCGAGACAATAGAAAGGGACATAGTATTTCTGTATCTTACATCTGAGACACTTACCAAACACATCCTAAAAGAACATATATACATGAATATGGAGCTAATACCTATTATTATTACTCTTACCATTTCCACCCCTGCATATAACAGCTCTAGAGTCCCCGACATTAGCAACGAGCAAACGGTCACCAACTAGAATGGCAGTGGAAGCAGTTGATCCAGCATCTCTGTTTTGGTTATTTTCTGATTTCAGAAATTCAGAGTCTGTGTGGTTATATGCATCAGCTGCAAACAAGAACAATTTTGCAAGTGAACACAACAGTTATTCTCAGGATTTAGCAAACTTTAAGAAAACACCAGAAGAAGGCTATGCTGATTTTTTTCCTCTGACCTATTGCAGATTTAGTGTCGGAAATGAATTTTGGATGTCTGAGCAAATTACTAAATAGATGTTGTTTGACATACTCGGCAGCACGAGCACCACCGTGACCTGAAAGTTATAAACACCAGAGTTAAAGCTACCTTCTAAAGTTTTTAGTAGATAAAGAATGGTAGCATCATATGTTATAACTTGTATATTTAGTCTCTAGGAAATAAATGCTACATTCTTTAAATGTTAGAAAAGAAATAATATCCATCGTCAAAAAATGAAACATTTTGGACTCTGTAATTGCTCCTATAACAAATAAACAAGTGTTCTACAGTCACAATAAAGAATACAAGAACAAGTAAAAGACATCGGTGAAGGATCAAGAAATTATGCACAAAGACAGATAGAAGAGAAACTTTGATAGAGATTTCCATCAGAGGGTGTGATATCAGTAACTTATGTACAGAAGGACCCAAGAGATTAGAACAAAACCAAGAAATTATATGCATAAAGATAAAGATGATATGGCTTAAAATAAAGGACAGAAAAACGACAAGAAACGGCTATGAATTTTGTACGAATGCACAAGCACAGAAGAATCTGTATAGTGCACCATTAAGTTACATGGAACAGTTAATTTCCCAATATTTTGAAGAGGGAAAATCCAGGGACTGAAACACTAAACACAAAGCAAAATTAATTTCGACTGAAACAAACTTTTGAGGGGGAAAATGGTAATAGGAATGAAGACAGCAAGGTTAGAACTTAGAATGAAATGAATATGAGAGAACAAGGTTAAACATACCATCAAAAACTCCGAAAAGGCCAACGATTTCACCATCCACACCATCAATTCTAGTCTCATAAAAATCTTCCATCGAAGATCTCTTGCCCGGAGAGCTAGCATACCCGTAGCTGAATTTTCCATTCTGACTGCAGATACAAATCATAACAGATTACATCAAAATCATTGAAACCAACTATGACCATTGAGCTATAGTGATATAGTAAACATATCCATTATTATTGATTACTGTAACAATAACAATCTCCACAGAACAACAACTGTAACATTATCCCCCTAAAAAATTCGTTGATGATAAGATACACAAAATCAAGTTCAAGAACATGAACCAATAGTAATTATTAAAGCAAAAAAGCAAGAAGTGGACAATCAGTATTCAAGAGAAATAAATATTGACCAGTACTTTATCAACTAAGGCTAATAAATTTGCTTAGTGAGACATGATTATAACAGTTACGAATCTTCATAGCACCACAAGAAGGAGTACTAGAAAAACCAAGGACACACATAACATTAACCAAAAACAAAAAAATTCATCAGAGACTACCAAAATATCATTAAATACCAGTCAAGCAGCAACAACAATAACAACAAAAAAAATTATAACTAAACATTAAAACCAACCAATGAAAAGTTACAAAAAAAAAAAAAGAATAGTGACCTAATTCTTAAATTCTAGAAAGATCTAAACAAAAGATGAGGTATTCACCTGAGTCCTCCACCACTCACGGGTGAATCTTCTGCTGCATGAACCTGACTTGAAGATGTCAAAACTGAATTGAGGTACCCCATGTGTTCCAGGTTGAATTTTTCAGGGCCCTTAGAAACTAATCCCCTTTCTGAAGCCGATGCACAAACAAAAAATGGAAAACCAAAATAGAAATAGAAATAAAAAATAATAATAATGAAGGAACAATAACAGTATAGCGTGTGACAGCTTTTTTCTTGCGTGCCAAAGGTTCCAGATTATCATAACATTAGTGGGGTAGGGTCATTTTTTTTTTTTTGGGAATCACTGACTTCCAAGTTTAACCTGCACACAAAACCCCACAAAGAAGAAATGTGAAATTAATTTCACATTTTTTTTAAATTGAAAAAAATATATATATAATAAATAAGTGAATTTTCTAAAAAAGGCACAAACTTTGTTACCCATGAGACGGGGGAAAATGGAAAAGAGTTGAGAGTTTGTGTAGATAGATCTTGCGATTTTTGTTGGGTGAAGGTAGTGGAATGAAGCTAGTAATGAATCAAAAGTTGAAAAGAAGAGAGAAAGGTTGGGAATTTGGAGAAAATTATTGAAGATTGGAAAAGGACGCAATAATTGATATTTAGAGAGAGAAAATAGCAGTACCTGAGGAAGGAGGAGAGAGAGAGAGAGATTAAAGGGAGAAAACGACGAGAAAAGGAGGTAGAGTGGATTCTGTTTCATATTTAGTTGGAGCTACTTCATTTAACAAATTCAGTTACACTTATACTGGATAATTACTACGTCATAATTTTCTTTAAAATTCTTTCTTTTCTTTTTATATATATAATTTTATAAGTACTTTTAGTATTTTATCTTGAAAAAATGCTATAAGTATATTTTTTTTAATAAAGTTAAACAATAAAATTTGAGTGAGGAGATAAATAAAAATGATAAAAATAATTTTTGTTGATATTAAACTAATTTAATTGATAAAAAAATTTATAAGTGTAGTATTTTTTATTTTTTGTCATTATAAATTTTAGAATTTTGTATTTAATCATATTCGTATAAAAATTAAACAAATTCTAGAGTGTTTGAGATGATTCTATATAATTTTGGAAATATGTTTGATATACATACAAGTCTTTTTGGTATAAAAGTTCATATAAGTTGGTTCAAATCCAACAAAAATAACTCTCAATTTAGATTGCGTGTAAATATGCGCTTCCCCAACTCTTGAATAGCGCAAACGGTTCTTCTCCTTCAATAAAAAACGCAACGCTCAAAATTCAAACAAGGATCAAAATCTCTCAAAAATCTCTCAAAATCATCGCGAAAGTGAAGGAAGTTGCGAAAAGGTGAATTTGAAAAGAATTATGAGAAAATAAAATAAAAAGATGATAATGAAGAAGAAGCAGCAGAAGATGAGGAAGAGGAAGAGGAAGAGTTTTGAATTATGCAGAATTTATCAGTATACATACACCGAAAATTCATAAACAATACATTTAAATATCTTCGTGTAACACCAAAATTTACTGCAAATATAAAAAAATGTTTCCTCTAATGCTGCATTTTTTCTTCTTTTTTTTTTTCCTTATTTCTTTCATTCTTTTAGTTGAATGAATGTAAGTTCATCATCTTCCAAGTGATTTTGCAGCATTATGTGTTTCTTCTTCTTTTTTGTTTGATTTTTTTGTTTTTATTCTTGTTAAGAGAGTAAAACAAAAAGAAACTTGAGAAGGTAAAACAAAAAGGAAAAGATGAATAAGAAAAAAAGAAGAAGATGGTGATGATAATGAAAAAAAAGAAGAAGCAGCAGAAGATGGGGAGGAGAGAGAAGAAGAGTTTTGAATTATGCAAAACTTATCAGTACACATACACCGAAAATTCATAAACAATGCACTTAAATATCTTCGTATTATACCGAAATTTGCTGTAAATATAGAAAAATATTTCCTCTAATGCTACATGTTTTTTCTTCTTCTTTTTCTTATTTCTTTCTTTCTTTTAGTTGAATGAATGTAAGTTTATCTTCTTCCAAGTAATTTTGCAGCATTATGTATTTCTTCTTCTTTGTTTGATTTTTTTTGTTTTTATTATTGTTAAGAGAGTATAACAAGAAGAAACTTGAAAAGGTAAAAAAAAAAGAAGATGGTGATGATGATGAAAAAGAAGAAGAAGAAGCAATAGACGATGAGGAGGAGGGAGAAGAAGAGTTTTGAATTATGCAGAATTTATCAGTACACATACACCGAAAATTTTTAAACAATACACTTAAATATCTTCGTGTTACACCAAAATTTGCTGCAAATACAGAAAAAATATTTTCTTTAATGCAGAACTCTTACATTATATTCAATTCAAACCATCAACGATGAACAACAATTTTCACAAACAAAAACAATATTATTCATCTACAGAATCATAAACTACTAACAAAAACATTAATTAGAATCGAACCACACCTCAACCACTTAATTAGATTCAAAACAATAATCAATTTCGTTATGATTCAATTGACAATCTGAACTTGAATCATTCATTATCTCCAACAACGAGATAATTGTTCAAAATTGATTTTAGAGCTTGATTTCAAAAACTTAGAGAACGAATGAAGAGAAATGCAGAAAACGCAGAGATAGAAGAGAACGTAGATCGAAAACGTTAAGATTACTTGTTTTTTTTTTTGGTGACTTGAAGATTACTTGTTTAATTCTACTAATAAGGGACGAGAATAACAATAAGTTTCATAAATTAATTGTTTTCTCTCTACTAAATAAAACCTCACTAAATTGTTTGTCACTGGATGTTTCTTTATTGATGATAGAAGAATTATTGGAGCAGCATTTGATGGTTTTATCTTCTCAATTGCAGATAGTTTTAATTTTGAGTTTTGTGTATATAAGTAACCACTAGCAAGATATTCGCGATGTATGCGGATAATACAGATGCAGACTATAATGACATAAATATATATTTATATTTTATATTTTATTTGGTATAGAAAATAAAAGAGATTTTGTATAGTCTAAAAAATTTTATTTAAATTTTGAAAAAAAATGGAAAGAACTTCTAAAAAAAAAACTAATAAAGTTTATGCAATGTTTTTGTTCATAACTGAAAATGTGATGAATTGAATATTAGGTAAAAATAATTGGTATATATTTTTATCAGTTTGATTGATTAAGATTTGATTTGTATTAAATATAAACATTTAGAATGAGTCTAAAGAAATAGGTAACAAAAAATGAAATGAATTTCTAACCGTGTAAAAACTACAAAAATGATATAGGTTTGTTGTAATAGAGGTAAAAAAAATAGTTAGAATGATATAACTAGAATAAACCATGTAAGTCTTAATCTTCTGTGATGATAGGATATGTTATGTGGCAAGATTGGTCGTATTTAATATTCATGATATGGATGTTCTTGCTGGATCTGCAAGATTGAGAATAATATAAGAAAATTACTGATTATTATATAAATTCTGTAAAAAAAAATTTGGTCAAAAGTATTATCATGGTCGACAATAAATTAAAGTTGGAGCAATATTAGATGAGGGAAAAGAATAGGTTTGTATAGGGACCATGGATGTATATAGAAATGAGATGATAAAGAAAAAAATACTTCAAGTTGAATCCATTGTCATATATTTCTGAAGACTTCGAGATAAACAACATTCTCTGTGTTGTTAGTGTTTTCATCATGAGCAATTAAAATTTTCAAACTTTTTTTATTTGTGACTCTTGAGATGGCAACATAAAGTTGGCCATGTGTAAACACTGGTTTTTTCAATAGCAATCTAACGTAGTCCAACGATTGTCCTTGACTTTTGTTTATTGTCATTGCGTAAGATAGCATAAAAGGAAATTGTTTCCTTTGGAATCTAAATGGTATCCTTACATTTGATGGTGTGAGTGTTATTCTAGAAATCAAGACCTTATCGAGACAGTGGTTAGAATTCAATAACTTTGCCTCGATAACTTTATCCCCAAGTCTTGTAATTATCAACCTGGTACCGTTGCAAAACCCTAATTAGTGATCAATGTTTCTGATAAGCATAACAGGACAACCGACCTTTAGCTTGAATTCATGATTTGGAAGCCCTGAGCACTTAAGTGTTGCTAAAAATTCTAGTGTGTGGATGCCTTCAATTTCATTGCTACCTCCTTCGGACAGAGACTTATTGGAACTAACATAGGTTCTACACTGATTGTGTTTATTGCAATCATGTAATCATTTACCTCATCTACAACATGAATTGTAGGAGCTAAAATAGCTCAACCTTTCAAGTGACTTTTGTTAGCCATGTCAGCAATGTAATAAAAATAGATTGCTTTAATCATTGCTTGTACAGGATCATTATAATTAATGATAAGCAATTCATAAGATATGTTAATCATGTTTCATCCACCACATGTTCCTTCAGATGTTCCGTCGCCGAACTGAAAAATCCATTCAGCAAATTGCTTTAAATCTTCTACTGGAGTATTTGTTGTCATACCTTGCAGTCGCATGTTTACAGTGAGCTTTAATATTTCACAATGCTACCATAGATATGATGATTTTAAAGACGCATATGATGTCTTGTCTTGTTCCTTTTGGGATCATTGGTAAGATTTGTCTAAAATCCCCACCAAAAATAATTCTTTTTCCCCTAAAAGGCAATTTTGGGTTCTGATCATCTTTGAACCTCATCAAATCTCTCATCGTCTCATCCAGTGCCTTGAAGCAAAATTTGCTCATCATAGGAGCTTTGTCCCAAATTATAAGTTTAGTTGTTACAATTAATTATGCTAATAGACTTTCTTGCTTGATGTTGCAAGTTGAGAACTCATCTGGAGTTAATGTATGGCAAACTTAGAACGTGCAGTCCGACCTCTAGGTAGCAACAGAGAGGCAATGCCTCTAGATGCAACAGTTAAGACTAGTTGTCCCTTTGATCTTAGTGCTGAAACTAAAGTTTTCCAAAGAAAATTCTTTTCTTGTACCTCCATGGCCATACAAAAAGAATACACGTCCATGTTGACTTTCTGTAGCGTTGATGATCTTATCATAAACCCTTCTTTGCTCTACAGTTAATTTGGAGAGGCACTCGTTGTGTTGCTTTGCTAATGTAAGACGATCATAATTTAACTCATCAAAGATCATTTTGTTTCACGTTCTGAGATGATTAGTATCTCTCGATGGAAATGGCATGGTCAAAAAATTTCGCAAGATTTTTCCATTACTGTTCAAGATTTGCTCGATCTCAATCAACGTTAAATTCTTTAATTCTTCATCACTCAAAGCTAGATCTGAAATGTTGAGACGGTAAAAATATCATTTACTATTTTATACGAAAATTAATGGTAGATAAAAGAAAGACAACAAAAACATGTAAGCAACATTTTAAAGATTTTAAATTTAATTAAAAAGTTATTTATTGCAATCGTTTTCTTACCATATAGGCCAAACATGACTCTATGATCATGCAAAATTCCATCGCTTAATAGCATGGCTGTTTTTTCCCAAACAGCTTCAGGTCGCACCATTGAGTTAGACCACAATAGAGTCGCAAACAACCTTTGCAAATAATGGCCCGAGCCCCAATGACTTGCTTCCTCAATAGCATCGATGTATTCTTTGTCGTCATCATGCAAGCCACGTGCATAGCATGCATCTCAAATTATGAGTAAATAACACCATTGTAAGTCCGAATGTCTGCATAGCTTGTTGGTCCCTTTACAATATTTAACAACAACCTTAAATAATATATAGCTCACCAGATGATGGTGGAATAAAGATCATCCTTCCAACGATGATTTCCAGACAAACTTGCTTGGAAACTCATTGTAGGTTAGTTCTCTAGCTATAGCATATTCTTTGTTAGTTGTAAACCAAGCTAAAAACATGGACTCTTTAGCAGTCGCCTTTGCAACAGCTCCAAGTAATGATTCGTCATATGTAAACACAACAGGTTGTTGATCTAGCAAATGAAAGCTAAGCCTTTCCACAGATGGATTCCTGCAGTGAATGTCATAGGAAAATATCCTCCAAGCAGCTTTACAGGGAGATATATATCGGTAATCGTAAAACATTTTCACTTTATCAACTTCTTAAGTTGGTTTTTCACCAGTGGAGTTTGTGCAAAAAGAGGTTGTGACACGATCACTCCCTTTGTTTATATATTTGAATAAATACTTGATAGATCTTGACTGGTTACACCATTCGACGTTAATGTGAGCACAATACTTCAGTAACAACAATCTATTATGTGGCACGACATACCTGTTGTCAAGATAAATTCCTGATACTTCGACTGTGCATCCATTATTTTGACGCCTATAAACTGGGTAACCATCTTCGTCTACCATGGTAACTTCATTAAACTTCTAAGGGAAATGATGTATGCAATGCCCTTCCTCCATGCAAGGCGAAGTTGACCTGCTAATACCACATGGACCATGGAGCATAAAACTCTTCACAGCTTCATAATATGCATCGTTCACATTAGGATCCAGAATTTTAGCACAAATAATTTTGTCTATATCTGCTAGGGTTAGATATTTATCTTGTTCATGCAAGAATAGTAATATATGTGCGTACGGGAGTCCCTGCTTTTGAGATTCTATTGTATAGATAACTGAAAAAAATGGAAGAAATTCAATCTTATTAACATCACTAATTTCAAATGATGAAGTGTTTTCACACATGGTAGCAATAAAAATCCGAAAGATGTATTTAAGTTGCATACCTGCTTTTGTCGCACCGAATAATTTGTTGTATCTATGGTTCTTAATCATCTTTCCCAATTTTACTTTGAATAGTCTACAAACCATATCTGGTCTGTCCTCTGGTTTGACTTTATGCTTAGCACAGTACCATTGTATTTCGTCCCATTGTCAATTGCAAGTAAAAGTCACGAATAAATCTGGATAACCAACGCATCTGTATATTGCCATGGCGTCTTGATAATTTTGTATCATGTATCTTGACCCACTAGTAAATGTTGCTGACAGTATAATTCTCTTTCCTTTTGATTATTTTAATCCACTGACCTCTGGATATTTATTTTCACATTTGTGTGTGATAAAGCAGACTTGATGAAGTTGTAATTGTGATTAATTGACATCAAATGAGAAGTGAAGTCACACTGTGCAAAAATAGCTTTATCAGGCTTCTATGCATAGTGTCATAGCCATCCTTCTCTTATTTGGCATTTAAAGTGATGTTAAACAAATAGAAATATAATAGAAAATGGCCAGTTAAAACCAATCTTTGTTTTTTTAGAGAGAAAAGTAGTTGCTAATTTGTTTTTCTGATGCCACCAGGTTAGTACCAAAAGTTTATATTAAATTTAAGACTTTTTTCATGGTCTTTGTTTGGTAACAAATTCAATCTCAGTAAAAAAGTTAACATTATCCCATTTTAATTGTTAATGAAAATGTTGTCTCAAAGTGGTGTGTCATAAGTTGCTTGTTGTATATACCCTACATCCCTTGCAACTACTTCATTCAATTATTTTGATCACCAACTACTGTTAAAAGTCAACTGCTTTTACAAAATGCTGATACAAAAATAATAAACGTTTTCTATGTAGCCATTATGTTACATGAAGTTTCTTTGTTAACTTATAACTAAAGAACATAATTGGTCGGATAGTCAAGTAATTTAATGCAATAATCATGCATATTATAAGAATTCTTTGTTTCCCATTCGTGCTTCCAAAGGTATGGTTAATTCACTCTTTTGTCACATTGATGCCTAAGGCAATCAGTAGCCCATTAACAAAAAAAAAAAATTGAGAGGATTCTTTGAATAAATACTAAAGCATTTCATAATTTGAACTAATTCATGTATATTGTTAACTTTATTCTCTTACAAAGGGAGCTGGATAAATAGTAAACTAATGGAAGCATGTTATAAAAATTAGAGGGACATTAGTCCAACCAAGATGTAAATCTCATTTATGCATGTGGTGAAAAAGTAGTCATTCATGGGCTCATATACAAATAATATATTGTTTGCTAGTAAACTGTAGCAACCACAAAATCTGAAACTAATTTAACACTTTCTTTACAGACATGTCTTGTTTAGTAGCTTTAGTGTTTCCTCTGCATTCTATTTTTGCCACTTATTACAGAGCCATGTTCTAAATAAACCTCGCATTAAATTAATTCTGTATCAAAATTTATGGTGAGTGGCATATAAGGAGAAATCCAGTTTCTATGAGCCTTTCCAGAAAAATGACAGATTCTATGACATGAAGTTCCCTTTATTATGTTGCATTTTGCCTCAAATTTACTTCAACAAACAATCTATGACATTGACTAAAGCATCCATTTTTTAACCCATCTTCATGTGTTATGATTCAAGCATAAAGTGAGTGACTTTAAGTGACAATGCTGAGTAATTCATTTAAGGCGAGTGCAACAACATTAATTCATATTAGTTCATAGCAACCAAAGCATTAAATTACATGATATTGTAGTAGATGTATAATAGGAAAGATGCATTAACATGCCACTACATAATTAGCTTTAATATATACCTTGTACTACTAATAAGGATGCCTAGACCATGTGATTAATCACTAACGACATAAACTAAAGACTAATATGAGACATGCACCATGCTTAGTGAAAGAGTATCTTATGCAGAAGATGCCATTTTCAACGCCAATAATTTGGAACCAACCTTCATATGTCAGCAAAAAAGGAAAGTGAAAGAGAATAGTGTAACCACTCGAAGAATCCATCCTCATGACCCAATCAAGTGACTTTAGCAGAGAGGATGGATATTAAAAATGAAACATTAGTGAGCAGCTATGATGTTTCCACCTTTCAGCAACGATTGATACAAATTCATAGCTGCTAAGCTTTGCTCTCCAGTAGCGAGATGTGCAGCGGACATTCAAGATGGTTGAAGCATCAGCAAGGTGGAATATGTCTAAGAGAACCTCGTTAAGGAGTTTTGGTAGGGGAAGAGAAACTGGAAGAATATTACTCATCCTTTTTGAAATATAGGGATCGTACAAATTAGATTTGTGGGAGTGGAAAGATATGAGAGTTTGGGATAGAAGTTTTAGTTGAGTATGAGATGTGTTCCTCTACTGTGAGGACTGGTCTTCATTTATAAAGGAGTATATAGGAGTTTTGCTTTAATGACATGATTGGATTTTTTATATGCATTTACCCAATTCAATTTTCTTTAAATTCAAGTATACATATATTGATGAGTCTTTTTTAGGTAATATTGGAGGTTGACAAATAAACTATATCTCACATCAAATAGTGAGAATAGCTTTCAGCTTTACTATTGTCAGTGGAGTCAGAGTTTGTGAAGCAAATTTAAGTGAGGCAAGGAATCCCTTAAAGATCTTCTAATGCTCATTCAGTAAATAGTGTTTTGGCATGTTCCATTTTTAGCAATCAATGCACTTTTCATACACTGTTGACATCTTGTATTTTATGCTCACACTGATCTTGAAATGATGATGGTAAAATACATGGAGAGTAAGTAGAGGTTTATTATTTGCAAAAGCAAGAAGATGAAATCTCAGCATTTTCAGGGCATATCTTGATACAATAAAGAGAAGTTTTAATTTTAGCTACAAATATAATTAAAGATAATCTCAGTGAAGGTTCATAATTAATGGTGACATGACTAACAAATCAAGCTTAAGTGTGTGTATTCTCTATTCTATCCCTCTGCTTGGTTTGTTTACTTTCTAATGAGTTCTACTTTGCAAAGAGGATAGTGTGTTTTTCATTTTGATTTTCCCTTGCCATCTAGTTCCTCTAACATAAACAGGCAAGCCCTCGATTACTTTAAAAATGTCAGACTTCCATAATAAATAGGTGAATGAACTTCTTAGAAATGACAACACATTATGAGGTAAAAATTTAAAAATCTGATTATAGGATATATAGATAATTATCTGCGTAATTAGAATGACATAAATGAAGCAACCAAAATATGATACAATTTGGCAGAGGTGTGAGTTCTTCATCCCATTCCAATGTATTTAAATTAAGTTGCATCAGTAATTGATTGAGGCATCATGCTGCTAAATTCAACTAGACTAATTGTCGAAGGTTCGAGTTTAAATTAAACAATGAAACCACAATGAAAAATCTAAAACTTAATTTGAAGTGTATTTAATTGACTCTGCACTATTGTGTCCAGGGCATTTGCTCAAAGAGTTTTTTATCAGATGAAATTGAACCACCTAAGAAATTGAACGGAATGTACAAAGTTGTTAGTTATGCAGAAGACTAGCCTAATTAACTTAGTTGAGGTACTATGAATAGCACTATTGTATATGTGGTTTAATGTATATAACAATCATACATTAAATGGAAATCCATATAGCATTACTTATATGTATTGTCCCAAGGAGCAACGTATTATTATATATTATGGATGATGAAAGTATAATGTGCTAAGAAATAATTTATTACCTGCAGTGGATATTCATGATATATGAGATGACCATAAATAATTAATGATTGAAATAATTTAGCAAAAGTAGCGCTTGCATAATCACAAAGTATAGTATGTTCTTTAAGTAGCGGTTACAGTTATTCTTATGTTTGGTATGATATTAGATTCGTCTCCTGATCAACATATGCCAAAATTAATTAAATTAGTTCCACCTATTGCCAGTTAAAACGAAATGACAATTTTGTTAAGCTAACTGTGTTCGGCAGTTGCACACCTCAACGGAAGACTTCCATCCTTGATTTTCACTAATTGATCGAAGTGTTGGATAGGGGTTAATGAGCAGTGGTTGCTATAGCTAGATTTGTGCACTTTGTTGCAGGTAATTATCTAGAACTTTGACTATCCAGAGCTGTGATTTTTTTTGGTAACTGCTACAACAATTGGTCAAATTCTAGCACATCAGTCTATTACATAATTGACTCAAAACAGAACCATATAATAATAATATTCAAACAATGTAAAAGATGCCAATAACTACATTTCAATGTCAGTTAATTCCTTTTATTTATGTAACCACAATGTCTCTAACTTCTGCAATAAGTGAATTATCCTATTCCTATTGATACTAATACTTCAGTTTTGAAGGCTAAAAAGCTTTAGTGTGTGGCAAAAATTTTCTGCAAGAACTTATTTAGTTATGATGGATCAGTTAGGCATCCTTTGAATCAAGTAACATTGCAATCATGTTAATGAACAATAAGTGCAAAGAATTTTCTGCCACATAGTAAAATAGAAAATTTAACTTGTAAGGTTGAAAGGCTTTGACAACCATAATATCTGTCGGGACATGCAGACCTTAAACCCTAACAACCGAATTAATAAAGCAAACTAATTAACCATACTGAATACATGAATCACTACTAAATTGCAGTTACTACATATACTAAGCTAGAATGCTAAGAAAACATTTGTCTCATCACAACTTCTTAAACATACAAACACTGTAACTAACATCAAAAGTTTTCAATCCAGCTTTTTTTTCCCACAATTCCTCTTAAAACTCTTGTTAGCTAATGCTTGCACATCTACAGACACACCTGCTTTTGCTGTGGACCCATCACCTGTATTAGGGGAGGACCTCTTGTCACCGTTGCTCTCAACTTCTGAATCCTATTGTTGACAAAAACTCAACAATTAGCAACTAAAACATTAGCAACCTCTTGATTAGACCCAATTATCTCTATATAAGGTGGATATCAATAAAAAAAGACATAAAAACTTCTTACCCTGGACAGAGAAACTGCCTTATGTCTATTGCTATTATCACCTGTTTCAGTTGTAGGGGTATTAGGTACATGTTGAGAACACTGCAGGAACCAAGATCATTTGAAGGTAACATATTAATTTCAACAATATACTAATCAACACAGCTCAGTTCTAGTTCCAATCGCAACATTCTATACTTACAGAAGCATCGAAAGAAGAGTTGGCAGAACCAAAACTAGACATGAGGCACTCATCATCTAAAATCTTTAAAATGCTGTATACCCCTTCCACGACATTAATATTCATGTAGGTGATGTTGAGCTTGAATAAGAACCTTTTGTCAACAATATTATCCAATTATTTAGGATACGACTCTCTTTTTTCCCACTTCTTTACATGCACATAATAATTTTTTTATCAATCCGAGAAACATACATTACAGGAGCAAAGTATTTTAAACTCCCATGAATTAGACTTACACATAACTCCTTAATTTTCTCAGCAGCCTTTCCCACCATTTGCCCTGCTTCTTTGTTCAACAAAAAGAGCTTCATACAATCGGTTCCATCAGTTACGATTACTTGCAGCCTATACCTGGAACAACATCTCACCAGCACATCACTGCTAACAATAAAAATATGGCCATATGCAACTGCATTGAATTTCATAGTTCATGATATTAAGCAGACATTAAAAAAAGCAAACAAAGATTGGACACAAAACAACTAACCTTAGCGTAGCCTTGAAGCCTACACGCCTACAATGATCACACCAATACCTATCTTTGCTCTCTAGAACTTTCTTTGGACATGTCTTACACGATGTATATGACCAGTCATCTTTACCAACCTTTAAAGACACAATGTTCCCCACAATCTAGCAGGAAGTTTCCTAAAAAAATGTTTCAAAATTAGTAACAAAACTTTACCGGCTTAAGTGATCAGTTACAAACTTCACCTGTGTCATATTAAGAACCTCCTCTATGGTGCGTATTGGGACAATGCCTGCGTTGATCTCATCTGCCACAGAGTATTGAGGCTGCGATTGAAGATGATTTATTCATTGTGAACAGGGTCCTCCTTTGCCAATCTGTAGAGATTCCAAGAAAACTCATATAACTTAATATGGTTTTTAAGTTATGTTTTATGAACTCATAACAGAGCAGCAATTTGGGCACTCTAGAGACACACATTTTTTTTGAAATCAATAACTTCGAAAAGGTTTGGAGTGAAGTAACATTTGGAGACATAGTAAGTACTTTGAACATTCACAGAATTTAAGTATACATTCAACTTAAAGAGCTGAACAACCATTATGAAAGGCTCCCCATCATCTCGTTCGAGGTGTGGAAGCACTTGGTCCACCAATTCCCTAAACAATGTACATTTATTCTTATGCTTCCTAGAATGAAAGGCATAATACAACTCTAACAGTATTTTTGGACACTTAATATCCAGCATATGCCTGAATTAAATGACTGCAAAACAGAAACAAAATGTACAACTAAAAGAAGAGAGAAAATAGTAAATATTACTTTAGGTCTTCCAACTGTAGTGCAATATGCTTGCTTTCTTCACCCGTGCGTGTAATCATCCCTATAGCCTCTTCTTTTCCAACAACCTCTCCTATGTAATCTGCATGTCACAATAAGGCTATTTAAATCTAAACATGTAATAAAATTCACGATCATATCTTAACAAAATAAGAAGTATGTCGATGTAACGTACCAAACAACATATTTCCATCCATTGGAGAATTTGCCTCAAGTTCAGCAAATGGGCGAAATTTGAACGGGTTAAAAGCAAAAGTCTCGATGGGGAGAACTTCCACCTTTGTCTTTGTATAGAAGCTAAGCTTGTACTTATGAGCAGTTGTCCTTGCCTTCCCATTGTTAATTTTCACAATAAAATTCCGCATACTATACACGGCATGCTCTTTTATCCTCTCCCTTAACAAATCCAACCGAGGCTTACATATCGTTGCATGAATTCTATCACCCTGCAAAACATTTTGAAACCCAAGGAACCAAAACTTGTTAGAAAGGCATTAAAAAAGAACATGCAACGTATAACAATAACTCATCCAATACCTGCTCATCTTGCAAAACCATCTCCAAGCTAAACACCTCATTTTGGTTCCATTAGCTGGGAAACTCATACAATTGGGCAACACCCACGACCAACGACCAAGAAAGCTTGGTTGGATTGATGTCTCTGATCAATTCTGTTTTTGCAGCCATTCTTTGCACCCTAAAATAGCTTCAAGCAAAAGTTCTACCAGGTATAATTAACAATAGATTTATATTTTCTATATAACATGTACCCGTCTAATATTTATATAGAGTTGTTCCTCTATTAATGAATGGAATGAGCAGGAAAAATTGGGATTTTTAAAGAGCTCCGGTGAGCGCCAAAGTGGGATGTCCCAAATCCAATCATTTATTAACTGCAGGTCCTTACACATGGGTGGGGAGATATGTTACTTGTATCTGGAATTCAATTTTGTCAGGACCTTTGACCAACGAAGCCGTCACCTTTGCACTTCTTTTGGAGAGAACCCTGTAGCTATCTCGTCCACTGGGATGTTACTTTGGCGTCCATCCCTGCTGAAAGGACGGCAATTTTTTTTGGATGGTAAGACCGTTGGTGGACAATTTCTAGAGGCTTCTTTATGTATAAGCTGACGCGTTGTAGTAGGTTTGTATTTTCATCCTAATGGAGGGAACACTATCCATGGCGGGTGACGTGTCATCACCTCCGAAGCTTCAGAGTTTGGTGTTTTTGGTGGGAACACTGTTCAAACCTCGTGTACTGAACTACTTAACCATTATATTATAAATAGATATTGTTGTGTTGTTATTTTTCATCAAATATACAAGGGGTAAATGATAAGTGCGCGATGATATTTAAAGGTAGTACATGAAATCTGCTCATTTTAAATAACATAAAAAAGACCCCATTGATAAAGAAAACTAATTTTCTATTTGAAGTGTGCATAACTTAAGGGAAGATAGGCCCGACCTGTTGAAGGACAATGAATAAGCAAGGTTAACTATAAGCCTCAGTCGAGACTATGTGGCCAAGATATTCCACCGAATTTATTACAAATGTGCACTTCTTTGTGTTTAACACAATTTGATTGGTGATGAGAATGCAAAAATTTTGCTGTAAGTGATCGGTGTGACTCTCGATGTCCTAACTGTAGATCAAGATGTCATACAAAATATTAAAACAAACTTCTATAACAACGGCTTAAGGATGTGATTCATCAATACTTGAAAAAATCCAGTGCGTTGGTGAGGTCAAAAAGATATTACCAATAACTCATATTGTCCTTAATGTATTTGGAAGACAATTTTGTGAATATCCCAACTACAAATCTAGCTTGGAAAAAATTATCGCTCCTACCAACTCGTCTAAAAGTTCATCAACGACTGAAATTAAAAATTTATCCAGCACGGTGATCCTATTTAGAGCACGATAATCCACACAAAACCTCCAATTCCGTCTTTCTTCTTGACCAGCAAGATAGGACTAGCATAGGGGCTCATACTAGGCTAGATTATTCCTGAAACCAACATCTTCACAACTATATCCTCAATCACTGCTTTTTGGTGTTGTGAAAAGTGGTAAGGCCTAATATTAGGGACAACAACTCTTTCCTTTAGAGGAATAGCATGATCATGAGATTGATGCGGCGATAAACCTAATAGTGGTTGAAATACTACCTCATCATGAGCGTCTAACACCGTTTTATATCAACTGTGGCATACTTCTGACCAAACTGAGTGTAAACTTAACCCATCATAACACAATCCAGTGTCACCCTTCAAGGTTAAAGCCTCTCTACCCTTGAGGATCTCGATCCAAGAGTCCTTAAAATTTGCCCAAATAACCCCGAGTTTATCCAGCCATGCTAGTCCCAAAACAAACTTAGCCTCATTGCACGGCTGCCTGTTTGTCTCTGTCTCAACAGCGATTGATAGGCGCTCTCCAACCATTCAGGTTGCAAGTGATGCAGTAATACCATGTGGAAGGACTACCACTGTAGCGTGTGTGAGGTTGTCTCCCACCACCAGAATCACGTGAATGTGCGGCCTTCTATGGCAAGTGTCGCCACCATGAGCCACTCCTCCTCCAGCATCGCTCTAAGCAAGAAAAACTGCTTCATCTGCTCAATCTATGTCATCGTGTCCTCACTGCAAAAAATCAAGAGCTCAAGTTTCCTCCATTGCTTCGGCGCGCTTCTACTCCCCTGTGAGCCACCGACAGCCTAGTGCGTTGCTGGAGAACTTCACTTGTGACAAACAAGAGCACTCTACTGCATAGAGTTCACATGTGCATTGATCCACTGCAGCATCTCCTACAGCGCGCGACACTGATCCTCAAAGCGATCAAATCATGATTCCATGATATCCATTCTCCCTTCCATTTTTCGCGATCATGGTTGCACGATTCACCACGAGCTAGCAAGATCCGTAGAATTTTGATACCAGTTGATGGGATCAGGAATTAGAAGAATCAGTAAGATTTATTGATGAATTTGGGACTACAAATCACAATCCCTTATTGGAGTACACTGTTGGAATTACCAACTGTAGAGGGAGTACTTCTTCTCCTAAACCAATGGATTTAACAGAATTTTGACTGAAATGAAAAACTAACTAACCACTAGTGTTTATAGGCAGCAACTAGGACTAGCAAACCTGGTAAACTAGCTCAAAAAGAATTAACAAACAACCAACCAATAATAATTAGGCTACGTTTGGAAGGGAGACTGAGATTAAAAGACTGAAAAATGTACTGGCTGAGTTATATCTCAATATTATGTTTAGCTTAAGATAAATATAGAGATTAAGAGGGTAGATTTAGAATTTAAAAAGTTAAATAAGAATATTTTTTAGAAGAAATGTTATTAAAGTTTTAATCTCCATCCCCAAAAATTTTAGTCTGATGTATCCCCACTTTCTGGAGGTACTAAAGGGACAAAAATTTTGTGCTCCAGGACTGAAATTTTAGTTCCAACCCTAAACCACCAAACACAATACTGAGTCTCAGTCTCTTAATCTCTAAAAACAAATGCTACCTTAGTGACTAAGCAGTTAAAAGTTAGAAGTCAGTTAGTCAACTCCTTACCTCTTCTTGTAAACTAAGCCAAACCTATTCCTATGAAAGCCTTTGCCTTCCTTCATGCTTCAAGCTGACTTATCAATGCTGCTCTTAACTTCATTTCATTTCATTATCAAAATGCAAACACATCCAATGACTAGAATGCATAACGATGCAGATATATGAATAACCTAAGTTTTGTAGGCTTTTTCATCAACCGGTCCCCATGACATACTTTCTTGGTATGATGATTACACGCTCCTGCAAAGCATAAGTCATTAATTCATATGATATTATACAACAAGATAGTGGCTAAACTAATAGAGGAAAAGAGTTATCACTTACTATATTTTACATTTGGCTGTGGAGGGCATCGTGCGTCAGTGCGTGGCTATGGACTATGGCTGTAGAAGGAATCCTAAACGTCAAAGAAAAAAGGTAATCTAGTCACTAGTGTTTCTGTTAGCCAATTTAGGGATTTAAAAAATTTAAAAATTATTACAGTTTATGGATTGGGCTTAAATTTTACTACTAATGTTTTTTTTTTTTAAAAAGCTGGGGGGCCCAGGCCTCCACTTGCCCCCCATGTATCCATCCCTGTATTTGGGTAATGCTAGGTAGAAAAAAAAAAACAACCAAAACTTGCCTTATTTAGTATTAATTAATTATCGCAACAATTAATGAATGCTAAATAAAGCAAGTTATGACTGTTTTTGCCTGATTTTCTTTGGTTACCAAATATTTTCGTTTACATTTAAAGATACTTTTGAAATTTTAAAAGTAGTGTTATACATAGGACCAAATATAAAGAAAGTAACTCTGTCTGAAAACTTTACCAAAAGAAGTCTCTTTAAATTTAAGAAGAAAGAACAATGTAATATTGCTAGTGGCTTAGGTAAGCTCAGGTTTCTTTTGAAAGTTTTCAACACTTTGATAAGTAAGCGTCGATTACTTATCAAGACATATACCAAACAAACAAAGGCAAGTGACCTAAAAATTTGATGTATGTGAAATTTTTTTTTAACAAATAATTGGTATAATGTATGCACAACTAACTTGTATTGTGTCCTGGTATTCTATTGTATTTGTATTGTGCCTTGGTCCATTTTGGAGCTTATAGTGACTAGAATATTTTTTTTCTAACAACTAATTTGTATGTCCTTAGGTGTGCATTTTCTTGAAACAAAACAAATAAATAAAAGATAGAAAGTAAGATCTGATCCATGATAAAAAAAAAAAAAAGGGTTTATCATTCAATAAACCTGGAAAGTATATAGTATACTTCATCGTTTAAAAACATCGATAAGAATTAGAAAAGGTTATGGCTTTAATTGAATTGAATTTTGATGAATATGAAAAAGTTTATTTTCTATTTGTAGCTTAAATATGTGATGAGTTGATGAGATGGTTTCATTGTGATTTTAGAATTTTTATATGTGAAAACTTATTATATTTTTTCTTTGTATATTTTTTATTATTTGATCTCAAAAAAATTGAGGTCATTAAGTTTGGAAGATTTGTTAGATCATTGAGTTTAGTTTTTCTAAATGCACTTACGAAAAACAATCAAATGTAAGATACAACTCACAAAGACATTATTGTTTGCACTACTTTTATAAGAATGATTAGCTATATAATTTTTTCTTTATACATTAATTTTTATTTGTTTTTTTTTATAGAAGAGTTTATTTATTTTGTGTTCTAAGAACACATACTAAGTTTATAAATTAAAAAAAATTTATTCAAAATATAAAAAATTTAAGTTTTTAATGTATTGTGTTTTGTATTTATTAAATAAAAATATTTAAAATTTTTTATTAATGGTAAGCTTATCATATGTTCTAAAGACATACGTTAGCTAAACCTTTTAAAAAAAATCAATAGGGTATTTTTTCAATATGTGAAAGTGAATTTGAATATTTATATTAATAGTATTTTAAATTTTAAATTTTTTTAGTTATAGTAATTGAAAAAGTTTCTGGATCTTTTAGTTTATAGCAACTAAGGTGACACAGCCATTACATTTGTCACAGATACTTCCCAATGCCGCTCTAGAATGCTACATCCCAATTGCTTTGATCCCTAGAAAATTTGTTTAATTAAATTCATCTTTAAAGATTTTTAAATTAATTATGTTAGTTTTTCTGTCATTTTATTTATTAATAGTGTCAAAATTTGTTAATGTGATATATTAAGTGATATTCCAATATACACCTAAAAATCTTAATTGACTATTAACATGATTAGTTTATAAAATTAGATAAATCAACCTTAAATTGAGGAATTTCAATGTCTCAAGTTCTCCTCACAATTAGATTTTAATTTGATATAATTTTATAAATTTATTATATTAATAATCAATTAAGACTCTTATGTGTATATTAGAGTGTTACTTAATATATCACATTAACAAATTTTAACACCATCAACAAACAAAATAATAGAAGAACTAACATAAATAATTTAAAATTTTTATAAGATAAATCTTTCGAAAACCAATTTAAAAAACAAATGATCTTTTAAAAACTAATTTAACCACTTACTCCCCATTAGCTATTACATTGTCAACAAACATCAACTTATAAACTTCGTGATAGACTTTCACTTTTAAGTTTTGTGCTTTTTTACCTTCTACCACTAAGACACAGTTATATATAGACTTCTTCTAAGTATTATTTATATCAGAAAATAAAATTTACACAAATATCTCTATTAATGTGATTTTTTTTATCAAATTAAATATTAATATTACAAAAGAAATTAACTACTAAATATGCATGTATATTAAATAAATTAACTCTTTTAAATACATATAGATTTTTTTATAAGCAAACCATACATAAATATAACAAAATGGATTAATTATCCATAAACTAGTAAATTTTACAACAAAGCTCAACGATTCATCAATTTTCGTGATTTGGGAAGTTCGAACTTAGGACCTTAGTTATGGGCTTGGGTTATATTTTATTGGGCTTAGTAGTGGCTAAAAACTGAAGGTGAAACAGTCACTAGGGTTTCGGAGTGCAGCAACATCTTGTACTCCAAAATTTGTTCTTCGTCTTTGTCGCTTCTCTACTCAACTCTTCACTATGAGCAGATCAGGGCAGCCACCGGATTTGAAGAAGTAAGCATTACTAAATCATATTCACTTCATTTCATCTTTCAATTTCTTAATTTTCTTCAGAATCTGATGCAATGAGCAATATTAACCTAAATTTATTTTTCCTTCTTTATCCCTCTTTGCGATGCTGCAGGTACATGGACAAGAAGCTTCAGAGTAAGTTGGATTCTCTCTTATTCTTAATTTTCTGAAGTTTGGTTTTTTTCCCTTAATAATGTTGTATATCAATAATAACTGTGCATACATCATATGAGATAGACATTTGAATTTTGAACCTTATAGTTTTTAGGGTTTTTTTTTTGTTTATGTTTGAAAACAAGTGTTAGCTGTTGTAGGAGAGAAGCAATAATACTGAAAATTAATAGTTTTTATTATCTGCTTGCAGTTAAGCTTAATGCAAACAGGATGATTGTTGGTACCCTCAGGGGTTTTGACCAGTTTATGAACTTAGTTGTTGACAACACTGTTGAAGTCAATGGCAATGAAAAGAATGAAATAGGGATGGTGGTGAGTTCTGTCTTCCATTTCATTTTCTATAATTTAATTTGCCAACCAGGAACATGAACATTTTTAGAGGGAATAGAGTACAAGTTAACCCAGATTTTGTTTTTAAAATTGATGATGCAGGTAATTAGAGGAAACAGTGTGGTTACTGTTGAAGCACTTGAACCTGTCAACAGGGGCTGACTTCTGTTTTATTGTAATATTTCTCAGTATATTTCAATGTTTGAATTGGTGTGTATTTTGAACATTCTAGATGGTTTAGTTCTGAGAGTAACATGGAATTGTGGATCTTAAGGTCATTTGGCCATTACTTTGGGGTTCATTTCCTTTCTTCCTGGTCCATTTGTTAGTGTAGCTTACTGTGCATACCACTATGGTTTTTTAATGGGATGGCACTGACCTTGCCAAATTGAAATTATGTCGATAGAATTATAATCTTTTCTCCCGTTATATGTATTGTTATGATTTAATAATACTTTGATGGTTCTCTGTGCTCAAAACTTGCTTTTGGGATAAATAAGGGGGCAAAATGCCTAACCACCGCACAAGGATGCCATTAAAGAAAGATTACGTGTTACAGAAAATAAAGCAGTGTAGAAAGAGAATTAGCTGTAGGGGGCAAATGATGAAACCTCAGGAAGTGAGGGACCATGCTTACCGAGCTCTGAACACGGGGATTATTAGGTACTTGAGTCATGTATTTGTTTTGTTTCATTCCGTATGTTTGAGAGGTTTTTGTTGTTGCTGAACTAATAAGCCAATTTTTTGGTAATCTGGTTTTGTCTATCTAGGGTACCCCACTTGGCTTATGTTCTCTTGCTACTTGTCCATAAATGATAGAACTGAGATTCTAAGTCATAAGATGAGATGTGTTGTATTCAAACCTCAATGACGTTGTAAAAAGGGATGGGATTAAAAAAAATCAAACAGATTTAATCATGAATGGAATGAAGTTTAAGGAAAAGAATAGCAGGTCTAGAATAAGATAAGAGTGTGATTTGATGTGAAGAAGAAATAAAACTGAGATGTCAGTATATTAAGATATATAGCACTTGTTTTTGTTGGCCGAGCCTCTAATTGCTTTTGAAAGAACTTTGATTGCATCCAAGACCTCCTCATGACTTGATATGACTATGGGATCCACTTGGTTTTGTGGTTATTGGTTAATATACAAGTATGATACACTGCTATTCCTTAATGGGGTGATATGAAATAAGGCAGTAATTTACACATGAGAAGTAAGTGCTATTAGGTAGATGGTTATCATGGGATACGTTTTCTGTTCCTTTAGCAATGAGTTAATAGTCAAATTAGTCTCTAAAAGATGAGACATTCTTTAAATTTATTTCTAAAACATTTTTTTAATCAAATTGATTTTTCAAAGATTATGAATTAATCATATTTATCC